>NC_143167.1:28340000-28965000 GCF_047325235.1 Durio zibethinus | reverse complement strand
AAATTCTAACTGTATTCATCTTGGCAACTGGAGCAAAGGTTTCCTGGTAATCCACTCCATAGGTTTGAGTGTAGCCCTTAGCCACTAACCTGGCTTTATACCTTTCAACAGTACCATCTGCCTTGTATTTTACGGTGAAAACCCATTTACACCCCACTGAATTTTTTCCTTTAGGCAATTCTACTAGTTTTCATGTCTGATTTTTCTCTAAGGCCTCTATTTCTATTTTCATGGCTTGCCTCTATTTCTCATTGGATAATGCCTCGGATAATGTAGTTGGAACAGAAATAGTGTTTAGGCTCACAAGAAAATTTTTGTGGGATGGTGAGAATTTTTTAAATGACACAAAATTAGATATTGGGTATAGTGGATGCTTGGTACATTCTCTGGTTCTTTTCCTAATGGCAATAGACAAATCATAATCACTAGTTATAGTTTTAGGATATTCATGCTCATTTTGAGAAACAGAGTCAAAAACTGTAGTTACCTCATTTCCAGAGTTAGGATCAGGTTCTTGGACTGGCACTGGTTCAAGATCTGGAACTTTCCTTCTTGAGTACACCTGTAATTCCTTCATAGAATCAAGAACAATATTATCCTTTGTCACATCTTCTGTATTTGGAATGGGTTCAGACTCAAATTCAGTGTTTGACTTGGGCTCAGCAGAAACAGGTTTCGACTCAGAAGAATTAATGGGTGTAAATGTTGAAGAAGGGGGCAAATCAAGCAAAAAGAAGTATTTATCTTTATCTTCCATGAATGAAGTCTCCCCCTGAAGATAAGGTTGAGTAAAAAATGGTTTATTTTCTTCAAAAGTGACATCTGCAGACACATAAAATTTTTTGATAGGAGGATGATAGCACTTATATCTTTTTTGAGTTGAAGAATACCCCACAAAAGTACACTTAATCGCTCTTGGATCCAACTTTCCCCTGTTATGACTGTGAACATGAACAAATGATATACAACCAAATATTCTAGGTGTGAGATTGTTTGTGGTATTGAGGTTGGGATAAAATTGTGAGAGTAGTTTCATAGGAGTTTTAAATCTCAAAACTCTTGAAGGTAACCTATTTATAATGTATGTGGCAGTGAGAACAGTTTCCCCCAATAAGATTTAGGTACATTTGCTTGAAAAAGAAAGGTTCGGGTTGTGGCTAGTAAATGACTGTTTTTCCTCTCTGCCACTCCATTCTGCTGTGGAGTATTAACACAAGATGACTCATAGATAATCTCCTCTTTTTGAAAATAGGTGGATAGACTATGGTTGAAGTAGTCTCTTGCATTATCAGACCTAAATCTCTTGATTCTCACTCCAAATTGATTTTGGATCATGTTTTGGAAGCTTAAAAACATACTATTCACATCTGATTTGGATTTAAGTAAAAAAACCCAAGAGACCTTAGTACAATCATCTATGAATGAAACAAATCATCTCGCACCAGAAATATTAGGAATTGTAGAGGGACCCCAAATGTCACTATGAATCAAGTAAAAGGGAGTGGAACTTTTTTTGTTACTGATTGAAAAAGACACACGTCTATGTTTTGCAAATTCACAAATATCACAATGAAAATCTTCAACATTTAATCCTTTGAACAAAGAAGAAAACATGTTTCTCAAGGTTCCAAAAGAATGATGTCCAAGACGAAAATGATAAAACCAAATTTTGTCTTTATTGAAAGATTTTTCAGAAAGAAATGACAAAGGTAAACTATTTTTGATACTACTTGTGCTATTTGATATCTCAAGATAGTATAGTCCATCCTTCTCCTTAGCAAGTCCAACCATCTTCCCTGAACTCTGGTCCTGAAATTCACAATAAGAGGGATAAAAAGTTACTTTGCAATTCATATCTCTGGTAAGTTTTTGTATAGATATCAGATTAATAGATAATCCAGGAACATGAAGAACATTTTTTAGAACAAACGAAGGATTAACTTGAACATCTCCTAATCCTGCTACTGTGGTAAGTGAACCATCAGCAACAACAATTTTCTTATTACTAGGACACAAGTTATATGTACTAAACTTTTGTGAAAAATGTGTCATGTGATCTGTAGCTCCTGAGTCAATGACCCAAGAATTCGTAATAGGCTTAGCGGAGACATTTAATCCATGAGAACCAGAAGCTTTACCTGAACTAGAAACTTTACCCAAAGAACATACCATAGTAGGCTTTTCAAGGATTTTCAATAAGTTTCTTAGCTTTTCAATCTCTTCCATGTTGAACTCTCCTTGTTTCTGAGACATCTGTAGTACTCTAGTGATTTTTTCAGTTAATATTTTCTCAAATTGAGTGGTAGTGATATCTTTCTTTGAAAGGGTTCGACACTGAAGGCCTAAACAGGATTCGGCAATGAAGGCCTAAAAAAGTCAGCAATGAAGGCTGAAAATTTTGCTTCTCAAGAAGAGCCTAAAGCTCTGATACCATGTGAAAACTGAATGTATATTGAAAAACTGCTTATATGAATTATACAAGAATCTTAGGTTTATATACAACTAACTAGGGGTTAAACTAAAAAACTAAATCTTTCTTAATTTTAGGGATACAAATATTTAATTCTAGAGATACAAATATAAATATACGGATTACAAGATTACAACCAGCTGTAAATAAGTGTTTCCCCACAAGTGTAGTGCGATTGAATTTATTATATAATTAATTGAATTTAAATATTAATTCTAATGAGATTTATTTAACGTAAATTTTTTATTAAAATTTTTTTTACTTATAATTACAGTAATTTTTTTCTCGATCGTAATTATAATAATTTTTATTATTTTTTTAAATTTTATTGCAATCATTTTGTGCATCCTAATAGAGCCTTAAAAAGTACAGCCATCTTTCCAAAACTATGTTACGTGATAATCGACGTACTTCCTTTCTTCCCCATCTCTGGCTATCCGCTTGTTCGTTGTCTTACTATGAGCGCTTAAAATTGCAGCTATAAAGGTGAACAATCCGCAGTTTACGTGTGGCAAAATGAACTCAAATCCGAAAACTAGTAGGAGAAAAATACAAAGCTCAAATCTTTTGAACTTAACTGAGTGAAAACTCAAAAATTCAAATCTTAGATAATCTAAATAAAACTAAAAATAAAAATTTTAACTTGAAACAATTCAAACTCAAAATTTAATCCAAATTAAAAAAATAATACTAAAGTGATTATATTTTTCATAAAATCTAAAAAAAAAAACCAACTAGCTCGATCTTGAACCTGACCGAAACCCAAAAGATCTCAAACCCAGACAGTCCAAACTCGAAATCCAAAATAATTTGAACCCACACTCATCCAGTTGGCGCCTCTACAAATTTCTAGCTTCTTCTTCTGTCTGTTGGCAATTGTTATGCAACAAAAACCTGATTTTGTACGGTTCTGAGATGTCTTTCTGTCAGAAAAGCGCACAATAAAAATTATCAGCAATGCCATTTGGCGTCCACAAGTTTAATTTAATCAGCCACTCGCACAAAGCATCGAGAACAAACTATCCAAACTCTTCTGCTTAAATAATAAACAGGGAGAAATAAAATGAAGACTCCCAAAAATTGGAAAGAATGTTGGAAAATAATTCCAACATTCAAACGAAAGGCATGCATACAAGCTCAGCACTTCAGCTTCCAGTTTGGTTCTTCCCTCCAAACCAAGTATTCTTGGTGAAGGCCGCCATAATAACCCCTCTTTTAAGGTATCTTGCATTCAGTTTTGGGCTTCTTTAACAAAAGCTACATCCAAATTTCCATCTTTTGGTGACAGCAAGTGCTTCTCTTGATCTGTATCATCAATTTCTGTTGAATAACAGGGGGTGAAAGTTGAGAGAGATTCAGTCCCATCTTCTGGAAGCAAGCAGCCAAAAGAAACAGAGGGAAGTCCCAAATATGAGTGTAATATCACAATGAGTATTTCAAGCAGACTAAATGGCTGGTTCAACTTTTCAAAAGCAAGACAGAAGAGATAGGAAGCATACCGATTTCGTGGTACTCAGGTAATTGCTTCACTGTAGTTACTTGAAGGCTCTCAGGAAGCAGACAGCTGCATAAAGAACCTACATTTTTGACAAATTAAGAACTTAATGATTTTCATTGTGATTTTCCTTTTTTCAGGCAAAAGCCCAATATGGATGATGAAAATAAACTACATAACAATCAATGCTTAGCCTAGAGATTGTTTTCCCCTCCAATGGAGTGTCACGGGCCAGGGTCAACTAAGGCAAAGATACATTGATATAAGCACACAGAGATACATACATGTGGAGGATCAACATACCTAGCCGAGCCAGCCGGTTCACCCATCCAGGGATATGTTTGCCTGTCAATCTATGTGCCATGTCATCTGTAAAGTGGTTACAATTCTTGGAGATGAGGTGGTAGGTATCTCCATGATACTCAGAAGCTAAACTCACGATAAACACTCTGAATTCAGAGAAAGGCATGTTTATGTGTCCCAACGAGATGGAACATCGATAGCTAAAACCAGGGCAGCACTTTGGCTCCACTTCAAAAACTCCGCTAACTGGAAAATCATGGGCCCCAAACCCATATTCTTTACCATGAACTGTTCATAAATATTGAGATAGATACTTTAGTTTCCTAGATTATAAAAAGATTATCGACACAACAACTAAAATTCATGTCATATTGCAAAAATGCTATCCACCTCTCCCTTTAGCCTAAACAACTTGATTGGCAACGAAGTATTTAGCAATAAGCTATTTTATTTCAAGCATGCAACAATTTCTTTGAGATGTGCTTCATTTCAATCCCACCAGCTAACAAGAAAAGCATAATCTTAAAATGTTTCTAAATAGAAAAACATTGCTTCATGCGTTCTAAAAATTCAGCATAAAAAATGGTTTAAACATCACCAAGTGCCAAAAAAAGAAGCACTTTCACACCAAACTAATTTTTCTATTACTCCAGCTCATAAAAAAGTGACACATTTTCTTAAAGCAAACATATTTACAAATGCAACTCTCGAATTTGGCAAAAAAAAAAAATTACAAATGCAAACATACCAACAGAAAGTACTGTAAAATTGGATGATAAATTCATTAGTTAACAATACAAAGATCTAAGTACACATCAAAAGATCACAGTTTCTCCATAATTCATACAATTATTATATTCCAAATTCGTCCCCAAAAAAACTTTCTTTCCTAAAGAAAAACCCAAATAAGTATTAATCCTCAGCTACATACTGGAGATAATCACATAAAAAATCATTTAAAAAGAATTCAGCAAACCCATATCTATTTTCGATCAGGGAAAACCAAATTCACCATTTTGGAGCAATAAAAAGCTAAATAACCAATACCAATATCCCAAAACATACAATAAAACAAAAACTCCATAACAAACCCCCCAAAAAAAAAATCCAGGAATGGGAACAAACCTTCAATACCGGAGTGGAAAATCCCGAAACCAACCCAATAAGAGTAGTTATTGATAGGAGTAAGATCATAGACATTCAAAATCACATTGCTTTCGTCGTTATTGCTCACATTTTGATTCCCAGAGCTGGAATCTGAGACTTCCCCTGTCCCCATCTTTTTGCTTTTTATTGACACAAAAAAGAAAAAGAAAGGCTCTCCAAAGAAAAGATCCCAAAATCCCCAGAAATCTAGTATGTTAGAGAGAGAACCTTAAAGATCCATGTACCTGTCGAGGCTAAAAGGGTTTGAATTTTTACAATTAAATCCTCGTGTCTATATACGTACTATTAAAACAATCTTGGAGTTTTCTAAATTGGACGATCTATTTTTTTTCAGTTTGATGGGCTTTGAAATGCGAAGAATTTGGAGTTATTTTTTGGGTTGGGTTTTTATTGGAGAGAATCCACTGTCATCTATACGTAAGCTATAAAGTAAGCTACAAAGGTGTTTTTTTTTTTGTTATTTTTTTGTGTAAATTATTTTTTATTGATTAATACTATTAGAATATATTATCAATAGTTATATTTTTATTGGTTAGTGCTATTAGAATATATTGTCAATAGTTATATATTTAGTTATGTATAAATTTGATTGTACTCTTTTATAATATAAATATACATGTCATAACCCTAAATAAGATATGATAAAATATTTGTTCTTTACAAATTTGTTTCATAGTATTAGAGCGACAGTCTTTCCTCTTTTTTGATCTTCAATTCTGATTTAAATATTTGTCTTCTTTTTAGATCTAAAAATAATTATTTTTTATTATTTTACTCCAACAACTTCTTTTATAATATATTACTTTTTAAACCTTTTAATGGTTTCCAACAACTAATCATCTTTCATATCATCTTTTTCTTTCCTAATATTTTTAGTCTTATCTCCATTAAGTTGAACTCAAAAAAGTATTGACTTTGGTGTGATCAAATAACACATTTTTTATTATGTAGTGATTTAATCGGGCATGTTGATGGCACCATTGCACCTCTTCCTAAAACAGTAACTAAAGATAATGAAATTACATCCTATCCTGTATATACAAAATGGCTGAAAAAGGATTAATTTGTTCTTTTCTGTTTAAAGACAACATTGTCACAAAGTGTATAAGCACAAATCCTGCGTTTGTCATCTTCTCACCAAATTTGGATAACTTTAGAAACTATTTTTTATTAACAATGTTAAGTAAAGTTAGATTTGTTGCAAGATGAGTTGCAAAGTTTGAGTAAAGGAACTATGTCTATTAAAGAATATTTTTCTAAGATCAAATATATTTCTGATAATTTAGCAGTCATAAATCATCATATCTCTAATTTAGAATTGGTCACTCGTAGTTTGAATGGACTATCAAATACCATTGAATATCAACCGATTGTCTTTGCTATTGAAAATAGAGAAAATCTCATTTCCTTTAATGATTTGAAAGTATGATTATTAGTTCATAAGCAGCGCTTGAAAAGAATGCAGATATTGTTATCACAACCTATGAATGCCATTGTTAGCTCCCATAAGACATCCATGGTAACTCACCCAAACAGTCGAGGTCAGTGCTTCAATAATCCTCATCGTGATTTTAAGCGCACTAGACAAATTAATCAAAGGTATAATCTTCGTAATTCTTAGTATTTTGTTCACACAAATTATATGCCTCAATGAAACTTTCAATCAAACAACCGAGATAACAAGAACTTTCCACATTTTCAACATATAAATTGTGCCATAAAGTGTCAAATTTGTCACCGATTCAATCATATTGTTGTAACATGTCAATATTGCTATAATAAATCTGATCATGGTCTAAGCAATTCTTTTGTTGATATTTATTTTTTTTACTATTATTTCAAATGATACTCCACTTAATGCTCCAATCAGGGATGGCATATGGTCGGGTTTGGGGCGGGTTTTGCTCACCCCGAACTCGACCCGATTTTATGGTTTATTAAATCCGAACTCGATCCTACCCGATTTTTTTTACACCCGAACCCGACCCGACCCGATACTACTTAAACCGTATCCGATCCAATCCGATCCGAAATTAATAAAATATTATTTTTTAAATATAAATATTTAAAAATATAATTATATAAATATATAATTAAATAATTAATTAAAAAATAATTTTTTATATAATGTCGGGTTGGGTTGGGTCGGGTTTTAGGCATACCCGAACCCGACCCGACCCAGATTGCTCCATAATTATACCCGACCCTAAACCCGAAATTAAAAAAAAAACCCGACCCCACAAGATCGGGTCGGGCCGAAACCCGTCGGGGACGGGTTTGATTACCGTCCCTACCTCTAATGGACAATGACAATGATTCCTACTAGCTGGGAGATTCAAATGCTACCAGTCACATAACTTTCCATCCATCATTGGTACATCAGTCCACTCTTTATGCTGACAATGAAAGTGTTTTTATTGGTGATGATAATTATTTAAACATCACTCATATTAGTGATTCTGCTATATGTCTTGGTTCTACAAAATTAGCATTGAAAAATATTTTATTTGTTCTAGCATTAAAGGAAAATTTATTGTCTATTACTAAGCTAACTAGAGACAATAACTGTGGTTTATATTGTTTTCCTAGGGGTTTTGTTATTAAGGATCTTCGCACAATAAAGGTATTTTTAGATGGACCAATTAAAGGTAACCTTTATGTGAGTCCTGTAAAAGATGTGGAGAGATTCATTAGTATGAGGTAATGCGACCAACAAACTTTGTTCAGTGACAGTTCTTCTTCAGTTTTTGGAATAATTTAGCATCGATGACTTAGACATCTAGCTAGCAAAATTATAGCACAGTTAAAATCTAATAAGTTTATCTGTCTTAAGGATTTTTCCTTTTGTAACTTAACTTGTGCAGCATGTCAAATAGGAAAAAGTAAACATTTGCCTTTTGGTTTATCTACTAGGATAACTTTTAATATTCTTGAATTAATTCATTGTGATCTTTAGGGGCCATTGCCCACTGCTATTGTTATTGGTTTTCACTATTATATTATTTTTATGGATGATTTTAGTCGTTATACTTAGTTTTATCTATTAAAGCATCATTCTAATAGTGTTACTTATTTTGAGAATTTTAAGACTATGGTTGAAAATCAATTTGACAGCAAGATCAAATTTTTTTAGTGTGATGGAGCTAATGAGCTTGTTGAGGTTGATTTCAAAAATTTTCTTGATCATCATGGTATTTTTCTTCGAATTTTTTGTTCACACATCCATGAATAAAATGATTTAACAGAATGAAAACATAGACATATTGAGGAAATGAGCTTGACTCTATTGTTTCAAGCTTGTTTACCACGATCTATTTGGCTTGAGGTATTTTTTACAACTGTTTATCTTATCAATCGACTTCTTATATCAGTTTTGGGTAATCAGTCTCTTTTTGAGGTGTTGTTTAATTTTATGCCATATTACAATCATTTGAGAGCTTTTGGATGTGCTTGTTATCCTCATCTAGTTCCTTATCGAAAAGATTAATTTTCTCTAAAATTCACTCATTCTATCTTCTTGGGGTATAGTTTAGTCCATAAAGGATATTGTTGTTTAGGCTTCTATAATGGTCAGGTTTATATCTCACGACATGTTTCTTTGATGAAAATTACTTTCTTTTTGTAGAACATTATGGTTTTACAGCTCATAGGATTCTTTCTCATCTCATTAACTCTTCTACACCTCCTGAGGTTAGTTTCAAGGTATCTCTGCTCATATCTTTTACTATAATTATGTCAAAACTATTACCAAATGCTTCAATCCTAAATACAATTGTTTCTGAACTTGATACAACTGTGTTGGCATTTTCTGTTTAACCATCATTTGAGCCTTTCACTTTTTCTGGTTTTAAAACCATACATCTTATGTTATACGAAGTTGAGATGATACTTGAAAACCCAAAGTACTATACTTTTTACATGCTATAAATTATCCATCTCTTGAAAAATGGATTTTAGTTATAAATGATGAATATTTTGCTTTGATGCAAAATAATACTTGATCTTTAATGCCTCGTAATTCATCCATGAATGTTGTTGGTTGTCATTGGATCTATAAAATCAAAGAGCGAGATGATGGTACCATTGAATGATATAAAGCTAGATTAGTGGCCAAAGGCTTTACATAACTAGAAGGTATTAACTTTGACTCCACCTTTAGCCCTGTTGTTAAGGCCACCACTATTCGAATGTTCTCTCTATTACTATTAGTAAATGATGGTCAATCAGGTAATTAGATGTCAAAAATGCATTTTTACATAGTAAATTGCATGAAAAAGTTTATATGACATAACCACCAGTGTTTGTGGACACTAATCATTCTTATCATGCTTGTAAATTACATCGCTCTCTTTATGGTGTTCGTCAAGCTCCATGAGCTTGGTTTTAAAGATTAAGTTATGCTTTTCATGCTTTTGGTTTCAAAAGCAATCAAGTAGATCTTTTTATGTTTATATGGTGTTTCTCATATGACATGATGTTAAATTTACTTTATGTGGATGATATCATTCTCACTGGATATTCATTAAGTGTTATTCATTCATTCATTTCACAGCTTTCTTCATAATTTTAAATGAATGATCTTCATTATTTTCTTGGAATATAGGCATATCATACACCTAAACATTTGTTGTTAACACAAACAAAATATGTGTTGTCTCTAGTTTCATGTTTGGATATGAAAAACTATAAACTTATTTCTACTCTAATAAATGCTGGTAAGAAGCTTTCTCTATATGATGGAACTTTACTTTCAAACCCATCATAATATCACACCATTGTTGGAGCTTTGTAATATATTACCTTTACTAGACCTGACATTACATATGTTGTGTAACAAGTCCATCAATTTATGCATGCATCTCGTGATATTTACTTTCAGGCTATGAAATGAATCTTGAGATCTCTTAAAGGAACTATTAATTGTAGTATTTGATTATTTTCTTGCACTACACCGAATCTAGTATGCTATGTTGATGCTGATTGGGTTGGTTGTCTAGACACTAGACGTTCTACAATGGGTTACTATATTTTTTTAGATTCTAATCCTATTTTTTGGTGTACTAAAAAGTAAGTTTTTGTTGCTTAATCTAGTACTGAAATAGAGTATGTGGCTATTTCTATAGCTTCTTGAAATATACTTTGGATTTCTTATATATTAAATGAGGTTGGATTTCCTCTTGCATTTATCTTGTTCTATATATTCTAACAAAATATGTGCTACTTAACTTGCTGCCAATCCAGTCTTTCATGCTCGTATAAAACATATAGAGACCTGAGATCTTATTTGCAAGCATTTTTTTTTAAGTCTTTTTTATTCGTTCTCAATCACAACTAGCTGATATATTTACCAAGAGACTTTCTTTCTTAATTTTTCATCCATTTAAGAACAAGCTCTTGATGAAGTTCTCTCCAATTGTTGAAAGGCTTGAGAGGGCGTATTAAAATATGTTGTTAATAGTTGTACATTTAATTATGTGTAAATATGCTTGTATTCTCTCATGATATAAATATATATGTCATAACAAAAAATAAGATACGACAAAACATTTGTTTTTTACAAATTCGTTTCAAGAACTTTTCTCTTTTTAATATGAAACTCAGAGTTTCATGAAATCTTTTATATCAAACAACTTTTATGAGTTTGATGGATTTTGAGTTGTGAGAAATTTGAAATTATTTTTTGAGTTTAAATTTATTTGAAAAACTTGTCATTGTCAGTGAAAACTATAGAAAGTGTCTTTCTTTTTTATTTTGGTTACTTTTTCTTTATTTTTTTGTGCAAATTATTTTTTATTAGTTAATACTTTTCTCTTTTTAATATGAAATGCTTCAACAAATGTATGAATTAAAAAAAAATAAGAAATATTAATTTTCAATCTCTCACAAGACACCAAATTATAATTTTTTTTGTATATAAAATTTATAAGTTTGTAGTACATAAAATATAAGTATAATATATTTATATATTTTTAATTCTACCTTTATAATACATTACTTGAAAAATTATTGATTTCAAACAATCTCAATGAAGCCGGTCACGAGACTAGTGTGTTATTACTTTAATGTTGGGTTTGGTGACAGATGGTGGAGAGAATAAAAATGGAGATAGCCTATATTAGTTACTTTGACAAAAACTAATATATAATAAGAAAGAAAAAAAAAACTGGTACTTATTTCCTCTACGTACCTCCATCAAAATCAGAGCATAAAATTCATGGCTGCATATTTTCTGCATCACATACATATTGTGATTTAATTGGAATTTGGACGTATATACATTCCTTAATTTTATAATTAATTAAATTAACGGTACTACTTATAAATTTGATAATTTAAAATACGAAAAAAAAATATATGAATAAAATATACGAATAAAATATGATTTAAAATTTAATAAAAAATATATATGAATTTAATAAAATAAAAAAAATATATTTTATATTTACATGTTAATGCAAATTGTAACATATAATTTTTTATATAAAATATAATAAAATTATTAATTATTAATATTTTATATGACACAAATACATAAATTATCAAACTAAATGCATACTACTATTTATCTAATCATGCAACTTAAAAAAAAAAAAAAAGATAATGCAATTTGCAATAGTATAACTTTAACTACCAATATATTAATTTAACCTTATAATTTCATTGCAACTTGCTAGCACTAAAGTTGGTTATATATCATAAATATATATATATATATCTGTGTTTTATATTATTATTTTTATATATAAGATTATTATGTGATATTTTTGTAATTACGGCATTTGTCAACCAAACCAGGCTCTATAAAAAAAAAAAAAAGCAAAGCATAAGCTCAAAAGGAAAAAGAAGCTCCTATCTCAATTCCAATGGCAGAATTTGAGTCCATACTGATACTTCTATTTGTTGCAATTTTCTTTCCTTTATTTCTTTTGCATCGCTTTCAAAACAAAAAGTCCCCACGGATCACAAATTGGCCTATCGTTGGAATGTTGCCAACGGTTCTCTCCAATGCAAGCAGGGTTTTGGAGTTCAGCGTTGACATTGTCAAACAAAGTGGGGGCACATTGGAGTTCAAGGGGCCTTGGTTTCCAACCTTGGACTTCGTTATCACTGCTGATCATAACAATGTCAACCACATCTTGTGCAAAAACTTTGATAACTACGAGAAAGGCTCTGAGTTCAAAGACATATTTTTCGATTGTTTGGGTGAAGGAATATTCAACTCAAACTCTCATTCATGGAAAAGCCAACGGAAGCTAATGTTGTTGGTGATGAAAAACAACAAGTTTGTGCAGTTCTTACACAAAATCTTATGTCAAAAACTAGAGAAAAGTCTAACCAAAGTTCTCGAGTTTTTCGTGAAACTTGGCACTGAGGTGGATTTTCAAGATATATTACAGCGGTTCAGCTATGACGTTGCTTGCATTTTAGCTGTAGGCTCTGATCCAAATTCTCTTTCAATTGAACTACCTGAAGTTCCAAGCAAATCTGCTTTTTGTCAAATAGAGGAAGGCTTGTTATATAGGCATTACATGCCTATAAACGTTTGGAAGTTGCAAAGATGGCTTCAAATTGGGGAGGAGAAAAAAATGAGCAAAGCTTTGAAAGCCGTTGATGAATTTGTATACCAGTGCATTGCGTCAAAGAAAGAAGAAATAAGATGCAAACTACATTTGAAGGAAGGTCAATTTGACTTCGTTACAGCTTTTATGGTCGAAGAAGAAGGGGAAATGAGTGGTGCTGATTGGAAATCTGACAAGTTTTTTAGAGACATTGCAATAAATGTCATGGCAGCAGGGAAAGACACAATAAGTTCAAGCCTGTCTTGGTTTTTCTGGCTTGTTGGAATGAACCCATCAGTAGAAAACAAGATTCTACAAGAGATAAGAGCAAATTCTGATCCAACAAGCAATGATAAGATGAGCAAATCGATGATTTTTTTTAGTGAGGAAAAGCTGAATAAATTCATTTACCTTGATGCAGCCTTATCAGAAACATTAAGGCTTTATCCACCAGTTCCTTTCAATCACAAAACTGCCATTCGACCGGACATCCTTCCAAGCGGTCACCGAATTCATCAGAACACAAGGATCTTGATAAACTCCTACTCAATGGGGAGAATGAAAGAAATATGGGGTGAAGACTGTTTGGAATTCAAACCAGAGAGGTGGATTTCAGAGAAAGGAGATATTGTGCATGTTCCATCTCACAAATTCATAGCATTTAGCGCAGGGCCAAGAAGTTGTATAGGTAAGAATATAAGCTTCATTCAGATGAAGTTGGTTGCTATCTCTATACTAAGGAATTATCAAATTGAGGTGGTGCAAGGCCATCTTGTTTCCCCTAGCAATGCTGTAGTACTTTATATGAAGAATGGTTTAAAGGTTAAGATCAAGAAAAGGAGTGCTTGAGGGACATATATATATATATATATATATATATATATATATATATATATATATATGGCATAGTCTGGAAATAAGAAAAGAGGTTGCAATTATTTGGATAATAAACTTGTTAGATGCTACCTCTTAAAAAATTATATAAATTAATTAAGTTAAATTCAAATTCTAAGATTTTGTAATATTGAACTAGAATAAGCATATATATATTATTAATAGCGATCATGATATAAGTAACTCTATCACAAATCATCCAATGTTTTCATGGTATCTTGATTTATGAATGTAATAAATATATATATATATATATATATATATTACTTTGAGAATAATGTTTACTAATCTTTTAATTATCTTTTGGACTAAGTTCTGCAAAAGACATCCAATCAATGCTTAAGAGCATTTTAAGATTTTATTTTGAAAATTTTGAGTTTTGAATTTTGCAATTGATAAAACATGATTTATGAAATAAAAAGTATTGTTGTTCTTGGTGCAATTCAATTTCACATATAAAAAAAAGTGTAGACCTATTATTGTCAATAATATGAAATCATTTTTAAGAGTAGATTTAATATATACTTGTTATGAAAAAATTTTTAAAAAATATTTTGAGAATAAATACTTGATATATTTTTTTTTCTTCTGTCAAGTACTTGATCATTTATTTTAGTGTCAAGAATCCTAGCTAATAATTCGTATTTGGTATGAAGGAGCTAAGCAATTCTACATCTGGTGCAAAAGGCCATTAAAGATCATGAACTCTTTAGTTTGACTTCCAACAAATTTTTTGAAAAATATATTCTCACTTGGTTTTAGTATCTAGAAATAATTGTTATCGTTAGACAAATAAATAGCACACCACATTTTTATAGGTGGAGCCGTTTAATTTTGAAATTTAAATTCAAAAATTGTTGGTTTTTGTTATTTTTTTATCTGAAATTGTCAAGATTTCAATTTTAATAATTGAAACTAAAAATATAATATTTTATCAATAAAACATATGATTGGTATATTTGCTTATTTACAAGTACTTAATTTGTTTATTCTATTTTTATTTTGGCGTATATTTTTCTTAAAAAAAAAAAAAAAAAAACCAAGCTCATAATTTATATAATGGATAATACTTAAAAAGTTGACATAGATGAATGTTAGCTACTCTCTTTGCTGCCAAAGAGAAATTATTGATGAGGATGTAATTCAAGGTTTTACCAAAAAAAAAAAAAGAATTTAGGTGAAGTAACACAAAAGAAACTATTAAAATCAACGTATAATTAACTCAAGTGATAAAAAGAATGTGTTTCATTTTTTATTGTTTGGATTTAAATTCAAATCTGTAAAGAAATCATAAAAAAAATAATTTTTTAAAAAATTTATTAGATTTAATATAAATAAACCTGCTTAAACTAGTAAAAAAATGTATTATACAATGCCCAAAAATCTTTTACCAGTTAAAAGAAACTAACATTATTAACTTAATTAGCTCAAAGAGAAGAAAACCAATATTTACTTAACTCCAACCTCATTTCCTCAAAATTCCATAATAATGAAAAATTTAACCAGTATCTACATGTCAATATTGATATATAATAATGAAAAATGTTAATTAGTATCTAGATATAGATACTTGTGTTCAATAATGATGTACAGCTATTAATAAATAAATGCGTTTGCCTCGGCGAGTCGTAGGCCCGAATTGATGACGAGTATAGGATTTCCTGGAAATTTATTTATTTGTAACAATGTCATCTATAAAATTTTTGTTTTGGTCTGAAAATTTTGAATTAAGAAGAAGGCATTTAACATATATAAATCAATGCACACCCAAAAGAAGTATCAGTGCAGGAAAGTAGGTACGTAACAGCAATTTCTACATCTTCCCATCATTTTAATTTTCGTTTTGCTTAGAAAGATAGTAATTGATGAGAGGCAATTTGGAGCGACACGGAGGAAAGGTGTCGTTATGCTTCAGCCATGACAACAGACGGTATGAAACGCGTGAGAGCAAGGCATGAAGATAGCCAGCAAGCCAGGCAATATCTTCTCTAGGCATACAGGTGCAGCAGGGGTTCATTGTTTCGAAATCTCGACCACAAATTCTAGTAACCTTCAACTCATAATATTCATCTCCTCTGTAAATCATAATTGATCTTACAAAACCAATCATCCCTGTAACTGCTTGGTCCTTGATCGACCAAGTAATCATATTATGGATACTAAAAAGGATCCTACAAGCATGTTGTCTTTTGTTTTCTCTATCCTGAACCAGTGCTTCAAATTCTTGGTGTAGTAGAATCACCAGTTTTTCTATGTCCAACTGCATGGGATACAATTTATGCATTGAAATCTGATTTCAGCATACAGCCCATTATATCCGGTATCCGTCTAATCAAGTCATTCTGGTTATTCAAAGGGGTCCTCAGGGCTCGTATTGTGGCTGCATCCCACCATTATTTTCTTGTCGTCTATCCACTGAAGCCTTTCCAGTGGCCATGGAATTTGCATATCAGCAATCATCCCAGACACCTCATGATGGTAGACCATATTGTTTTATGTGCATACACATACATCTCAGAGACTTCTTGTGAGTCTGAGCCTACATTTGAAGATGCTCTGAACCGAAAAAGCTTTACCCGTTAGGAAAAAAGAATACTCTGAAACCTAGGAATAATGGGTACAACTAATAAAAATGGGGCTAGCGATAGAACTAGAATATGGTAGATGACTAATTGGATTCCACTTCTATTACCACATAGGAATAGGAAGAGTTGTAATCAGACATAGTTTTTATGAATTCTTAATTAATATATTTGATTTTTGTTCATCATTTTGAATAATATTTAAATATCTATTTAATAATAAATTAAATACGAATAAAGATTTGTTTTATTTATTTATGTTTATGAATAAATTTATTTAATATTTATAAATAAATTTAATAAATATTTATTTATATTTTATTTTTATTCTTTTTAAGATAATTATTTTATAATTAAATATCTTTTAATAAAATTTTAATTACAATTTTATATTAATATATTGTAAAATACACTAAACATATATTATTGTAAATATAATTTTTAATTATCTAAAATGACAATAAATAAGTTATAGATAAAACTTTTTATTTATAGTCCAGTCTTTCTATCTCATATAGATTGGAAAATCAATGTAAGAAAAGAAACTCTGTATAGTTAGGCATGTCCCCTTCACTCTTGAAAGATTATGTCATTGGTTTGTATGACGAGTTTTTTTAATTATTAATTTATATTTATTTTATATATTCATTTAATGTCTATAAATAAATTCATTTAATTTAAATAAATCAATTTTAAACTGATCTTAAATATTTTAATATCTAAATCAATCGAATTTGAACATAATGTATAAATTTTTTATCAAACAAAAATAATGCTTAAAAAATGAATGAATCATGAATATAATGATATTCGTTTATATCTTAATATAGAAAAATATCTTTATTATCCTATTACTATTAAAATTCCAATTTAATAATTTTATGTCTTAAAATTTATTTCATGCCAGGCTATGCTAATATCTTTTGTTTTAACTAAAAAACTATCCTCACAATTATTAAAATATAAATTATTTTTATTATTTATTGATTTTTTATATACTGTCTTTTTAAATATTTTTCATTTTTTGTTAAAGATTTGATAAAAAAAATTTTTAATTTAATTGAAAAAGCAAAAGAAGTAAGCATTTTACCTTGCTTTTTTTTAAACACTTTTTCTGGAAGTACAATTTTTTATTTTAAAAAGTGTAAATTATTTAAGTTTTTGCTTTAATAAAAAAATGTATATCTCATTTTATGATTTTAATTCCGTTTTCCAATAAATTTTGTATAATATTTGTAACTTTTTTTTATAAAATTTATAATTATAGTGAAATTTTATAATTTTTAAAATTTTATTATAATTTTATAATTGTAACAAAATCGAACTCTCTCACTCCCATCACCAAATATTTTGGCTAAAAAAAAAAAACTAATCCATTTAAATAAAATAAGTGTCAAATATTTATAGTAATCTCGTTCATAGATTAGAACAGATTGCATCTTAGAGGATATTTGGTTAGAAAGAATCTATACATTTTTTTTTTGAAATTTTATTGTTAGATATTTGATTCTAACATTTGGTTCGACGTAATTTTATTCTAGAAAAAATTAACAGATTTTTAATAGTACCTAAAGTTTCAAAATTAAAAACTCACATCTTCCTATGATATTTTAGAATTTTGAAAAGAAAATAGTGTTATTTTTAAATTTGACATAATTAAAAAATTATGAAATAACTATTATCATTTTGAAAAGCATATGTGAAAATAAATGCAAGTTTGTTGTGAGTTTTTGTTGGTAAAAATTTAATTTTTAGATGGCATTTGGCATGAAAAACACATTCTATAATCCTTACAAAAAATTAAATTAGATTATTTAAAGAGTTTTTTGTTAAAAATACCTTAAATAATCTCTAAAAATTTTTATGAAGGGATTATTGAATACCTTTTTTTACCAAAAATGCTTTGAATAACTTCCATTCAATTTTTTGTAAAGAATTATTCAATGTACTTTTGACAAAAAAAATGCGTTGAATAATAATACTATCCAATTTTTTGAAGGGAATTATTTAAGATTTTTTAGTCAAAAACACATTGAATAATCCTCTGCCTTTTTTTTTATTATTATTGAAGGCATTTTTGGCCAAAAACATCTTGAATAATCCTTTATAAAAAATTGAATAGGATTATTCAAGACATTTTTGATCAAAAATATTTTTAATAATCCCTTTCAATTTTTATGAGTGATTATTTAAGACTTTTTTGGTAAAAAACACCATAAATAATACTCTCTAATTTTTATTGGGGATTATTCAAAACATGATCGCTCAGAGAACGCATTGAATAATCGCTTATAAAAAATTGAATAAGGTAATTTAATACATTTCTAGCTAAAAACGCTTTTAATAGTCTCTTTCAATTTTTATATCAAAAAAAGCATTGAATAATTTTTTTTAATTTTTATAAGTAGATTATTTAATGTGTTTTTGTCCAAAAACACATTGAATAATCTTTTTTAATTTTTTTATTAGAGGATTATTTAAAGCGTTTTTTGTTAGAAACACCTTAAATAATTCTCAAAAAAATGTTTATAAGGGTATTTAAGGTTTTTTTGACAAAAAACACATTGAATAATTTCTCAAAAAAATGGAAGGAGATTATTCAAGGTTTTTTTTTTATCAAAAATATCGATAAAAAATACTTTAAATAATCTACTCATAAAATTTGAAGGGGATTATTCAATGTGTTTTGCGCAGAAATGTTTTCAATAACCTCATTCAATTTTTTGTAATGGATTATTTAAGGTGTTTTCTAGACAAAAACGTTTTGAATAATCATGTCATAAATTTTGGAAGGAATTGTTGAAAGTATTTTTGGTTAGAAACCCCAAATGCTTTGACTAACCTCATTTAATTTTTTTAAGGGATTATTCAATATGTTTTTTTTTAAATTAAAAGAGATTATTTAAAGCGTTTTTAATAAAAAGCACATTCAATAATTTTTTCATAAAAATTGAAAGAGATTATTTAAGATATTTTTACCTACAAACATCTTAAATAATCTTATTCAATTTTTTATAAGAAATATTCAAAATATTTTTTTACTAAAAATATCTTAAATAATTTCATTCAATTAAAATTTAAATTATTTATGTTATTATCATATATATACTTAAGAGATTATAGTAATTATTTAAAATTTAATATATGTGAATTTTTTTCAATAAAATGAATAAATTTAAATGCAAAATATCTTTAAAATAAAAAAAAAACCTTAAATGTTATTATTTTTTTTAAATCACACGATCTTTCGAAATTTATAATTTCGTGAAGCGAACGTGCCTAAATAATTTGGGTTCACAAAATTATAACACAAGCGCAGCCACTAGCGGAATGCATTGCTGTAGCCACAAAACATTTTCTAAAAATTGTTGACCGATATTTGAATAAATTGGTATAATTTTGAAGTAGATAGATTTGAATAATATTATGCGGATATTTTTTAATTAAATAATTATAAATGTAAGGAAGCGATCGTAAAATTTTAAGTTTAAATTTTACTGTATAAATTTACTCATTTTTTATGTTTTAATTTGTTATGATTATTTAATTAATTTTATGAATATAATTTTTAATTATAATTATAATTAAAAAATAAAAATTAAAGGATAGAATAAGAATTAAAAAAACTCTCTTAAGGGGTAAACAAAGAAGTGAAACAAATTTCACTCATCTAAGAAAATTGAAGAAAGAAACTAAAAATGAGTTTTAATTTTTAAATTGCACTGAATAGCTCCCTTCAACAAACGCCCAGAGCGCGGGTGCTGATGAGTCCTCCACATTCCAACCAAAACGGTGCCGACTTAAAAATAAAAATAATCATTCCAATTTCGAAAAATAAAAAGCTAGCGAACCGAAGTTATCCACGTCAGCTTCTTCCTTTGCCCCTATTTTTTCTTCAGTACATTCATTTTTTTTTTTTTTTACTCTTTTCTTTATTTCTCGACTCCTCTTTCAAATCCCTAATTTCCAAAATTAAAATGTGTTAGCCTCCAAATCAAATCGGAAGACATTTTTTTTGCTATTGACGCCTTGAAGTTGAAGTTGTTGGTAATTACCTAATTCGCAAAATCTCTTGATTTTCGTTTCTTGTCGCGTTTCGAAGGCTCTGATTTTACATGGATCTTATCGATTACTATCCTGTTCTTCCTGGATCGGTTCTTAAGAGTTTCTGATTCGGTTCCGTTTATTTTCGCCTTTTTTTTTAGCCGGGGGCGGGCGGGTGGGTGGGGATTTTGAGCTTTATGTTTTTGGTGTATTGGTAATTAATTTAATTTGTTGATTTTTGGAACTCAAGAAATTTTATTCCTTAGTTTATTGCTACATTCAAATTTCAATATTTTTTTTTTTTTTTTTTTTTGTATTTCCATTTCCATCCCCTATTGAATTTTACTTATGGAGTTAGTTTGGTGCTGGCAAGTGAGTTGAATTGAAATGCTTATAGTGCGAAATGTGAAGTTAATTGTTTCAATGTTCACTACTATTGTTGTTAGGATACTTGATATGTTCTAAACGTTGAGTTTCAGTGTTGAGAATCGATCAATCCCGCATGCCGATTTGATCTTGTTTGGCCAAAAAAATATATAGATATGTGGAAAGGTATGGTGGTGGATACTTTCGGCAATTTGGGTTTATGTTGGCACTAGCTTTGCTTATGGATATTTCTTCTTGTTCTACTTGTTTGTAAGAAGACTTTATGCAAGGAAAGGAAATTATGTGTGGTAGGAGTCTGAGACAGTAGCGTGACCCAAAGAAGCGAACAGATAAAAACAGCATTAAGCTGTATAATTGAGTTTATAGTTTCAATTTCACGAGAAAGCTATTTGCTAGATAAGAAAAGAGCTTTTCTACTGTCTTGATTTTAGTTAAGCTACACTGCTAGATGAGGCTAAAATGGCGGGGTGGGTTGGGGGATGAGGGATTGCATTTGGATGGAAATGTTTTGGATTTTAAGCTATTTTGAGTTGTTTAAGTCCTGTAGTATTCATTTGGAATAGCCTAGCTATTGTGTCCTCTTTGAATTCTGGGAATTTGTCCATGGTTAAGGAGTTTTTCTCGAGTTTTATGGAGGACTAATATTGGTATTGATTTATCTTTTCTATGAAAGAGTGATAATGATGTTGGGGTGCTAATTAGATTATGTTCAGCATAGTCTTGTACTGAAATTGTACTTAAAAAATATGCCATTGATGCGATGCAAATGATGGCTTTAGCTTGGTCCAGCAGCAATGCCACAGTTTTAAATCTGGATAGCTTTAATTCGTTGCTTATGCCACTGGCAGGCATTGGTGATTTTCATCTTTGTTATAGGTTCCAGTTTTTACAATGTCAGCCTTGTAAGGATGATTCCATGGGAGTGGTCATTGTTCTAAAATCTAGTAGTGAACTAATCCCTACATTGCCTGGAATTATAGTGGAGCCGAAAATCACCTCTTCCACAATCTTACCTAACAAAATTATTTCTCTGTTATAGAGCTGTTGAATGTCAACTACTTGGGCCATAGAACCTGTTTTCTGTAACATCTCTACTAAAGCGTAGCCAATTTTGTGCTAATCCATTTTTAAATACAGAATATCTTCTCATTTATCTTTTCCCATTGAATATCTATTATATATACGTGAACTTTTGATTTTTCAATTTTCATATGTTCTATCTGTATTTTTGGGCTTCTGCTTTTTCTTTTATTTTAATTGTATGCCTTTGCTCTCTTCATTTTCTGCTGAATCTTATATTTTCTATGCAAAAACTAATGTTGATGTTATGTTTTTTACTTTCAATAATTCAGTTTCTGCCTTGTCATAGGTCTGTCATTTAGCATTATTGTTGGTACATTAGAAATTTCATCATGCCAAAGGAGAGAAGAGATCGTTCCGTGTCTTTTGATAGGTATAGGAGATCTCACTTCTCATGTAGCTCCAGCTGTAGTCTCCGATCTTCGCCTAATCTCCCTTCAGAAACTGAGGAAAATCTAAAGGAATGGGAAGAAGCCCGGTGCCCTGTCTGCATGGAGCATCCTCATAATGCAGTTCTTCTCATATGTTCTTCCCATGAGAGGGGTTGCCGTCCATACATGTGCGATACAAGTTATCGCCACTCTAACTGTTTTGATCAGTTTCGCAAGTCATTTGCAGATACCTCAGCAACAACACCAGATGATCCTCAACAAGAAGGAGCTCAACTTGTGACCACAAATTTAACACCAGCTGCAACTGCAACATCAGAATCAACTGTCACTGATTTGCAGGAAGAAAGAAGTGAGGAAGGGCCCTCTACGCCAGCAATTGTCTCATGTGAGAATCAAGTGCTATCAAAGCTAGTGTGCCCTCTGTGTCGTGGTGAGGTAAAAGATTGGATTGTTGTAGACCATGCCCGTCATTTCATGAATGCCAAACCTAGAAGCTGTTCCTCTGAAACATGTAATTTTACTGGTGCCTATAAAGACCTAAGGAAGCATGCAAGACTTGAGCACCCTTCTGTTCGCCCATCAGAGGCTGACCCTGAGCGACAGCAAAACTGGAGGAGGTTGGAACGCCAGAGAGACCTTGGGGACTTGCTCAGCACACTTCAATCTTCATTCGGGGAGGAGAGAGCGGATGACAGCATTTTGCCAATTGATGATGGAAGTTGGCTCACGGTATATTTCCTTATACGCGTGTTTCGACCAGGGTCTAGTCCTAGGAGCAGCAGCTGGTCTGGCACCTCAAGGTCGAGAGCTCAATTTGGTATTAGGAGATCTTCCAGACTTTGGGGGGAAAACTATGATGGTGAAACTGGATCTACCAGAGATGAGGACAATGAATCTTCAGATGATGGATCATTTCCTTGGAGGCATCGAGTAAGGAGACGGACAACTCCTGACAATCAATCATGATTGTCATTATATCTTTAAAGGGATCTGTTTATTGTTCGAATGTCAAGGTTTCAGTTGTAAGTTTTACCATTATAAATCTACATCTTGCACTTGTTTGCTATTTACCTGCTTATAGATTCTAAGAAATCATCTGAACTGAATCCATTCTTTGTGTTTCTGGTAGGACAGGGAGAGGAATGCAAGTCTATTACTTGAGCATCTGTATCTGTTCCGCACTGCATGGAACGAATGTGGTCCGAGTTGCTGGATGGTATCAAATGAGTGAACTAAATTTTAATCTGTCTGGGAACTTAAATCAATCTGTATACACTTTCTCTTCCGCAGCAATTTCATTTTCTATCTTTGCGGCTGCAATAATTTCAAGCCTTTCCTTTCAACTTTTGAGAGATGATTCCGGTTCTTCTGAGAACTGTGATGATGTTCAGAGCCATTCCTGGTTGCCCTTTGGTTAAAAATACCATATTTTGAAAAAGACAGAAGCAGGAAGTTTGGAACTCCGCTAACTCACCAAGGGAAAAATTCAATTCTTTAGGTTTCATTCAATTAATTGGAAAAACCTGATGGAGTTCTTTGACGGCAGAAGTAGGAAAAGCGGAGCTTTTATTTCCTGAACAAAAAGAAGTCATATTTATGTGTGAGACTTTGAATTTCAATTTTAACATTTTACTGATGCTGCGTGACCCATTTGTTTGTCTGTTACTCCTTGGGCAAAACATGTGGACCTTTTTATTTTTGACTAAAACAAGGACTTCATATCTGCACAAAACTAAATTTTAAGACTACATTTTTTTCGTACCACGCAAGAATTTTGTTTCTGTCAAAAAATATTATACCACATAAGAATTTAATAAAGTTTCAATATTTTTAGAAAGGAGCTTTTTAAATATTTTTTTTATAAATTTTTAATATTCAATAAATCATATAATTTACTGAAAATGAATTTTCAAAGGGTTATATAAATTTTTTGAAAATTGATTTATTAGTTGATGGTAAAACTTTATGAAAAATTATTAAAAAGATATTAAAAAAATTTTATTAATTGGTTAATAAAAAAATATTATTGAAAAAAAAAAACAAAAATTTTAAAATTAATTAAAAAGATTAATTTTACTATAACTTCAGAGAAAGAATAAAGTCTTATGGGACTTTACATAACGAAATGAGAAAAGATCTTCTTTGTTATTTAAAAAGTAGTGAAAGTTTTCATAATTTAATCTAAGGGTGTTAAATACAGTTTCAATTAAATTTATAGTTAAAATTCGAGATGTCAATTTTATCTAAATCCAATAGAAACTTAATTTTTTATTTGAATAGTGATGAAATGGATATTAAATTTTGGAGATAAGATGAATATTAAAATGATTTTAAATTTTTTATTGAGTACGAATACAAGAATAGATAATATAACACTTGTATAATACATGTACCTTATATATATTTAGTAATTAAATTTTTATTTAATAATATAAAATTTTATTTTTAAATTAATTAAAACTAATATTTTTTATTTACATATAATATTTATAATAAAATTATATAAAATATACAAAATAAAAAATAATAATAATTTATATACATTTTTAAATAATTATAAATATAAAAATTATCGCAGGCATTAATACTCACAGAATAAAAATGAGATAAATTTGAAATATTATTAAATATAAATACAAAAATGAATATAATATAAAAAATTAAAATAAAAATGAAGAATACTCTTTCAATCTTATATGGTATTCATTAATAATTTCACTTTCTTTTTAGAAATTTAATAATTTTAAATTAATCTTTTCAAAAAAAAATAAAGTGGATAAAAAATAAATAAAAACTAATTAAAAATAAAAATAATTTGAATTAATTGAAGGTGCATTGGCCGTGCTTAGATTAAGTAGTTCTACCTTTTTTTATCTTTTCCCAACACAAAAAACAGCTATATGGAGTTCTGCCACTTCCTTGCCACGATGGACCACAAAATGCTTTTAGCCTTTTATCAGCGATGAATGGTGAGTTGTGCTACGTCCTGCCATCCGTAGAAAATGACCTTTGCAAAGTCACTGTCTTTGGAAATATTCAAATGGCCATCAAACTTGAAGTTCTTCTAAGTCGGGAAGTGGGGGGAACGCATCGGGGTTCTGCAGAGCCATGCCATCTATGGAAAAGAATGTTTTGATGATCATAATAGGAAGTAACCTTGTCCGCTATCATGTTCGAGAAGCAAGGGAGGAACTGATATGTGAAGGTTTGACTGATGACATTGCAAAGGCAACTTGGGTCCCGTACGTCAATAGTTGTGCAGTTGTGTAAAGGATATTAGATTGTTGCCTGTTGGTTACCCAAACTTGTATCAAACTAATATCTTGCAGTATTGGCGTTAGACTTGATATAAAAGTTCTTTTGCTGTGTGTCTATATGACGCGATATGATATTGCAAATAATGACTACATTTGCAACGAACTATAGTAGTAATAACAGTAAAGTTTCGTATGAGTTGTTTTCATATTTTAAAATATAATGGTTGTTTTTTTGGCCAAATAATGACTACATTTGCAGGGAATGATGGTGGTTTTTTCTTGGCCAAATAGCAATGATAGTAGTTTAACAGTAAAGTTTCCTGTTCTTTCTGTTCATGATCCCACAATGTAATGAAAGTTGAAGGGAAATTTTGAAGAGAAACCGACGGCCCTTGCTGTTCAATTACGTCAATTGGATGACAAAATCCTTGCGCCGTTAGGAGAAATAGCTCAACAACATGGTCATGGTAAACATTGCATGGCCATATGTAGCCTTGACAACCAAAAATAGAAAGCTATCTAAGGCCTTGCCTTTTCCTTAGTTAAAAGGTTAGCTCCTTCCATCTAAACTTGGGAAGTTCTACTTTCTAAACTCAGCTTGTATACACAATCGCTATATCAGGACCCCGGTGACTGCAAAAATAAATTTCACCGGTCTCGAGAACTCCTACAGAAAGGGTTATCATCACATCAGACATTGCAGTGGATGGCAAACTAATCACATCTCACTCTGCCTTGTTCCTGGCAATGTAACCTATTTACACCAAGGGAAAAACACGAGCAGTTTGCCCAGTGCATTATCATTTGCTGTAATCACTTAATATTCATGGAAGCTGACATGGTACGCAACTCTTTCGTGATCTCTAAGAAGGCAGGCCTTGAGTCAGGATCAGTTGACCAGCACCTCTCCATCAACGATCTCCATGCTGGATCACACCAGCTAGGGACTTCAGGTCGGAGAGTGCCCTTAATTATACCAGCTGATTACAACATAAATAATGTGATAAGCATTCGTGTCAAAAAATAAATGAAGTACTTCAAGTAACAATATATCTTATCAGCCATTAGTATAAACCATGAAGATATTGTTGATTTTCTCTGACTCCTCAGTCAACTTATCTTTAAGAAACCAAAATTAGATGAACATAGCAGCAAAATACAAGCAACATGACAGAGTTGATTTGAAAAAGAAATACCAAACAATATTTACATCCTGTTCTTCTATGTAAATTTCTGAACATATGACATATGACAAAGAAAATGAATAAAAAGGGAAAGTTCAGGGGATCAAAAGACTTTGAATGGAAGGAAAAAAGTGTAAAACGGCATCAAACATGAAAAACTATGGAAAAAGTAATGAAAAAGAGCCATTTCAACAAATAGAATGTGATGAGCACGACAAATAAATTCCAAACTTTCTCACTAGATATGCATTCAGAGAGTTTCGAGTGGTTGTGATTAAGTGGTGCCCGTAAATATAATAGGATAATCAAGTTAAAGTATACCTATTATTTCCTCTGAGCGCAAATCAGTGTAAGGTTCCTCCCCAGTTAAGAGTTCCCACATGACTATTCCAAATGAGTACACATCAACCTGCATTCAAGCATAATTACGTATTCAGGACATCCATCACATGATTGTAGACTGGGGTAAAAGATAATAAGTGGTTAACAATTACCTTCTCTGTTACCAAGTTGTTCTTAGTGTTCAGAAGCTCAGGTGCCATCCATGGTATAGTTCCTCGAACTCCACCAGAGACGAATGTCCTCTGTTTAATTTTGGATAAGCCTAGATCACCAATCTGATTGAGAAATGAGGAATTTTAAAATTTGTTCAAGTGAAACATGGACATGTTAACTGATTAAAGCCTAGCAAATAATTGTTACCCAAATGAAAGAACTCTAGCTACCTTGCACACTGGTCGCCAAGGATCCCGCATATTAACAAGGAAGTTATGAGATTTTAAATCAAAATGGACAATGTTCTTCTCATGCAGATATTCCATTCCAAAGGCTGCATCCATGGCGATTATTAACCTCTTTCGGCGATCAATAGTGCTGTAAAGCACACAAGAAGTAATTTAGAGAAAGCAAATGCATATGCTTGCTGCATGATACAAACTTCAATCGATGCTCCTTAGATGGCAGGTATGAGAAGAGATTTCAGTGACCGAAAATATAATATGAGGATTGCAAATCCACAACCGTGTGATGTTAATCTGAAAATTTGCCATTTTCCATATTGAATGTCATACTTTGCTATATGAACCCGTTTTAGGGGACTCCAGTGTTCTGCCAAATTCTTGTAGGCATTAATATAGTCAATGCTAGGAAGCCATTTACAGCTATAATGTAAAGTATACGTAACATCAGCAAAAACAGGTTATCAATCTATGTGTTTCTGCAAAGGATCAGACATAATTTTGCATAAGAGCTGCAAATAAAATATATTTGTTCAATTTCATATTTGAAATTAGATCGTAAAATGCCATACCGATCTTTTCTTTGCAGAACTTGTTTCAGGGAGCCATTCACCATGTACTCTGCCACCGTTGCCAAACTTGTCAAAGGGCCATCTGTAACTACACCATACAATGCCACTATATTCGGATGGTGAAGCTGACCCAGAATATATGCTTCCTTCCAAAATTCAGCAACCTGATTAAAACCAAACAGAAACAGTTAGTTTCATCCATTTATCTAGTTCTTTTTTGTTTCAAAATAAAAATCATCAGCTATATTTACTAATATGAGTTAAAGATTTCTAGCTTGATGGGAAAAACTTGAGAGCGGACCATCAGTTCTAAACAGATCAATAGACAAGGGCAACTCTGATGTCTATAACCAAGTGCGGCCAGCACACACGACACATAAGAAATATGTATTTGTAGTGTCCTAATGTAGGTATGACGTATAAAATTAATAACAGTTATCAGATCTGGATCAAATTCTTTGAAAAGATGGTAAAAAAAGAATCAGATAATCATATAATAATCAGTATAAATGATCAAACAAGAGTAAGAATAAAAGTACTGCAGAAATAAGTCTATCAGATAATCACATAATCATTAAAGATGACCACATAGGAGAAAGTAAATATCTTATGGATATTTACCAATCGCTCCTCCTCCACAGAGCCTTCAGAGAAGCATCTTGGCTTTAACCTCTTAATTGCAACATCAGATCCCTTCCATTTTCCATAGAACACAGTTCCACATGCACCCTCACCAAGTTCTTTTATGTATTCAAGTTCAGAACTCCTAATAGTCTGCAGAACAAGACAGGAATCCATCATCTTTATATTCTGTTCACCTCCAGAGTGGTAAAAGAAAGAGAAATTGTGCAGGGTTTGACAGAATACCTGCAGCTCTTGAGTAGCTAGATGTGTATAAAATGCAGTCAGGCCACTTGAGATTCTACCAATCACCTTAGAACATTTCTTACCATCGTTACCTTCTGACTGGAAAAATATAAAGGGGGAAAAAGAGTGAGAATAAAAGTAACCAAGGCATGGAACTATGACAGATTCTTTTCTTTCTTAGTACAATTGTGCAGTAATATAGAAAAAGGATCGTTACACTATACCTTTTCATCAACGCTTAAATAAGATGAAAGGTCATGTTGCATTGCTTCTCCTTGGATGTGATCCTTTTCCAATTCATCCATGTTCCTGGGTGAAGAATTAGATGTGTTTCCACTTGATTGATCAACTTGAGGGCCTATGTCAATGTGCAATTCATCCATGAGATCTAAGGACATTGATTGAGGCATGACCAAGGAATCAGAAAAGCTGTTGCTACCATGAGAAGAAAGCTCAGGAGGTTGCACACCTTTGGTTGATGACAATGAAAGGGTACACAAAAGATCAACTGAAGATGCAAATCCATCTTGCAAATTATGACTGCCATTGCCATCCTTATAGCTGCTTTTTAAATTCTTAGATGCTTCTGCATCAGACAACTGGGTTCTGTGCACATCATTTGACAAAGTAGAGTTGGTAATGACCTTTTGTGAATCAGCAACAGATAGTCTGTTCTGAAGATTGCAGTGAACTGGTTCACAAACTATGGCTGCTGTATGACAATTCACAAAGGGAGTTTGATAAGGAACTTCGAGCCCATGATTCAATCCAACGATTGGATATTGTTTGGCATCCATCATTTTCATACCTGGAGACGGACTGTCAATAACATTATTTGTAAAGAGAGATTGACTACCAACACCAGCCCATGCACCATAATGTGCTAAATGACATGCCTTGAGATTTGAATTGCCATATGGAAAATCAGGATTACTTAAATGAGTCATCATGCTCACCCCCTCTACTGAGGTATGCTCAGGTAGACCAGGCCAAGGCTTCCACAAACTGGAGTAGCATGACCTCACAGAATGCCCTTGCTTTGAGATGTTGGAATTTGGTTTGACTCCTGGATAGTAAGGGCACATTTGAGGCGCCAAATTTCTCATTTCACAATCTAACAAATTTCCTCCACATGTTTCCTCTTCACTCACAAAAGCACTTGGTTCTTCATGCCCTAAATCTATAAGTGGATGATCAAACTTTTGATTCTTAGCACAAGATGCAAATTCCATTCCAGTCTCATTAACACCAAAACCTGAAACACCCTGAATTCCATTAACTCTACCCGTCTGTTTCGCCAACAACTGCTGTTTCAAAACCAATTTTCTTATAGAATCATCACCCTGCCTAAAACCATTACCACCATTCCCCACATTCTTTGTCACTTTATTATCAACTTGACCCTTACACAATTGTCCATATTCAAGCCCATTACTACATACAAAAATCCAAAGCCGTGCTCTCTTACCGTAAAACTCCAGATTCTCGTACTCTTCCACCATGCTCTTGACATCCTCGTCCGATTCTATCACGCCCAAACCCATGTCCAAATCCACGTCAGCAACAGCTACCTGGTACTTCAACCAAAAAGAAATTACTTTGGGACAAAGATTCGCGATCTTTTCCCGAAGTTTCAAGAACCCAATGCTTCTATCAACGGATATAATACGAGTCTCGCCACCAATATAACGAAGCTTTCCCATAGGAAGTCTGGGTTGGAATGCGCCATTGAAACTGCAAACAAGCTTGAGTAATTTTCTTGGTGGGTTTGCACGGTTCTTGCGAAGACAAGAAACAGAAGGCTCTTTCATGTATAGGATAATAAAAGATGGAGTCGAAGAGGAAAGAAGGGGGATTACCGGAGTTCTTGTAGAAATGAAAAAAAAAAATGGTCCTTTTTTTTTTCCCTTCGATTTTGCTGTGAGTTTTTGTTTTTAATGAATAGTTCTGTCTGTGTTGAGTATTTTATAGGTGAGTGTTCATGGTTTGGCCCTTCAGGTTGAGTTGAATTTACGGGTTTGCCACCAATCTCAGGTGTTCTAATGTTGTTAAGATTGGGAATGATCCTCGGAGAAATTTGCGATTAGGAAATTTGGTTAGCAAATTTGGTATATTGGCCAAATATATTTTTTACATTTGGATAAGTTACAATATCTAATACGTGATGGTTTGGGGATTTGGCCCTAAGCTTTAATTAAATTTACAAGACTGCCATTCCCACCTTTTTTTCTATGATTTTATTTTATCAAATTTAATAAATTATTAAGGTTAAAAAGTTTTAAAAGAAGTAATTATTAAAAATTCTCTATATTACAAGTTGAAATAAACTTACTTTATAAAAAAAAATCGCAAATCAAGAATAAGAGTCATATATGTTGGTATTTGAATTTTAAATTTAATATATATTATTTTTAAAAATAATTATATAAATTAATTAAGATTAAATTAAAATTTAAAAAACTTTAGCCACTAAGAAAGTAAAGCCTTTAAATATTTGAGCACGTTATTTTGATTTATATATTATATATATTTTAAAAGAAAAAGTTTGAATTACTAGTTAATTTAAGGTAAATTAAAGAAATAAATTTTGTGATTAAGATCGAATTAAATGTTTTTTGAAATTTAAAAATTAATTATTATTTTAAGATTTTTTTGTTTTTTTTCTCTAATATTTTTCATACCTTTTCTGAGCATTATAAATTTAGGTATGACATAAAAAAATGTTCTTATATATTTTTGAAATAGATAAATAAAATATTTTATATTTTATATTTTTAGAGTCAAAATTTTTGTTGGTCTGAATTTATATTAACCAGTTAAGAGATCAAACGAAAAAAAAAAATTTTGCCAAGATCAAACAACTGATTTAAAATAATGGAAAAAAGACCTAAAAAAATTGATTAATTCAAGAACGAAATCAGACATGCAGTCGAATTCGGGGAATATGTATTTTTTAAGAAATAGAATACTCCACATGTTCATTCGGATACGCACTTTAAGATTGACATGTTACATCAAGGCGCAAGATAGCAACTCAACCTTGACAGTTGATAGCTGAGCACCCAGAATTATTGAGTGTTCTGTGGTGTTTATAGGACCAACATCAGAACCATAGGATTGGCGTCACAAAGTCCGGTAAAATCATCACATAATGCGTGTCCTGTCTTACGTTGGGAATGCTTGGTGCCTCCGTACCTTGATGCTGTTTGATGAAACAGGGAGTTTGGGATGGGCCCCAACCTATTATAGTATGATGCAGCCTGCCCCACTTGATGCTTGGCATCTGACTTCCCAAATATCACCAAGAAAGGAAAGGAATGAACTAGTCCTTCCTTTTTCTTTTTTTTTTTTTTTTCCTTTTAAGAATTTAAATGGAGTGGACTTTTTTTTTTTTGCCAGAAAAGGACCTTATCTTGTTCTCTCTATTATTTGTCTTTGCCTGCTCCCATTTTATTCACTTTAATTGGTTTGGAGTTATATTCTATGATAGATGCTTGAGAAAGCAAAAGCTCCCCACCATTTTGAATATGATTGAAATGGAGCATAGGAGCATCCAGGCAAATTGGTTCCACACAATTTTACAGCAAAGCAACCATAACCATTAAGTGTTATAGACATCGATTTTATCTGTGTTTATTATTTTTATTTCAGTATAATATTAATAATTTTAATAATAATAATAATAATTTTAAAAAATAATTATTAATTATTATAAAAAATAAAAAAACAAAATAATAAAATAAAAAGTAGGATGGTTGGCATTACTGCCGCCTTCGACCAGCCACCCTACAGCCCTTTGACCAGCCCCTTATCCAGCCACCAGACCAGACAGTCACCCTACCACGCCTACGACCACCATCTATCCCCCTGTTTGAAGCTCCATAAAAATCCCCAACCTTTCCCCCTTCAAGGGCTCTCTCGGACATCCCCTCTTGAAATCTTCCGGACAGTTCTTCACCTCCAGACACACTGCCCACAACACCCTCTCGGATATCTAGACAAAAAAAAAAAATCCTTCAACCCACACTAACTACGAAAACAGAAACACAAAAACAGAAACAAAAAAAGAGACAAACAGTCCTCCCCGTAGGAAGGAACCTTAGCGCTGAGCTTCCTGTAAAAATAAAAAAAATATATAAGTTTTTGTTTTAACAAAACAAAACAAAAAAAAAGGCAGAAAACTTCAAGCCCCGATCTACGATGATCGGGACTGTTTCTAGCGAAAAAAAAGTCAGATCTGGAAAAAAAGCGTTGAAGAGAGCTACCAAAATAATTTTTGCATTTTTTGGCGATCAAAAACCACCGACAGCGACCGCCAACGACGACCCAGGCGGCGGGAGATGCGATGGTCCGACGACAGGAAGACGAGCTCTCCCTAGAGCTCTCTTTTCCTTTTTTTTTTTGAAAAACAAAAAGAATGAACAAAAAATCTTTTTTCAGTTATATATAAAAGACTAAGGAGCAAAACCACGTCGTTTCGACTAAGTAGGATCCGCACGTTGACCCGGATTCGAACCGGGATTCGTGCAACCTGACCCGTGGATCCGCTCTTCCAACAGCTGCTGATCGGTCCAATTAAATCGATTTGAACCAGATCGAATCGTAAACCGTTCAACCGAACCGCACGTCGAGCCAACCTCTTTTCGGTCCAACTGAAACGTCGTTGACTGGTCTGGTTCAGGTAAAAATTTTTTTTTTATTTTCTAATTTTTTAATATATATTATTATTTTCGTTATTTTAAGTATTTTTATATATTTATGCATGATAAGTTCTTAAATTTGTTAGAATAAATGTTTAATTATTTTAATAATAATAAAATTGAAAATAAATAATAATTAAATATATATATTAAAAATGCTCAAAAAAATATTTATTATTTTTTTTTTCTGCCTAGATGTTGGAAGGAATAAAAAAAATATTTTTTTTAAGAAATAATTTCACTTAAATGTTGGAGAATTATTATTAATAAATTTTCATAAAAATATATATAAGAAATTTTTAATTAATTTTTAAAATCATTAAAATCGAACTTGCTTCGAAAATTTGCCTAGATGTTGAGGATTTTTAAAGATGTTCGCATTTTTTTAAAAACGAAACCTTAAACACTAATTTTTAATTTTCAAAATATTAGGTTTTTAAAACCCCTAAAATCCAAAATCTCATAAAATCAAAAATCTTAAAAATCCTAAGGACACGTGTGAAAATTTCATTTGAAACAATTTGTTCTCGAATGACGCCTAGATGATAGGGTATTTAGAAAATTTTACTTCGTTAAATCTTTTCACACGATTTTTTAATTCGCATTAATAATAAGATTAATAAATAAAAAGTATAATAGTAAATTGTGATCTTAAATATAAACAGTGACACCTAAGCTCTGCATAAATGTTGGAGAGTCGGGGTGGTCTCATTATATTTAAAAATTTAACTTTTAAATTGTATTTCATCTTACATAACATTCATTGACATACATACGTTAGCATGTTATTATCAGTAATTATTTGCATTATTCTGTCTTTAATTTTTATTTACTACTTAGTGATAAAATATTTTATAATAAAAAAAAGAATAATACTTTTTAAAAAAATGTGTGATATTACAAAATAAAAAAAAACATTCTGAAAGAAATAATTCTTAGTATTCTGCCTAGATGTTGGAGAGTCACCAATAATTTTTTATAAATAATGTTATTTCATTTTAAGGATTATTGTATTAAATCTTAAGCGAAAAGAGTTATTTTAAATTTTGCTTGAAGAATTTTAAAATAATTTTTTAATTTAAAGATTTTTTTAATATTTCTAAATAAAAATTTTAGCAAAAATATTTTTAAAAAACGAAAGAAATTAGTATTAAATTTCAAGTCAAAACCATTTTTATCCAACAACGAAAATAGTTCGTAATTAAATAGTACCAATTTATGGGTGTTGTGGGGGTGTTAATCGTTTCCCACACATAACCGACTCTCGAATCTAATCTGATTTTTCATAGATCAAAATTTATTTTTTTAATAAACTTTAAACTCGTTTTTATAATTTTATTAAAAAAATAAATTTTTTTGTGACTAATCACACTCTAATAAGAGATTGGTGACGACTCCCCTCATTTATTTTGATTTTTTAAACTTATATATGTTTGATGATCTCAAAACCGTTATGACAAGTGTGAATTGAAAATTTATACTATTATATATAAAAGAATTTCGACGGATCGTTGGGTTGCCACGTGTTTCAATTTTTTGTTTAGTTTTTCATCATTTTTTCTTCGTTTGCAAGAAGTTTTTTATCTGGTTTTTACTGTTCATTTTTACTTCTTTTGGATTTTTTTTTTTTTTTGCATAGCTACCATCTTCGACACCGTTTATTCATTTTTTTCTCCTTTCTGCATTTTTTTTTGCACTGTGTTTCTTTGTTTTTGGGTTTGAAAACATTGTGGATTTTATTTTGTTAAAACTTTTTTTGCTATGAGGGGTTTTGTATTCTTTATTTATTCAAAAATTTCAAGTTTTTTTTTCAATGAATGTGTTTTTATTTTGATGAGTGATAAAATTTTTAAGTTTTTTATTTTCGGTGAAGTTTTTCATATAAAAAATTTGTTGTTTTTTTTTTTTAATTTTTGGTTGTGTTTGTATATACGGTAAAATTTGTTTTAGTGAGTTTTTTTTTTTTTTTTTATGTTATTGGAACTTTAATTTGATAAGTATTTCGTTTTTTTCACAGGAATTGTTAAAAGTTTGTTACTGTTTTGATTTAATGTAAGCTCCTTGAAGGATTTGTTCACGTTGGTTTGGTATTTTTTTCTAACTTTTATAGTAGTTGGATTGAATGTATAATAGTTGGAATAAGATTTTTTTTTACAAATTGTTGTGTATTTTATTTGATTATTGGTTTTTTTTTTTTTCTTTGCAAGGAGATAAAAGAAAGTTCAAAGTAGAAAGAGAAATGCCAAGTTATGAAGTAAAGCAAACCAACATGATAGTATAAAAAAAAGACCCAACAAAAAAGGATCAAGTAATCCAAGAACATTTGCTGAGGTGAGAAGTCTGAGGAAGAGACAAAGGTGGTGGAGAAAGCAACTATTATGCTTGCGATTATGAAATATGAATCTGTTAATTTGGTTGAAAATGCAATAATTACTGCTATTTTTTATAAGATGACATTTTTTTACCTTTTTATGGACGTAAATGGATTGATAAATGTATTATTTTGTATGTAGTGAAGTTGAATGATGCAAGAAATTGGAAGATTGGGCCTTTAAGGTCTGGTTAATGCTTAGAAGTGCGGTATGTAGTGTTGATACTTAAGTTTTTTGTTTCGGTTACTTTCTATTAGCTCTCCTTTTTCTATTTTTATGTTTGTGAGATCTAATTAATTATAAATTTAATAAAATAAAAGAATAAATTTTTTATTTTAATTCGAAAGATAATTAAGTGAGTAGTAATCTGTTTATTAAGAATTGTTTAACATTTCATATGACCATATAATTTTTAATGTGAAATTTATGTCATGTTTATCGATAGAATAAAATTTTAATATTAAATAAATGAATATTTATTAGATTAGACATTCTCCCATCACATATAAACAATATGCCAAAAAGAAATCCAATTAGTATTATTTTTTTGAATTTGTGTCTTATATATGACATATTTCATTAATTTCAATTGATATCTTGGTTTAATAGAGAAAATTCATTATATTTGGTTAATTTTAATTTGTTATTGATTCATGAAGTGAGATTAGACCATTGATATAGATATATATTCTCCCATCCTTAGTCAAAACTTACCCATGCAAGAGAGAAAAAGAGCCATGATGGGGAATGTGACGTTGAGGGAAATATCAGATATGGAGCTAGCAAAAAGCAATTGATGAATGCCTGCTTATCAAGAGAAGTTATTTTGATGAAAAAAATGTATTCTCACGTGTTTTCAAGATATTTCAGGTGAGTAGCATTGTTCTTTTTCATCAACGCTTTTAAGAAAATGATTACGTCAAAATTCATAACTTCAACTTTATTGTTTTAGCTTGAACTTAGGAAGGTCATTGTTGCCACTATCTTTGTGTAAACTAGAAAGCATTGCAATACATTTGAAGAAGAAACAGTATACCTAGTTGCTCTCTTTTTTGTGCTTAACAGAATTACCTTCACTGGGTTTTTTAAACTTCCATTTCCCATCAATAAGCTTTCGATTCAATAAAATATTAAAAATTATTGTAATAAATCATGCGACGCCGGACTTCACGCACTAATTAACATTAAACATTGGTTCTCAGTTGAGTTAGGTTTTAATACTTTTAAGATGTCCCATTCCATACCAAAATTTTGGCATCATTATCTGCCACTATCATCCTACTCTGTATTCCTCTAACATAGAATAAGTTGTGGTAAGGGTTTGTCCCCAAAGCCTAAAGCTCCCATGAGTTTTTTTTTTTTTTTATTAAAAGGAAAATACATGAGAATTTTATGTTTGCCACCACTAATTTCTTAATTGGAAAGCGATTCCATCCAAAATTTGATCTTACGAGTCACCTATCAACTGACCTTGATTCTTTTTTTGCCTTTGAAACAGCAATACTCAGCTTTGGTACCTAATTTCCAGCTCTTCTGTTTCATTTCATGAACAATTGTGTAACTAACCAGAGAGTATTTCTCTTTGGCAAATCTTGACCTTTTTTTTTTTTTTTTGTGTTCTAAATAAAATCAAGCTCCACGGCACAAATCCACAATCAAAAAGCTTTACCCAAAATTACATTATTACCACTTGAACTTTAATGAAGCCATGGACATGTAGAGTAAATACAATAGACTGGTCAAGTTGCACCTATGCCAAGTGCAATGTGTAATTTCTTTACTTTTGAGAACCCAATTTGAGAAGAGATTGCTACTTTTCTTGTCATCATATACTAGCAGAAATCTCCTTAGCTCCATGGGTAAATTCTATATAGATTGCTTCCTAATTATGGAGTGAAATTCCTCTTACAACAAATTCACTGAGGGAATTACTCCATTTGAAGGAGCTATTGATCAAATTATAACTTATGCCATCAAGAAAGCAATCTAGAAATTTCAAGGAAAAATTTTGGAGTTCCCAGCACCTACCCACTTTCCTATCTGAAAAAAGGATTTGCAAATTAAATTGTGTTGTAAATCACATCAACTTAGCAAACATTTAAAGCAGATGCAGTGAAAGAATAGAAGGTTCTTGCAAACTAGGGTCATGGCAACAGCTTGCTGAACTCGTAATTCTATTGCAATTTTCTAGCTTCTAGTTAACAGCAACATCAGGTAGCAGCAGTTAATTTCATTGATCATATTGAAGAAACAATCATATAAAACAGTAAATCAAAATTTTGAATATCAATCATCTGTGAAAAGAAATAAAAAGAACTATAAGGATTCAATGACTAAGTTCATTTATTTTCAGTTAACACAAAGTTCATGATAGATGATAGCCAACCCAAAAGATACAGGAATATTTTTTTTAAGAATCATTTTTATAGAGATTTGGTACAATTTATTACATTGCGAGATGGCTTCTTGATTTTTTGATTGCCAAACGTCTATACAAGAAGGTGTGCTTTTATTGCAGTTTATCTTCAGATCATGAAGAGACTTGAAATTCAAGGTGTTTTAAAATTTCATGATTCATGAAGCCTTTGCTCATTACTGGTTTGATATCTTCAAGTTTACATGAATCTGATTTACAATAGTGTGAATGACTAGGGTACACAACAAAGGAAAGTTGGTTGGCGGGCAAGAAATTCCAATGAAAACTCTCTGTAAGTGGTCAGGACTACAGGACTAGCAGAGGTCTTTTTCACTGAAAGGACAAGAAGAGTTCAAAGAAAAATGGAACAGAGAAACATTCTGGGACTTTTAGATTAGAGAAGACACGTATGAATCAAATACTTCAGCTCATTGATTCCCAATGATAGACTCCAGGTACCCATGTGCTAACAGCAATTTTTTTTTCCTGGATACAACAAAATGTGCACCAACACAACCCTAACCCAACTCCACACCCCTGCACCCAAAAAAAACCCCTAACAATTCTGGATTTTACGATCTGTTAGTTACGCAACTACCATAGTCCTTAAAGCTGCAAGTCATATAAGTTTGTGTAGTTTATTTAATGTCAAGAAAACATTGCTTGACCTATTGCAAACGAACTACCTTATCTTGGAAGTTTCATTAGCAATATCCTGACCATGATTATTATGCAAATAGTACTTCATCAATAACTTATGCAATTTCAACTTAATAAACCTAAACACATCGACTATGTCCTGAAATAAAATTCTTCAGTGTGATCCATTTTTAAGTGCACAAAATTTGCAACAGTTACCGGAAGATAATTATTCAGCATTTAATTGAAAAAACCAACAACTAGTTAGTATGCAATCATGCCATAAAAATAGTGTAATAGTATACATAGATTATCAAGTAGCAAGAATACGGCTCCAGTACATAGAAGAAAATAGATTAATTACAAAATGGAATGCAGAAATATAAAGCAATCAGAATTGAAACTCTTACAAGTCAAGCAGTCAACTATAACCTTTACCAAGACAGTTTAGGCAACGCTGCACCCTGCAATAATCCCATTAGAGAGACCATCAAAACCAACAGAAAGCCTCTCCATGAACCAATTTTTGAATGGGAAAGAAACAAAAAAAAAAAAGAAAAAGAAGACTACCTGTTACCATCACAAGTAGGGCAAACACAAGGGTTAATATGAATAGGATCGTACAAAGGTGACCACTTTATCGTAGCATTTCCGTTGCACAGCTTACATATGTAAAATCCTTTCCCATTACAAACCCCACAAGGCAAGGCAAGCTTTTTCTACAAAACGTATAGAGTAAAATAAAATTGAAAATTTTCACTCTTGCAAAACATCAGAAAAAGAAAAGAAAGCAAGAAAAGAGAGGGTCTTGTCAGATTGTCTTTTACCCGTTTCTTTTCAGCTAAAGAGCGAAGTGCACCAACGGAAACAGTAGCAACAAGATTAAGAGTCAGATATCCTCCAAAAATTATAGCAGCGCCTTTGGTCAACACGCGAAATGGCTTCGGGATCATTTTTTTTAACCTTTCTAGTGATTTAGTTCTTACAGGATTTTCTTCGAACATATTAAGTGCATCGGACCCGTTAAGTTTTGCCGCGAAAATATTGTATATATCGTTCTATATCTACAAGTAATAAGTACAGGAAATTTTCTGTTCTTTAATGTCGTCTGCCAAGTGTCAATTCATTTTCAAAGATTTTTATGTTAAATGACAACGACCTTTTTGTCCGTTTCCATCTTTCAACGACAGCGTTTAAAAGTTTTTTATTATTATTTTTGGGTTTTGGGAATGTAAATTAATATTGCTGAGAGTTAAGTCGTGAGAATATAAGGTTTGTTTGGCTTGATTAGAGTTTTTATTTAAGTCATGTAAGATTTTACATCTCTTAAAATTTTTGAAATTTTAACCAGTGGAATAATAATAATAATAATATTGTTACTAATTGAAATAATTTATTATATTTTTATTAAATTTAAAATCTTTTATGTAAATCAAATAAAATAAATGTTGATAATGTTTAAATTAATTCTTCATAATTAACAAAGTAGAAGATAACTTGTTAAACTTATAAAATTCAACCTTAATATATGGTTACCATTTGAATCACCATACATTATCCTATCATAGATTTATGCCAAGAGTCCTTGGTTGAGATGATAATTGAATAAAATGTAACTTATTTTAACTAAATTATCAAATTTTTTTAAAAGAAAAATATGTATTATCCTATCACTTACTAATCTAATCATATATAATATTTTATTACAATATACATAAAAATTTAATAAAATTTACTTTCGTGGACGCTTAGGTAGCAACTTATATTATTGATATATATGATAGTTTTAAATAATTTTATTCAATTAATTATTTAATTTTTAGAAATTTTAAAGTTTCAAAATTTACATTTATCAAATTCTTTCAAATTATATAAATTGTATCTTAATTTAAACTTGAAAAAACATATCTCATATCTTACTTTTATTCATTTATATGAAATACAAATTTTAAGTAATTTTTAAAAGTTAAATCATTAAATCTTACTAATTATAAAAAATCACACACCATCTAAATCAATGTTCATATAAATTTAAATAGATAAAATTTGTGGTTAAATCATTGTTATTTAATAATCTTTTTGTCTTTATTTTTCTATGATTTAAAATAAAAAAAAAAGATATTTTATCTCAATTTAAAATTACACATATATCTATATTTAAAATTATACTAACTTATTAATCTTAATTTAAAATTAAACTTGGATAAACTACACTTTTAAAAATTTAAAAAAATTTGAAATTAAATAATTATCAAATATATATTTATGATTTTTTCTCATAATTGATATTTTATTCTTTATAAAAGATAGAGTAATAAGTTATTCGTCATAAAAATTTGGCATTACAAAGTTTCAAATTCAAATGTAAAAAAATCTTTTATGATATATCACATGTGTAAATCTTAATTTTTATACTAAAATAATATATACTTTTAAAAGTGTATGTAATTGTAAACTAGAGATTAACTTTTTTGTTAAGGTTTGTATGTAATTTTATTTTTATAATTCAAAACTTTCATAATGCTTATTTGGATTCATTCATAATAATTTATATATACACAAATTTTGTAATTTTACACTGCAAGTTATAAATGATTATGAATATTTTTATTTATCTATATATAATTTAAAATTAATATAAATTAAAATTTTAAATTATAAAAAATATAATAAAAAATTTTGTTCATGGCACAAGTAAATATATATATATATATATATATTATATTACAACATACAAAGTTATATCATAAAAATTAGTTATGTAGATGCTTAGGTGAATAATCTCTTTTAATGACACATAGGATAATAATTATATTATTTTATTTATCAAATAATTTTTTAATAAATTATTTAAATTAAATATTTTGGATAATTATTTGAATTGAAATCAAAATCAATCTGAGATTGAAATTTTTGCATAAAATTTGAATTCAAATATATTAAATCATAATTTATCTTTTCTTTTTAAATTTAATGATAGTTTCTAATATGTATACTTAATATAATTTTATTTTCTATCACATAATTCTATTTAATAAATTATTTAAATTTAATATTTTCATATAATTATCTAAAATCAAATCAAAATCTATCAAATATTGAAAATCATTTAATAGATTATTTAAATTTAATATTTTTAGATAAGTTAACGAATTATTGACTAGAAAGCATGTATTTTTAAAGTAGTAAAAGCTTATATCTTTATATAAAAATATGAGACATTTGAATGCTGATAAAAAAGTTAAATAAAAATATGTTTTTGTTTTGAAAACAAATATAATATTTTATTTATGGGCTAATTCAAATATTTGTATATTATATATTTGGTTAATTTGTTTGTTTCTCTTTAGTCCATAAATTTTTTAAATTTTGCTTAGATCAATTATAATTAACTTTTTGTATTATATTTTTTTGTTTTATTCATTTCTTCAATGTTTTTATTCTCTGTTAATTTATTAACATATTTACTCTTATTATTGTATAGCTTTAATTTCGACAAATTAATATATAAACTTATATTCTCTATTTCCTTTTGTTATATTTTTTATTATTAAATTTCTTTGTCTATAATAGATTGTATGAGAAGAATGATGATCACTACCATATCTAACCCACAAAAAAATTATAAATTATGTTAAAAATGATTAAAGATAAAAAAATTTCAAAAAAAAAGTTTTTAAACATAACATAAAAAATTATTGTTTTCCTTTTATCTAAAAAATAACTTTATTTTGATGTCATATATAAAAATAATTGTTAGTCCAATCTATTTGTGTAATAATTACTTAAAGTATGTAAAAAATAAGAACTAATAAAAAATAGATGGTTATGACCAAATTAATAATTGAGATTTGTTGTTTAATCAAATATATATACACACCCAATCAACACTATGATAAAAATAATTATTAATCTTAACTATTTAAATATTGATTCTTGATTTTTTATCAAACAAGAAAAAAATAGTAGCAAAATTTTTAGTATTTAGCAAATGAACTAAAGAAAATATTTTTTTATAAAAAAGAAAGGATTTTTATAATTCTTGAAAATTTACAAAAATTTAGATTTCTTTTTAGAGAAACAATATAATTTATAATATATTATATATAAATTATCATTTAATTGTAATTTAGCATTTATAAATGTATGGTTTTATATTAGATCAATAATTAAAAAATAATTTTAAAATTATGAAAATTTTAATAAAATTTCTCGTGCATTGTACGGATTAAAAAGGTTAGTTAATTATATTTAATTCACTCCATGATTTTAATTTTTGAAAATATATTTAGAATTTAAAAAATCATTTATAAATAGAATTTTTAAATTTTAAATTAGCAAAATAACATATATTCCTTAATGTATATTAAACATAAAAAAAATTTTAAAAAAGCAAAATATGTTCTTTTAATCCTGCATATGGAATAAAAAAACTCATTGACAGTATATCAAAAGAAAAATTATCAAATACACTAACATTTGAATTTTTTAATTCCGTAAACGAAGTAAGATGGTAATATATGTCTCTTAATGTATATTTAAAAAAAAATAAAAAGTTAATTAAAAAAAAGATATATGTCACCATCTTAATCTTACTTGGGGAGTTAAATTGTGAGATTAAATAACTCATAAGCCATATATAAAGTATTTTTATTATATAAAATCAGAAAATTGGTGATCAGAAGACTTTGTTTATTGTGTGCTAAATATAGCAAAAGATTAAAAAAAAAAAGTTATCTAATCAAATTTAACTACAAGAACAACAAACAGGGAGAGATAAAAGGGATAAGCCCTCAAGCAAAACAACAAGAGTAAAAATAGGAGAGGCAGAAGTGTATGGTTAAGAAGTAGGATAACATTCCAACTTTGTTTCAGCAAATTGATAAACATTGAGGTGACTGTAGTGTGACACCAACTCAGACAATGTCGCCTTGTATATTCTACAAGTAGCAATGACGGGTCCATCATCCATTAGTCAAAAACACTTTCCATTTCCAAAATCATTCCTAATATTAAGCATCGCCAAGTAAATTGAGAAAAGCATTGTCAAGAAAAACATTGAGTCATTTATCTGGCATATTTAGAGGTGTAGAAAAACAATCCTAATACAGTCATCTCCCTGATTCTGATATATGGATTCCTTGGAGAACATTTCATCCCATGAAGTCCCTGGTCCTAGAAAGTCTTGCCTAAACAAATATGCGTTTGCAGCTGCTCTACTGGCTTCCACAACCTCAATCCTACTCGGATATGGTGAGCGTTTGTTTCATTGTATTTAATTTGAATCATTTGTAGGCTTAATTAACTTACCTTTTTTCTGATCATTGTTAGTTTGATATGTTTAGATATTGGTGTGATGAGTGGCGCAATCATTTTCATCAGGGAAAACATCCACATTTCAACAATTGAAGTAGAGCTATTGGTTAGTTCCTTGAATGTATGTTCATTGTTTGGCTCGCTCCTTGCTGGGAGAACATCTGATTTGATTGGTCGACGTTTTACCATAGTGTTAGCAGTAGCAACCTTTTTCATTGGTGCAGTTCTAATGGGATTTGCACCGTCTTATGCATTCTTGATGGCTGGGAGAGTGATTGCTGGTATTGGCGTTGGTTACTCCCTTATGATAGGTCCAGTTTACACTACAGAGCTTTCCCCATCTACAAGTCGAGGATTTCTCTCATCACTTCCTGAACTTTTCATAACTATAGGAATTCTATTTGGTTACCTATCTAACTATTTTTTAGCTGGTCTTTCAAATCATATAAATTGGAGAATAATGCTTGGATTAGCAGGATTGCCAGCAATTGCCATTGGTTTAGGTGTCTTGGTGATGCCGGAGTCTCCTAGGTGGCTTGTCATGAAAGGCCGCTTCGATGAAGCAAATAAGATTCTGCTAAAAACATCGGACTCAAATGAGGAAGCTGAGTTAAGACTTAAAGAAATGAAAACAGCTGCTTCAAATTTGGGTAGCCAATTTAGTGTTAAAGGTGTTTGGGAGGAGTTATTGTTAAGGCCATCTCGATCCCTTCGTAGAATTCTTATTGCAGCCATTGGCATCAACTTTTTCATGCAAGCTTCAGGCAATGATGCTGTTGTTTATTACAGTCCCGAAGTGTTCAAGGCTGCTGGAATCCACAACAAGAGACACCTTTTTGGTATTACAGTAGTCATGGGACTTAGCAAGACATTCTTTGTTCTGGTTTCTGCTCTTTTCTTAGATCGTTTTGGAAGGCGACCACTCCTGCTTATAGGCACTCTTGGGATGGTTGGCTCTTTGATGGGTTTAGGCTTGGGATCAAAATTTTTAGTAGAAAATGACCCTAAACCTACCTGGGCAATTGTATTAAGTATAATTGCTGTTTGTGCTGATCTTTCATTCTTTTCCATTGGGCTTGGCCCCATTACATGGGTCTATTCATCTGAAAATTTTCCAATGAAGTACCGAGCACAAGGCACCAGCATTGCAGTATCAGTAAACAGGGTGGTGAGTGGAGCTGTGGCCATGACCTTCCTAACCATTGCAAACAAGATTACCTTTGCTGGGGTTTTCTTTATTCTTGCTGGGATTATGACATTGGCTACCATTTTCTTCTACTTTTTTTTGCCTGAAACAAAAGGTAAAACCCTTGAAGAGATTGAGGCTCTTTTTGAGGATGACAAGTTCTAAGTCCTTTGCTTCCTGTCTGTACTTTTGTATATATACATTTTCTAATTGAATGAACTTTCTTTTTTTCGTTCCATTGGATAGAGCAATTGATAATGGGCAGAATCTCAGATTGAACTTATTATGACTTGGAAGACTCTCTTTAAGCTAACCCAAATTGCTAGAAACTATTTTCTCACTAATTAGTGGTTAAAATCTAATTATTATAATCTTTTTGAAAGGCAATAAAAATGAATAAAGGAGTACAAATAACTCGAACGATAAGGAAAATCCCACAAACCCCTTTAACTCGTGCAACCTGCTTAAACAATATTTGTTAATTACTAGAAGAAAAATAAAATGACTAAATGAGCTTGCCATTGCTATCCTAAATATATGAATAAACATCAAAGCATGCATGAATATTAATTAAAATTTAACACCATTTTTCTACTATATATTATTAAACATAGTGACCAAAAAAGCTATTCCAAGTAATCAATACCTTCAGATAACATGAAATTTCAAGCATCATCATCTAATTCAAGTTCTGGTAGTAATAATGTGGAAGCCTCTTTCAAGAAAGTAGTTTATGAATCTGAAGTTCGTAATAGAAAATTATCCTTGCAAAAGAACAATGTTAACACCATCATCAAACCACATTTGACATCAAAACAGATTGACATCCTTAATAAAGCTGAAGGATCTGTAGAAGTTGTGGCGGTCGATGTCAAAACTGGTAATCGCTTTAAGGTGACCTTGAGGAGCTCTTGCTATGGCTATTTTCTCTCTGGACTCTCAGCTATGATTAAGAAAATGAACCTGCAACCAGACGATGAGATTGATGTTAGTTGGCGTGGTGGGGCATTGCACATACTATATAACCCAGCATAGACCTCAATTAGGAAAACAAATTGGCACTTAAATCAGTACAATGCTATATGAATTACAATAAAAAGTTACAATTCTGAGGTTTTCATTGGGTTCAAAACCAGTTCAACAAGCAGTTCATTGCAATTGGCAAGCCCAGAGCTTGCTGGTATATTTGTGTTTCTCCGTTTCCTTGCACACTCTCCCAGGATGGGCCTAAACAGTTGTGGGAATCTGAAACTGAAAAATCAGTCCATATGCAAGGAACAAAGGATTATCATGACTGATTCTATCAGATTGCAAGATTCATCTATTTTTTAATGGCCATTCTCCTATGAACTGCTCCTAGGAAGGATGCATTTAGACTTGAAAAACTTCTATTTTGAAGGAAAATATGGTTAAATCATATACACTGAGCTCTATTTTTTTTTTTTTAAATTTAGAAATAGCCTTTTAAAATAATATTAGGATCTTTAGATTTTCCTTCTTAAATTTCAGTAACTGCTTTCTATCTGTTCTTCATGGTGACATGGTAAGCAATCTTTTTCCTTCATTTTCTCATGTCCCCAACCGACTAGACAATTTGTTGGCTGAAGTTAGTTGGAGACTTGGAACTCAGACTAAGGATTAAAGAAAAGAAAAACTAGAACCTTGACCATGCTAAATGAATAACCTTTTTCAAAGCATGCATCATTACAAATAAATTATTGCAATTCTAGCTAGATAGGATGATAATATTTCTCTTGAATTTTGCCACCACCCTCAATCTATGGCTTCTGTATCTCTCCTTTTTTTCAAATATAGATATACATATATATATATATATATATATAGTATTTAATACTAGATCAGTGTTTGACTTCTGTTATGATCTTATACATAATTTAGATGAGTCTTTCATGTTAGCAGACCCTAATCTTAAGCATGCATGAATGATAAATGGTTTTAACATTAAAAGACATGATCTTGGAAGGTGGGACCAATTTAAATATGATATCTTTGCCAATTAAAAGCATTGAAAATTATGTCGAAGAGGATAGAAAAGGGAAAAAAGAAAAACACATTCAAACCAACACAGCATAAAAACAAAAGAAACGTCTTGGACCCCAGGGGTTGGAGCTGCCCATGATGATATGTCTCAACAAAATCTCCATTTTAGTAAGAGAAAAAAGGATCAGAAGCAATACCTCAGTGTATGCATTCATATCTGTTTTGAATTTGGTCTGCTTTCACTGAAAATGATGCTGTGAATGTTTCTTAAATAACCATTGCATTTACACATTATGGAGTTGTTAGGCTGGCCATCTTGTGCTCTGTTTTATTTTACACATTATTGAAGTGGGGGGGGGGGGGGGGGGTTAGAAGGTCTGCAGTCTGAATGTTGATTTGGTGTTTTTCTCGTTCCATCTTGTCCTTTTCAGTCATATTCTCTGTTTGATTTTTGCCAAGAATAACTTTTTATACCCAATTCATATTTTTACTTGCCTGGAATAGCAATTTAATCACTCACCAGTTTCATGGTACTAGGTGAGATCAAAAGCTCTATTTTAGGTGAATTTGGCGGTAGAAAAGCAAAGTTAATAAATACAGTTACCTGGAAATTAACATGTAGAAAAGAATGTGTTTATTAATATGAGCACGGAAATAGTTGCATCTTTATGGTAAGCTCTGCATTCTAGTATGCAGTTGCAACTAAAGACTTTGAAAGTCTGGAGTCACTAAAATGATATGAATTCAGCACTGTAATCCAAATTTGAGACTACTGTGAATTCTGACCTGTTTTTTCATGAAGTTTTTATCAGATTTAAAATTTACAATTTAATTTTGTAGAACATGTCCATTGTGTTTTCATATCATTTTAAGATTTTGATCATTCATCATTGGGGTTGGATGGCCAAAAAAAATCATTGGTGTTGGAGAAAAATAATTGAAGAAGGGCCAATTTCTTTTAGCTCATTATTGTTATTGATAAAAGAAAAAATCAAAAGGAAATCCATCATGACAAGAAGAGCCATTGAAGGAAAATGAGAGCCCTAAAAAATTTACCAAATAATTGCTTCATGACAATGAATTGGCATAAACATTAGAAACAGTAATGAAGCATATGTAAAAATTCAATAAAGGCAATGCCAAAAAAAACTTAAAGTTATTAAAAATCTAGAATTTTGACATGTTTTAATGTGATAACTTTTTATGTACCTAAAGAAAAATCTAAATCAGAAAAGATTGGTGGAATGGGGGGGGGGGGGGGTGGTAGGGGAGGGAGGGAGAACGATGTATGGGGCAAGTGTGGAGCTTTGAGTCTTCCTATACATTTGCCACTCTGCAATGCTGCAATTCTAGCTGGGTCTGCTGCCTGAAATTGCAACCAAAAGTGAAATGATAAGATTTGCAGAGAAAAGTGGAGCACTGAAAGGAAGGCGAAAGGAAAAAAAAAGATAGTAAAATACAAAGTTTTTATTTGTTTTTTCTCTAATTCAGTTTTCCAAATCCAACTAAATGGGGATGAAGATTTGGTTATGATCCTCCCCTGTAGTACCCAATTCAATCAAAAGTAGTACTCCTCATTTTTTTTTTTCTTTCCTTTACTTTTCTAATCTTCCATTAACTTTATCTTGGAATTCTATATGATGCAAAATTTGATTAATGAGGATACAAGCTATATATGGTAAGTTACAAACCAACAAGATTGATCATAATGGAATGGAGATGTGACAACCGGTCCAAAACCAAAGTGATTGGGTGAGTTACATTGTCTGAATTAGAGCTTAAAAGTGGGGAACATGAGAAATACAAATCTTTTTCTATGAAAAACCTATAATTTATTTCTGTCTAAGGAGTGAGACCTAAGAGATCCAATTATTAAATAAAGTACATATATATATATATATACACAGATTAATATACTTAGAAATGATCATAAGAAAAGAAGGATTTGAAAAAGAAAAAGAAAGAAGAGGGAGAGAAAGAAAAAAAAAGAAGAAGAAAGGAGCTAAAAATATTAAGCATTGAATTGATTTAAAAATTAAAAGGTTAAGCTTGAAAGTGTTTTCCTACCATTATCAACTTAAAAAGAGCTCCAAAATATTATATATCTATACATTTCCTTTGAGATAAAATTAGTTCAGATCTTTCCCTAGACAACACTAATCACACTGAAAATGCCAATATGGCCTGCACGTGCTCCTTATTCTAATTAATCTTACCAAACAATATTGAAGCTCTATTTATGCCCTCAAACTCCATCAATCTTGGTGATATATATGATTTTTTAGTATAAGCATATTAGTTAATATAGAATTTTATGGAACACAACTCGAAAATTTGAATTTGGGTTAGTTCACTAAATTTTCACTGTAAATAGCTAAACTTTCTGCAAGGTCCTTCAACAATAAACAAGTAATGTTTCAATTAAAATTATTGAAATCAAGTCAAAGCTCTAAGAAAATAAAATTAAGTAAATGCCAAAAATTATAAGACCCTCAATATATATCATCCAAAGATCATGTTTGTTTCTTATTATTATCATACCTTGAATACAAACTATGTTCCAAGAAAAAAAAATTGCATTAAAAAATACAGAATTAATTATTCTAATTAAAGCGTGAGTTGTTCCTATCAATATTATTCCAAAACCCATAGCAGTCGGCACGTCATGGACCCCAATATAAAGGTCCCCACTTATATATGGGGTTCACATGCATGGCAAGAATATCGCAAAAAGATATTACTAATTCTTTTTTATAATAATAAAATTTAAGATAAATAGACTATTCTTTTATAATACTAAGATGTAAATGCTAAAAATTATTTTTAATCATATAGAAACAAATTATTAATAAAGTTTTATTAAAAATTTACTTATATTGAGATGAACAATTTTATTAATTATATTTATGTTATTATTAAATATTAATGAAAAATGATTTAATATATTAACAGTTGAATTTTTTAATTTCATAAATTGAATTAAAATGATTACATATATATTTTTTAATATATATTTAAAAATTAAAAAATAATAAATTTAAAAAAGTGACATATATTGTTATCTTAATCTTATTTATAAAGTTAAAAAATTTACTATTAATGTATTAAATAATTTTTTAATATTAATTTTATTTTATTAATTATATCTTATAAAAGTGAAAACAATCAAAAGAAAAAATAGGATAAAAAAGTCCCAAAACCCTTGACGTAATAATTAAGGTGATTGATGAGGATAGAGTGTTTGATTTCGAATCATACCCTTCCTTCTCTCAAAGTATATTGTGAAAAAAAAAAAGTATAAAAAAAATAAGGCGAAAATTAATTTGGGGCACGGGTGCTTCGTGCACCTTCCCAGCTTTCTACAGTATTCACGTAACATCTACATTTAAACTACCAACAAAAAGCACCGTTGCTTTATTATTTATTTCTTTCTTTCTTTAACTACCATTCAAAAAAGAAAGAGAGTGATGAATTTAATGTTTGACCCTTCAAATGATATCGTTTTGAAATAGTAAGCCTGTCGTTATGGTGGTATTTGTGATCAGAAATTTGATTAGTTTAATTGAGTATAAAGAGGTTTGGTTGCTCGGGAAACGTACCTTGAAAATCGGTACATATAAGCTTTTTAGCAGAAAAGAAGAAAGACCTTGGACCCACTCTCCTTCAAACAAAAAGCTCACCATTTCTGTGCGGATGCCACAAGCACGCCATGCAGTATACTCCATTACAGTGTTATGATTAAAGTTTGATTTTGTGTTTTATTTTTTAAAAATTTCGGATTAAACGAAAGATCCTATTCCTCTTTGATTATTTTAACTGTGTTTAACTTGTAATTAACTGTAATTTTTGAAGCACTTTCAGGTTTGATGAGAATAGAATTAATTAGAAATTGAATTGGAAAGTACGCTCAAGTTTATCTAAGAGAAAAAAGGCAAGGGATGTCAGAGATTTAGAATAATTAAAATTTCGAGATTTATTCTAATACTTAATTTAATCAATTTTTTTAAATAACAGATTTAATTTTTTTTATGTCATGGACGATGATGTGATTACTTAAATAATTATTTATCTTAATATCATATGTGAATGTTGATGATCTTACAATTAAAATATTGATGATATAACCACTAAAATATAATAATAGTAATTATGATGTTATATAAATCTTTTTAGAGATTGTAAAGGTTAATCAAAGTAATTTAAGGAACCTATTATTTTATATTAAATTTAACTAGCATTGTATTTGTGCATGAAATTTTCATCACTGGAAGTCACTGGGAGAAAACAAAGACTAGTGGTTGTGTCAGCCGAGTTAGCTAGCATGCTTATCACCAGAACATAAAAGCTCCTTTATTTACTTTGTTTCATAGCATTGGCAAGGTTTTTAAAGGTAAAAGATTTTCAACATAGTAGTTTCATATTGTACAAGCATGAATGACACTTGGTCGAACACTTTCCCGTCCAACGTTGAAAGTTTAATTAGGCTATATACTTTAGTTTGAAAATCATCAGTTTTTGTCCCAATGTTTAAAATTAGGGTTTGAATACTTTAGATCGAGCTTGAGCTTTGAAATTCATGGTCATTCTTGCATAAAAAGATTCGAAAATTTTTGTTTTATTTTTTTTTCACTTCTTTAATGTAAATCTTTAAGATGTAATTTTTTTTGTTTAAAATTAACAAACTTAATTAAGTTTAGAAAATTTTTTTATATTTTAACAAAAAAATTCGTGTGTGTAATATACTTTTTGAACGTAAATGTTTTGTTAAATGATAAAAAATACCTTTAAATTAATTATAATTCAATAATTATTTAAATATTTAATATTTTATTATAATTAATTAAGTGTTTGATTTTTTTATTTAAATTTAATAAAATTTTTAAATGAATAAAATCTAATCACATGATAAAATTAATTAATCAACCCTCGAAGTATAATTAATTGAATCCTTAAAAAAAGTAAAAATAAACAAGAAAAAATATATTTATTTAATTTTAATATATATTAATTGCATCAAATGTCAAACTTTAATCTATTTTATTAATGTTATATGAAATTTTATCTTTATTAACAAAAAAATTCATAGTGTTAATTTTTTTTTATTCTAAATAAGGATTTAATTAAATATAAATATATAATTAATTATTAGGGTGATTGGTCCATTATATTAAAAAAAATAAAGACTTAAATAATTTTTTAATTATAATTTAATTTTTTTTAACCCGTTGGTCTAAATGTTTTCATTTGATAAAACTTAAGATTTGACAATTTGCAAGAACTTAATTTGTTTGAATTAAGTTTAAATTCTCCTGCAATCTTTTTTATGAAAAAAAAAAACATAAAAAGAAAAAGTGAAAATGGCAATATTGTGATAATTGATAAAAGTAATGTCATTTAGACAACCAGATAAAATACAGTTACTTTAGTTATAATAATCAAAGTTCCAAAACCCCTGTTAGAGAAAAAAGCAACGCTTTGTAACTTTCTTCGATCACGCTTTACAAATTTCATGTGCTAAAGCCCGCAAAGTATTTTGTATATAAAAGCCTGAAGAGAAAGCAGCCAAGAGAGAAAACCCTCCCTCACAAACATTATATACTTTTTATTACTAAGCACTACTGTACGTTACATGCTCCCACAACAACAATGGCAGCAGCCATAACCAGAGATGAATCCGATTATGACAGCAGCTCCTCATCGATAACAGTGCCAGACTCCAGCCGGAGCTGGATGAGCAACCTAAGCTTCGGCAGCCGTCGGAGCTCGGTTTCTGTTTGTTCTGTTGAAACTTACAGCTCTCACAAGCCGCACAAGGCTAACCAGGCTGCATGGGAAGCCATGAAGCGCCTCATGAGAGCCAAAGGTCGAGTTGGGCTTGACCATTTCCGGCTCCTGCGTAGGCTAGGAAGCGGTGACATAGGGAATGTTTATCTTTGCCAGATAAGGAACCCTGTAGTTGGGTTGCCTCAGTGTTTTTATGCCATGAAAGTAGTAGATAGAGAAGCGCTTGCTATAAGAAAGAAGTTGCAGAGGGCTGACATGGAAAAGGAGATTCTGGGTATGCTTGATCATCCATTTGTACCAACTTTGTATGCAGAGTTTGAGGCTTCTCATTACTCTTGCTTGGTCATGGAGTATTGTCCTGGTGGAGACTTGTATGCTGCCAGGCAGCGCCAACCCGGAAAGCGCTTTAGTATTTCATCTGCTAAGTAAGTTAATTACTAAATTAGCTTTTATCTGATGCTTGTTAATTACATGTTTTGTTTATCTCTCTTATTTTATTTATTCAAGTAATGGTTCAGTAACTAAAGGTTAAAACTAATACAGGTTTTACGCTGCTGAGACACTTTTAGCACTAGAGTATCTGCACATGATGGGCATTGTTTACAGAGACCTGAAACCAGAGAATGTCTTGGTTAGAGAAGATGGGCATATCATGCTTTCAGATTTTGATCTTTCCTTCAAATGTGACGTTGTTCCAAAGCTTGTAAGGCCTAAAACCAACACGGAAGATACTGAAAAGTACGACAAGTACTGCTTGACTCCGTCATGCGCTACACCCATGCAACCAGTGCTCTCTTGTTTCTCATCTTCCAACAGGAAAAAGAAAACTGCTACAGTAACAACAATCACAGAACAAGCTGATAATTGCCGAGAAGTTGATCCAGAATTGGTGGCTGAACCAATCAATGCTAAATCCAAGTCCTTTGTTGGAACCCACGAGTACTTAGCGCCAGAAGTAATCTCAGGGCAAGGCCATGGAAGTGCTGTAGATTGGTGGACTTTTGGGGTGTTTTTGTATGAAATGTTGTACGGGAGAACACCCTTCAAAGGCGAAAACAATGAGAAAACATTGATTAACATCCTTAAACAACCATTAAACTTCCCAAGAATCAGTGTTAATAGCGGTAAAGAGTTTGAAGAGATGGTCAAAGTTCAAGATCTTATCAGCAAGCTCCTAGTCAAGAACCCCAAGAAGAGAATTGGAAGTTTGAAGGGCTCTGTCGAAATTAAGAGGCATGAATTCTTCAAGGGAGTGAATTGGGCTCTGATTAGATCAATCAGGCCACCTGAAGTCCCTAGTGATCTTTACAAGATTAGGAGTAGTAGAGCTCACATACCAAAGCTAAGCAAAGAGGAAAGAGATGCCCCATATCAAATCCCTCATCAATTTGACTACTTCTAACTGTAAAATGTAAATAAAAATAGGCAAAAACAGGAAGCAAAAGAAAAAAAATCATGTACGACACCAAAGGAAAGAGTTGTTTTCCTTTTGTTTTTCCTGCTAATGAGAAAGATTTTAGACATTAATTATTGTAAGCCTCTATTTGTCTATGCTTTGAATTAATCAACATTTTAATTTATTTGGATGTATTTTCATACATATCTCAACCAATATTTAGGCTTACCTGTTAAAGGGATCCCATAATTGTCCCAATGTGATTCCCATGATAAGTCATGAACTTCATGTGGTAACAATAATGACTATTGTCAATGATGGTAACAATAATAATAAAATTTAAAACAAAGCTTTCCTTTGTGACTTTTTGTATCAACTCGACCACTTTTTTTTTTTTTTTTTTCACAAAATGAGCACTTTCATAGTCACGCATTCACATGTCTTTCACCGATCAAAGGAAGAAAAAAACAATAAAAAAGAACAAATAATCAATCATGTTTTCCTGCTCCCCCCTCTCTCTTTCTCTCTCTGTTTTTCTCCCAAACAAAAGCAAGAATAAAAGTAAATTAAAATTTTCATTGGAGGAATGAATCTCACCTTCCATTCATTTATCTACTTAAAGTTGTTGTTTAGTAGGTTATGGCAGAGTGACTTTAGGAAGTAGATAAAGAAAGATTATAAAAATTTTGGGGGGTATAATAGATGATAACATGAGAGAATACATTAGATCATGTGTGGACCACTTATATAATTATTAGAACGTGGTTGAATAATAACATCATAACCAAGAAATATAAAGAATTATACAATGTATAAAGTCGTTTATAAATATATAATAAAGATTCATTTATATTAGTATAATTCTTTTATTTTTTTAATTTTTGAATTAAAATTAAATTAAAAGAACGTTTGAATTAAAATAATATTTTTGATCTAATCATTTAAAAAAATAAAAGAGTTATACTAAAATTTATATCAAACACGTACTTAAATCCGAAATTGTCATTCTCATTCGAGTAACATAAACCATTAGGGTTGGAAACTCATTGTTTAGTAGACGTACATCACAGGGGTTTGATTAAGGGTAAGTCAAATTTTAATGAAATGGAATTAGAAGATTTGAGACAGAACTTTGGAGAAGGTAAGAGGAATATGTTACAGTCAACGGGTTAATTATAAAGAAAAGGTAGCAACAGGTACGATTGGGAGGTTTCAAATAGCCAAATCGGCCTGACCCATTTGATGGAATTTTGTCACTTTGGAGGGGGGACCGGTCAGGCGTCAGGTTGCAGAAGCACGCGAGCAATTCCTCTTCAACCCCACTTGCTTGTGTTTGAATGGAGAAAGTGACAGCGTTATCTCTAGTCTAGTATTCCAAGATTCTCACAGATTCATAGCCAAGTTTCACCAAGGAGGAAAATGACATATAGTGATACAAAAGAGGGAAAAAGCTTATCAGCCCCTGTTTCTTTATTTATATAAAAAACTTTATTTAATTAATTTTTTATAAAAAATAAAAAAAGTTATCTTATTTTAAGAATAAAATAAGTCATCAATTTAATTAAAATTTATAAATTTATTAATTTTTTATTTAAATTTATAAATAGTTAAAATCATAAAAAAAATTAAATATAAATACATTAACATTAACCTCTTATTACTTCTACCAACCTTCCTTTTCAAATTTACTTATTGCTCATAAGCCACCAAGGTGAGCAAAAATTATGATATCTTCGAAGAAACGAATCTTCCTAGCAAAACGAATATCTCCAAGCAAACTGGATAATTTAAGACATCAAAAGGCCCAAACACAATTTGGGCGTGGGCTACAAATGTATTAGGCTTCTTGGATTGGCTATGCTAAAATATTTCAATCTTATTATTATTTAAAAAAAAATTTAAACTATCCTTAAATTCTCTTACTCTATTACTTGTTAAAAAAGATATTACGTACTTAAACTTTCTTAAATTTATAAATTTTAAGTGTCAACTTTAATAATATACTAATTGATTCAAAAGATAATCAACAATCTTACCTAAATCTAATTGCACTTGTTATAATTAATATAAGTGTATTTATATATTTTTATTTCGTAATTGAGTGAAACTTTATTTTTGAAGAAATACTTATAAAAGAATAGTCTTGCACAATGGTTTTGGGATTGTCATTTTATTTGGAGGTCAAAATTGAAGAAAATTTATACCTACTTCTTGAATAAAGTAAGAAGCAACAATGACGTTGCATCTAAAATTTAACAAAGTTTGACAAGAAATTACAAGTGAGTTTTTATTGACTAATGTGCCTTTTTTTTAATTACCCCTAGTGATTAGGATGGAACAAAAAGCTTTAAAATTGTGTTAACCAGGTCTTATCTCCAAAGCAAAGTTTATACCTTTGAATCATTTATCTTTATACAATAAAATTTTTTTATCTTTTTATTACCCCTAGTGATTTGGTTTTTGTTTGTTACCTTTTCATCTTTTAACCTTTAGATATAAAAATAATACCTCCACATATTAAAAATTAAAAAATTAATTAAAAAGGTTACAAGTATTTTTTATTTTAATTTTAAAAAATCAGTCATTATATAAAAAAGAACTTCTTTAAATAAACCAACTTAATATTTTATATTTAAATGTTTTTCATACAAAAACTCAACAAATGCTTGTGTCTATCCAAGCTCAAATTTTTTTTACGTGTCCAATTATTTAGTTCCACATAATAATTTCTTAATGAGGGTGCTTAGAAAGCTTGGAAATTAAGAACTTAAAAGAATTTAAGAACAACAAAATTAAAAATAATTTTCAAGTAAATGCACGTGCATTAAAAAAATTTAAAAGCTTTTAGATCTAAATTTGGAACATAAACAGATCAAGTTAAATGTCAAATTTCGAACTTGATTTGATTAAAAAACACGAACATAATTTAAAATATTACCAAATCATTCAAGCTCACCGAGCACTATTATCATTAACTTGAATAAGATGCTCAAATTTAATATTTAAAATTTTCAAAAATAACATATTAAATATTGTTTAAAAATTCAATTATTATTAAATGTTGTGAGTTTGAGTCTTGAATATTATAAAGTGACTTAAATTAAGCAGTTTGTACAAAAACGATGAACACGTTCAAATATTGATCTAGCCCAATCCCAGTAACACGAGTGTTTACACCTCTAGTCTACCATCTCTCATTGTCAGATCAGATGCGTGATGAATCCAATACGGTCAAACCCACCATGCACTAGCCACCCACTCAATCACAAACCATCAACTCCAAGCAAAAACCCATCAGCGTATGCTACTGTTCCCTCTTAGTCTTGTCTGTACTCTATAGCAGCAATCCCATGAATTGCAGCCCTTCTTCCGTGCCACGTGGTCCGATCTCATGGGCAGTGCAGCCGGTGCATAAAAACCAACGAAAATGACCTTTAAAACCAATTGAAGGTTACTGGTTACCCATGGTTTTGTGAAAGTTTTGGCCTAAACCAGTGGCTTCTGCAATCTCTATGAGAAAAAGGAGACTATAAAAAAGAATACATAAAGTTCAACTAAAAAAGCAATTCTTAATGGATTTGTGTGTATAAGTGAATGAACACGAGCGGCTAACGTGACCAAACCATAGTGCCCACTGTTTTCTTCTTCATAATTTCAGATCAACCGGTCTAAACCTGTAACTGCTAATTACCAAGGTGCCCTTTGCATAACATTCAAAGTTAAATGTGAAAAAATTTTTTCTTGTTCTTTTACAAATGAAAATATTAGATCGTGATAAATTCGAGATTTTTTGCAACATCTTGATTATGATTTAACTTGGAAATTGTTTTTCTTAATAAGCACTTTCAATGGAGTTTTTTTGATTTTAATCTTAATAAACGTTTTTTAATTATCCAAAAAGAAGATTTAAAAAAAAAATATGGAAAGAGAGAGCGAGAAATGCAGGGAAGAAAAATGAGAATTATCCACATGTAAAAATGAAGTAAAGGGTTGTATGGTAATTAAATTACAGCGGCTGTTTATTTTTTCTTCTTTCTAACAGAGTAGTTGTTTACTAATTTATCAATTCTTTTTGTTCGTACTTTGTCCTTCAGAAACTAAGGACGCATGGGGAACAGAGTGGGAGCAACAGAATCAAACCGACATTAGCAGAAATCAAAGTGAAAACAAGTGTCTCTGACGCTAGAATTCAAGTGAAACCAGCAAACTCTAAAGTCCAAACCCCCAACACCTTAGGCACCGTCCCTTTCTCTCAACTACTCCAATCCATTACCCCAAATTTGCTTATATATACCCTGCAATTCTCATAATCTCTTCAGGCAAAGCTTCGAAAACATACATAGTAGTTTTATCTTCCGTATATCTTTTCTTTCACTTGTTTCATTATTACCATTTAGTTTGTCAGAAATCATACTTCTCTTACAATGGCTAAAAATGTAGCTCAATCCGCTAGCTTGGCTTCTCTTGACCAAAAGCTGGCCATGGCAAAGCGCTGCTCTCATGGTAAGTTTCCTTTTCCTTTTAGCTTTCTTCTTTTTCCCTTTTTATTACCCATTTTCAGGCACGGCTTCAGCTGTGTCCTGGCTATTATATTTTTGTTTTCTTTTTTCATCAACTTGCACTTCTTTGGTAACTTCATTATGTTAAACACCATGAGATAACATGCTTGACTCTTTAAAAAAGCATATATAGTAATGAGTGATCATGATCTTAATAATTTGATTGAGATTTGCCACATTTTAGTCTCCATAGAAACAAAAAAAAAAATATAAAATATTGATTCTTTCTTAACTCTCAAATGGGAAAAAGAAAAGACAAAGAGCCCCTCTTTGATGGTGGGGGACCCTAATATCCTAGACCCTTGCCTTCTTTCAAATTATGAATTTTGAATACTTTTAGCTTCACAGCAGATAATTATTGGATATAGCAGTTTGAACATCTGACAGTCAAGAATTATATGGGATGGGCTAGTGATAATGATAGCTTTGGATTTGGTTTGATTAATCTGATCAAGTAATAAGATTTTCATTAAAACCGCTTCTCAGTAATTTTTTTTTTCACTATTTTACACTACTGGTTTAGTAATTTAAGTGAAAAATAACTTAAATAATGATATGTTTCTTCTTTTGCACCAACAGAGGGCGTTGTTGCTGGAGCTAAGGCAGCCATTGTTGCTAGCATTGCCACTGCCATTCCAACTGTAAGTATATGAAAAGACAGCTTCATTATTGTACTAATATAGCATTCTTTTCTTAGGAACGATTATAGATCTAACATATTTCAACCTCATGTGCTTGACATGGATATGCAGCTGGCTAGTGTAAGGATGCTGCCTTGGGCGAGAGCCAATCTTAATCACACCGCACAAGCTCTCATAATCTCCACAGGTCTTCATCATCATCATCATCCTTTTACCAGTATCTCAAGATCTTCTTTTAGTAATAATTTGTTTTAGTTAATAAAGTTTCGTATTCGATTGCAGTGGCTGGAGCTGCTTATTTTATAGTAGCGGACAAGACTGTTTTGGCTACGGCACGGAAGAACTCTTTCAAGCATGTCCCTAACATGGAGGCATGAATTTGAGTTGGTCTGGATTTAAACTCGGCATCTACTTTATAACCACCACTGTTCACTTGGCTAAGAAAGGGATAGACAGAAGGGATGGGGAGAGGTGAATTTGTATTCTAAGAAGCCATTTGTTCCAGTGGCTATGTAATTATCGTCTATGTATAAATAAAGATGGGTTTTCATTTACAAGGATCAGAGCTTTCTGCACAAAGAAAATTCACTTCCATTTATCCAGTAAATCTGGAGTGCATGTATCTATAAGTGACAGTGACAAAATTTATAAACTTGGATTTGGACGTGCCCTTTAACTTTTTCCCAAATATAACCGCAAGTTGATAAGGTGTCACCAATAGTCCTTGCATGAGCAGAAACCATCCTTGAAATGGTGGAAGCGGTTTCTGTCTCTGGCAATAATTTCTCTGTTGAAGATCTTCGATATCAGCTTTGTAGCTGAATGACAATTTCCACATACCCGAAGATTCTTTACAATCCTAATTGTTGTCCCCGGCTTTGTACTGATCAATCCAAAAGCAATTGCTAACTTCTCGCTATGATGACTCAAGGCCCCTTCCTTCCATTCGTCATCCATGTCCTGGAGCACCTCGGATGTATCAGGCACAAATCCAGCCTTCTCCAAAAGCGTGTCGACTTCATTTAACATGTCATAAATTTCTTTGCAGCGGGGATGCACTTTGTCGCTGACGAGAAACTCATGAAAAACACTGTCCACCTCGATAGAGCTGCAACCAGGAACTTTCTTCATTCCCTTGTTATTTAGCAAGGTTCTTATTCGAGCTACATCATCCCATCTACCAGCTCCTGCGTAGATATTTGACAAGAGCACATAAGCCCCAGGATTTTCAGGTTCCAACTCAAACAGATGCTTGGCCACTGATTCACCTAGCTCAACGCGTTTATGAACTCTACACGCTCCAAGCAAAGAACCCCAGATTGCACCATCTGGCTTCATTTCCATATTCTGAATCAAAGCCTCTGCTTCATCAAACAGCCCAGCTCGCCCTAGAAGATTTACCATGCATCCATAATGGAGCATGTCAGGTGAAATTGCGTAATCTTTGACCATTGAACTAAAGTACATACGTCCAAGATCAAGAAAACCAGCATGACTACAAGCAGATAACACGCCAACAAATGTGATGTTATCAGGTTTAAATCCTTCACTGATCATTCGTGAGAAAAGCTCAAGGGCATTCTCTGCCCGCCCATGCATTGCTAGTCCAGATATCATTGCATTCCAAGAAGCCAAACTTTTCTGTTTCATTCCATTAAAGACTTGTTGTGCTGCTTTTATACTCCCGCACTTGGCATACATATCTATGAGACTCGTCCAAAGAGAGATATTATTTGACTTTTGAAAATTCTTGTCTATATAAGCATGAATCCATTTGCCAAGATCAAAAGCACCAAGGTTAGCACAAGCTGGAAGAATGCTTAAGAAAGTGACATCACTCGGCTCTAGATTTGATAGAAGCATTTGCCGAAAAAGCCCTAAGGCTTCCTTATAGCAGCCCATATGTGTATAACCACCAATCATTACATTCCACGAAATCACATCCCTTTGCTGTAAACCCTCAAACAAATCAAAAGCCGTGTCCAGATCACCACATTTAGAATACATATCAATAAGTGCATTAACAAGATGAATATTAAAACCGAGTCCATGTTCATCGATCCAAGACCTAACCCACTTCCCCAATTCAAGAGAACCCGACTGAGCACAAGCTGAAAGGATTGTGACCAATGTGCTTTCATTAGGCACAACAGTTGCTCCAATCATCTCCTCAAAAAAGGCCAATGCCTCTTCGTATTGACCAGTTTGGACGTACCCTGCAATCATCGCATTCCACGACACTACATCCCGTACGGGAATTTCATCAAAAAGCTCACGAGCATTTTCCATATAACCAGTTGAAGCGTAACCACTGATCAACGCTGTATAAGAGACTGCATCTCTTAGAGGACTTTTATCAAACACCAACTGCGCATTACCCAGTTCACCATTTTGAGCGTACATATTAATAAGGGAAGTATGAACAAAGGCATCAGAGTCAAGGCCAAGCTTCAAAACTTGTCCGTGAATCTGTTTCCCTTCCTGGGTACTAGCCATTTTTGCACAAGATTTTAAAACGAAAGGAAAAGTATAAGTATTCGGGACAACACCAGACCAAATCATTTTAACATAGAATTCTAAGGCGAGTCCATAGGATGAACCCAATGAAAGCCCTCTAATCATCGTGTTCCAAATAACTTGATTAGGTTCATCAATGGATTCAAAGAGTAAAAGGGCATAAGGTAAGTCACCAAAAGGTGAAACGGCGCAAAATTGGATGAGCTTGCTGAGCGCAAACTGGGTGTGGTGGAGGCCAGTTTTGATGATATGGGAGTGGACTTGTTTGAGGGTTTGAATTGTTTTGCATTTGGAGAGGAGGGAAAGAGATGGGTGGTTTTGCAGGAGTTTGTAAGGAGGGTCTGATGAAGGTAGGAGATGAAGTGGGAAAGGAGATATGGGGACTGAAGTTGATAGCATTGCCATTTTCCCTTGAGAGTGATAATAACTGATACGAAGGGAGCGAGAGAGGAGAGGATTTTTCAAAATCCGTTGGTCGTTAGTGGACAGTTATCTGATAACCCGTGAAATTGGAAAATAACAAAAAAAAATTATAAACGCCGTTGCCGGGGATCGAACCCGGGTCGCCCGCGTGACAGGCGGGAATACTCACCACTATACTACAACGACTTGGTTGATTAGTGTCATTCTAATCAATATCTTTATTGTGTAAATTTCAAACTTACAGGTCAAGTTACCCAAACATCGTCCTGGAATCTTGATATGCTGCAACTCTTCTGGCAACTAAAGAGCTAGACAGATAACAGAACATAGGTCAGACGATTTAAACAGTACAGAAAACGACTTTTTTTGTATATGAGGTTGCCAAATATTAAACTTTTTTATCACTGAAACTAAGAGTCCTAAACTGATAACTTATAAACTTGTGTTGCCCATCAGACCATAGCCTAATAGAACAGTGCCAAAGGATTGGATATCGGTGAGAAGCGCATTTCTGCTATGAACATGTCTTCGATCCTACTCATGCTGCCAAGTCCATCTATGCCTCCTTTACGGGGCTTTGATAGAAGCATATTATCACGGGGAGGAATTTCTTTCTTTCCCTCACTCCAACGAAACAAAAGGAAAAAAACTCAGGTGGTTGAGGACAAATGATCGGATCAAATTAATTGAACGACTAGGTTAATGCGTGGTTAGGGTCAATAAATTAAATCAGAGAAGAAAATAAAGCATGAGGAAATGCTGAATTTAAAAGAGAACAAGGGTAAGACCGAAAAGAGTTGGCTGGTTTGCCAGGGGGGGAATTTGGTTATAAGCTTATATTGGCCCAAGTAATGGCATTCGGCTTTAATTACTTTCTATTAAGATTCCAAGTCCAGATGCTCCCCTGGCCAGTGGCCCCTGACCACCCCAATCTCATCTTGAGATTCGGACCCTCAAAATATCAGAGCATGTTATTCATGATTAACTAGTGATGTTTAAGGTTGTTCCGTTAGAATTATATTATAGCTAGCGATATGGCGTGTGATTTGTGAATGTTTCTTTGGCTGGCATAGTTGCTGTAAATCTTGGCAAGATCGCGGATAGAATAGTTTTCACTTTTCACAAATAGGAATTTGATATGGCGAAAACATCATTTTGATCAAAGCTGGAGAGGTAGATGTATTATGAAATAATAAGAAGAAAGAACAGAAAAAAAAAAAAAAATGAGACATTAAACCTATCTCTTGACAAAGAATCGATTTGAATTTTAGCCCATGAATTTGGAATGAAGATCTTAGACATCTTAGAAAACATTTCTCAGAAAAAGGGTTCAAATCTATGCCACATTTGGTCTCGTTGATTTTCTAAGAGTGTTAAATTGGCTTAAAGAATGGTAAATTTAAAAGGCCTTTAATGGTAATGGTTACGATTTATTACCTCGATCCAATCCATTTACAAATTCCAACTTTAATTCAGTTCTTAATATAACACTAACAGCACATGGATTGACAATCACTAGCTAATTTAGTACAATAATTGGTGCCAAATCGGAGAGATGCCGGGCTAGAAGTCATTTTCTCACTTTAAAAGTTGGGACAATAGCCAGGGAAGGAGGACAAGACACCGAAGGAAGGGGTGAAACTTTTGCGGGGATAATATCTATCGTCTCTTGGAAGGGTCACAAACCAATGATCTGACAAATCGATTTGAAAAATTAGTATCAAGCGACTTTAGTTGTTTTTTGGCCCTGTGTCCAATCAGATTTTTTGGGTTAGCCAAGTAGCTTCGGATGATCTAACAGCCAAAATATTTCAGACTTTGATTGAATGTGATCTGTCCAAGGCATCATCGAATGAGCACTGAGCACATTAATGTTTTACTTCTTTGAAGTGCTGCTAGCTATTTGAAAACTTTAATTCATGTGGCAATGGAAGGGGAAGAGAATATCCAAAATTCAAAGCAACGGCTATTCTTCCAGGGTAATTCCTTAGTGGATGTGGATTCTCTCAAGTATTATTGAAGGGAGATGACCCTTTTCTGAAAACAGTCACAAGCAGAGAATAGAGCTGGAGTGGCTGCAGTTCTGAGGTTTTCTATGAGGAATATTCACCATATCTGGTAAAAAATGGTGATTGGGATTCCTCCTTATCAAACCTGTAACTGCTAAACAAGCAAGCATTTATGCCTATTTGGAGTTGAATGTGTTTGCCATGCAAGCAATAGAAACCCCACATACCATAGTCAGAGGGGTTTACCCTGCAAATGGCTCATAAAACCTATAGTTGAGTATATTATGTTTGTGGCCTGTAACTTGCAAATACATATTTTTCTTCCTTCCATTCTTTATTGGCCTGCGAATTAGGTGGTTGATTTCGTTTCCGACACCATTTCACGAATTTGTTTCTGATAAATCCCACATATAACTTAACATGGCAATCATACTTTTCATCTGAAAATGAGGTGTTTTAGATTTAATCAATTCGTTTTGAATCATGTTTCAAATCTTGACTGACATGTTTTAGCTGCCCTCAAGCTAATTTTTAGCAACTTGAGCTTCCTTACATTCCATTTCAACATTTGTTATATATTCGAGGGAATGTTCATGAATGAGGCCAAGATGGGAGGCTGGAAAGGAATGTATAGTAACTGTTCTTTAACAGAAGACAAAGTTCTCATGTTTATGAATAAATTGTAGAGATCCGCACCCAAACGAGGTATTTTTCATTTTGATCCAAATGTCTCACGATTTTGTTTTACAAAAAGCTCATCGTAAATTTGAATTTAAGTCTTAATTTATATATTATAGTAGATCCTTAAAATCTTTTGAAGAATTATTATTCATTTTAATCTAAATGTCTAATGATTTTTGTTTGTCTCACGATTTTATTCTATAAAAAGCGACTTAGAGATTCGAATTTAAATCTCAACTTATATATTATAACAAATCCTTAAAATCTTTCTATATGAGATGGGGTGTCACAAACTCCCATTGTTAAAAGCTTAATGTCCTCATTAAATCCAATACAAAGTATATAGATTCATCAAATCACATCAAATTTTGGACACCATCAAATCTAACATAAAGCGCACAGATTTATCTAATCACACCAAACATTAGGCAAGTTTAACACAAAGTACATATAGATCACAAAATTATACTAAACATTAGGATTTTAGAGGTGGCTACTATGGTGTAGCACTTAATTCCCCATAAACTTCTCGCTCGCACCAACTGGTTGATGGAAATATACTTACTACAAGAAAATATTCGTGTTATTTCGTCTACACTGGTTTGTACACGAATGTGTGAGTTATATCAAGTACTCAGTAAATTATAGACCACTTCAAATCTTTGTTTTCAAGAGGGATGATCAACTTTGTAAATATCAATCGAAACTTAAACCCTTATATAGGTATACAATTTAAGAAAGCACAACAATTGAACCCAACACAAAACACATAAATCTATCAAATCACACTAAACGTTAGATACCGTTAAACCCAACATAAAGCACACAAATTTACAGAATCATACCAAACGTTGGGCAAGCCAAACACAAAACACACATAGATTACGGGATCACACTACACATTGAAATTCTAGAGGTGACTCTTACGGTGTAGCATTTAACTCCTCGTAAACTTCTCTCTCCCACCGACTGGCTAATGAAAATATACTTACTACCAGAGATATTTGTGTTACTTCGTATGGTTTGTACACGAATATGTGAGTTATACGTAGTACTTAATAAATTATAGACCACTTCAAATCTTCGTTTTCGAGAGAGATGATTAACTTTGCAAATATCAATCGAAACTTGAACCCTTATATAGGTATGAAATTTAAGAAAGCACAACAATTGAAATAGGTAGTCCATATTGGTATCAAATCTATAGGAAGCACAACAATTGAAATAGCTAGTCTATACTGGTATCAGACACAGTTAAATCCAACACAAAGCACATAAATCTATCGAATCACACCAAACGTTGGGCAAGCCCAACACAAAGCACACACAGATCACAGGATCACATCAAACATTAGAATTTTAAAGGTGACTCTCACTGTGTAACACTTAACTCCCCAAAAACTTCTCTCTCCCACTAGTTGGCTAATGAAAATATACTTATTACCAGAGATATTTATGTTACTTCGTATGCATTTGTTTATACACGAATGTGTGAGTTATATTGAATACTTAATAAATTATAATTACTTCAAATCTTCGTTTCCGAAAGGGTTGATCAACTCCGCAAATATCGATTGAAACTTAAATCCCTGTATAGGTATGTAATTTAAGAAAGCACAAAAATTAAAATAGGTAGCCTATTTTGGTATCAGATTTATAAGAAGCACAACAATTGAAATAGGTAATCTATATTGGTATTAGATCTATAGGATCACACCACACTGTGTAACATTTAACTTCCTGTTCGATTAATAATTGTTTTGATATCATTTGTGGAGATCTGCACTCAACCTGCGATGATTGTTCGCTTTAATCCAAAAATTTTATGATTTTGTTTTTACAAATTTAAGTTTAAGCCTCAACTTATATATTATAACAGATTTTTAAAATCTCTTGATATAGGATTGGGGTAACAAATAAAGCCAAGATTGATAAGGAATTAGGATGGTGGATTCTTGTAGATAAACTCAATTGCCATCGCCAATGGCGTGCTGCGTGCAGAAGGCATGCCTTAGAATCTTTGCCAATGCCAATATTGAATCCATTATGCAGGTCCAAATAATGCAGCTCCGCACATCATATATTAAAAACTAGATTAAGAGGGTAGAATTTCAGGTGCAATCGAGCCCAACTCCAATGTGAATGCCGTTTTTATCAGATAACTAGCTATAGCCCACCAGCATCGGTCCGCCGCAAACCATATTCGAGTTAAACATTCAGCAGAACATTCCCTTATTTATTTTTCTAAATTTTGTACATACTTGTTCGTTTTCCATACGTTTCAGGCTCTAAGAGGCAGATGAGAATTTGATTGAAAACATCACGTTCAGTGTGTCACATGTCAGGCCTTGAGGTGTAGAAAGGAAGGCCAAGGTCAAGTCGCATTTGGAATATACAAAGAAAGAGTGATTAGGAAGAGCATTGAGAGCAAAGGGCTCCAGTTGATACGAATCGTCAAATGACTTTTGAATTATTGCAAGAAAGGGATTCGATACATGCAAAAAAAAAAAAAAAATGGAATTTTGCAATGGATGTACATTATAAAGAATAAATTCCAAATGCCAAAAAAAAAAAAAAATCTCCTATGTTTCTGATCCTTTTTTACTGTCCCAACTGCACCGGCACTGCATAAGCCTACTCAAGGAAGGTATATCTGGTTAGTTGGATGTTCGCTTCCCCCCCCAATTTTGGCACCTGACGTGTCCATCCATGTCAGCTTGGATATGGAAGGAGCAGTTCTTGTCAGGCTGAAATGTCCATACATGTGGAAGACACGTCAGCTTTGCACGTGAGAGGAGCAATCTGAGCGACTTGTGAGTAAAATGAAGCTATAATGGTGTCATGGTGCCACGTTGGGGAGGAAAAGTAGGATGAAATGAACAGTATAACTATATCTTTGGAACCATGGTTGAATTTTGTTCGACTCTCATAATTAATTCTTTCATTTTAATGTATGTTGTTCTGCAATAATCGGAGGACTAAAAACTAAAAAGCATATCTGATGCAAGTATCCTAAGTACTTCCCTCTGGTTTAAGCGAATATCATTTGCAAGAAAACTTATAAATGGCCAATTCAATATTGATTCATTCAAATTATTAAGAGCTAAAGTGTTATGGACTGTTCCAGATTGTTCAAACTAAGAGTAAATTAAATTCTACAATACTTAAAAAAGGTATGGTGTATTCACCAAGGGAAAAAAAGGAGGCCAACAGCAGCCTCCGTATCCAAATAACATCTTCCCCTCATAACACCTTGCTGGTAGCAATATGGATGAGAAGAGAATAATATTTCACATTGTTTTTCAGCAATAATTATAGGGAATCACATAAAGAAGGGGCACGTTTGTATTTCTATTTTATGAATACATGCACTGCTAAGCTTTCTTCCCGAGAATGAAAAAAAATGTGAAAGAAATGTCTAAACCTCCCAGAAGAAAGAACTGTCTGCTTCCGGAATGCCATGTAGACAAAAGAAAAAAAAAATGACACAGTGACCTCACAAATCAAGACTTAGCAATTGTATATATAGCCCTTCCACCCCAAACACCAAAATCACCCATTGCACCAAGAATTTATTAATTCAGCTACTACTAAGTACTAACAATTACTATTACTTTTCTTCCAGGCCCTTTATTTTCCAGGAGGCAAGCTTCTCCAATCTAGCTTGTTTTCTGCCCGTCAAATGTTTTTTCTGTCCTCGTCCTAATCACGGTTACATTAGTTTCTGCTAGAAGAACATTAGAATTCAAAGTACTATAATTGAACAGACATCTTTTATCAAGTCAAAGGAGCTTGGGTTGAGCTTAGACTAACATGATTATAGGAATATATAGTTTTCATTTTTGTTTCTTATCTAGGACTGCTAGCTACTAGCTGGAAGTAGAATAAAATCCGGTCTGATTTCTTTTTCTCATTTTCTGTTTTGTATAATAGTTATCAGGATCAAAATGAGCTGGACAGGAGGAGATTGGATGTGTGCAGCATGCCAACACCAGAATTTTAAAAAAAGAGAAGCATGCCAACGCTGTGGGTATCCCAAGTATGGTGGCCCTGATGTATCGACCTATTTATACAACAACAGGACAGAAGTGTTGGCGGGGGACTGGTATTGTGCTGCCATGAACTGTGGAGCTCACAACTATGCTAGCAGAACAAACTGCTATCGATGTGGTACCATGAAAAATGATTATGGTGGTTATAGTATGATGGGCTCTGAATGCAGTGTTCCTCCTGGATGGAAAACTGGTGACTGGATATGCACCAGGTGAGTTTGCATTGACATTTTGCTTTGAGAAAGTGATGCCTTGATTATTAGTCTCAAGTGACGACAAGAAAAAGGATCATAACCCTGTAATAATATTTGGGAAAATGTTCTTACTGAGCATAAAATTCCACAAATTAGCTGCATTGTCTCTGTTCATGACATTCTTGATATCGCATTCCTCTACATATTAAAAACATAATATTATGAATTTCCAAATATAATCATAGCAGACAATAAATTCCCACCATAGTGTTCATCTTCCAAAAACAAAATTTTCTAGAAATTACTCAGCATAATTTTACAATTCTATGGCAATGCAGTGCCTTTTATCACATATTACTGGAATAACAATGACAGTATGGACACTGTAATTTATTCTTTATGCTTAGGTTCTGGTCTGATATGACTGACTTTTCATGTGAATTTGAATGCAATTTTGTTTGGACAGATATGGGTGTGGAGTTCACAATTATGCTAGCAGGATAGAATGCTTTAAATGCAAGGCACCAAGGGATTTTGGTAAGAAATCTTGATAGTCAATTGCAGCATTGATCTTATCATAGCAAAGAAAAATGAATTACTTCAACATAATCCATCGAAAAGCTATTCAGCCAAGTTCCTGACAAATTTTTCCCTTTTCTTCTACCTTTCAGGTGGTGCTTAGAATTTAGGAAGAGAACGCTGTATGCAATGTCACTAATCTCTCTTCACCTCTGATCCTTCCATCATCAGTTTCTGTTTAATTTGGAGTCAAATAACATTTAGGTTGACCAAAGATAAAGGCCTTTTTCCAAGCAGAGCCATGTAACTGCATTAATCAGCAGAAGGGTTTCTGGCTTTATTATGTGGTGCATGATGTTCCCTAATTTTTCTTTTTCCTTTTTTTTTCTCTTTATAAAAATTTGATGGAATTACTATGTTTTAAGTGCATGTCAAAATCCTTCTTTCCCTCTGGGTATGTGTGAGTGTGGGGAAGCATCCATAATTCAATACCAGTTTTGGAGATAGCCTTGGGTTCAACCAATGCAACAAAACTAATTCAAAACTGAGATAGCCGAAATTCATAAATAAGATTCAAGGAATCTCTGTGAGTAATTCATCTCAAAAGGCAGGCTTTCTCTCAGAGCAATAATTTATGATTCCTTTAAGCATAAAATCTGTAGAACTATATATAATTATGAAGATAAGAACCAGATGCTGTTACTTTAAAAGCATAGATGCGATGTCAATTGCCAAGTTCTGAGCCAGTCAAATCCCACTTTTACCCTTTATCTTCTTTTGCCATTCATTCTAGTGGCTCAGCTCTCAATTCAGAGCCCCTCGATTTCACTTACTATCACATCGTTTGAAGCAAGATGAGTTCCATTGTCATAGAAGAACCTATACCATAGCTAAATATGGAAATTAAAGGATTAAAATTTCCAAACTCTTCAGCTTAATGAGCATAGTTGATCAGAATGTCTCAATTGAAAGTAATTAACCTTCCTTTTCACCTACACTAAAAAAACATACTATGTCTTAATGCCTAAAAATTTTGAGTTGAGCCGAAAACCCACATTCTTTTCTTCAGGATTCAGGGGGGAAGAGGAAGGGTTGCTGACTTTGGGGGTGCAACAGGAACAGGGTCAAGGGAAAGTGGGGCTGAAGGGAATAGAACCTAGCTAGGTTAGCTAGGTTGAGGACCTAACAGCCTAGGTGACCACTCTGAATAGAAGTTTGGGTTGTAAAATTTATATATCTCATCTTTAAAAGAAGTAATACTTGAACCTATTAGTCAAAGAATCATGTTCATTGTTCAAGTGAACCATTTTTACAACAGCACATCCAAAGGGGTCCAGAGCCCAGACACAAGTATAAAGGGAACATTGGGATGCTGCCCCTTCTTCACTTTCCACTTTACTTTCATTAATGTTGCTTAAGTTTGGAACATAGTCATGCAAAATCGTGGTGCTAAATCAAGGAGCATATTATGTTTAATCCTTGTAATCCTTGTCTAAGATTCGCATACAGTATTTCTGTCTCGATTCCTCTATTTCATTCAATTATATGCAGTGAAAACAAAAGCATTGACAAATAAAATTGTCTAAAAGGAAAAAAAAGAAAAAAAAACATATTCAAAGACCATGCATGATGTAGTGTCTTAACGTATAGATTCGTAAATTTATCGCTAAATATAGATTAAAGAGAGTTGCCACTAATCTTTTTGTTTAAGTGTGATTGATCACCTGATCAAATCTGTTTCATTTAGAAATGAGTCCCAAGATTAACTTAGGTATCTTTAAATCGTCGATTATGATCTACAAAATCAGATTTTAGATTTAAGAGTATGGTTACGCATGAAAAATGTTATAGCATCCTTACAGTACCTATCAAAAGATGTTACCGGTTTGATATAAATTATCCAAGCCTCAAACATATTTATAATTTACCAAATGTTTACTATTGAAAATTGATCTTAAGATTACTTCAATATGTTGGTAACAATTTAAGATAATTCTCTCACCTCAAGAGTATTTATGAAAACTAGTGTCTCATCCTGAAGAGGCTCCATCGTCAGATTTATTAATGTGTTTTACTTGAGAAAATAATTAGTAAAGTCTTTTAATAGTTTAGTAGAATTTATTTTGATGGCTGGTGAGATTTTATTGTAAAAATATTTATAAAATTTTATTTTTGAAAAAATTCATTAAATCTTCTAATAGTTTGGTAAGATTTAACTTAAGATAAAATCATTTAATAGTTTGGCAAAATAAAATATAAAAAATTATTTTTCTTCTGAAAATTGATTTATGAAAATTTTTAATGGTTCGATAGAATCCATAAAATTTAAATTTATGAAAAATCTTCCAATAGTTTGGTAGGATTCATGAATTTATTTGAAAAGAGAATTTTTTATTTTTTTAATTTTTTTTTAGGTTGTTTTCCAAAGATAGAATAATAAAATTGAATTTTACAAAATATTTAATAATAAATTACTTAAATTAAAAAAAATCAATAAAGGAAAATGATAAAAAAACTAAAAATAAAAAACTTAAAAAATAAAAATCAAAAAATAAAAATAAAATAAAAAAGCAAAAAAATCTACGATTGAGTTAGGTCGAAAAGGCGGGTTGTGCGTGAGTTAGAGGGTTGACGCGTGAATCCTAGACTGGATAAAACGATGTCGTTTGGCATCAATATAAAAACCAACTCTCAGCCTTTTCTTCAAAAGTCTTTGATTCTTTCTCTCTTTAGCCCTAAATTTCTCTTACTTTCTTTCTAAAAATTAAAGAACAAACCATAAAAAACTAAGCAAGTCATTGATTTTTGAAAAAAGTTATCGAAATCTGGTCAAAAAATTCAAACTCCGTAAAAAATTCAATGAAATTTTCAAACATTCAACCCCAAACACAGATTTTTCTAGAAATTTTTAGATTTTTTCTAGAAATTTAACATTCAATTCCAAAACTTCGAATCCAAACCCAAAAATTCAAACTCTGAATCTTCAAAACTGAAAATCCAAATCTGGAATCCCTAAAACTCAAATATAAAATCCCAGAAACTCAAACCTAAAATCCCAAAATTTTAAACTCAAAATCTTTTATCCAGAAATTCATTCTATGAATTATTCTATGATCCTGTGTCCAATTTATAACCAGCCTTACTAGAAATTTTAGGGTTGAAACAAAACCAATCCAAGCTTGAGTCCTGAGATTGGATTCTGACCAAACAAAACCAATCTAGGCTTGAATCCTAGACTTGGTTCTTATTCAACACGATGTTAGGCCTAGGTTTGGCAAGTTGTATGATTTGATTCATGATTTTATGCAAAATTGAAATCTCCTTTGATTATGCATAGATTAATTACTCGATTTAACACAAAAAATGGAAAGAACAATAATAATAATAATAATAATAATAATAATAATAATAATAATAATAATAATAATATAACAATATAATACTAGTAATAATAACAATAATAATCAAAATAATAATAATAATAATAATAATAATAATAATAATAATAATAACAAAAATAAAAAAAATAATATACATAAAAATCGACACCGATTGACTTCGGATACAGATGGTTATCTATAACTGCCCTTCTTTATATATCCTTGTTAGATAGGAAAAATGCAAAGACCTAGGCATCCATTCTATTCGGGTTTAAAAAATGAAAATCAATAGGCGAAAATAACCAAAACTGAGTTGCAAATAAAAAAGATGATCTGGACCTAAGCTGGGATTAAATGATTAGGATTGAACTGCAAGTAAGAAAAATGATTAGGATTAAGCTGAGATCGAACGATCGAAATTGAATCGTAAATAAAAAAAATGATTTAGATCGAGTCGAGATCGAATGATCGAGATTGAACCGCAAGTAAAAAAATTGATCTGGATCGAGCCAAAATCAAACGATCGACATTGAACTGCAAGTCAAAAAAATGATTTGGTCCAAAGCAAGATCAAATCTTTGGGGTTGAACTACAAGTCAGAAAAACCAATTGATTTGGATTGAGTCGAGATCGAAGATGAATGATCGAGGTTGAACCATGGTCAGAAAGATGATCTGAATAGAGCTAAGATCAAAATGAGTGATCGAGATCAAATCGAGAGCCTAAAAGATGACTTGGACTAAGCTGAGATCAAAACAAGTGATCAAAATTGAACCACAAGTCAGAAAGATGATCTAGACTAAGCTGAGATCAAAATAAACGATGAATGATAATGCAATGATACAAGTGCATGCCTTATCTAAGATGTAAATAAAACCTTAATTGTGGTACTAAAGTTCCAACAACTTTCTTTCACATTATCTTTTTTACATATTTCTCGTAAGGAGATTACAAACCATTCTTCATTACTCAAGATAAGCATTTATCTTCATCCTAATATGAGCTTTCAAAATCAATGACTTTATCACACTTTGAGGATTTCATCTTTGACCCTTGTCCCTTTTATTTCTCTCAAAGTAATACATAATCTCTTATGACATTACTTAATTATTGATCATTATCCCAATTTCAAAATATAAAATACAAATTATGCATTCTTCTATTCATGGCAAAGCATAAAAAGGAAAAAGCAAATATTGAAAATGGAACATAAATGGATGAAATGAATATCATTTATTTAGAGAAGAAAAAAAATTATAGATGGTGGCAAAGGCACAAAATAAAAGTGTATATGGATGGCTATTTGGGATAGCAATGCCCCAAGATAAACAATAAGATAATCATGATTACAAATCTTGGATTTCTTCAAAAACTTAACCATATAATGCCCTAGCACTTTAGAGTTCTTTGAAATTCAATGATTTTGGTGTGCCTCAAATGATGTCATATTCTTCTTATCCAAGTCACTTTTATATGTTTTCAACTCAGATAACCTCTATTTAGTTCAAGCCACCCTTCCGGATTTTTAACTTAAACTTTTTTTTTTTGCTCAAACTAAGTATTTTTTTATGACATCAGAATTTATTGGATTAAGAAGATCATTTCTATCCATCTTTGACAAAATTAAAGCTTCTCCTGAAAGGTTCTTTTCACAACATATGGTCTTTCTCAATTTGGAGTCCATTTCCCCCTATCATCATGTTGACTTGAGAAAATTTTTTTCAATACCAACTCTCATTCTCGAAATTGATAAGGTTGCATATTTTTATCATGAGCTCTCATCATTTTTTTTTGGTATAATTGACTATGACAGAGTGTTGGTAATCTTTTTTCTTTAATAAAGTTCAATGTTCATAACGCTTTTAGATCCATTCAACTTTTTTTAAAAGCCCCATTTCCCTTAGGACCCTCATATATTGGATTTTTACTTTTACTGACAATATGGCTTATATCTCGTAAACCAAGGAAAATGAAGTTACCCCAGTGAAGGTGCGTACTGACGTTCGATAAGCATGCAAAGCAAAAGATAATTTCTTGTGCCAATCCTTATATATTTTAATCATATTTTTCAGAATCCTTTTGACATTCTTATTTGTAGCCTTTACTACTTTGTTCATTTTTGGGTAATATAGAGTTGAATTATGATGCTTAATCTTGAACTGAGTACATATTTTTGCATCATCTTACTATTCAAGTTTTTTACATTATCTGAGATGATCTTTTCTAGGAGTCTATATCTATAAATTATCTACTTCTTGATAAACTTACAAACTATTGATTGAGTTACAATTGTGAAGGAAGCTATTTTGACCCATTTAGTGAAGTAATCAATCATCATAAAAATAAATCTATTCCCATTCAATGCCTTTGGGGTGATAGGACCAATGATATCCATTTCTTACATAGAAAATGGCTAAGGTGGTGCTATAACATGTAAAGTAATGGGCAAAGCATGACTCTTGTTGGCATAAATCTGGCATTGACGATATTTTTATCTTTTTTTCATTTTTAACCAATAACATCTGACTCTCATAATTTATCATGCCATTATATGTCCATTTGCATGTGCCCCACATATACCATCATGGACCTCTCCAATTATCTTCTTGGCTTTAAAAGCATCTATACAACACAACAATACTTGATCTCTACTTTTCTTATACAAAACCACTCTATCTAAGAAAAATCTCATAGCCAATCTTTTCAGAACTCTTTTATCAGTCTCTGTTGTTTGATTTGAGTACTATTGATTCCTTAAATATCATAGAATATCATAATACCAGGGATTTTTATATTCTTTCTCTTCCAGACTGGGGCAATGCATTGGCATATCCCTGACATCTAACTTGATGTATTGAATTTTAGTAGTATTACCAATTCATATCATTACAGGCAACGTAGCTAAGGCATCTGCAATCTGATTTTTATCGCGAGTTATAAATGTTTTAACTAGATTATCTTGAACTAATTGCATAGCTCTGAGATGTATTTATGGTACAAAATGAGTTTCGAGTCCTTTGTTTCCCATTTTTTTTTCAATTGATAGATAACTAAGGTTGAATCCCTAAACCCTTTTAATACTTCAATTTTTCTATCCAAAGTAGCGTGCAATCCCATAACACAAGCTTCATATTCGATCACATTATTAGTGCAGTTGAAGTTTAACCTTGTTATAACATAGTAGTAGTGTCTTTTTGGAGATATTAAAATTGCTCCAATCCCATGCCCCATGGCATTAGCAACCTCATCGAAATATATTCTCTATGCCTTTTCATCATTATTTTCTTTTTCTAATCCTAAAATGGCCATTAAGTTTTCATCCTAAAAATCAAGCTTTATGGGTTCATAATCTTCAATGACCCAATCCATGAGAAATTAGGTAATAGCATTTTTTTATCGCTTTTTAGCTCACATACATTATATCATATTCCGACATCATTACTTGCCATATTGTGATTTTTTTTTATAATGATGGTTTCTCAAAAATGTATTTGATTGGGCCCAGTTTAGCTATAAGCCAAGTTTGTGGTAAAGAATATATTGTTTAAGTTTTTTAGCTATCCAAGCCAAGGCACAATACATTTTCTCTAATGATTAATACTTGGATTCGTACTCTGTAAACTTCTTACTCAAGTAGTAAATAGCTCTTTCCTTTTTGTCAGATTCATCATGTTGTCCTAGCACACATCTCATTGACTTCTCATGTACCATTATATATAGAATCAATGGTCTTCTTAAAACAGATGGTGCTAATATTGAAAGATTTTATACGTATTACTTAACCTTATTAAAAGCCTCTTGACATTCCTCATTCAATTCACCACGACTGTTCTTTTGAAGGAGCTTAAATATGGGATCACATTTGAAAGTAAGTTGAAAAATGAATTGAGAGATGTAGTTTAATCTGCTTAAGAAACCTCGAGCCTTCTTTGGTGTACTTGGAGGGGATAAATTTTGAATGACCTAAATTTTGTCTGGGTCAGCTTCTATTCTTCTTTCACTGACTATAAAACTCAGTAGTTTTCTTGACTTTGCTCTAAATGTACATTTACACGAATTTAACTTGAGCTGAAATTTTTTTAACCTGTCAAATAGTTTCTTGAGGTTAGCTATATGGTCTTCTCCCTTTCGAATTTTGTGATCATATTATCCACATACATCCCACTCTCTTTGTGCATCATATCATGAAAAAGTGTCACCATAACCCTTTAATAAGTTGTCCCAGTATTTTTCAATCTAAAGGGCATAACCTTATAATACAAGGTTTTTCACATAGTTACAAATGTGGTTTTTTCCATGTCATCTTGAGCCATCTTTATTTGATTATAGCTAGAGAATCCATCCATAAAAGAGAACACCATATATCGGGCCATATTGTCCACTAATGTATCAATATGTGATAAAAAAAATTATCTTACGGGTTAGCCTTGTTTAAATCATGATAATTTATGCACATTTGTACCTTTTTATCCTTATTGAGGATATGTACTATATTAGCCACCCATTTGAGATATTTTACCACTTGCAAAAAGCTCACATCAAACTACTTTTTTACCTCATCTTTAATTTTTAGTAGCATTTTAGGTTTCATTCTCCTCAACTTTTGTTGAACTGGCTTACATTCTAGCTTCATGGTTAGCCTATGTTCCATTATCTCAATGCTGAGTCTAGCCATATCTTGGTAGGACCAAGTAAACACATCCACAAATTCTCAGAGCAAATCATCTAATCGCTGTCTATCAACCATTGGAAATGCTGTATGAACCTTAACTTCTTTTCTATTCTCGGCATCACCTAAATTGATTATCTCAGTAACTTCTTGATGATGCTCGATAGATTTATTCTTTTGCTAAATTAATCTCATTAAATCTAAAGGCAAAGTGTATTCTTCAGAGTCATTTTCAATGTCCAATTTATTAGTATTAATTGAATTTTCAAAACTAAATCCCTGATCATTATTATGATTATCTTCGTATTCATTTGGGAACCTGAAATTGAGTAAAATAAGAAAAATTGATAAAATACTTTGATGGAAAAATGGATTGAATAGAAAAAATTGATAAAATGCATGCTCTTATCTTTTATTGGAATAATGAATAATAAAAAGCTCATACATAAGAGATTATTCCAATGCTTTTGGGTATAAGCAATTAGGAATTGTAATTACATTAACAGGATATCAAGGATATAAGGCATCTAGATGACATTCCAATTCTTTAATTCAAAATCTAGTGGGCATAGATAGACCAACACTTCTTCTTTTTGACTATCCTCGCCTACCATTTGGATAAACAGTTTAACGACAGCTTTTTCCCAACTTGGTTCTCCTCTAGTGCTCTCTTTAGTTCCTGAGTACATATATCCTTTAAGAATAAATGTCTCATACAAATGGGGAACAATCATCTACCTATTTCTTGTCATTATCTTGTTATCTTGTATTTCTTCCATTTCACAACCTAGGCCTAGGTTTTTACTGTTGTCTTCAATCATTGGGGGTTTTTTTATCCCTTGGAAGGTTTTTGCCCAAACCAACTCCAATATTCCAACCTTTGTTTAATCATCTGATTGATTATAATTTTACTATATTTTGGTTGGCACCCCTTAAGTCCTCCACCTATTGCAATGACAAGTTCAAAAGATCAATAAAAGCACCATAACGACTCCTCTGCAGCTTTTACGTATAGAGCATTCATTGGCTAAGTTGTCAACAAAATTTTTTTTTCAGCCACGATCACCAATTGACTTTCCATATTAAATTTGATCTTTTGATGTAAGGAGGAAGGAATAGCATCTGTCATGTGAATCCATGATTTTTTCAATAAACAGCTATAAGATAGAGATATATTCATAACCTAGAAATTTATATTGAAAGTACATGGTCCAATTTGCATAGATATCTTAATGTCTCCCAACATTTCTCATTTGATCCTATCAAATGCTCAGACCACTCTATGACTACTCTGAATATTGTCATAACATATAGATCCGTAAATTTATATCTAGACTTAACAAATAGAGTCGTCACCAATCTTTTTTAATTAGGTATGATTGGTCACATAATGGATCTATCCTTTTAAGGAGCTCCTAAGCTTGATTAAGGGTCCTTAAAAGAATAGGTTTAGGTCCACTAACCAGAACAGAGTTCGAAAGTTCGGTTACATGTAGGGAAGGTTATAGCACCCCTACATGCCCATCCAAAAGATGATACCATTCTATTTTAAATTTATCATAAGGTCTTGATTCTAATAGTTTTAAAATTTAATGTTTAAATATTGAAAATAATTCTTAAGATTTTTCATCAATCTGGTAAAACTCTTAAAAATATTTTTTCACCTTAAAAGTATTCAAGGATCCCATTTGTTTCCTTAAATAGGCTCCGTCACCAAAATTTTTTTTTGTTAGTTTTAATTTTTGGTTTTTTTTGTCGAAAATATATCTAATTATTCTACCATTTGGGTCAAATTAAAAATATATTTTTTTGAATTTTTAAAATTTTCACCATTTTGGCCTATATAGAAATTCTTTTTATTTTTCTTTTTTTTTGGAAAGAAAATAATATGACAATTATTTTTCTTGAAATTTCATTTATATTCTTCCACCATTTGAGACAAATTTAAAGAAATTTCTCACTTAAAGATTCTTTAAAAAATTTATCATTTGAAGTTTTTAAGAATCTCATAATTGGATAATTATCAAATATTTTCAATCAAATTTGAAAAAGAATACAATTACTTTTATTGAAATTTCATCTAAATTATTCCACCATTTGGGCAAAATTTAGAGAAATTTCTCACTTAAAGATTTCTTAGGAATTTACCATTTGAAATTTCTAAAATCTCATCATTGGACAATTTGTATTTAATTCCAAAATTTTTATTAATATTTTTTTATTTTTTTATCTTTTTTTTGTTTAAAAATAAATATTGATTATTGTTATTGAATCTTTATCTAAATTATTCCACCATTTGGGATAAATTTAGACAAAATTTTTCACCTAGGAATTTTATAAAAATTTATCATTTAAAATTTCTATAAATTCCTTCATTGGATGATTAATACTTATTATCAAAAAACATTTTATTTTTTTAAGTTTTTTACTTTTTTTGAAATTTAATCATGTAAAAATACTAAGAAAAAAACAAACACATAAATAAAATACTAAATAAAATAAATAAATAAAATACCAAAAAAAAATAAACGGCTTGGCTGAAAGGGCTTAGTGCTGCTCGGTTTCAGACACAAATAACGGCTCAAAGATACAATTTAAAGGGCACGGCTTGGTCAACTTATCTGAATAAATTAGATGAAATGAGGATCGACGGAGTGGATTGCAATCGGGTCGGGTCACCTGAATGAAAAACTCGGATCCTAGGTTTCTTAAATGCCTAAAATGACATCATTTTCAGTGGATATATAAGCCCAAATCTTGGCTTTTCCTTCAGAATTCTTCTTCTTCTCTCTCTTCTCATTTCTTTTCTCTCCCTTTCTCTCTACAAACCCAAAATTTAATTAAATGTTTCACCGAAAACTAAGAAAAAGCATAAAAAAACTAGAAAATTCCATTCAAAAAAGATGAATTTCATCGAAAAATAGATCGAAATCTAGAAAATTTTCAAAAAATTTTTGAAAAAAAATCTTAAAAATTCTAAGATTGTAGTTAACTCTTTTAACACTTTTTGTTTTGCTTCTGCTTGCTGTGTTTCTGTGATTTGCTTATGTGTGTCTCTTCTAGCCTCAATTAGGGTTTTTTTTTTAAAAACCCAAAAAACTTTGAAAAATTTTTTTGACTGCATTTTGCTTTTCTGTGTGATATGTGTTTCTGATCTATTCCTCTATGTGTTTTTGTGTGTCCCTTCCAACCTCAATTGAGGTCTATATTTATAGAGTTCTAAACCAAAGAACCCTAATTTAGATAAAAATCCCAAATTCAACCTAAACTCAAACTCAACCCAGTTCTAACAATTTCACCTAAATTCAATTACCTGTTTTTTTTTAGTTTTTTTATTTTTTTATTCTTTATTAGCAAAAATCAAAAGTAGACCCCTGATAGATTGGAGTGTTTACAGTTGCCTCTATTTGCACATTTTTTGTGAAACAGAAATTGTGTAAAGATGTAAACAACCCAATCAAAATCAACTCGACGCTTTTTTTTAAGCATACTCATACTTACTAAAAACTCTTCTAAATAGAGGCTCCACAACTTTTGAAAAATAAATGCTCCTCTAAATAAAAGCTCAACAACTTTGCAAAATAAAGGCTCCTCTAAGCAGATGCTTAATAACTTTGAAAAATAAAATAAGGCTCCTCTAAACAGAGGCTCAACGACTTCGAAAAATAAAGGCTCCTCTAAGTAGAGGCTCAACAACTTTGAAAAATAAAATAAGGCTCATTTAAACAAAGGCTCAACGACTTTGAAAAATAAAAGCTCCTCTAATCAGAAGCTCAACAACTTCAAAAAAATAAATATTTTTCTAAATAGAGGTTCAACAACTTTGAAAAATAAATAATGCTTATCTAATAAGAGGCTCTACAACTTTGAAAAATAAATAATGCTCCTCTAATCAGAGGCTCTACAATTTTGAAAAAATAAATGCTTATCTAAATATAGGCTCTCAACTTTGAAAAATAAAGCTTATCGATAATCATATCTAGAGGAGTCATAGATCAGGTCTGATAAAATTTATAATGAAAACTCAAAGATTCACAATTTGAGTTCAAAATTCGAAGGTCCAGATTTAGAAGAACTTTTCAGCTTCGTAAGAATTCACTGAAATTTGATTATTAAAAGTTTAGTTTCACAAGAATTTGATTCGTAAAATTTCATATATGCAAGATTTCAAGATTCACATTTGTGAGATTCTCATCCAAAGTTTTAATTCAGGGATTCACATGCAAATTGTAAGGCTCACATCCAACATTTAAAGATTTTTATTCGAATTTTGAAGATTCACATCTAAAGGTTCAAAGCTTCTCATTTAAGTTCAAAGGTTCACATTCGATAAATCTTAGAGTTTCACATATCAAATATTTTTATTTGAAATTCAAAAACTTTCATTTGAAATTCAAAGATTCTCATTTGAGAACTCAAAAATTTAAAAATTGTCATTTGAGGATTCATAATCTTGTCTTAAAAGACTTCATCAAAATATTCAAAATTCTTTTTCAGATGACTTTCAAACTTCTATCAAGATCAAAATTTTGTATGTAATGAATGTCATGATCAATTATGCACATGCTTTCTTAATGATGCAAATACAATAATCTAGATCTTTTAATACTACAAATGTCATATTCTTAACCAAGAGTCAAATGTTTATTACATAATGCAAGTGCATGGCCAAACCAAAGTTTTAAATATTTTCCAAATAACAATGCATGTATTGTTTAAACGACAATGCAACATAATGCATGTAATGTAGATAAATGTCATGAAATTTTAATTAATTATGGTAACATGGATCTTAAGACCTCACCATCTCATAATTTTCCTTTTGATAGCTTCTCAGCCCTGTAGAACAAGTTTGTCAACTGATCCTCATTATTTTCATCATTTGATCACCATTTATAGGCTTCTCAGCATTAATAATTTTAAAACAAGATTCGTCCATTACCGTATATCATTTAATCACAACTCATAGGTTTCTTAGCACTAACAATTTTAGAATAAATTCTATCAATTGATCCATATTATGTTCATCACTCACAAGTCATGTGTCCCATCTATTGATCCCTATTGTTTCCATCATTTGATTGCCATTCATAAGCTTCTAAATATTAGCCATGAATTTCATCCACTGATCCACATTATTTTTTTCATATGATCATATCTCATAAGTTATGTTGATCAATCCATCACTATGTTTGATCACATCATGTGTCATTTTTTTTAAGTTTCTACCATCTTATCATTTTTTACCCTCTATCATCTTAGATTTCTTTTCAAAAGAATGCAAGAATCTTTCATGAATATCATCATTTCAAATCATGACAAATATAATACATTCATACATTCTTTATTTATTCTGGGAATGTAAGAATAAGATAGCACAATGTAAATTGAAAAAAAGGGTAATTAATGAGAAGTGAGTACAAAAACAAAAGGATAAAGAAACAAATTCAAAGCATATCAATAGGGATGGTATTGAATGGTATCTCAATGTCCAAATAATGAATACTTAGATAATTCTTAACATTAACCTAGAATTCTTTATCAAAAACTTATTTTATTGACTGTCAAAGTCATTTGAGCTCATTGAACTTTACCCTAGTTTTAAGAGATCTTCAAATGTCTTTGACCTTCCATTCACGTGAACTATTTATCCAACTCTCAACTCAGAGATTTTTTCACCCAAATCGCCCTTTCAGATTTTCAATTTGAGTCTTCTTTTTCTCTTCTTTTCATCTTTTTTTTTATTATTTCATTTTTCTCTTTTTTTCTTCTCTTTCAAGTTTTCAATTTGAGTTTTCTTTTTCTCTCATTTTTATTTTTTTTCATTTTTTCATTTTTTCATTTTTTTAATTTTTTCTCTCATTTTTTTATTTTTTTTCATCCATTAGTGATATCTTTCACATATCAATATCTAAAGTACTGTAGTATATTCCATCGTTTTATCATGAGCATGCTTTTAGCTCAACACATGATCATTCAATTTGAGCATTCATATTTGATCCAAATAGACTTTTAAAGGTTGTAATGTAGGCCATGGTGAGGGATCATGAAAGAAATGCATAAATAGGCTCAAAACATATGTTTAAATGGTTCAAAACCAAATGATCATTTCTCATCATTTGATGGATTTGGGCATTTTTCCCCATTCCACATCATTTCACCATTTTTTTTTTCGTTTGCCTTATTCCTCATAAAAAGACTCTTATTTTTTTTTACCCTAAATCATGTGTGACATTCATTTTTTTCTTCTTTTCTTTCTATCTTTGAGACCTTTTATGATTTTTCATATTTTTTTTAAATTACCCCAGTGTGGAGGTGATCATTGATCAAAGTTTTTTAGAAAAATAAATCATAATAAGCTAAAAAGGGTAGCAATAAATGGTTTTTCAAATGGTAAAAAAAGATGATCATTTTTCATCTCAGATGTGAATGCTTTCATTGAAAATCATCTATTGAACAAAAACAAGCTCATGGATCTTTATAAAAGATTACACATCTTTAAGATATATTAATTTTACATCTGCTAGTAACTTACTTCTTTTGCTCAAATAGTTTTCTTATATCAATGTGAATGACTTTTCATAATTAAATTCTAAAATTATTGTTATCATTGTCTAAACATTCATCATTTGAAATTTGAGAATATGAATGAAAAGATATGAAAAATAACAAAGTATGAAATAATGGTTTGGATGAAAAAGAAAATATAATGAAATGTATCAACTTGTCTTTTATTAAAATGATAACAAATGAAATCTTATTGCATGAAAGAATTCCTAACATCACTCTAAAAAAAAATCTTAAAATGATAAGCAACTTCCAACCAGCCTTAACATCTTTCTCAAAATTATGCCCCTATATAATCAGGTGAAGGATTTTTATTAATATCTGGCCCCTGATTCATTGTAGCTCTCTGAGTCTTTTAAAATCACACTCGTCTTTGATCTTCACTCAAAGCATTAACATTATAATTGGGCAATGGATTGCCACTAACATTAGTTGTTGTTACCCTTCCTTGATCAAAGTTTATCATTCAATCCTTAATCAATCGTTGGACCTTATGCTTTAAGGCAATGTAATTTTTGGTTGAATGACTAGTAATTCCATAGTAGTAGTCACAATAGGCTGTAAGATCATATCACTTGAGATATGGTAGTTTGAGTGGCTCCAAACGACTGAAGACAATTAAGTGATTGTTATATAGCTCTCAGTATAACTTCGTATAAGTCATGATAATTGGATTAAATACAAGTTTTTCTTGGGTAGTTCATTACTCTTATGAACCATTTGTTGGGTTAGTAGGATGAATCTGGGGTCTTATAAGAGGTTGAATGTTAAGGCTATATATGAGAGCTTGGAGGCTAAAAATAGACTCATATGTTGATGGGTGAGATGTCAGTGAGGCTGACTGGTATAGGTAGGATGAGGTATTATTCACAGTAAGATAGTATAAGGAATAACCTTATGGTGGATGAAGTTGATATCCCTTTAACTGTCTATCTAAGCTCACAGCTTAAGCTTCAGTCTCTTTCATTTTTAGCATCTTTTTAGTTTTCCCTCTTTTTAACTTATCATTTTTAATGGCATTCTTAATAATTTCGCCTGAGATCACCATGTCAGTGAAATTTTTTGTTGCATTCCCTATCATCTTTTCATAATATGAAGATTTTAAAGTACTGACAAATAACACTGTAGTTTTTTTTCAGTTAAAGGGGGTGGCACTTAAAAAGCTATATTCTTTCACCTCTGGGCGTATTTCTTGAATAACTCATTTACCTTTTTTTTCATATTTTGTAAAGACAAACAATTAGAAGTTAGATCTATGATATGTTAATATTGATTAATGAAGTCATGAGAGAATAAATACGGATTCTATCCAACTGGACATACCACCTAACAACAGAGCTAGTGAGGTTGTCTTGAAATACATGCATTAACAATTTTTTATTATTAGCAAGGGTGGGTAGCAATTTTTTGATAGTACATGGTAATGTGATTCTTTAGGCATTTCGTACCATCATACTTTTTAAACTCTAGCACTTTGAACTTTGGAAGAATAACAATATCTGAGACTAAATAGAGCCTAGTAGCATCTATAGAATCATAAAAATTAATTTTTTCATTGGCTTGTAACTTTTTCTCTAACAAGTTCATCTTCTATTCAATATTCGAGGCTTTTAGAGTCTCATTCTTCTTAGGCCTCAGTCTCTCTTTCTCTTTTGGATCATCCAGGTTAGGGATTGGTACTAGTTTTACTATCTTCTCGATAAAGATAAGATTTATATAACTCTAGTACTATGATGGATTTGAAGCTGATGGCATTTCAGGGTATGTATACCCTACTGGATATATGAACTGCTGTGATGGTAGATCTTGTATGGACTGGGCTCGCTATAATCCAAAACTAAAAGGGTATAAAATGTCATCAACCTTTTGTGATGGATAGTTTTACTGCCTAGTATTTCCTTCTATTCTTTTTCCCTTGTTTAACTTATTCAAGGTTCCAAAATCTTTCTCAACTAACCTTTCAACTTATCTTGAGCTTTTCTATTCTCTCGAGACGATTGAAATTTTCTCATTCCATTTGTTTGGGTCGAGCTCTTGTATTTTATTGGTGAGTTGAATGTATGGGATTCTTGGTTGGTGGAGCTATCGTTGAACCTTAAATACCACAATTATGATTAGAAATGATATGCTTTATGTATGATATGTTGATGTATGAAATAGACCTTTTCATGGATGAAATGAAAATGATACAGATGCATAATGTTACATATGATAATGAAAATGATACCTGACATGATAATGCAAATGCACCAAGTCGAATAAAATAGTTAGATCACCATATATCACACAAAATTTTCATTCTTGCGTCATAATTTCAGGATACATCTATCATTAGGTAGGAAAAGCTCTATCTTAAGGCTGACCTCTTAAGTGTATTTTATATGTAAGGTTAGGTGACTTTAACCACTAAAGGTTCTCAAATTGTTTCTTACATCATTGTCCATCACAACTAGTAAGGCATTTCACTCCCTACCCATCACAAGTTACCAACAGAAAGGATTTAATTTGAGTGAGAGTATTTCACTAGCCATTGTGAAAATTATCATCTCACGAAAGCGTAGATACTTTACTCTCTCCTAAAAAGAATGAAGCCCGGGTATAGAGCTCATGTAATACAAATGCATGCAATAGTGTGTGTGAAGGAACATATAGGTTTCATGGCCCAATAAATAAAATAAAAGTAAAAAAAAAATGTTAGTAAATAAATAATTACAATTTAAAAACTATTAGATCAAATGATAGGATAAATTTGAAATATTATGGCCTGACTCTCTATAGCATCCCCAGTGGAGTCACCAAACTGTTATAACATATAGATCTATAAATCTATAGCTAGACTTAACAAATGGAGTCACTACCAATCTTTTTTAACTAGGTTTGATTTGCCATTTATGAATTTATCCTTTTAAAGACCTCCTAAGCTTGACTAATGGTCCCTAAAAGAATAGGTTTTGGTTCACTAACTAAAACAGGGTTCAAGAGCTCGATTACATGTAAGAAAAGTTATAGCACCCCCACATGCCCATCCAAAGGATGGTACCATTTTATTTTAAATTTATCCTAAGGTCTTAATTCTAATGGTTTTAAAATTTAATGTTTAAATATTAAAAATAATTCTTAAGATTCTCCATCAATATGGTAGAACTCTTAAAAATATTTTTTCACCTTAAGAGTATTCAAAGATCCCATTTGTTTTCTTGAAGAGGCTTCATCACTGAATTTTTTTTATTAGTTTTATTTTTTGATTTTTTTATCAAAAATATATCTAATTATTCCATTATTTGGGCCAAATTAGAAATATTTTTTTTTAATTTCTAAATTTTTCACCATTTGTGCCTATTTAAAAATTCTTTTTATTTTTCTTTTTTTTTGAAAAAAAATAATATGATAATTATTTTTCTTGAAATTTCATTTATATTCTTCCACCATTTGGGACAAATTTAAAGAAATTCATCACCTAGAGATTTCTTAAAAAATTTACCATTTGAAATTTTTAAGAATCTCATCATTAGATAATTATAAAATATTTTCAACCAAATTTGAAAAAGATTACAATTATTTTTATTGAAATTCATCTAAATTATTCTACAATTTAGGCCAAATTTAGAGAAATTTCTCACCTAGAGATTTCTTAGGAATTTACCATTTGAAATTTCTAAGAATCTCATCCTTGGATAATTTATATTTAATTCCAAAATTTTAATTAATATTTTTTATATTTTTTCTTTTTCTTTTTTTTCATTTGAAAATAAATATTGATTATTGTTATTGAAACTTTATCTAAATTATTTCACCATTTGGGATAAATTTAGACAAAATTTCTCACCTAGAAATTTTATAAAAATTTACCATTTGAAATTTTTATAAATTTCATCATTGGATAATTAATATTGATTCTCAAAAAATATTTTAATTTTTTTATTTTTTTCTAAATTTAATCATGCAAAAATATTAAAAAAAATAAACACATAAATAAAATACTAAATAAAATAAATAAAAAATACCAAAAAAATAGAAAAGACTCGGCTAGAAGGGTTCAGCATGGCTCGGCTTCAAACACAAACAGAGACTCAAGGGGCACAACACGGCTCGACTTGGTTCAACTGAATGAATTGGCTGAAACGCATGTCGACGAAGTGGGTTGTGATTAGGTCAGGTCGTCTGAATGAAAAACACATGGTTCTTGGGTTTCTTAAACGCCCAAAATGACGTCATTTTCAGTGGGTATATAAGCCCAAATCTTGATTTTTCTTCAGAATTCTTCTTTCCCTCTCTTTTTCCTCATTTCTTTTCTTTCCCTTTCTTTCTACAAACTTAGAATCCGATTGAATGTTTCCCCAAAAACTGGGAAAAAGCATTGAAAACTAGAAAATTTCATCGAAAAAGATGAATTTCGTTAAAAAAATTGATCAAAATTTAAAAATTTTCTAAAAAATTTCTAGAAAAAAATTATCAAAAATTTTTTATAAAAATTTTAGGATTGCTGTTAGCTCTTTTAACACTTTTTTTTTTGCTTGTTGTTTCTGTGATTTGCTTCTGTGTGTCTCTTTCAGCCTCAATTAAGGTTTTTTTTTTTTTTAAAACCTAAAAAACTTCAAAAAATTTTTTTTGACTACTTTTTACTTTTCTGTGTGATTTATGTTTTTGATTTGTTCCTCTGTGTGTTTTTGTGTGTCCCTTTCAACCTCAATTAAGGTCTATATTTATAAGGTTCTAAACCAAAGAACTTTAATTCAGATAAAAAACCCAAATTCAACCCAAACTTAAACTCAACCCAGTTTCAACAATTTCACCCAAATTTAACTACTTTTTTTTAGTTTTTTTTTTATTTTTTATTCTTTACTAGCAAAAATCAAAAGTAAACTCCCGGACATATTAGGATGTCTATAAATATGGGACATATTAATAAGCAATCTGGTCAAAGTAGATATGGGCATGAAATTAATAGCTGATAATAAAGACTTTGGCTATTATGTGGCTTTTGCATTTAATAGTGATATACAAAGCCTTGATACTTCCTTTATCCTTGGGTGAAATCTCATCATCATTGAAAGATATGTAATATGGTACCACTAAGTTTCTTGCCAAGTGGTTCACATATTCCACAAATACGTTATGTGTCATATAAGCTTGATTCAATACCTCAATAAGGCATTACGATGTGGCTCAAAATTCAACAACAATGACAACAAAGAGATTCTGACTGGTATTTTATTCAATTGCTCCACCACAAAATAGTTGCTATACTTCACCAACTTAAAAAACTCGCAAGCTTATTTTTTTGGCACAGACTTTGGGATGTCTTTCTCTTGAATTAATTTTGGCTCAATTTGTTTTTTATCATCATCACCATCACCATCACCTTCATCTTTTTTTTTTGTTTTCTCTAAGGCCTTTAAAGTATAACATCTTCCACTTCTGGTCATGCCACCCACATTGGTTATGTTAGCATCTTTAGATTTAGGCATAGTTTTTTTTTTGCCTTTGAACTGTTACTTCACAACCATACTTCAATGATACAACTTTTTTATCCTTATAGGAGAATGAACTTGAGACTTTGAAAATCACTGGCTTAGGAATAAACTTTTTTTTTAACTAACTTTAGCTTATTATCACAACAAACGATGATTGACTTTGGCATTCATTTGTCTGTCATGGCTACTTTAATATCTTTCAAGGCTTCTGTCTCTTTATATAGATCTATCTAGTAAAAATCTATTAATTTTTGTACCTCATCATGAAATTGTTTGCAAATTTGAATAGAGTGTCTTAGAGTTTTTCTGTGATACTTACATCTTTGATTTAAGACATACCTCCTACTATAGGTGCATGGGGCTAGCTTCATATAGAGCATAATATAACTGATTGAATGACAATTTAATCTCTTTCACTCTTTTTTTCATATGCCTTTTATTCTCATTCAAGGTATTGACTACATGATTGAGTAATGAGTTATCGCTAACATTGGGTGTTATGTTTTCACTAGTGTTAAAGCTTATCAACCTATCTTTAATTAGATTGTGTACCATATACTTTAAAGAAATACAATTCTCAGTAAAATGACTAGCCACCCTGTAATGGTAGTTATAATAGGCAGTAGAATCATATCACTTGAAATAAAGAGGTTCAAGCTATTTTTGTGTGGATGGGAGCAATCAAGTGGTTTTTGTAAAGCTTTTGGTACAATTCAATGTAGCTTATGAGAATAGGAGCAAATATTGGTATTTTTCGATTCTGTGATTCTCGCACACCACTTGTTAGGGTAGTTGGACGAATAGAAAACCTAGTTATGGATAAATAAGAAGGTTGTGTAGTTGATTGGTAAGGCCAAGTAGAAGCATGACTTACAGTAAGATGATATATAGGATAGATCGATCGATGGTAGTTTCTAAATTGCTGCCCTTCAAAACTCATAGCTTGAGTCTTATTTTCTTTCTTTTTGGGCATTTTTTAGCAACTGAAGATTTTTTCACTTTTGGTTTACCCTTTTTGATTGCATTTTCAATGATCTCATCCAAAATCACTATATCAGTAAAATTTTTAGTTGTATTTTTTATCATTTTTTCATAGTTTGGTGACTTTAAAATGCTTACAAACAGCACTATTTTTTTTATTAGTGGTGGTTGTACTTAAATGGTGACATCTTACCATTTTTGGACATATTCTTTGAAGGACTCAGATACTTTTTTCTTCATACCTTGCAACGAAAGGTGACCAAGAGCCATATTTATGATGTGATGATATTGGTTGATGAAATATTGAGTCAAATCCTTTCATGATCTTATGTAAGTCTTGTCTAACTGAACATATCACCTTGTAGTAGACCTGATTAAGTTGTTTTGAAACATATGCATGAGCAATTTTTCATTGTTGATGCATGCTGTCATCTTACGATAATATATTATGATGTATGTAATGGGACACTTAGTATCGTTGTACTTTTTAAATTCTGATATTTTAAACTTTAGTGGCATTATCATGTCTGACACCAAACAAAGCCTCACAGCATCCATTGATTCATAGAAGTCAATGCCTTCTATAGCCTATAAAATTTTCTCAATCATGTTTATTATTTGATCAGTCTTAAAGTTTTTTGAGGATACAACCATCTGTAACTTTACTTTTTCTTTCGTCTTATCTAGATTGGAGATTTGAATTAACTCGATTGCCTTTTCAGCGAAGATAGGATTATTGTAACTTTGAACATTTACTTGACTGAGTGCATAAGGCATTCCTAGGTAATTGTAACTTGGAAACGTGGTTTGTTATGGTTGAAAGCTGAAAGTGGCTTAGGTTGATGAAGACCAAAACCTAAAAGATATAGTGGCTCAATGACTTTATGTGAGATATTTTCTTTCACCACTTTTCCTTTGTTTATCTTATCCAAAGCTTCAAGGATCTTGCTTAATTTCCCTTCAATTACCTCATAAGCTTTTTTTAACCTTTCAAAATGGTTTACATTATCTTGCTTCATCTTTCTAGTTTTAGCCTGGGTGTTATATAAATGTTGAGCTATTCTTGCACCTTAGTACCATAACTTAAAATTAGTGATTATGATATGATGATGAATGAATGTAATGCAATGCATAAAAAAAAGGGAAAGAAGAAAAATATTTACCCTTTTAAAGATTTCAACAAAAGTAAACTTTCATTTATTCCACAAAACTCTATTTTACATCAAATTTAATATTTTTTTCTTGTAAAAGTGCCTAATTTGCTTGTACTGATCCTTAGTTTCCTTAATGAAGTTTAGCAATCATTGCCCATGCTCTCTTACTAGTATGACCAAAGCTTTCAATATCTCATCCTCTTTCGCCATTTTTTTTGCTTTAATCATTGCCTTGCTTATCTGGGTTGTAAGATGCTTTATGTATCTTTATCTTTTTAACCTTTCTTTTTTGCCTAGCCATACGTGATAGGATAATTCTTTATACTCTTTTATAAGTGCCATGATATGATTTTTCCACTCATTCAACTTTTATTTTAGCATTTGGATGTACTTTCTGAGCATTTCATTTTTATGCTGGGTTTCAACATAATCATCCGTCATTTAGGAACATTTTTTTTAGCTTTTCATTCTTACAAGTTAAATTTATATTGTTTATTTCTTTGGCTTGCACTGCATGCGCAACCTCTTGTGTTCTTATCGCAACTCCATTAGCTTCTTAAGAGCATCATCTCATTCTTTAATAACCTTTTGAGTTTTGCTTATGTTATATTCCTTGAAAATCTTATGGACTTGAATTTTTAATTTTTTTGCTTTGTCTTTTCACTATTTCTTTTCTTTTTAAAACTTTAAAATTTCTTGTTTCAGTTTTTCTTTCTCAACTTCATGTTTTTTCCTTGTAAGTTCTGGCTTTAAGGGTACATTATCCAACTCCTAATTCACTAATTGGTAATGGTCCTTGAACATAAGTGCCACCTCCTTGCTTCTCTTGGCTCTCTAAATCAAATATCTCTAAGTGACTTTATCAGTAAATAATCTAAGGCTTACCCTCTTGGGCTTCTTTCAGGCTTTAATCATGCCATCAATTTTTTGAAAAGTTTTAGGCTTTCTGTATAAGCAGTCAACTTGATTGAGCTTGTGTGTCATAGGAATGAATTATTCAACTATATACTATTTTTTTACCATCAACGATGCATAACCTATTAACCCCTATAAGCTTAAGAGTGGAACTCTTATCTCATCTCTATATTGATACAACATAGGTTCTTGATTTATCCATGGAGTTAACCATTTCACTTGACAAACTGTGAGCTTTTGTAGCAAACATTCCCATTCTTTTCAAGTTTTTGCTTTTGTTTATTCATTATCACAAAATTTTTTAACTGGATTTCAACTGCGAAAATAGTGTTTGAAGAAAGCATTCTTATTGCATTTAAAATAACTCTTCATCCATAAATACAATAATGATATACAACCTAAAAAATGAGCCTTACCATTCTGCCTATAAAAATTCAAGGATCTAATAGTTTCTGTTAATATGCCGATGAAAGATTGCATCCTCTTTTAATCTATTTAAGTAAATCCATCATCTTTATCTCAACGTGGCCTAAGACCTTAGGAAAAATGACCATCTCATATATTGCTAAAGCAAACACATTCATTTCTTTGTCAACATCAGGGTGTTTGATAATGAAATCTCAGAGAAACTCTCATAGAATAACCTTATGCTCTCACTTTTCTTGGATATGCGAAACTATGAGCTCTTTTTTTATCCTTAAAATATGAGTCAACTTTTTACGATGCCCCACATACACTTTGTTTGGATATTGAAGAAACATACCCACCATAGTGGAATACTCTTCTATTGTTGGTACTAGATTGACCTCATTAAAGCTGAAATAACTATAAAAAAAATCTCAAAACTATACCATTACCTTAATGAGTGAGTTTCAACCTTCACTGATAAGAGATGTGCAACATGCCTAAACATCTAACAAAAAGCCTGTTGCCTTGAAAAAATCATGCTATTCCATATATTTGATAGGCTTTTCAAATCATTTTGTTTAAGGAGCAAACAAACTTTTTTTGGTAAAATAGAGATATAATAAGGCGATAAACAATCCATTTATTCTCACTGCCTCTATTTTGGCTCTATCTTCACATCTATGGGCAAATCACATTTGAAAAGTACAGACGATGTGCAAAGTTGACATTTTGTGGGTTTCATGAAAACTTTTAATGAAAATACTTTCAGGACAGGAATAATAAGCAAGTTGCATGTATGTTTATGAATATGCATAAGAAGAAAATAAATAAACAAGACAAGAAAACTTGTTAGTCATCTCAATATAAAATAAAGAGCAAACATTATAGACTAAGTAAAATAACAACATGACTCTAAATTTTGGATTAACTATAAAGGGTGGAAGGACATGGCTCCACTTATGGTTATGCTCTTAAGGTTAACTATATGTGGTTTGAACTATTTTTCTAAAAAGGCTCTTAAATTGTTCCTTATATCATTGTTCATCACAAAACTAGTAAGGCACTTTGATCCTTGCCCGTTAGGCTACAAGCGAAAAGTGTTCAATCTATGTGAGAGTATTTCGTTAGCTTGTGCAGAGACAAGAAATCTCTCAAAGACGTAAGTACTTTATTTCTCTTAAATGACAGAGCTCGAGTGTAGAACTTATATTATGCATATGCAAATAAATGACAGATATATGAAATAAATAAATGAACAACTAAACAAAATATAAGCAAGGAAAAGAAAGAAAGAGGAAAAAAATAAATCTCAAGTTTATTAGACGAGGCTTGGATAATAAGAAATCATATACTGGCCTAACTATTTGTGTCCCTAGCGGAGTCATAAAAATATCATAACATACAAATCTGTGAACCTACCACTAGACATGGATTAAAAAGAGTTGTTATAAATATTTTTTGTTTAGGTGTTATTGGCTACTTGATCAAATCTGTCTCATTTAAAGAGGAGTCTTAAGACTGACTTAGGTATCTTTAAATAGTAGATTATGATCTACGAAACTAGATTTTAGGTTCAAAAGTACGGTTACGTGCAAGAAAAGTTATAACACCCTCACAGTGCCCATAAAAAGATGGTACCAGTTTGACATCAAATTATATAAGTGTTAAACATATTTATAATTTACCAAATGTTTACTATTAAAAATTAATCTTAAGATTACTCTAATAGTTTGATAATAATTTAAGATAATTCTCTCACCTCAAGAGTATTCATAGAGATTAGTGTCTTACCTGAAGAGGCTCCGACGTCGAATTTATTAATATGTTTTACTCAAAAAAATAATTAGTAAAGTCCTCCAATAGTTTAATAGGATTTATTTGGATGTAGATCTCGCAATAGTTTGGTGAGATTTTATTGTAAAATATTTATAAAATTTTATTTTTGAGAAAATTCATTAAATCTTCCAATAATTTGGTAAAACTTAACTTAAGATGCAATCTTCCAATAGTTTAGTAGGATAAAACACAAAAAAATATTTTTCTTTTAAAAATGATTTATGAAATTCTCTAATAGTTTGGTATATTTTATAAAATTTAAATTCATGAAAAATTCTTCAATAGTTTGGTAGGATTCATGAATTTATTTGAAAAGAGAATTTTTATTTTTTTAAATATTTTTTATGCTATTTTCCAAAGATAGCATAATAAAATTGAATTTTACAAAATATTTAATAATAAATTACTCAACTTTTAAAAAATCAGTAAAGAACAATAATAAAAAAAACTAAAAATAAAATACTTACAAAATAAAAATGGTAAAAATAAAATTTAAAATTTAAATTTAAAAAAAAAACTTGCAATTGAGTCGAGTCGGACATGCGGGTTGTGCTCGGGTCATCAGATTGACGCATGAATCCTAGGCTAGATGAAACAGTGTCATTTGGCACCAGTATAAAAGCCAACTCCTCAGCCTTTTCTTCAGAAGTTTCAGTCCTATCTCTCTAGCCCTAAGTTTCCTTTGCCTTATCTCTAAAAACCTAAGAATAGATATCGAAAATTGGGCAACTCATCGGTTTTTGAAAAAAATCACTAGAATCTGGCAGGAAAATTTAAACTTTGTCTAAAAATTTAATAAAAAATTCAAGCATTTAACCCTAAACACATATTTTTTCAAAAATTTCTAGAAATTTTCATATTTTTTCTAAAAATTCAACCTTCAATCCCAGAACTTCGAATCCAAACCTTGAAATTCAAACTCTAAATCTTTAAACCCAAAAATCCAAACATAGAATCCCCAAAACTAAAATCTAAAATCTCAGGAACTCAAACCTAAAATCCCAAAATATTAAACTTAGAGTCTTTTGTCCAGAAATTTATTCCATGAATTGTTCTGTGATCCTATGTCCAATTTATAGCTAGCCTTAGTAGAAATTTTAGGGTTGAGACAAAACCAATCAAGGCTTGAATCCTGGGATTGGGTTCTGTCCGAATAGAACCAATCTAGACTTGAATCCTTGACTTGGATCCTATTCAACATGATTTTAGGCCTAAGTTTGGCAAGTTGTCTAATTTGATTCTTGATTTTATGCAAAATTGAAATCCCCTTTAATTATGCACAGATAAATTGCTTGATTCAACGCAAAAAAAGAAAAGAACATGAATAATAATAATAATATACATAAAAATCGGCACTAATTGACCTCGAATACAAATAGATGTCTACATGTAGCATGCTTGATAACAATGATCAAAGTAATTCAACAGTTTTTAAAAACCAAACCCATTCTAATATACTCTACTACCATAGTTTTCTTTACATGATCTTTTTTTTCTTAATTAATTCTTACAATGAACTTTTAAAAATTAGTAGAACACTTCAAGATAAGTTTGTTCATAGTTTAGAATATTAGTAGACTTTAGATATATCAAAAAATGCGTATTTATTCCATTATTTTTAATAATTTACTTTTTTTATAACAACTAAAGAAACCAAAATCATATGATTGTTTCACCTTGAAAGACACTTGTAACTCAAAAAAATAAGGAGACTAAAGTGTGCAATCAAACGGCAAAAATATGAATCAAGACAATATTGGTTTTTTGCTATAGTTTATAACATTGAATTTACCTTGATTTTAAGTTTTTTGAAGTGTAAGTTTTTTTTTTTTTTTGTATTTAATTGGAAGAAGAGAAAAATAGTGTTATTCATCATGAAATTTAAAACACATGCAACTCTTGACTCATCTTGTGTTATTATTTCATTTATAGAATTAGGTCCAAGTGTTTTTGTTTTGTGGTTTTTGATCTATGTATAATGTAAGTTGGTTAATATTAATGAAAAAGTACTAGTAAAAAGTAAAAGTATTTGTGCAAGCCAGCATTCTATAGACTTTCACACTATTATCTAATCTGATAATAATTTTTTATCATATTGTTTGACATTATTATCCAAGGTAGCAATAATTCTATTTTTATTTACAATTAGTTGTATTTAAATAGAAGTCTATCAAAAAGATTTTACCCATTTTAATTAATTAATACATTAATTAATTCTACTACGTTTTTCACTTAAAAACTTATTTTTAATAATAAATAAAATTTATAAAGATTTAAATTGTTAATTCAATAAACTTTTAAAAGTATTTTAGACTATAAATTTTAATATTTTTGAAATTTACATTTTTATATATAGTCAATATGAATTTAGATAGTATAAGTGTTAGAAAATTTAAGAAAATAGAAATAATAAGAAAGAAAAAAAATATGATTTTAAGGTATGAAAAACACTATTTTAAAGGTAATTATGCCTATAGGATATAACAAAATTTTAATAAACTCTTCAAATCAGAAGTAGTAAAATTGGTCAGATAGAAAAATCTATTTATAATAAGTGAATAATCATCAATTAAACCAATTCAAAAAATCATGACATTATGCATAGTCATGTTTTTATGTTAAGATAAACCTTATTTAAACAGTCATATTTTCTTGTTTAGATATATTTATTTGGATAATCATGTTTTTTTCTGTTTAAATATGTTTATTCAAAATAAAAATAAATTTTAGAAATATTTTGAAATAAAAAAATAAAAGATTCAAAAATTAAATCTATTTATTAATCAAGCTTAAGTGTCCAATTGTCTATTTTTAACTTTTAAAATTGTTTGACCTACTAAAAAAACTTCTAACAAGTTTAAACGATTTGATCCATTCCAACACTTAGCACAATTACTTAAATAATATAAGTAATCTCTTTTAAACTACATATAAATAATTTTTTTAACTCAATACAAGATACACTATATTCTAAATTATCAACAATAAAACACTTTATATATATATATATATATATGTATGTATGTATGTATATTCTGCTAGACGGAATAAAACACACTTTTAGATAATAACAATGGGTTAAGTTGAACGAGTGAGCCAAGTACTGTAGATGATTTGTCAAGGAGCTCTTTAAACTTGCTTGCCCTGACGTATCTAATAAACATTCGAGGCTTTGTTATATCATGAAAGTATATTAGCCTCTAAGAAAGTGTTACATATTTCACTCTCAAAATTATCAGATCTGCACATGAAGGAATTAATTGCACACCTGATCTCATTCAATCAATATATTTTCTGATGATATACAAACATATCATTCTCAAAACTCGAATGAAAGTGAATGGGATGTTGTTTTCCTCGTAATCAAGTGACAAGTGGTCCTTTTACGATCAACCTAATCTAGACAACTGTTGTTCTAAAGCAGAAATGAATAAACGATACTACTCTTTAAAAATTTATGTGTAACATGGCACGAGCTGGCATTTTTTTTTATCATCAAAACCGATTAGCAGCAACCACTGAGTTATGGAGAATCTGCTTTACAGTTACATATCACTTGCATGGCAAGGTGTCGCGATATTCATGAATGTTAGTGAGCTGTGACCACTTTGCTTCCAACACAAATGCATGGGAATGAATTGGATGCTTCATCTGTTCGCTCTCTGTTGTTTTCAGCATCGGTTTTTAATTCTCGTGTAGGTTTCGACATGTACATTTTGAGCTCTTTGATAAGAAGTTTTTATCTTTTTGAGCTCTTATCAATTGTGGTAACAAATTAGCAGTTTTAAATAAAAATGTTCAAAAATTATAATCAAAAGATTTAATTGACTTGAATTTTAAATAAAAATGTTCACTTGGATGGACAGCTAATTTGGCACTCTGTCATCTAAAAAGGAAAACATGCTTAGACATGGATGGACAGCTTACAGATTTATCATATATGAAAGAACGCAATTCCAGGTTGCATTCTGGAAATCCGGCAGATCCAGAGGCTGTGTATTGTTACTGATTTTCGTGCTACTATTATTTCTTTTCTTTTATACTTTTCAGTGATCTTTCTGTTTCTGGTTTTCCTGTCTGTAAAATTGTAGCAGCTTTCCTGCTTTCTTTGCATGTTGTAATAAATTTCAATTATAGAACAAAAAAAAAAAGGGAAACCTAAAATATATAGTTTACTTTCCACTTGAAATGGTTGGTCATTATAGAAAAAGATGAAAACTGTACTAATTTATTCTCATTCAAAGATTAAATGCTCTTTGAATTTGTTCATTTTACCAACATTTATATATTAGGCATTTTTTTTTCTACAAAACAACGTCATAAATATTATTGGATTGAAAAAAATTAGTTAAAAATGTTATAAGATTTGAATGAGATAAAAAAAATCAATATTTTCATTAAAAATATAGTATTGAACCTTTTTTTTTATATAAAATAGTAATGAAATTCTCAATTAAAATTAAAATACGAATAACATTATTTTTGTCTATAATTTATATAATATAAAACCACAAATGGAAAAAAAATCTTTTGAACTAATAAAAAATGGACATCATTGTATATTATATTGGGTCTAACAATACTTAGTAGATTACGTATAAAAAAAATCTTCAAAATTATAACATTTCATCCTTAAAAAGTAAATGAATTTATTTAATAAGTAAATTAATTGTTTTATTTTCAGAGATTTAATTTTAATTAACCTTAAAAAAATAAATTTAATAGATAAATAAAAGACAATTAAAGTTTATACTAAATTTCCCCATGCTTGATCAAGATAATTCGAGATAGCGTGTGAACACTCAAAACTCAGGACAGGCAACTAGCGTTTTTGGAGGGTTAGTCTTTTTGGTTTGAAACTCCCTGTTCTGTTAGGATTAGGGTTTACAACTTTTTGGTTAGGATTTTGTCTAAGGCGGCTAGGGTTTTTATTGACCTTTCTATATAATTTTATGTTGCCTTCCTTCTTTTCCTTTGTCATCAAGTCTCCCTCTAGATCTATAGAACTTACCAAAGTTCTTTCAACTTTCCCACTTCCTTTCTTCAATTCCCACACTTCAGCTTTAAAAATGATCAAATTTTCTCTTTAAACTCGTTTTTTGGATCCAAATTATCGTCTGGTATTTTTATTCTTTGCTGAGCATTGAACATTCATCATCTCCATTCTCAAGTTATTCAATTTGGATTTTCTATTGTTACTGGTAAGTTTTCCTGGTTTAATTTTGTTTTCCAGAGACCGATTTCAGTTTTTTTATTGCTACTTTTTTACAATCTGATTACTATATTCATTGAATTCAATCTGGTTTTATTATTTTTGTTAGAAAATGTTTGGCTTTTTATGCAATTTTTAGTTGCTTTGATTGTTATCTAATTGAGAGTTTTTGGTTCTGCTTCTTACCTAGGTTTAATCAGATAGCATTGATCCAATACACTTTGGCAGTTGAAAACTCGTTTAGATTAATTGAAAGTTAAAGTTTTGGGATAGAGTTGGATTCGATTTTAAACCTTGACTTGTTATAACTTAGTTATCCTGAATCTTTCTCTTCCTTTATGAGACCGCTGCCATCAAATTGTGCTGGCAGTGATGCCATTGGTATTTGGCCTGAATTTTCCATGAATGATGGTCAATTTGACCCGCATTCAGAGTTTGAACAACAACAACAACAACAACCTCCCTTCAAAAGACCTAGACATTCCGAGGACAGCCAATCAAATGTTGTGCAATGCACGCCTACAAATTCCAGGGCGCCTATGCCCTTAAATCCTCCAGTAAATAGGGGAACGAGTAATATTTTCTTTAAAACTCGTATGTGTGCGAAATTTAGATTGGGCACTTGTAGGAATGGTGAAGGTTGCAACTTTGCTCATGGCATTGAGGATCTGCGTCAGCCTCCTCCTAATTGGCAAGAACTTATTGGTGGACGGGAGGAAGAACGCCCATCAGGGAATTGGGATGATGATCAGAAGATAATCCATCGGATGAAGCTATGTAAGAAGTTTTATAATGGAGAGCAATGTCCATATGGGGATAGATGTAATTTTCTTCATGAAGATCCATCAAAGTTCAGGGATGATATGGGGAGGTTAAGGGAGAGCTCAGCTATAGGCATAGGCACAACAGCTCTACCTGCAGGGCATGTAACTGCATCTGATCAATCAGAAGGTAATAGGCCAGTAAACAGCACTGGTTCTGATGCTTCTCGAGGAAATATGAAGCCTGTGTATCCTGTGTATTGGAAAACAAAATTATGTACAAAATGGGAGACAACGGGTCAATGCCCCTTTGGTGACAAATGTCATTTTGCTCATGGGCAAGCAGGTATATATCATGTTACGGTTTTTCTTATGGCTTGATTTATCTTGTCATTTATGTCGTGCAATCATAAGAATTCATAAAGATATGTTGAACTTATACTTTTGCCTTAAATACTAACCAGGTGATTTCTATTTATTCTATGACTTAAGGAATGAACTTACTATTTGCTATTCCTTTTAGAATTTTTTTATCAAATTATCTTCGTAGGCATTGGCTTTCCTATCCAAAATGTAATACTGTTGTGGAAGAGATTTGATATCCAAAATGTAATACTGTTGACAGGATGCTTTAGGTGTGAGTATGAAACAGACCATTATATTTCTTTGTTTCATTGTGCTCCATATTTCACTTTCCTGTATAGTTTTGATGCATATACACGAGATAAGCAGAATGATGCTTTTATGCATATTTGCCTTGGCCTGAATTGATGCATGATTAGTCATGATAACTTCTGCCTATATGAAAAATGAGGAACATATGTAAGTAATATATTGGTGGCAAATCTTTATCTAATGTTGCCTGTTTTTTGTAATCAGAGTTGCACGGGATAGGTGGACGTGTTGATGGGGACTTTGGGAATACAGGTTTTGGTTTGACAAGAATTGGTTCCATTTCAACAAAAATTCCTGCTAATGATCCATCTGCTGTGACAGCAAGTGTCCCTTTAAATGAAGAAGCCCAGGCTAAGAAATGTTTGTTCAAATGGAAAGGACCGAGGAAAATCAATAGGATTTATGGGGATTGGATTGATGATATGCCATTGTTACATAATTTTCCCAGTCAGGTGGAGAGCTGAGTTCAAATTCAATTTTAAATATCGGAGCTGAAGATTAAAGATTATTCTTTTGAGTTCTGTTCTGGCCTCCATTGAGTCATTTAAAGAGCATGCAACATTTAGTTAGAAAATCATTTTCCTTTTCAAATTATTGTGTCTCAGCTATCAGCTCTGGTTGTTTTGCCTGGTCAAATAGGGTTTCCCAAATTGTTTCTCTTCCTTTGTTATCGGGGTTGAAAAATCCAATAATTGTCTTCAGATAATGTGAGTATCAAAATTAAAGCAAGAGTTTGACTGAGATGTATCCAATCAATATCATTTTTATCCATTATATTCTTTTTGTTAACGAAATATTCACCATCTTGTTTCTTCAAAATATTAGTAAAAAGTATCACAGTAAATGACAAAAAGTAAAATTATTGATCTAAAAATGAATAATTAAGATATTAATTGTTCAAAACATCATATTATTTACACACTATTATGGGTATTTGATGGTCAAAATGCTATAATGATTTTTTTTTTCTCTTAGAAGTTTTCAGCAGACAATTAAAGATATTTTTGTTATTTGTGTCAATTTGACATGTCAAGTCGGTTTGAAATGTTCAGTGTCACATTAGCTTAACATTATCTTTATTATCCTCTGATGGTCACCTGTAACTTATCTATACATATAAAGGTCCAAGCATCATTAAAGCAAATTCATTCAACTCCCTTTCTATCCTTCATAATTTCTTTTCGATCTCACTCTTTTTCACTTATGTTTCGGAGTGCAAACGCAAGGAACACACCTTGCATTTGCCTCAACCATCCTTTTCATCTCTTTTGTCTTTCCAAAAACGCTTCGAGGTTGGAGCTCAACACAAACATTTGATGCATTAGGTAAGGAACATTTTCTCTCATTGGCCAAACATAAAGCAATATCTCTAAGTAAGAAAACCTTAGAGGAAAGAGAAACAATCGTCTCGGTTGGAATAGAAACCCATCATAGCTAACATTTTGTCTTATCAGCCCGACCATAGGCGGGCTCGACCATGGAACAATTCATGTCCTGATCGAATAGATACAAGCTTTTAAGCAGATGTTACAAACTATAACCCTACTGTAAGTTTCGAAAGTGCCTAACTTAATCATCCCTGAATGAGGAGTCATTATTAAACAATCGAGCTACAAAGAAGTGGAAGCCTCTTCGATCTTTAGAAAAGATGAGCTCACAACCTCAGCCCACAACCCCAGCCCACCATTACCCTAGCCACAATTCAACATAGGCTATGACTTAAAAATCCAAACAAAAGAACCTTGAACCCTAACCAAATAGAGATTTAGAAGCTCGGATGCAAGCCATGAAAAAAGAACTAAAAAGAAAAATAGTAGCAATTGAAGATGAGCTCAAGTTTTTAGAGTCATCTCCTTTCACGAAAGAAATCAACAAAGCTATACCTCTCAAAGGGTTCAAAATGCTAACCTTGGAAACCTGCGATGGTACTTCTGACCCTTTCGATTATTTAAAATTTTATAGAACTAACATGATGATACAAGAGGTAAACGAGGCTCTAATGTGCAAAGGCCTAGCGACTACATTGAAGGGCATAGCTCGATCCTAGTACAGCAACCTGGAACCTAGGTCAATCACGACATTCAATGAGCTCAGCCACTCTTTTCTGTCCAAGTTTAAAAGTAGTTGAAAAGCTAAAAAAATAACTCTAATTTTAATGTCAATCCACTAAGGATGAAATGAAACTTTAAAGAGCTATGTTACATATTTTAACGTGAAAGTTTTACATGTTAAAGTCCTAAAATAGATGGCGGTCATTACCACTCTAACAAGTAGACTCCATAACAAAGAGTACCACTTAAATTTAACTTTGTTGCTAGAACTACCTAAAACTCTGGCTAGCGTCCTATTGATAGTAAAAAAAATACATAAATACTGAAGCTATAATGAAAACTAACCAAGGTGAGAGAGGCTCATCCTCATTTTTGGTGGTCGAGGTGAGAGAGGCTCATCCCCATTTTTGGTGGTCGAGGTGAGAGAGGCTCATCCCTTTACTTTAGTCGTAATAAAGTAAGAATTTCTACAATCTTATCCCAAAAGGGAGATGACATAAGGCTAAAAACCCTAGTGAAAAAAGAAGCTACATTGCATCGAATACCTTTCAAGAGAAAGGATTCTAATAAAATTGAAAGAAAAGCTCGACTTCAAATGGCCAAAGCCACTAAGACAAAACATGAGGAAAAATTCGACCAAAATATGTGCCTTTCACAAAGATATAGGCCATAACATTGAAGATTATGTCGACTTAACAAACGAGATTGAAGCTCTAATAAAAAGAGGTTAGCTGAAGAATTTATGGGATAAAGAAGACAAGACCAACCTAGAACAAACTATAGGTAAGACAAAAGAGGGCCCATCAGAGATAGAGAGGGAAGATCAGAACATGAAAGAAGGAAAACCTAAGGAGACAAGCTGATTCAAGAAAAATTGATAATAATAAGCCAGTTGCTAATATGATTAACATGATCATTGGGGATAACTTCACCTCGACCAAGAGGAAGTTTAACCCAAGTATGGTTATGACGGTAGGTATCTCGACAAAAATTAAAAAAAAAAAACTAAAAAGATGAGTTGATCTCAGCTCGAAAAATCTTGACAGAATCCAATACCCACATGATGATGCTATAGTAATCACATCCTTAGTGTACAACTATATAATTAAAAAAATCCTATTTGATAATGGGATTTTAACCAATGTTATGTATTATGGTTATGAGAAGAAAATGGGAATTAGTGAAGATCAATTAAAATTGACCATCACAACACTTGTGGGATTTGGAAACGAGCAGGTACCAATAAAAGAAACCATCAAGCTTTTGATTTTCTTAAGGATTGAACCGAAGACTATCACCTCAATTATAGAATTCATGGTTGTAGACATCCTATCAGCTTATAACATGATATTGGATTAGCTTAGCCAGTATGTTATGTGACTTATAGGCTTAGTTTCCCATTTGAAAATGAAACTTCCAACATTTAGTGAGGTTAGAAAAGTTCGAAGAGATTAGTTTACAGCATAATAATGTTATATTAAAATAATAAAAGGCAAGAATGGGAAGTAGATGGATAATTTGGCAAAAAGTAAGTCAAAATCAAAGAAAAACAACCATAAAAAATAAACAAGAAACAGAAAGTCAACAGTGAAAGCATAGAACGTAAGATCGACTTGACAGAAGCGTGTTCTTAAGTCGCTCTAAGCTGTTAAGCTCTAACAAAAAAAGTTTTATTTTATTTTTTTAATTTTTTGAGGTAACTCCAAAAATGACTGAGCTTTTAAGACGATATGAACAACCATATGTCATTTAGGTCAAACTAATAAGTTAGTCAAAATACAATATGAAATGAAAAATATATACCAAATTTACTACATACATATTTAACAAGGTACACACAATATACTAATTATCACGAGAGGATCTATTTTTGTAAGAAATGGTCTTAACCTAATTGAATAAAAAGAGATAATTGATCAAAGATCAAACTTGAATAAAAATCAAACTAAGCCGATCGAAGACCTCATAACAGTTTTATTCTGGAATAGCATCCCTGGAAAACATATATAGATTAAAGCTAAAATTTAACATAAGGATTAATTAATTCAACTTTTAAAAGATAATGTCAACTTGCTCGCTTGGACCCATCCGATATGCCTGGTATTAATACCAAAGTGATGGTTTATAGGCTGTATACTAATCCTAACATGAAACTAGTTCATTAAAAAAATAATCTTTACTCCAGAAAGATAATAGGCTATCAAGGAGGAGGTCGATAAATTATTATGAGAAAGATTCATCAAGTAGGTTTATTACCCTGAATGGATAACCAATGTGGTTATAGTCAAAAAGCATAATAGAAAATAGAGGATGTGCATTGACTTTATTGACTAAACAAAGCCTGTCTAAATGACAGCTTTGCTTTCCTTCGTATAAATCGATTTGTGGATGACAGTGCCGAACATGGCCTCCTTAGTTTTATGGATGCCTATTCTGGTTACAATTAAATCAAAATGCTAGAAGACAATGATGAAAAAACAACCTTTATTATTGAGAAAGGCCTTTACTGTTATAAGATAATGCTTTTTGGATTAAAGAATGCAAGGGTGACCTACCAAAGACAGGCAAACAAGGTGTTTAAAAATCAAATTGATTACTACATAAAAGTAAATGTGAACAACATGATAATTAAGAGTAAGAGCTTGATCAAACACCTGAAAGACCTCAAAGAGACCTTCAACACCTTGAGAAAGTATGATATGAAACTTAACTTAAATAAATATGCTTTTGAGATAACGTCAGTAAGTTCATCGGTTACATAATCAACAAAAAAAGGATAAAGGCAAACCTAAAAAAGATTTAGGTGATCTTGAACATGAAAGCGCCAACCTTGATAAAAGAAATACAAAAGTTAACTGGTAGATAGCTACCTTAAGTCGATTCATTTTTAAGTAGGTAGAACGATATTTGCCATTTTTCAAAATCCTCAAGAATGTCTCTGACTTTAGGTGGACTCTCTAATGCCAAAAAATTTTAAAATACTCAAAGATTTATTATCTTTTCTACCTGTTGTCCAAGCCAAGGCTTGGTGAGATCTTATACCTATACGTAGCTAGCACAGGCTAGATCGTTAGCTTAATTCTAATCCAAAAAGAATAAGGGAAACAAAGATCGATCTATTTTGTAAACAAGGTACTGACAGGGCCAGAAACTAACCATAGTGACATAGAAAAGCTCGCTTATGTCAGTGTCACCTCAGTCAGAAAACTAAAACTATATTTTCAAGCTCACACAATTCACATATTGACCGACCAGCCACTAGGGTAAGTTTTACAGAAGCTTGAAATATAAAAAAAACTAATTAAATGGGTGGTAGAGCTTAACAAATTTGACTTACTCATATTATCTAGGTCAACCTTAAAGTCATAGGTACTAGTAAATTTTGTTATTGAATTTACCTTGGTACACCCTAAAAGATAATTTGAAGAAAAAAAAATCTCGAATAAAGGTAATTGGAAACTCTATGTTGACAAATCAACCATGAGCCATAGTAGAAAAGTTGGCTTATTCTGATAAGCCCAGAAGGGCTACAGTACCCAATACCCATACGCCTAAAGGTTCAAATTCAAAGTATCCAATAATGAAACGAAATATAAAGCATTGATAGTTAGTTTAAAGTTGACAACCAAGCTAAATGTGCAACATATAACCACGTATAGCAACTCTCAATTGGTGGTCGGTTAAATAAATGAAGAGTTCGAGGCTTAGAAAGATGGGATTCGAAAGTATCTCAGCAAAGCATTAGCCTTGATGGCTGGCTTCAAGAAAATCGAGATGAAAAAGATACCAAAATTAAAGAATTCACTAACAGGCTTCTTGTCTAAATTAGCTTTAGGAATAACAATGAAAAGCCCAAATCAAGTTTTGGTAGAAAATCTAACATATAAAAGTACTAAAGACAAGCTCGTAAGATAGATCACATAAAAAAAACCTGGATGATGCCAATTAAGGCATACTTAACCACGGAAGCACTACTCAAGAAAAAAATTTAACCTAAGGCATTGATAAGAAAGGTTCTTAGGTATACAATGATTAAAGAAAAATTATACAAAAGATTTTTTAGCCTACCTTACTTAAGATATGCTGATGAGAAAGAAACAGACTATGTCATGTGAAAAATTCATGAAAGAATAGATAAAAGTCACCTCAGACCTCGACCATTGGCTTACAAAATGCATAGGCAAGGTTATTATTGGCCCGTCATAAAAAAAATGTAATAAATTGATAAAAAGATACGATAAATGTTAGAGATTCACTCACGTGTAATATCTTTTCTCTGCCAAGCTTACTTTTATCATCAGTCTATGGCCTTTCATACAGTAAGAAATGGATGTTTTTGGATCATTCACCTCGACCATAGTTCAAAAAAGATTTATCTTAATAGCAGTAAATTACTTCATGAAATGGCTTGAAGTCGAGGCTTTGGCTACCACCCCAAAAGCCCAAGTCAAGAAATTTATGAAAAAAAACATAATTTGTAGATTCGATTTACCTTAGTCTATAATAACGAATAATGTCAAATAATTTGAAAACTTGAGGTTTAAGGAATAATGTTCAAACATTCACATTGATCTCAAGTTCACGTTTATTATCCACTCTTAGTCTAACAAACAGGTCAAAACTATAAACAAAATAATATTAAAAGCTCTGAAGAATAGACTTAACATAGCAAAGGGGAAGTAAACCAACAAGTTACTAAGAATGCTATGGGCAGAGGATGATCATGAAAGTACCCATTAGTGAAATCCCATTCCATTTGGCATTTGAAACAAAGGTTGTGGTACCTATTGAGATCTACTTTTTGAGCTTGAGAGTCAAATTAAGGTCAGAAGAGGAAAATGAAAAGGCACTTAAGGCTGACCTCGACCTCATTGAAGAACAAAGAGGTATAACATTAACGCAGATAGTAGCTTATCAGTAAAAAATAGCTAATTATTATAATAAAAGGATCTGATATAAGCATATCAGGAAATGTGACTTGATACTTAAAAAAGTAAAAGCTTTAGGAATAGATAATCAAGGTGGCAAACTAACTTTGTCATAGGAAGGACCATATGTTGTTAAAGAGATCGTCCATGACATGACCTACAAAGTATAGGACCTAAATAGTGATGTCATCTTAAGAACATGAAGCGTAGATAATTTAAAGGTCTAGTATTAGTAGCTTAGTCTAAACCAAGCTCACATTTATATTTTGTACCTAAATGCAGAAAATTAAATTATGTTCAATAAGCTTACGCTTAACTGATATAACAAAATTTGACTTAAAATTTAGATGGATTATCGAGTAAATTTAATCTAAGTGATTATGTAAATCTTCAGTTCAGTTAACCAAACTCAAATTTCTTTGATTAATTATGCTTAAACTTGTGTAAATAAAGAAAAAAGTTTTAACAGAATTGAGCTAAAACTTTTGATTAAATTGAAAAAAAAAATTTTTATTTCATTTCTGTTAAGTACAAAAATTGTTTGTCAAGCAAATCATCTCTACCTTATGTCATTACAAAAAATTGACCTCATATATCAATAAAAATTTACAAAAATAAAAAACAAAAAGTTAAAAAAATCATTCATCAACAACATCAGCTATAACAGTAATGGGAGTAGCATTTTCATCTACAAGAGCAGTAGCTATAACCTCACCTTTTTTGGCCTCTTCTATTTCATGCTTTGGCCTCAAAACTGCCTCTAACTCAACCTTTAAGGCCTCATCATCATCTTTTTCTTTCTCTTTCTCATCTTTCTTGGACTGATTTAGATGAGGCCTCATCTAATATTGTTAATATCAATATCAGAAAGGTCAAAGTTGAGGTGGAGAATTTAAATTGCACTTCATCCTTGGCCAGTTGAAAGGCACTGAGCACATTCTTTTTAGAGAACTCCACATTTATCTAAAGGCACTCATTAGAAGCCTTAAACTCCTTCATGACCTTCTTTTTCAAGTCCTCTTCCTTTTTCTCCTTGGCTTTTAACTCAGACCTTATCTTGGCTATCTCAGCCTGAGCGTCATTGAGCTTGAGTTCAACTTGCTTCCTTATTGAGTCAGTTGAGGCTTTGTCAATCAAGATGGCCTTCAGTTTCACTGTCAGCTTGTCAATTTTTTTTTTTGCTTAGCTTTCTTTTTGTGGGATACGCTGAGGTTAAATCAAACATTACCTAGCATGTCTGAGCTCTTCTTGTGATATTCAACCAAGGTAGCCATGTCTTTTTTTAACCTCAACAGGTGAGCTATCGTAAAGTAGACATGGTAAATGGCTTTATTAGTGTTATCCAAGAGTTGAATGGAAAATTTTTGTTAGACTACACAAAATGACCTCAAACTTAGCAAAATGAAAAATACTGATAAAATTGAGCTGAAGTCAATCAGTGCTTACCAAGAAAAAAGATCGTGACTTTGCTGAATCTTCTTACCATGATTAGATTAGTGATGGAGTCATCAATAGGAGTGTACTCAAAGCTAGTAGAGATCTTTTTCAAGTCGGACCTTAACACATTTGCCTCGAGATTCTTTAGAATAAAAAAGAAGGCCTCTATTTAGAGCTTTTTGACAAGAGGAAAATGTGTTGGTACTGACATTAAAAATAGATCTCAATAAGTCCTAGCTTTTATTTTTTAGGGCTGCGAGAGAGTGGTATAGTGAGGCATTTATGACCTTGTCTTCCCAACAAGACAAGGCCCTAAATTGAATGTTTTTAACTTTATTGAGCCTGGGGATGTGCTAGTATAACCTGAAGTCAAAATCATCATTGCTAGTTATCTCTATAAAACTAAGCAAACAGTTAGATAAAAATTAGGTTAAAAAAATCTTATAAGATTACCTTAAACCTACCTCAATACTTTATCTCGTTTACTACTTATAGGGAAGTTAGCTCGTGGGCATAAATGACGACTTCCCCCTAAGGATATATTCTAAAATTTTATCTAAATCTTATAGATCCAAGATGGAGAGAGCCACTGATGTGTCCACGAAAGCATTGGGCGTATTCCTTATTTTCCAGGCCTTAACTTCAGGAGTAGCCTCGACTTTGGGCTTACCATTTTTTATTCAATTTTTGCTTCTTAAGATAAAAGAAGAGTAGCTTTTAATTTTTTTATTAAGCTCGAGTAATCGATAAGTAATTTCTTATTAGGTTGAGCTATTATGTAGTACTACCTATTATCGTTAGGGTATTTTTTAAGAAAAAAAAACTCTCTAAATAGAAAGAGAAAAAAAAGAACATTTAAATGTTGATAAAAAATTATGAAGGTAATTATGTACTATATAAAGTTAGAAGTGAGCTGAGTGATAATTAAATTATAAAAATTAAAAATTAAAACAACTAAAAGATAAAATGAAAATCTCAGACCGACCACGAAAGAATCTTAATACACATAGAGCTAATATGACTTTAGTCTATTAGTGACCTAATTTGAAAAGTTCAACATTATTATAATATACTCCTTTTTAGGAAAAAAAAAAAGTCATAGCCAAAGCACAAATGTGATGAGCTGAACATGTATTAGGATAATTTTTAATATTTATCTTGCCCTTTAGTTCACTCATCACATCATTGGGAATCATGTCAAGGTCACAAAGAGTATATACAGAGCCTCAGCCAGTTCATCTTACTCCACAAGATTCTTTTCCATGCTGTCACTTTCTCTGATCGAGGTACTCATTTCCTCTTATTCCTTTTCAAAACCTTTTTTGTCAAAATCTTCACCGTCATAAGACTCTAACTTTTGAGTAAGAGCAAGATTTTGAGGTGAAACCATGGCTGAGAGTAACTCAATTTCGAAGGAAGAAGGATGAGGTAGAGACCCCTTAAGAGAGGAAGAGATTTTAACAAGAATTGACTAAAGGAGAATAAAAATGACAACAGGAGTATTGATAGGGGATAGTATAAGAAAAAGAAAATTGATGAGATTAAACCCCAAAAGGGGGAATAACCAAGGATAAAAAAAAATCGATCATAGAAGATGGACCAACATGAAAGATAGGAAAAAGTGATGAATTTTATAAGTCAAAATCAATCTGAGCACATAATTCTTCTGTGCTTAAGACCCGCTCTCTTCTTGCCTAAACATTCTCTTCATTTCGTAGTTACCTTTTTTTAGACATTGAATTAAACTAATAGGTCGTCTTCTTATAATTATGGTCCTTAATAATTAGTGGAATCAGATTATCATCTTACTGCTCACGTTGACCTCATTTAGGTTTTCCCGATAACTTTTAGCTTCCTGACAACTTATACTGAAAGATATGATTAAGAATACATATTGAAGAAGGTGTGAAAAAACTTTAAAAGTTAGAAAGCTTTTGAGATCGAAAAGTTCAGATCGAATTGAGAGTAAAAAAGGCAAATATGTGAAAAACTAAAGCCCCAATGGCTCTTTATATAGACTCATCACAGATCAAATAAATGGCATAAGCTATGCCATGTGTCGAAACAAAGGTGGAAAGACATCTTTTTATCTTTCCCTTTTAAAATTTTCCATTCAGATTATCTCTATCCTCATTTAATATTGTTATATCGATCTAACTAGACGAACCCCAGATTGGATTGGCTAAACCAGATGACTCTTTGAGGTAAACTGAAAGCTCGATTCACCATCAAAGTTTAAAGTAGAGGCTTAATCCAAACTTTTGAAATAAAATACAAGTCTTATGACAACCAGACGAACTTCAGCACTAATCTCAAATAATTCTAAACAACTATCACCTCGGTAATCTTTAAGCCTGCTAGGCACTTAACGCAAGATGCCCACTCTAGAACAAACAACTACAAAGTCGAACCACAGCTCAAGGCAATCATCTCTTAAGATCGTCTTCCTTTTATAATGTCGACTTCGAAAAATTAAACTTAAAGGTCATCTTTTTTTACCAATCTACTTGACACTGGAGGCGTTGATTATACATTCAATAATTTGATGCTTAGATTGTTTGGTAGAGAAGTAGAATGTTAGAGACATTTAATAGTCAAAATGATATAGTGACTTTTTTCCTTTTAAAAAGCCTTCAATAAATAATTAAAAATATTTTTATTATTTATATTGATATGATAAATTAAATTGATTTGACATACTTAATGTTATATCAACTTGATACTATCGTTATTATTCTTGAATAATTCTCTGTAACTTAAAAATATAAAAATTTAAATACCATTAACACAAATTCATTTAACTTTTTTTTTCAATCTTAATTTTTTTTTGCTTCACTTTTTTAAACTTAAATATGAAAATTAAAATATAAAAATCACATTTTAACTTTATCTTTAAGTATCATTCTCAGCCCTTTTATCTTTTTAGAAACACCTCGTGATTAGAGCTAGACCCAAACACACACTTTTTTAAAAAATCCTTAGTAAATAGGAAAATAAACATAGGAAACTATTATCAGTAACACGACTTGCAAAAAGTCGTGAGATTTTCCCCCGTGACATGGAATTTCATGAATGCCGGCTACGCATGTCCGATAGCTGGTGATCAGCAAGGGACCCACAAGAAAATGAAAAGCTATCAACATGACACGTGTCGTCACTTCAAGCGCTGTAGTGTTCACTTGGTACGGACCTACCCCTATCTCTTTCATAACGTATCAACCGCCCAATGGACCAACGGAGCCGTGCTCTCTCTTTAGCCCGTCTTCTCTTATTTACTCTTTCTTCTAAAACCTCCACTCTAACAAAAAGAACCAGTTTGTCTTCTCTAGCCACCATGTCGATTAACCTTAATTCCCATGCATTTGCTGGCAACCCTATAAGATCCAAAACCCCTAAACCCCATGACCCACTTTCCCCTTCTTCAGCTTTTGAGTCCCTCAAAACCCATCTCCTCCAAAACCCAGAAAACCACCCTCCTCCAAGGTCTCCTCTTTTCAAGGTCTTGCCTTTCAGAAAGGGCAGGCCTTTGGCTTCTTCTTCTGTTATCGGGGATGATGTTGTGCCCGCTTGGCATCTGGGGTGGATCAGTTTGCCTGATTTTAAGATTATGTTTGCCAAATGTGGGATCCAGTTGACTGAGCAGCCTTTGGTTTATTTGGGTTCAAGAGTTGAGGATGATGTTGTTTATTGGGCTATTGATGTTTCTGAGGAAGGTGGGTTGGTTCCTGAATTGGGCAGCAGATACTTTTGCTTTGTGGAGCTTAGGACACTGATGGTGGCTACTGATTGGGCTGATTCTTTGGCTATGGGTGAATTGGCTATTGCTGGTCATGTAAGTGGGAAAAAGCGGTGATTGTGGATTCATAATTGGTTCTTGTTTTGTAATTTTAAGTTTTGTTTTTGCCTTTGAAGCTTCATTCTTGGTTAAAAAAATGCATGATGTTTTAAAAGAATGATGCCTTTGAAATATTATCCAATTGGCATTTTTAAGTTTTGTCTACTTACTGTTGTTTTCTTGCATTTGCCCATTTGATTAGATACATAAGGTTTTGCAGCTTCTGACTACTTTTACTCACTTTTTTGTATCTTTTCTTTATCAAGAGTTTTATTGCTACATGTTTATTACATTTGATCAGGCACGGGCATTGCTTGAATGGCATAATCTATCACGATTTTGTGGACATTGTGGAGAGATAACAGTCCCCAAGGAAGCTGGGAGGAGGAAACAATGCTCCAATGAGTTATGCAAAAAGAGGATTTACCCTCGTGTTGATCCAGTAAAGCATTGCTCTTTTGTGCTGCACTTGATGTTTGAGCTTTGAAATTTCAATCCAGTGGGTTTGTAGGGTGTCTAATTTCTCTCTCTAACTAATGTTTATTGACAATAGGTTGTCATTATGTTGGTCATTGATAGAGAAAATGATCGTGCACTTTTAAGTAAACAGTCCAGATTTGTACCTCGAATGTGGAGTTGTCTAGCTGGATTCATAGAGGTAACTTTCTTAGGCAACGTCAAATTTTTATCAAGTTTTAGCTGTTGTTTCTATAATTAGAGAATACCTTAAATATGAAGGAAACAATCTCACCTTTTTTCTCAATATCCTGGTAAAAAAAGTGTTTATTTCCGCAATTTCCTTGTTTGATATCTTCTTTTGTCTTTAGCCAGGGGAAAGCCTAGAAGAAGCAGTGAGGAGAGAAACATATGAAGAGACTGGTATTGAAGTTGGAGAAGTTGTTTATCATAGTTCTCAGCCATGGCCAGGTATCATTCTGCAACATTGTTTGGAGGCATATCATGTTTTGTTGTATTGTGCTGCGGCTTATAACCGATTTGTTTTTGAACTGTAAAAGTAGATATAATAATACTTAATAACAAACCATTTATATGCTGATGGTAGTTTAGATTCCACTTGCCCAGCCAGATATTAGTACTTGTAATGGTTAGTTAATATTCCCTATTAGCTTTGCTTTTCATTTTTTTTTTAAACAGCCCACTGCTATATGTCTTGATTCTCTATTTCCTTTTAGTATTTTTCTAGCACTCCAATATCCTTGTTTTTTCCTGGTCCATCATTTGGAAAGTAGAAAGAGAATATCCGGTCTGAAATGGTCATTGAAAATTCTCTATTTTGTATTTTCATTCAGTAGCTTCTTTTATTTTTATAAATTATAAAACCTTGTATTATTTGTCATTTTTAGTTTCTCACAACATTTCTGTAGTCTGCACAATGTTTATGTATTATCCTCTCAGTTTATTTAAGCATATTAATACCTATTTCTTTTTAAATTACTAATCTGATTTGTTTTCAGTTGGTCCGAGTAGCATGCCATGCCAGTTGATGGTCGGGTTCTTTGCATATGCAAAATCTCTTGAAATAAATGTGGATAAGGAAGAATTAGAAGGTACTTGAACATGCAGAAATGTAATGTCATTTACAATTTTCTTTTTTGGGTCACTTTATTCTTTGAGTGCATAATTTTTAGTTCTTTTGCTACGTAATTCTGCCGCTATTCTTCTTCACTCTTGGAAAACTAAGTGGTCAAGTTACTTGTGCTGTGTAAGCCATGCTTAATCCACGGAGAACATAATTTTCAGTCCTTTTCTGATGTTTTCTTCTGTCCTTTTTCTTCACTCTGGTAAAATAAGTAGTCAACATACCTGTGCTGTGTAAACCCTGCTTGATCCATACATATGAGATTGATGATGTTCCATTCCATTTTAGTTAAATGCTGATCAAATTGTTTAGACTTTTACCGTCCTGAATCTTGATTGCCTCTGTAGTGAAGCATAGTGTTTTTATTAGTGCTGTTGATGGTTTTTCAATGGGGTTCTATTGAGCAAAAAGTGTCCTAATGGTTAATACATATGACATATTGAAACACAGTTTGAAAAATTAAATTCTAGAGGAACCAACTTTATGATGCGGGGAATTCAGTACTCATTTGGAACGATATGGATTTCAAAAATATGCAATTGTCACATGGGTTTGATGACAGATTATAAGAAACACTTTTGCTCTGTTTGCTCTGTCGCATGACCTGGTGCAGAAAATCTTGAAAAGCAATAGGTCCCATTCATTTTGCAATAGGATCATAGAAATATGAATTCAGGAAGAAAAAGTTTATGGTTAGTGGATTGCATGATACACACATATGTGTGCAGGTGCAGGTGCAGGTGCTTGTGTTACGGACCTAAGAAAGAGTCCTGAATCCCACATCGAACATAATAGGAGGGTCCCTGGGGTATAAAAGGGTTCACACCATCTCCGCCTTGTGAGGCGCCTTTTGTAGGACAAAACCGTGAGGCCAGGGGGGCCAGAGCAGACAATACCTCACAAGGGTGTGAGCCGTGGCAGTCGGGCTGATTTGGGACGCCGGAAGGGTGAATGCCCGGGTCCCGGAGCCGCGCGGGTTCGGAGCTTGAGTCTCGACCCGTGACAAGTGGTATCAGAGCCAGCCCTAAACCGTTCGATCCACGCCAAGCACCTTGAGGGAGGTAGGCAGGGTGGCCAGCCTCCGTGACGAGGGCGTCACGAGGTTGGGTGCGGGAGAATGTTACGGACCTAAAGAAGAGTCCCGAATCCCACATCGAACATAATAGGAGGGTCCCTGGGGTATAAAAGGGTTCACACCATCTCCGCCTTGTGAGGCGCCTTTTGTAGGACAAAACCGTGAGGCCAGGGAGGCCAGAGCGGACAATACCTCACAAGGGTGTGAACCGTGGCGGTCAGGCTGATCTGGGACGCCGGAAGGGTGAATGCCCGGGTCCCGGAGCCGCGCGGGTTCGGAGCTTGAGTCTCGACCCGTGACACTTGCACATACTTATCGTATAAGCCACAATCTCTGCCTTGAGCATGGAAGGCAAAATTGTTTTTCAGTATTTTGCACTTGTACTTATTTGATTGGGTTTTAAATTGTTATAATGGCGAGACTTTTTGTTTGTCTAGACGCTCAATGGCACAGCAGAGAAGATGTGAGAAAAGCATTGACATTTGCTGAATACAAGAAGGCACAGAGAACAGCAGCGGCTAAAGTAGAACAGATGTGTAGGGGAGTTGAGAAGGAACAGAGTTGGTCAGCAGATTTTAATGTCGAAAGTGGGGAGCTTGCTCCAATGTTTGTTCCTGGGCCATTTGCAATTGCCCATCACCTCATCTCTACCTGGGCAAATCAAGGTCCACCAACTGGTGTTGAAGCTCAATTGAAACTGCCCAGCAGTTCCATTTCAAATTTATAGCATCCTTATTCTCTTCTAAAGGATGCCGCAGATGCTTTGTGCTTGTTCCAATGCGTTTGTCTGCATTTTAATGAAGAGTTTATCCTGCCATCTTATATTAGAAAAATACAAATAACCTTTTAAAATGAATGAGAGCAGTTCCCCCCTTTTATTTCAGGATATTGATTTATGTAAAGTTTGCCATTTTGTTTGTGCAATCAACTTTTAGGTTATTTGCTCAACATAGATTCATTTTTCTTAAACTTTCTAGTATTCAAATCTCATTCATGTTTCCTCAGATTTTAACCATTATAAACAGGTATCTTGTGAGTGACCGGAAAAAGTGACTTCAGTAATGTTTGCTTATCGTTTATTTGCTTAGATTTGAAGCTATTTCTCATGCACAAGTGGCAAGACATTAAAGAGTGTAGCTAATGATTCTATTTTCAGTTTTAGAGACTGCAGGCCAGCTTTTGGCAAATCTTACAATTTACCAGAAGACTTCCTAAAGTTGCTACCATAGTAGCAGGTTTCATCCATAAAATGGGGAACTGAGAAAGGAGACGTCTGAGTTTTTCTCAAGGCTAGTTCCTAATCCCAAATTATCTTGATGGTTATACTTATATGACTTAGGCCACATTCAAATAACTATTCTATACCCTTGGCTAATCAAACGTCAATTGATTGTCTTGTACAGTATTCATGAGTTATTTCAACCGGCAAAACTGAGAAGCATGATTCAAGGTACACAGGAATTACCCATTTGCTTTATCAGGTTATTACTGATTAATTACACATCCTGTGAAGGTGATTTGTCAACTGTCAGAAGTCAGATGCCTGACTGGGACTTGATATAGGCATTTTTTGTTAATCTTCATATTTAAAACAACTCAGTATGCATTATTCTCTTCGTTTAATAAATTTCATTGACTATGCAGCAATGCAAATGTTAGTTCTATAATTAGAAGCAGGGCAGTTAGTGTCTGGAAAACAGGTCTTACTTTTAATTTTTGGTATAATGATAGTCATCTGTTATACTCCCTTTATTGACATTTACACGATAATATAAACAAGACCGCTTGCACTTCTGATAGAAAGATACTCCTATAATACAGCAAGAGTTTCTATCACACGAGCAAGAGTTTTCTTTCACACGTTTTGGCAGTGTGCTCCCAAGTAGTCTTAATTGTTCATGTTTTCTTATACACCTTTGCAGATTTAGCCCATTTTATAGTTGACCTGGCCAAAGCATCCATAGGGTCGATGCATTTTTTCATAGGAGGATCCTCTCGAGGTAAAAGAGTTTGCAGTTCATCAGAAGCTAGGATTACAACATTCACAGCCCTGATCAAAAGCACCTGGATTGCTATTCTTAAGAGATTCTGAGCCCCTTCCATGTCCCTTTTTTTCAATGATTCAATTGCAGGAATTAGAATGTGTTCCATGGTTGCCTTGTCTGGCAAAACAACCTCAAAGCCCTGCAAATTGACATTACGAGAAACGAAGTATACTTCAGGATGAACATAGTGAAAATTCTTCCAAGTGGTATTTTTTGAGTGATACGTATAATAACAATATAGAAATATGGGAAAAGACGGCAGAAAGATAAAAACAAATTCAAAAGAAAGATTTGATGCTTGAGAAGCTCTACCATCGTCCTTTAAGTATTCTAAGATCTATAAATAGATACTTTTGAGTATCTTGATAGAAAAGGCCAACGAGAAAGAAGACAGAATGCTGTTTTCATGCCTTCTGTCTTCTATTAGTTGTGTTATGTGAGGTTTTCCAACCAAATCAAATCGAGGAAGAGGTTTTAGGTGACTGGAGCCCTCATCATCTTTCAGCTGAGGATAGTATAGTTGGATTTTCAAGTAAAGCTTTGTTTAAACTTTCTTAGATAACTTTTCAAACAATTGTAAATAAATCTTAATATGTCTGAATCTGAAAAATCTAAACAGTCACTCTAATGCTCTAAGAGATCATCTGCAGCTGCTACAGCACCAAAAACATGTTCCTGTTAAGGTCTTTAACGTTATGGCCAAAAACACCTACGAAATAGGCAAATGTGGTTTTGAAATCATACCCAAGCCAATTTATAGAGAATAGATCCACAACCCCAACACCCTATGAGAGCAATAATCTGCCAAACTTCCAACCGAAAGAAATAAGACAGAACACACATATAGAATTGAAATTGTCTCTGCCAAATGTTGGACCAAAGTAACTGAGATTAAATAAGTCATTTCTCCTCAACAGAATTCATATGTCGAATTTGGTGCACATGAAAAACTTATCTGCTCCTTCTGATGCAAGTTTTTGAGACTCCAATCTAGCTCTCTTTTATCATACAAAGCATATCAACTTGAAATTTTAATTTTTTCAGACAAGGAACCCAGATATATTTGGTTGTGAGGCCATACTATCACAAAAATATGATCCAGAATCAGATAGTCCAGTGAAGGTGCAATAGTAAAGCTCAAAAGCTAAATTTTTGTGATGAAACAGAAGTAGTATAAACATAAGGGAATGGGTTAGGAATTAAGATACCTGCTTCCGTAGTTTTTCCTGATAAAAACCAGCAGCTATAGTTTCACGGGTGGCAAGCACCCCAATCCGCACATTACTCCCAGCATCCAGTGGCTTCAATTTCGCTTCCTTGAGCTCCCTGGCAACACATTCACCAACATGAAAAAATGGCAGTGAGCAGCCCTCAGATATCTCGTCATGCCATGCGTTTGAGATATGGCATGGCATAACTATGCAGCAAACTCCAGATTGCTCAAGAAATACTCTTTTGTGCCTCAGATTCTCGATAATAGGTTCATGATTTACTTCCTTTCGAGCAATTTCACCAGAAGACCAATGAATTGAAGCTTGAGAGATAAGGCACCCGTCTAAGGCTGGATCACTGCAGACAACAAAAGGAACACATTCTTCTCCATTTCTCGAGCTCCACCACACAAGTTTCTCCAGGAAAATAAGAGTGGACAAAACAGAAACCCCTCCAATAATACCTACACTATTTGCTTGTCTAAGCAGGGAATTCTGAACCTGGCATTTAAATAGCGCGGAACAGGAACCTGAAATCTTTTTAGATTCAGGTAGATTTCCACTCTCATTGGTTTGTAGAAGAGCTGAAGACGTTTGTACCAAAAAAGATGGATTGGATCTTGTTCTAAGCTGGGTTCTGTTTTTACTCAAATTAACTAGAACTGGCGGGTAGTTTACAGTATAGAAAGACGTAGTCATGCCTCCATCAAACATCCCTAATGCTAAAGCTTTTAGAAGGAAAAACTGTTCAAACCAGGGAAAATCACTGTTTTTAATTCAGTTCTCTATTAATCACAATCTCCTTCATACAAACCTCTTTTAAAAGTACTCAGAATCTCCAAGGAAAGTGCTGTATCTCAGCAACAAAATCCTTGTGTCTACTGCTCCAAGTCCAAAATCTGACCTCAAAAAATATAGAATTTTCTTGCCTTTCAGAGTGCACCTTCGATTAAGAATCTTGGGAAGACTCTCTAATCTGCAGATTCCAAGCTAGAAACCCTGATGGACAAAATCACTGTTGAGGCACTGAATCGTAGTGCAACTACAAAACCAAACCGACATATGTTAAAAGGAAATTTCTTTACCTTTTTGACAGCGAAGGGGATGCCATAATCAACAATAAGATTTTTATTAAATGTCTGTGAAAGGCAGAAGGCACATGGGGACAATGATCCTTAATTCTGCAGGGGCTTTTATATCTGCATCTATGACAATGAATGAACAATCATATAATTACACTGAAAAAAAAAACAATCATATAAAGATGGAAAGGAATCATCATAATTGTCACCCTCTTACCTTATGCCATTGCATCATTGTCCACCGTTCAAAGCATAGATAAAATTAATAATTCAAGAAATCCAAATAAAAACAGACATCTATGACCTTTGGCCTAAATTATTTTTTATCCGTTTCGGACAAATATGACAATGATGGCAGCAAATTGGTAGGGTCAGCTGTCAGAGGAAATTTCTCAACTGTGGTACTCAGAAAAATACTGTTGTAAAGCATATTGGGGAAATGAATGCAGTTGCTTGGTAGTTCCCCTTCAGTCAATTTACCGCGAGATGAAACAACAATTCTAACTGGATTCATTTTTCGACTTGAGGGAACTTTTTTTTTGCCTTTTTAAAGGGTTTTATTGTGATGGGTTTTGCGGTATGAGTTACACATCAATTACTTCAATGAACATACGGACATGACAACTTGGTCAATTGATCAATGAACAACAAAAGAATGGCGCATGACGAAGAGTTTTTGTCTTCAGTTTGCGCAAGTGGATTGACAACGCATTCTTTCTTGGACAAGCTGAGAGACATATGATTCTGTAGAACAGTGACACGCACACACAAGTTCCAGCATATCATTTCAGAATAGACACAAGTTCAAATGTCATTCTCGAACTATCTTTATTACACCATAAAGCAGTTTCTTCCCTTTAGCACATTTATATAAGAAAAAAAAAAAGAACTCAAAAATAATGATTCTATACATGTTCCATCCCAGCCACCATACATTAGATTTAATTTTATTATAATTCTTGTTTAATTTCATTCATAAAACTCCAAATTCCTATCAAGACCAAAATCATTTCAGCTGTAACTACTTACCATTTTACTAAAACGCCCAAATGCCAATAAATCCAACCCCAGATGATAAACCAATTCACATGCTTTCTGTTTCCGGTATTTAAATCAAAATCATTATTTGGATGATATGTTACATAAAATTTTAACCAAAACCCACGTTTTTCCATTTAGATGAGATGTTAATAGAATAAACATGTTCAATTTTTTTGGACAAAAGCTAACCATTCGTGAAAATCCTTTGAGCTAAGATAAACTAAGCCCATCTTAGTAATCATTGCCTCTGTTTATTGACTTGGTTCACTTAAATGCTTCCAATTGATAATGTTTTTCTTCCATTAAAACGATGGCTCATTAATCATTACATTCTCATTTGGCCTATAATCTTACAGTCTTATGTGTCATCATGTATCTGCTGAATTTTGTGATATTCCTTTTTTATGGCAGGTAATATCGATGTTCCAATTACTTTGACATAAAAGTTTGCACAAGTTTCTCCTTAATAATTGTAAGCATTCTCATCAAAGATGTAATTCAAATCCAAAAGATGCCCAGCACAGAGCGATGGATATTACCAGCAGGCACTGTCTTTTCAGAGGTAAAATTTCTTTGGAGATGAAAATTATGCTTTCACAAGACAAGATCCAGTCATCAATATTTTCCTGTACCATTACTTTGTAAGCAATTTTGTTTCCCAGAATTTGGAACAAACTGAAGAAATCATTTTTTTCTTTTGCTTGAAAAGCATGGCCAAACTTGGGAAGTCAAGCTTAGAACATGCACCTTATCTGATGTTAACACCCTTTTTATCAAGCTAATCTATACAAGTAAATTGACATCCAGATTTTATAACAATAAAACACTTGCTATCTCAAGCGTACAATGGTTGATTGAAAACGATGTAACAATCACTGAAAGGTTCTGAAATATTCATTCTAATCAAAATCTCCCCAATAAAAATATATAAGATTAAGTTACAAAAATTCATCCACCAAAGGCTGAAAAGATGATAGTATAAGGCGCCTGAAATCTTTGATAGAAAGGACAAACTGTTGATGCCAGGTTCTTGTTGAATCATCTTGATATCTCCTTGAAAGCTTCTATGATGATTAAGCCTAATTAAAAAATTTTTGTTTTTTCAGAGATTTAATTTTACATGTCCATTATATATATATATATATATATATATATATATATATATATTTGGTTCGAGCATATTAAATTTTTTCGTTTTCTTTTGTTTTATAACTGGTTTTTATTGGTATCGAAATGGAGCAAACTCTTAGGCTTGGGCTTTGTAAAACAAGTTTCAAAGCCCAAACGTTGAATAAACGTGGCACTGCACCAGCTAATTCGTGAATACCTTAAATCCAATTCCGGCAAGCACCAGATCATTCCTCCTTTCCTCCCTGGAAACTGGAAATCTGTCGAAGCACTGTACAATCTATATATAGGAGAATCGCTGTTGAAAAAAAAAAGCAAAAAAAAAAAAAATGGCTACTACGTTTTTTAGGAGACTCGCCAAAGCCGCTCCAGCTTCCTTCAACAATGCATTTGGAGGGCAACCCAAGTCGGGTTTTGCTGGATTTCGCTTCTCAGCAATCGCAGCCGTTGCCGGTGGAATCTCCACTTGCTACTTATTCTCCGAGTCAAATTTGGTTAGTTTTCTAGAAATTCCAATCTGGGTTTTGTTTCTTTTGATCTTTGTTGCAATGTGGGATGCGTGGAAGTTGAAGGGATTGTCATTACTGTAATGGGTTTTCTTATATTTGCATTTTGTATGTGTGTGAGTTTTCTTATATCTGCATTTTGTATGTGTTTTTTAATTGGTGACATGTTTAGGAAGGACTTTGTTGTGATTTGTTTTCCTTTTTTTTTTTTTTTTTGGTATGAATTGTTCTATATGGAGGCTTTGATATTGAAATGAATGTTAGGTGTTGATACTTATTATGAGCTTTGAATTTAAATTAGGAATGGTTAAACCTGGTCATGGGTGGTTCAATTGTTGTCTAGGTGATTTGTTTTTCCTGATGAAATTCAATTTTTGAAAGCTTATCTATTTCTACGTGGCCTACATATGGGAGCTCTTTTATCATTGTTGTGTTATCACTTTTCAGTGTACATTCTAAATTGAGTAACTATATTGTTATTCTTTCTGAATACAGGTTCATCTAGATCAAATCAATGAAGAAACAGGTCCAAAATTTGGTGAGTATAAATTTACTAGACTTCCTTATTATTAGATGACTGAATTGGCCAAAAAAAAATTTGTGAAATTTAGTTGAACTGTGAAATTTGCCATCCCCTTTTCCCTCCCAGGGAGAATATTAGTCGATAATAAAATTGCAAGTGGTTGAATAAGCCATAAAGTATCTGCTTTAGTTTCTTTTGATCCTTCTTATATTGTACTAGCTCAGGAGATGTTTTTATACATTTTCAGCTTTGAAGTCTGATAAGTGGCTTGAATTTAAGTTGCAAGATACTGCAAGGGTTAGTCACAACACTCACTTGTTCAGGTATATATCTTTCAATCAATCATTGTCATATGTTGTATTGGTTTAATCTATATTAGTAACATGCTCATTTGCATGAAGCTTTTTGATGAACAAAAGTTTGAGGCTTATGGGATAAAGTAAATAAATATCATTTACTTTTTACACTTTGGTTTTGCACTTAAATATCTTTTTGATCTCTCTTTGATTTTGTGCTTCATTGAGAAAACTACTGTTTCTTGAATTCTGGACTATCAAATAGGAAAAAAAACGTGGGAAAAATAAATCAATTCTTACTCATTGAGAACCAGAAAACTACAATAATTCCAAAACATAACTTGTTCATTCAAATTTAAATTCAACATCTCAACCAAAGCTTTTCCATTGTTAAATTCCTCCTCAAGTTGTCCTAGAACGAGTGCCTTGGTTATTAACTTTCTTCTCAAAATGGCAGGTTTTCATTTGATCCCACTGCTAAGTTGGGTTTAGATGTTGCTTCATGCATCCTTACAAGGTGTGTTCTCTTGTTATAGTTAGAGGTGCTTATTAGAAGGTTTTTTTGTGAAAGATTTTGGATTTTGCATTTAAGAGGACATATTAGATGAGATTTAGAAGTACTCTGCATCTACATTCACTATTTTGATGCATTCTTGTTACTACAGGGCTCCATTAGGAGAAGATGCTGAAGGAAAAACAAAATATGTCATAAGACCGTAAGCCTACATATTGAACTCATAAATGGTTTGATTTAGACTTCCCTTTTCATGGCCATTATTCTAAATTGGTGATTTGTTAGTGATTTAAATTTTTTAGGTTATTTCACTTGTATTCCATGGTTTAAACTGGATGTCTCATGTATTTCCATTTCCTTCTTTTTTTATTGTGATAAATGCCATCTGCGTGTGAGTATATAAATTCTGATGCTTTGCTTTATCCATACCTCTAAGATAAGGTCTTGATTATGACTTGCTTCATGAAGATTGAAAGAGATGAAGGTTTCTAATCTGTAATGTTGTATAATTTTCTATTAATAGAAGGTTACAAAATAAGAAAGAGGTAAATACCCCAAAATATAAGGATTATATGCATCTATTTTCCTTAATTGAAATTCCTCTGAGATTGCTTTTTTTTAAATACTCATATGATGGATGTTATAACTTCTCTGGAGTTTGAGTAAAATAATCCTTTTTAATTACCCAAGGAAATAGCTGAAAACTTTTAAATCAGATTAGTGGAGAAGCATTGGTGAAGTGCAAGTCTGACATGATTTAAAATTAATTTTTCTTATGCTTCTTCTCAACGAAACTAAAGTTACTATACCTATTTCTTCACCAAATTCATTGGCAGAAATCAAAAGATTAAGTTGAATCATATTTCAACCCTTGTTCTGCAATTAACAGATATTGGTTGCTCATATATTCATATCGGAATAACTTCAATCATCAGGTATACTCCTATATCAGACCCCAATGCTAAGGGATACTTTGACTTGTTAATAAAGGTATGAAGCAATAAATGCCTTCAACTTGTTGTCCTCCTTTTTTCTCAGAGTTCTGGAGATGTTGTTGCCTCATATTTTCAATGCCATGCCTTAGAATTTCTTCATTCACTACTTAAAAATAAACATTGCAGGTGTATCCAGAAGGAAAAATGAGTCAGCATTTTGCTAGCTTAAAACCAGGTGATGTAGTTGAAGTGAAAGGGTAGGTATTCACATATGGTGGTTTTCATAGAGATCTCACAACAAGCTGCCTTTAAACTGAATGTATATATCTCATGCAGGCCCATTGAAAAGCTCAGATACTCACCCAATATGAAGAAACACATTGGCATGGTTAGAGCTGTTTTTTTGGTTTCTTGTTAATATTTTTCTCAATATAAAGATTTAATTTTTCATGCATGCTTTTTATACCAAGGTTTCAAAACTTTTACTCGTTTAATATGAGTAACTGGCTGGGGTCTAATACTTCTGTTTTTAATCAGATGCCAAATATATAGCTAATGGTATATTTTGTGTTCTCTATAATTAATGCCAAAAATTCATCGAATGCTATATTTTCTGTTCTTTACGATTATCACTTCTACACACATGCTTTCTGCATGTTTAATCAAATCATCTGCTAAGTAATCAGGATAGTAATTATCGTAGCTGTATTAGGTTTACCAAGATTATCGGAAAAGTCTGATCTCCATTTGCACTCAATTATGTGCTGTTGTTCCAGATTGCAGGTGGGACTGGCATAACTCCAATGCTTCAGGTGATCGATGCTATACTGAAAAATCCTGATGATAACACTCAGGTAGGTACACTTATCTGATTACTAAATTTGCGACCATAATTTTATGCCTATTGTTAAATGTCATTTGTTTAGTGCTTATTTTAGATCAAATATGTGCATGGTTTGGACTTAATTCCAACAGGTGTCACTGCTTTATGCCAATGTCTCCCCAGATGATATATTGCTTAAGCAGAAGCTTGATCTACTTGCTGCTAGCCACCCAAATCTTAAGGTACCAATTCTTTCACGATGAAATAGTTGCTGTACAGACATTTTGTTCAAATAGAATTAGCTTCTTTCCTTTTGTTTCTTCATTTTTCCCCAGGTATTCTACACTGTAGACAATCCATCAAAAAATTGGAAGGGGGGTGCTGGTTACATTTCAAAGGATATGATCACAAAAGGCTTACCTGGTCCTGGTGAAGATACTCTTATCCTTGTAAGTCACTTTCTTATTTCTCAACCATTTTTCTTTTATTTTGTTTGCCAAGGTATGGGGTAAGTATTATCTAAAGTGGAGGGCAACTTTTTCTCTAACACTACTTCAACTTCAGGAAATAGTAAATACATTTTTGTTCCCATTATTTGCCATTTCTTGCTCAGTCTTGGTGAAGAACTTATATCATTTTCAACAAGCAGAGGCCTGTTTTTTCAGACTTCATTTGTAAGGACAAAAGACTAAATGCTTGTAAACATGCACTCAAACTTTTATTGTCTCCATTGTTGCTTCCTTAAACCGGAGGTATCGTGAGACTAAGACCTACCTGAGGGATGCCATTTAAGTGGCTCAAGAAGCTGCCTGTAAATAGGCTTTTTTCATGGGCATGCATGTGCTTGATCTTTTGGTGCATTATTGCAATTCTCTTCAGTGAACCTCTATTCAGATAGTCACTGTTGCTTGAATTTTAGAGTTTTAGACTTGTGCAGGACATTCTGATACCTTCTTGTTGAGGACCAGGTTATGGCTTTGGAAAATGGCCATAATCGTACGACTTAATTTTGCAAGTTCCAAGTACCCACTCAAACAATCCACTTGATCAATATTGATCGACCTACTAGCTATTTTTTAACTCTCCTGTCATATCAGATTATCTGGATTATATGCAGCAACAAGATTGTGGGAATATGCAATAAACAGGACATATACCTTGCCTACTTACTTTCCATATTTTTACCCTGTTTGATCAGGTATGCGGTCCACCTGCGATGATGGAACACATATCTGGTGGCAAGGCTAAAGACTATTCACAAGGAGAGGTATTAAAGACATTTTGTTTTTTCTTCTTCTTTCTTAATTATTACCCCAATTTTATCATAACTTATCATTATTACCCTTGCTTGACATGCAGCTAACTGGCATACTCAAGCAACTTGGATACACTGAGCAAATGGTTTACAAATTTTGAAATGTGGAGGCATTCGGGGATTTGAAGAGATGGCTTTCATGTGGTTTGAACAGAAATTTTGTGTAATAAATGTTACCTAAAAAGAACACTAATTGGGCAGAATTTAGAGCCCAGGGTATCAAATAATTTTTTTGTGAAAATACTATGTAAAATAGTAACATTGTCAAAGCTTGTACTGAATGAAATCATGACGCAAAGAGCTTTACAAAGCCCCAGCAATCAGTTGTGGCTAGGTATAATGTCTGAATCAGATGGTGCCAATTTGGGCAGCTGTTTGTTTTGATGGGTTTTGTGGGTCATTGCCAAATGACAGACAAAACGCCTCAGAAGAATATGGCCTCAAGTGTGTTGTCACCCCGGGTCATTTTCAATCTGAAATATATACCTATTTTATATATATATATATATATATATATATAAATATATATATAATATAATATAAATGCGGTGTTGGTCATTTTAAGCAAAATCTCAAACCCCCAATCCTTTTTCGTCTGCGTTATCGAATGAGTATATGCAAAATGAATATCAACAAATAAATAAATGAATTCAAGTTTCTCTTATATCATCAGCATCTTGAAAGATGTTTACTACCATACTACCAGTAAAGCTTGCAGGTGTTTTTATCCTGCGTGAAGATTGCATTGATGACTTTGGCCCAATGGGGCCATAACGCAGCACGGTTGAGCATTTTTAGCATGCTGCACCGCTTTCGTCCATCAGAGGAGGAATCCTTCGACGAGTCACGAGTCTCATTTTACCCAATAAGATACTCTTTTTTTTTTTTTGAATTATACCCATAAGATACTTGGATATCTTTATTCTCTTGGAAAATGATGTGTAGTTAAGACATTTGACTGCTATTTACCAAACATTTCATTGCCTTCACCCGAAAATTTAAAATACATCATATATATATATATATATAATCTAAAATATTTTTACTTAATATTATAACATATCATCTTAACATTATAAATTTAGGACATTTGGTTACCATATATCAAACATTCAGCTGCCTTCACCTAAAAATTTAAAACACATTATATATACAAAAAATCTAAAATATTTTTACTTAATATTATAACATTTTTTTTCAATCTAATTTTTTAAAATTCTTAGTTTACCTTTAAATTTCTCTATCTTATTATTTATCCTACTAAAAAGACATTATGTGCATAAATTTCTTCAAATCTATAATCTTCAAATTTCAATTTTAATTATATATCAACTTATCAAAGAAATAATATATTTTTCCCAATCTTAAATCTAAAATCTAAATGCTTTTTCTTGACTGTGTCCTTGTTTGCTAGGTTGTAGCTTTACTGGCATTCGAAGGAGTGATGGCACAAATAATTTGGATACAGTAAGCAATGGTAAAAGAAAAAAAAAAGTTTATACCAAAAGTGACACTGATATTTCCTTTTGTATTTTAAACTTGATGATGATCTAATTTGAATTCCCATGAAATATCAACATCTTAAATTTTTTTGGCAAGAGACAGAACAATAGAACACATTAAACCATAGTAACTTAACCTGTTGAATTGAAGGTTGAAGTATTCGTCTTCTTAAAAAAGGTTAACTAGGGATTTGATCTTAAATTATAATTAATTTTGGATTAAAAATTAAAAATTTAGATTTATTTTCGTTCATAAGTTCGGATGAACATATTAATGAAATCAATGATAAGTTAAAAATCAGAAAATAAAAAGGCAAATATAGTACTCGTCTAAAAATATCATTTCAATATGTTATTACGAACTGGAAATTTATACTGTATCAATTCGATTAATATAATTTCTTCAACGGCTAATGAAAAACCACGTGTACCATCCGCTCAAAAAAAGAAAAAAAAATTACCTTGAAATTGCAGGTAGAGCCTAAACAATTAACAAAGCCACCCTCTCTTTCTCAGTTTCTGAGACTGTCCCGTCCCGTTAACACTGGCTGGCTCTTTCTTTTTCCAGTTTTTCGCCATGTAAAAATTGTAAAGCCAAGCACTCCCCCTTTCACTTTGTTTTCAACTATATGCAGAGAGAGTTTTGGTTGGCACATTTGCACTTCATCCAAAAAGCATAAATAAATAAATAAAATGGAGGAAGAATTGCTGAAACGTAACACCGATTGCGTTTATTTCTTAGCCTCTCCTCTCACTTGCAAGAAGGTTTCTCTTTTCAACCCTAACCCAAAATCACTCTCTCTTTCCCTCTTTCTTTTTATTTTATATTTTTTTCTTCTTTGAATGTGAGCTTTTTTTTTTTCTTTCTTTTAACACTTTCCAATTTCCATTTCTGTTCTTTTTCTTTGGAATGTGATGTATTTCTGCTCCTGCATCTCAAGGATCTGGAGATTTTAGGGTTTATTTCTTCTCTTTTTATGCTTTGGCTGTTCAATCCGTTTGGGTTTATGGGTTGGTGTTTTCTGTTGTTTTAGAACGATCCCATTCTTAATTTATTTTATATTATCTTCTTGTTTGGCTTTTTTAATCAGGGTATCGATTGCGAGTATCGACATAGTGAGATTGCTAGGCTCAACCCGAGGGACTGCTGGTACTGGTTGGCTGGGAACTGTCTTAATCCAACCTGTGGTTTTCGGCATCCTGTGAGCTCATTTTCTGTTTTAATATGTTCATATTGATTGTTTGTTGGACTGATATATTTTGAACGGATCTCATTTTTACTTGTTATGGAAATTTGACGAATGAATTTATCATGAGATGCAGCTTTAGAACACAATTTTGCTTGGACTCAACTCAAAATGTGCCATAATAGAATTGTATATTTGGATCAATTACTTGATAACATATATATGTACTGCAGTCTCCTCTAACTTCACCCCAAAACTCACTGGTACATTTACAGTGTTTTGATCATTAATTCATTTTAAGAAAAAAAATCCTAAAAAACTTAGGTATTTCCTTTAGACATGCCATGAATCTACAAAAACTATGGGGACGTAGTTTTTTAATACATCCGCTATCTGCTTTAGATTCTTATCATGTTTGGCTATCTAGGAACATTAAACATGGAGCATTAGAAGCTATTATCTGTTAAAAGGATAGGCCATAAACACCTTCACAACTGGTACTGGTGCTTGATATCTAAGGTCTATCTTAGTATTTCCCATTTGATGCATTAGCCTTTTGACTGTATGAACCTCTTTCCCCAGTAATTACTATATTTTTTCTCATTTTTAAATCAGTGATATTCTTGAATTATTTTAATTAGTGATTGGCTGTTTGATGAAGTCATATGAACTAAATTCTTCTGCTTTCACAGCCATTGGATGGGCATGCTCATGTGTCATCTGAATCTGCTGCATTGTCATACCAATGTTCTGCACCAGTGAACAAGACCAATTTGCCTTGTTACTTTTACTTCAATGGTTTCTGCAATAAAGGTGGCAGATGCTCTTTTCTGCATGGTCTTGATGACAGTGCCATTACTGGAAAATCTTTGCAGACTGATGTTCTTCCCTTGAACCATAAGAAATCCATAGAAAATGATGCTGTAGCAGCTGCAACAGAAACAAATCCCAATCCATCTAAATCTGTCCCAAATTCTAGCAAGGACATCGGTGCGCAGCTTAAAGAGGATCTCCAACAATCAGCCCCCAAAACTATGATTCAGATGAGTGTCTCTCCAAAAACGTCTGTTTATGAATTTGGAGAAGCAGCTTTTGTCAAGTCACATTCCCTGCTTCTAAAAGAAGGCATTACTCAAAGCAGATCCCCATTGTGTGCAGATGAAAGTTCAGAGGAGCAAATGGATGACCATGTTGAGCCGGAGGATAGGTGGGAGTCCTCCCCAGGTTTTGATGTTCTTGTGGATAACAAATCTAAGGATTTGGATTATGAGAATGATTCAGAATATCTACTGGCCCCTGATGTGGAGCAGAGAGAGAACTTCTTGAGTTATGATTATGAAGATTCAGTTCAGCATGAGACTGGGTACCCCAATGTGGAATTCCCAAATTATCGAGATGTCTATAATGCTTATGAGGATTCAGACAATGAGGATATTTTTGATAATGTGAGGAATCCTCCTGCCCACCGCAGAGATAGAAGGTTGGGTTCCATATTTTTCCAGAAGAGAAGAAGACTCTTGCCTGTTGAACTGTCGACTGATGAACAGATTGGTGTGGATCTTAGAGACTATTTGAGGAAGCGCAGGGTAATTGAGAGCAATCCCCTAAATTGTTTGTCAAGAAGGTCTGAATATTCTCATCTGATAGGTCGAAGTTTGGAAAGGCCTCAAAGGTGTAGTATGGGTCGGAAATTAAGGGGAAGATTGGCATCAAAAGTGGGGAAGCACTCTATTGAATCAATGGGAGACCAAGGTTGTTTTCATACTGGTACCAACCGGCATGGCTGGCTCAAGCACTTGGGGCCTAATCGCTCCAACAGGAGGCTTTATAGGGAAAAAAGGCTGCCTAGACGGAAGTCTGTGTCATCTGAAGTTTCTAGAAACCTGATTTCTAGGGAGAGGAAATCCACAGATGCATCTACTGCTTTTACAGGCCCCAAGACCCTTGCCCAGATTAAAGAAGAGAAGAGGAGAACTGAAGAAAACGGTGGGAAAATGAGGCATTCAATCAGAACTACTTCAGCAGACTTCCAGAGCCCAAAACCATTGAGTGAAATCCTCAAGGACAAAGGGAGGCTAGATATTGTAAAGGATGGGCATACTAGTAGCTAACGGAAAAGGGGAGAAACTTTTGAAGTTGATAGGAATTATGGTCTTTAGCTTCTTTACAAAAAAAAAAAATTCTTTGCGGAAGACAGGTGATAACAAAATGAAACCTCATGGCATATTCTCTGAAGTCTTGAATATGGTGCTCCAAGTTTTTTACTCTTATTACTGGCTAAGATGATGAGTGCTCTAAGGAATCAATCTACAAGATTAGTTTTGAGTATTTTCATTCTCTTCTATAGCCACCTGGGTAATATCCCAATTCCCAATTACAGAGAAAGGAGCTCAACCTGGAAACAGGCTTTTCACAGGCATATCCTTGTAGACTTTCAGAAACTTTGCTAGCCTCGTTAGTTCACTACCATCGAGCTCGCTCTGGTTTCTTGTACAGAGTTCTTCATGTTTTTCATGAATACTGAAATTCTAATTCCATGCATTTCTTTTGAGAACTGAGAAGTACATTGAAAATCCCCTTTTCTGCATATAACAACAATGATTCACTAGTTCAAATAGTTAGAATTTTGTCGACGTCTCTATTTGTTTTATCTTTTACTGTAAATGAGTTTTGCTAAAAATATGGCCACCATGTTGGGGGTACATTTTGACATACTTGTTGAAGGCTCCTAAGCATATAAAAATGTTGAAATCGCAAAAATGGAATGGAAGTAATTCCGTTGAAATTCCACAGGTCTTTCCTGCGTACCTGGTTAATTCAAATCTATAACCTGTAGATTAAAACTATCCCTAAAGGATAGAATGGTGACATGTGACAAGTTCATTACTTGCTATGTGTTTTTTTTTTTTAATTTTTTTTGAAGGATTAATATGTTAATGTGCCGCAAATTCTTTACTTATTATGTAGAAATTTTTAAAATTAAAAATATTTTTTTTCAAAAAAGTTATTTGTTTAATTATAATTATAATAAAAAATATAATAGGAGTTGATTATAGGGAAGATGATGTGTTATTGGCAATTATAATACTCTCCAATGCTTTTGTAAAAAAAAAAAAAGCACCTAAATAATAAAAAAAAATCCATAAAAATATATTTAACTTATCAAAGAAAAAATCAACCTTCAAAATTTTAAAACTAACATATTAAATTTCAATCACATATTAAGACATAAAAAAAATGCAACTAAAATTAATCAATTGAAAAAAATAACTTACATGAAAATCAACTAAAAAATCTCATAAAAAATAATAAAAATTCTTTAAAAGTTATCCTATCTAAAATTTAAATATTTTTTTAAAGTTGTCTTTCAAAAACAAAATTTATATAATTAAAAAACTAAAAATATTGGATATAAGATTTTTTAATAAATTACAAAAAAATTAATAGCAAACACAAACAATCATATAAAAAACTCTGAAAATAATATTTTCAAACTCTTTTTTTTAACGTAAAAAATTTAAAAACTTAAAAAAATAAAATTATTAAAATTATTTTTTATAAAAATTAAAAAATCTCTTTGCAAAGCAGGGGTAGCATTCTAGTTTTCAATCATGACAATAACTATTTAAGCATATTGAGAAAATCAAAGTAAAAAATATGTAACATAAAAATATTAAGATCGGATGAAGGTGTCGTAACGTATTGGGCCAGGGATTCGATTGTTAGATGTAAAAGTTAGGATTTGCCATCAATTTTTTTTTTTATTAAAATGCAATTAGCCATCAACCATATCTTTTGGTCTACAAATTCAATGTTGGATTCGAGAGTACAGTTACGTGTGATGAATGTTATAGTATCTCTAAAATATCCGTCCGAAGAGGGTACCAATTAATCTCATATGATCTTAGATTGATCTCGTTCAACTAGTCTTTTACTTATTACTTTATCATTCTTATTTTTTATTTTTATTATTTGAATATTAAAATTTTTTTAAATTATTTTTGGCACTTTTGATATAATTTAAGAAATTTTCTCACTTAAAGAGTATTCAAAGAAATTACTTATTTCCTTGAAAAAAACTCTATCCTCAGATTTATTTTAATATTTTAAACTTGAAGTTGATTATAATTTCCTTATACAAACACTTATGTTATGATTTTAAAAATTTGGAGGAAATTCACTACTTGTGATTCCCTCTTAATTTTATTATCAATGAAAATTTTAATTTACTTTGAAACATTTATTTATTGTTTCTTTTATTATTGAGATAAAAAAAATTTTATTGGTTAAATTCCTGAAATATTTCTAACATTTTCAAACTATTTTGAGAAAAATACCTTGCCTAAGAAATTTCGATAAAATCACTACTTGTAACTTTATTTTTTATTAATAATGTTTTTCTTGAAAAATTATAAAATATTTCTAACTTTTTTGGAATATTTTAAAAAATTTCTTTGTGGAAATATTTGTAATAAAATCACCATTGGTGATTTTATTTTTTAGTAATAATGTTTTTTTTTTAAAAAAAAAAATTCTAAAACACTTCTAATACTTTTAGAATATTTTAGAAAACTTCTTTATGTAAATATTTTAAATAAAACCACCACTTGTGATTTTATAGTTATTAATAATATTTTGTTTTTATGTTTGAAATTTTCTAAAATATTTCTAACACTTTTAAAATATTTTAAAAAATTTCTTTGTGTAAATATTTTTTTAATAAAATCACCACTTATGACTTTATTTTTATTAATGATGTTTGTTTTTTTTTTTATGCTTGAAAATTTTTTAAATATTTCTAAGACTCTTAAAATATTTTAGAAAATTTTTTCATGCAAGTATTTTTAATAAAATCATCACTTGTGATTTTATAGTTATTTTATAATATTTTACTTATTTTTATTCATTCATTATTCTAAATTTCATATTTATTATTTTATTTTTTATTATTATATTTATTTTAACGTATCTTAAATTATAAATTAAAATACTAAAATAATACAAAAATTAAAAAATAGAATAAAAAATAAAAAATACATATTTTTCGCTAGTCAACTGCAAGTCAACGCTGATTAGCTCTAGTAAATGCTAGTCAAAGCAAGCGATTTAGTGGCGGTCCAACACCAGTTCGGATGGACCAGTCAAAGTCAGTAAGGGAGCAAGTGGCAGGTCAGATGTGTGGATACCGAGTCAAGTCATAGGTCATGTACTGATCCTCCTTACTTAAAACAACGTCGTTTCATCCTTTTTGACTCCTATTGACTCATTTTGCCTCCCTAAACACAAATCTGTCCTGTGTTTTGTAAAATAAAATCTCAATCAGTATATATCAAACTTTGAAATTCTAACCAATATTTTTTTTTATTTTGTTTTTTTTTTTTTTACGTTGAGATCCTTATTACAAAGAGCTATGGTTTTTTTGTTGTGTTTGATTTTGGTTTTCTAGTAGGCTAGAAAATTTATTTTTGGCTTTTGGGTTTCTACCAGAGGTTTTTTTTTTTAACTAGCAAAGCTTTTTTTTAATGGGTTCTCTTCTTTTTTTAGTTTTTTTTTTACATAACGCATTTTTTTCTTAGGTTATCCTCCTTCTTTTTTTTTTTTTTTTTTGAGTTCCCGTTTTGATATTGGTAGGATGCTCTATTTAAAGAACCTCTGAAAGATCAAATCCTAGATTTTTTAAGATTTGAAGTTGATAATATGAGATTTCAAGAAAAAAAAATGGTACTTAGAGAGGAAAAAATGGTGACCACAAATGACTTCTTTCACTAAAATTCAACTTTTGAAAATTTTACTACAGAGTTTGACAGTGCATTTAATGCACTAAAGACTCTAGGACCAAACAAAAAAAAGCTCATATAAGTAGAGGCTCAACAACTTTAAAAGATTTTAAAGACTTTTCTAAGTAGAGACTCAACAACTTTGAAAATTTTAAAGACACCTCTAAGTAGAGGCTCGGCGACTTTAAAATATTTAAAAGGCTCATCTAAGCAAAGGCTCAACAACTTGAAAAGCTTCTCTAAGCAGAAGCTCAACAACTTTAAAAATTTAAAAGACTCCTTTAGGTAGAGGCTCAATAGTTTTAAAAATTTAAAAGACTTCTCTAAGTAAAGGCTTGGCAACTTTAAAAGATTTAAAACGTTCCTCTAAGCAGAGGTTCAACAACTTTAAAAAACTCCTCTAAGCAAAGGCTCCATAACTTTGAAAGATTTAAAATATTATACTCAGAGGACTTATGAATCTTGATAATGAATGCTCCTCTAAGCAAAAGCTTAATAACTTTCAAAAGCACCTCTAAACAGAGGCTCCACAACTTTATAAGATTTAAAATATTCTTGAAACTGAAATCTCATCTTTGAAAAAGCAAATTTCTCTCTTTTGAAGATTGAAGTCTTATATTGGATCGTTATATTTTTACAAAGGCCAAAAATCTATTTTTCATTAGAGAATGAAAAATATTTGTTCTTACTACAACTTGTGATCTTAACCTTTCATGGAGGCATGTACCAAATGCTTTAAATGCAATGCATGTAATGCAATCAAATTATTCATTTTCAATTATGGTAAAGGTTCTTAAAATCTCTCACTTCTTCTACTTTGGCTATCAAAATTCTTAACAATTACCGTAAGATCAAATTATCCTTGACATCTAATTATTGTATTTTTTCAACAATATTCTTTCTTTTTTCTAGAAGTTTACAATACCAATGTCTTGCCATGCTTTCGTTATCATTTTATACCTACTTTATCAACTTTTTAAAAAGTAACACTAGGATCTTTCATATAATTAGTTAGTTTTTCATCGTTTTAAGCTCAAAACAAATAAAATATATTACACATTTCTTCTATTCATTTGTAGGGTGGACAAGGATAGCAAATGAGATAAAGGATATGTATTATTTTTATTTTGTAAAGAAGAGGGAACACATTTCATCCAACAGATGACAAAAGTATAAAAGTGTTTAGGTGGAAACAAAAGCACCCAAAGAATGATTACAAGATAATCATGAACAAGTTATTCCTAGATTTTGTTTTTGAAACTCAACCAAGTGACATCCTTGATCCTTCAGAGCTTATCAAACCATGTTTGCCCTTGTGTTGTGAAGTTATCTCAGATGTTGTATCTCTTTTATATCTAAGTCGTCTTTTAGGTTTTCAATTTAGATACATCCTCATTTTTTTTCTTTTTTTAAGTAAAATATCTTTTCACAGTGTTTGAATTTATCAGATTAGGCAAATCATTTCCATCCATTTTTGTCAAATCAATGCCTCAATTGAAAAAGCTTTCTTCATTAAATATGGATTTTTTTTATTTGGTGTTCATTTTTCTTGATTGTCATGTTGATTTGAAAATATTCTTTTCAGCATTAAGTCTCCTTCTAGAAAGTAACAAGCACAGATTTTCTTATCATGTGCTCTCATCATCTTTTTCTGATATAATTGGCCGTGACAAAGTGTTATAAGCTTTTTTTCTTCAATGAGGTTTAATTGCTCATAATGGTTCTGGATCCATTCTGTTTCTTCTAGCTTAACTTTAATTAAAACTCTCGATGAGAGAATCTCCACTTTAATTGGTAGCACAACTTTCATTCCATAAACCAACGAAAATAAGGTGGCCCCAGTAGATATTTGGACTGATATTCTGTAAGCATGCAAGATAAAAGGTAACTTCTCATGCCAATCTCTATAAATATCAATCAATTTTTTCATCATCCTTTTGATATTTTTATTTGCAGCCTCTATTGCTTCATTTTTCTTTGGATGATATGATGTTGAATTACGATAATGGATCTTGAACTGAGTGCACACTTTTTTCTTCATTTTGCTATTTATGTTTTTGACATTGTCAAAAATAATCTTCTCTGAAAGCCCATATTTGCATATTATCTCATTTTTTATGAACTTGCATACCACTAATCGAGTCACGTTAGCATACAATATAGTTTTTACCCATTTTATGAAATAATCAATTATCAAAAAAATGAATCTATCCCTATTTGAAGCTTTCAAGGTGATAGGACCAATGACATCCATGTCCCACATAGAGAATGACCATGGAAATGCTAAAACTTGCAAAGTGGATGGAAGAACATGAATCTTATCAGCATAAATTTGACACTTATGACATTTCTAGCATAATTAATACAGTTACTTTTCATTGTCAACTAATAATAACAGGACCTCATAATTTATCTAGCCAATATATGACCATTTGCATGTGCCTTACAAACCCTATCATGTATTTTTTTAAGAATCTTTTTTGCTTTTATTGTATCCATACATCTTAGAAGCATCTAATCTTGACTTATTTTATAAAAGATATCTCCACCAAAGAAAAAACTCATAGCCAGCTTTTGGATGATCTTTTTATCATTTTTTGTTGCATACTTTAGGTATTGTTGATTTTTTATGTATTGTAAAATATCGTAATACCACAACTTTCCATTAACTTGTTATTCACATTTTGAATAATGTGTTGGTTCATCTTTCATATCCAACTTGATGGGTTGGATCCCAATATTTATCTATTTTGATCATTGCAGCCAAAGTAGCCAGTGCGTTAGTAATCTGGTTCTCCTCTCTAGGCAGATGCTCAAATTGAATTTTTTAAAATTATTTGACTAGCTCTGAAATGTACTCATGATACTAAATCAATTTTGGGTCTCTTATTTTTCATTCTTCTCATAATTGATATATGACCAGAGCTGAATCTCTAAATACATTTAATACTTTAATATTCTTTTTAATTACTGCTTACAAACCCATAATACAAGTCTCATATTCAGTCATACTATTTGTGCAATTAAAATTCAATCTAGCTGTGATGGGATAATAGTATCCACAAAAAGATATTATCCATCGAAAGATATTAAAATTGCTCTAATACTATGACCTAAAGCATCAGTAACTTCATCAAAATACATCTTTTAAGGCTTTTCAATAGGTTTTTTCTTTTTAATTTGAGAAATAACTATCACATCTTCATCAAAAAAATCTAACTTCATTGGTTTATAACATTTGGCCACATGATCAATAAGGAACTCGGCTATTACATTTTCTTTAATTGTCTTTTGATTTACATAGATAATATCATATTTTGAAAGCATAACTTATTATCTTACTATCTTTCTTGTCAATTAAGGATTCTTTAAGATATACTTGATGGGATCTATTGACAAATCAAAGGTTGATTGCGTCTATCAACTCCATATGCTCAAACGTCATGGATGCTTGTATGTACTGAATGCATTATAAGGCTAGAGTATACATTTTCCTAACAACAATTACTTTAGAAAGAGTTAGTAATGCTTGAGATTCTAAAAGTGATATCAGAGCTAATACTCTATTTTATAGGTCTAACAGCCTAAAATTGATCTTCAAAATAGCTCAAAGAAATATAGTGATCAATGTGAAACAACCATCCTTAAGCTACAACAAATATAGCGAGCAACAAAAAACGTGTTTCATGGTAAATAAAACGGTTGCTACATCTCTTGGAACTGAAGATCATTCAATTATAAGATCTTTTTTTTTTGTTGATGATAACTATTCATATTGAAAGACTAGGATAAAATTATTTATTCAAACCAATGATTATGAAGTTTAGAAGGTTGTTGTAAATGGTCTTTAAATTTCAATAAATATAGTGAATGGTATAGAGGTGATCAAGCAAGAAAATGAATGGGATGTCAATGTTATGAAGATGGCTCAACTCAATACCAAAGTAATGCGTACACTCTTTTTTGTAATAGGGCCTACTAAGGACAATAGAGTTTCTTTGTGTGAAAATGTAAAAAAAATTTGAAATAAATTGACCATCACTCATGAAGGTACTAATCAAGTGAAAGAGATCAAAATTGGCATGCTCACTTATGATTATGAGCTATTTAAGATGAAATAAAAAAAATCCATTAATGAAATGTCAAACCGCTTCACTGACACCATTAATAATTTAAAGGCTCTTGAGAAGACTTACTTAAATATAAAGATGGTGAAAAAAATTTTAAATATTCTACCAAAAAGTTAGAAAGCTAAAGTGACAACAATTAAAGAATCTAAAGATCCTTACACATTTTTTTTATAAACCTATGAACTCTCTCCTTACTTATGAGATGAAGCTCAAAAGGAGACAAGAACCAATCAAGAAATGTAGCATTGCTTTCAAATCAACCTTTCAAGAAGATGAAAAAAATTTTGAACAAGATAAGGTTAATGAAAATGAAAAAATGGCTATGTTTGCAAAATGGTTCAAAAAATTCATGAAGATGAACAAGTTCTCAAATAGAAGAAGATCACAAAGGGAAATTATCAAAAAAGAATCAAGTAGAAGAGAAAGAGATCAAATTATTTGCTATGAATGTAACAAACCGGGTCATATCAAATTCGATTATCCTTTACGGAAGAAGCAAAACATAATGAAGCCAAGGAAGCAAGCAATGGTTATAACATGAAGTGATAGTGATTTTTTTTATGATGAATCAAATTAGGAGGAAGTAGCCAACCTATGTCTCATGGCTCTTGATGAGCCCAAGGTAATTTCTAATCCTAATGATTTAAATTTATACACATTTGATAAATTATAATATGTTTTTGATGAATTAGCTATAAAATTTGAAAGCATAAACATGAAGTATAGAAAAATTATTTCTAAATTGAAAATAGAGAATGAGCTCTTAACTAAAGTAAAGAATGACTTAGAAAAGGAAACTAAGCTTTTAAATTTGAAAGTTGATAATTTGACTAAGAAAAATGAGAATTTGCATAACTCATTTTTTAGATTTTATATGGGACATCAAAGCTTCAATGACATGCTTGAAACACAAATAGTATTCTATGCTAAAGATGGATTAGGCTATAATAGTGGTGACAAAGAGACTCATTTAAAAAATTTTCTTGTTAAGTCAAATGATTCATCTAGCACATGTACATACTATCATAAATTGAGTTATTCTATACAATATTATTTCTTAAAAAAAGCCATTCATAGAGGTAAACTCATTAGGAGTGTATGAATTTCAATAAGAGTTAACACATCTCAAAATAAGATTACTAGGATGAAGTGAATTCCAAAAGGTACAATAATTATGAGTACTAACACTCAAGGACCTAAGAAAGTTTGGGTACCCAAAGTAAAATTTTGATTATGTTTTGTGATAGATAAGCATTGCTACAAGGTAAATTCAAGTAAAAATAATCTATGGTACCTTGATAGTGGATGCTTAAAACACATGACTGGAGACAAGGCTTAATTCAGGGACTTAAAAGCTAAAAGAAGAAGAGATGTTATATTTTGTGACAACTCTAAAGGCTAAATTGAAAGGATTTGCTCCATTGATAATAATTCTTCTACTACTATTGAAAATGTTTTACTTGTGAAAAAACTCAAGCATAACTTAGTATTAGTCAATTATGTAACAAAGGACTTATAGTTGTATTTGAATCCATGTGCTGTCAAGTAATTGATATCAAGACTAGCAAACTTGTTTTTATTAGATATCGTTAAAGAAATATTTATGTGGTGCATTTGGATGATCTATCTTCTAAAAATATTTGTTTTATGGCTAAAAAAAAATAAAAGTTGGATTTGGCATAGAAGACTTAGACATACAAGCATGCATATAATTTTAAAACTTTTTCAAAATGATTTGATTGTTGGTTTACCAAAATTGAGATATAAAATAAACAAGGTTTGTGATGCATGTGCTCAAGAAAAACATAAAAAAGAATCTCTTTCAAACTTAAGAATTGTATTTCAACTACTAGACCTTTTCAACTACTTTATATTGATCTTTTTGGTCCTACTAGAACAATGAGCCTTGGCAAAAAATAATATGGGTTTATCATTTTTGATGATTTTACTAGATATGCATGGGTTATCTTTTTGCATTCATAGAATGAAGCTTTGAAAAAATTCATCACTTTTAACAAGAAAATACAAAATGAAAAAGGCTATTCAATTTTTAGTGTCATAACGTCTAGATCCGGGGATCTATCGCTAGACATTGACTTTAGGGAGTCGCCACCAATCTTTTTTATCTAGGTGCGATTGGCCACCTAAAGAATCTGTCCTTTCAGGGAACACCTAAGCTTGAGGGTCCCTAAAAGAATAGGTTCAGGTCTGCTAACCAGAACAAAGTTCGGGAGTTCGGTTACGTGTGAGGAAGGTTGTAGCACCCTCACAACGCCCATCAAACGATGGTACCAGCTTAAATTTGTGTTATCCAAAAGCCTTAAAATTTTACCAAGTAGTTAGTTGTTGAAAATTATTCTCAATTGACTCTAATACTTTTAGCAGAAAATTGAGAAAATTCCCTCACCTCAAGAGTATGCAAGAAAAACTACTGTTTCACTTGCAGAGGCTCCGTCGTCGGATTATTTAAAGAAAAATCAAGATCAACCAATTAATTAATTATTGAAAATTATTCTCAATTGACTCTAATACTTTTAGCAGAAAATTGAGAAAATTCCCTCACCTCACGAGTATGCAAGAAAAACTACTGTTTCACTTGCAGAGGCTCCGTCGTCGGATTAATTAAAGAAAAAAGAAAAAAAAATCAAGATCAAAATCAAAGTCAAATAAAAAAAAATTCAAAAAAAAAAAAAAAAAAAAAAAACCTGGAGCGGCTCGGGTTGCGGCTCGGCTCGGCTCAAGGAAGAAAAAACGGCTCGGAGAAGCGGCTCGGGAAGAACGGCTCGGCTCGGCTCGGCTCGGAGGGGGGCTGGGCACGCGCGGGTCAGAATCGGGTCGACGCTCGGGTCGGGTCGGGTTCGGTAAAACGCGCGGATCCTCTGATTAACTTAAAGCCAAAACGACGTCGTTTTGGGAGGGTATAAAAGGCACCTTCCTCCGTTTTTCGGCAGAACGCTCCTCTCCCCTCTCTCTCTTCCTTCCCTTTTCTCTCCCTTCTCTCTAAAAAACCGAAGAACTCCGGTGGAAGATTCACCGGATTCTGGAAATTTTCGCCGGAATCTGGGTTTTTTCGCCGGAAGTTGGCCGAAAATTCACCGGTTTCTGGGATTCTTTGCCGGTCTCTGGGATTCTTCGCCGGAAACTGGGCAGTTCGCCGGAAACTTCAATGTTGGCCGGAATTTTAGCCGGAAACTTCAAGGTTGGCCGGAAAATTCAACCGGAAACTGGAATTTTCCAGAAACTCCCAGAAAAAAAAAATTTTGAAAAATCCCCAAAAAAATTTCTGATAATTTCTGGAACTCTCCTAAACCTTTTCCTAGCCTTCTATACTCTTCCCTACGCCTTTGCTTCTCAAATCAGTAGCTCTAGCTGACTGTTTTCTGTGTGTTCTTGAACTGTTCCAAAGGGTCCTTTATATAGGGGTTGATCAGGAGTTTCTGATCAATCCCAACTCCTCCTTGGACGGGGATTCAGTCTTTGAATCCAATTGGACTCTTTAGATTGAATCCCCACTCCCAGTAGGATTCTTCAGCTTCAATCTCAACCTTCCAAAAAAAATCAAATAAATATAAAAAAAATAATAGATAATTAGAACAGATAAATAAAAAGATATTATAAAAAAAAAGAAAAAAAAATATCTGATAATCAGAAAAAAATCAGAACAGATAATTTAAAAAATAATAATAATAAAATAAGATAAACCCAAAAATATCTTACAAAAATAATAATAATAATAATAATAATAATAAATATATAACTATATAAATAATATACATATAAATCTAATCTAAATAAATAAATACAGATATACATAATAATAAATATAAAAATACAAAAGAAAAGAAAAAAAAAGGAAAAAAAAATAATAATACATGATTGAATTGGGCCTTACCCATTTGGGCCAGGCCCAAATGATCTGGGTCAGGCCCAATTGATCCGGGCCCGGACCTGATTGGGTGTCTACAGCTGCCCCTCTTTGCACATTTTCTGTGAAACAGAAATTGCGCAAAGACGTAGACACCCAATCAAGACTCAACTCAACATTTTTATTTTGATTTTTTTTTTATTTTTTTATTTTTTTTTATTTTTTTTGATTTTTTTGTTTTTGTTTTTTTGTTTTTTTTTTGTTTTTTTTTTTTGGCCGAAGCTCCTCTAAACAGAGACTCAACGACTTTTGAAAGTAAATTGCTCCTCTAAACAGAGGCAACGGACTTTGGAAAGTAAATTGCTCCTCTAAACAGAGGCAACACGACTTTGGAAAAATAAATTGCTCCTCTAAACAGAGGGAACGGAACTTTGAAAAATAAATTGCTCCTCTAAACAGAGGCACCACGACTTTTGAAAAGTAAATTGCTCCTCTAAACAGAGGCAACGGAACTTTGAAAAATAAATTGCTCCTCTAAACAGAGGCACCACGACTTTTGAAAAGTAAATTGCTCCTCTAAACAGAGGCAACGGAACTTTGAAAAATAAATTGCTCCTCTAAACAGAGGCAACGAACTTTGAAAAGTAAATTGCTCCTCTAAATAGAGGCAACGAACTTTGAAAAAATAAATTGCTCCTCTAAACAGAGGCACCACGACTTTGAAAAGTAAATTGCTCCTCTAAACAGAGGCAACACGACTTTGGAAAAATAAATTGCTCCTCTAAACAGAGGCACCACGACTTTGAAAAGTAAATTGCTCCTCTAAACAGAGGCACCACGACTTTGGAAAAATAAATTGCTCCTCTAAACAGAGGCACCACGACTTTTGAAAAGTAAATTGCTCCTCTAAACAGAGGCAACGGAACTTTGAAAAATAAATTGCTCCTCTAAACAGAGGCAACGGAACTTTGAAAAGTAAATTGCTCCTCTAAACAGAGGCACCACGACTTTGGAAAAATAAATTGCTCCTCTAAACAGAGGCACCACGACTTTGAAAAGTAAATTGCTCCTCTAAACAGAGGCACCACGACTTTGGAAAAATAAATTGCTCCTCTAAACAGAGGCACCACGACTTTTGAAAAGTAAATTGCTCCTCTAAACAGAGGCAACGGAACTTTGAAAAATAAATTGCTCCTCTAAACAGAGGCAACGGAACTTTGAAAAGTAAATTGCTCCTCTAAACAGAGGCACCATGACTTTTGAAAAGTAAATTGCTCATCTAAACAGAGGCAACGAACTTGGAAAATTAAATACTCCTAGACAATCATGTCCGAAGGAGTTGAAAGTTGTGTTTGAAGGGATTTCAGGAGATTATGCCCAAAGGTCTTATAAATCAACCCTGATACCAAGAGACATCCTATTTCGAGGATTAGGAACTTACCTGACAAGTTTCTTCTCAAACTTGCAAAGTCTTTTCATATCTGTCTTTTTCATGTGGGATGTTGGAACACCCTTGCTTCTTGAATTTGTACACTATACTTTCCTGAAAGTAGTGTATGCTATGCAATGTGCATGATTTTCAATGCATGCTATGCAAATGTTGGCCAATTAATTCCTGTTCAATGTATGGTACTCAAGTTTCTCAAGCTCTTTTTTTTCTTGGGTGTCAAGCCCTTTGATTCCTCAAGGATCCAATTGCACTGCTCTTCTAAGATCGAACCAGTGTAGCTCTTAATTGTCTCTTCCACTCAGATTCTTCCTTGTTCTGTTTTTCAATACTTTGGAATAAGTTTCATCAATCGATCATCACTTGACCATCATTCAATGAATTTCTCAGCAATAACAAATTTTCAAAACAAGTTTCATCCACCATCATTGGGTCATTACTCTGTCTCAGCATTAACCATTCAAAAACAAACTCTGTCCACTGATTGTCTTCATCATTCAATCATAACTTGCAAGTCATATCGATCAATTCATCACTTTTCCAGATTTGCCCCATCATCTCTTTTAGGTTTCTACCATTTCTTCATCATCTTAGATTTCTTTTCAAATGAATGTAAGATTCTTTTAAGTACATGTTCATTCATTCATTATCATTTCAAATTTTGACAAATACAATGCAATCAAGCATTTTCTCAATTCATTCTAAGGGTGTAACAATAAGAGGACAGAAAGTGAATTATGGTAAAGATAATCAATGGAGATCTATTTTGGTAGAAAATAAATGGGAAAGGAAATAAATTGGATGTCATTGAGGTAAATGGTATGTCCAAATGATGAATATTTAGACAATTTTCAACATTAATCTAGGATTCTTTTTCAAAAGCTCATTCATTTACTGTTGAAGTCATCTTGGGCTTGGCGAACTTCGCCCCAGTCTTTAAGGGATCTTCAGATGTCTTTGATCTTTCATTCATGTGAGCCATTTGACCTGAATCTTTTTTTTTTTTTTTTTTTTTTTGGGTACCAAAATCACCCTTTCAGGTTTTCAATTCGGATCTCTTTTTTCATTTTTTCATCTTTTCATTTTCTCATTTTTTTCTTCTTTCTTTCTTTTTTTTTTTTTTTTTTTTTCATCATCTTTTTTTTTTCATTCTTCACCTATTATTGACATCCTTCATACATCAAACTTTTAAGGTAATGTAGCATGATTCCATTGCTTCATCATGAGCATGCCTTCGCTCAACATATGATCATTCAAGTTGGGTATTCACACTTGATCCAAATGGACTTTCCAAGGTTGTAATGTAGGCTAAGGTGAAGGGTCATAAAAAAATGGATATAATAGGCTCAAAACATGTATTAAAAAGGTTCAAGACCGAAGGATCATTTGATGCAGCTTGGCATTTTGCCCCACATCGTTTCACTATTTTTTCTTTCCTCACACAAAGGATTCTCATTACTTTGCCCCAAGTCATGTGTGGCATTTATTTTTTTCTTTTGCTTTTCTTTCTCTTTTCATCTTTGAGACCTTTTGTGGTTTTTTTTTTTTTTTTTTTTTTTTTTTTCAAAAATTACCCTCCAGTGTAGAGGGTGATCCTTGGTTGGGGTTCTTAAAAAAAAAATGATAAGCTCAAGGGGGTAACAATAAATGGTTTTTCAAATGGTAAAAGAAAAGATGGCCATTTTTCATCTCAATTGTGAATACCTTTCTTGAACATCATCTATTGAACAGAGCTCATGAACTTGTATAAAATATTGCACACCTTCAAGATATATCTCTTTCATCTCTGGTGATGGCTTACCCTCTTTATTTTCGCTCAAATCATCTCCTCTGTGAATGAGTTCTCAAAATTAAATTCCAGAATTATTGTTATCATTGTCTAAATATTCATCATCTGAAATTTAAGAATGGGAGTGTGAAGTTATGGAAGGTAACAAGGCATGGAATAATGGTAAAGTGAAAGAAAAAAATGTAATGAAATGCATTGACTTGCCTTTATTAAAATGATAACAAGTGAAGTCATATTAAAAAAAAATCTAACATTTTTGAAAAGAAATCCCAAAATGACAAAAGAAACCTTCAACCAGCCTTATCTCCATTGACATCTTTCCCCTCAATTCATTGTGAATCTCCGGATCCTTTCTGTTCTTGACTTTCGCTCAGTACACTAACATTAGGTGCTGTTGCTTTTCCTTGATCAAAACTTACCATTCCATCATTGATCAACCGTTGCACCTTATACTTTAAAGCAGTGCAATTTTCAGTAGAATGGCCAGTAATTCCATAATGATAGTCACAACGGGCTGTAGGATCATACCACTTTGGATAGGGTGGTTTAAGTGCTTCCACATGGCTGGGGGCAATCAAATGGCTATTATAAAGCTCTCGATATAACTCTGTATAAGTCATAGGGATTGGATCAAATACAGGTTTTTCTCGAGTAGTCCGTTGTTCTCGTGAGCCACTTGTTGGATGAGTAGGACGAATTTGGGTTCTTACAGGAGCTTGAATGTTAAGGCGGTAAGTGGATGAATAAGATGGTTGTGGAGCTAGCTGGTATGGGTAGGATGAGGCATTATTCACAGCAGGATAGCATGGAGAGTAACCTTGAGATGGATAGGGTTGATAACCCCCGAATTGTTGTCTATCAAAGCTCACAGCTTGAGCTTCAGCTTCTTTCTTTTCTGATGTCTTCTTGGTTTCTCCTCCTCTCAACTTGCCATTTTTTATGGCACTTTCAATAATTTCTCCAGAGATTACCATGTCAGCAAAATTCTTTGTTGCATTCCCTATCATCTTTTCATAATAAGGAGGTTTCAAAGTGCTAACAAACAGTACTGTGGTCTCTTTTTCTGTCAGAGAAGGTTGTACCTGTGAAGCAATATCCCTCCATCTCTGAGCGTATTCTTTAAAAGACTCATTTGACTTTTTCTCCAGGTTTTGTAAAGATAAACGATCAAGGGCCAAATCGATGATGTGTCGATATTGGCTGATGAAGTCATGAGCCATATCGCTCCAGGAGCGAATGTGGGTTCTATCCAACTGAACATACCACCTGGCAGCAGAACCAGTAAGACTATCCTGAAAGACATGCATCAAGAGTTTTTCATCATGTGCATGAGCTGCCATCTTCCTGCAATACATGGTGATGTGAGTTTTAGGGCACTTTGTACCGTCATATTTTTCAAATTTCGGTACTTTGAATTTATAGGGGATAACCACATCAGGACTAGGCAGAGCCCAGCAGCATCAACTGACCCATAAAAGCTAAATCCTTCTACAGCCCGTAGCCTCTGCTCTAACATGCTAATCTTGGAACTTTCCTCAGCCTCTACTCTCATCTTTTCCTTCTCCTTCTCTTTTAAATCATCTAGATCAGGAATTGGTTCTGCTGCCTTTTCAGTGAAGACAGGATTTATATAGCTGTTATACTGCCCTGGGTTGAAAGCTGATGGCATTCCAAGATAGGCGAAATGTTGTGGCGGGACCTCTTGGGCAGACTGGGCTTGAGATGGGCCAAAACCTGGAGGGTACAAAGGGTCAGCTACTTCTTGTAAATGGGGAACTTGTTGGCTTGTATTTCCTTCAACCCCTTTCCCCTTATTTATGTTATTGAGAGCCTCCAGAATTTTGCTAAGTTCATTTTCAATCTTCTCCTGAGCTTTTTCTAGCTTTTCAAATCTATGAGAACTTTCTTCTTCCATTTGCCTTGCTCTGAATCTTGTGTTGTATGGATGAGCAGGGTTTTCGCTAGATGGAGTTATCCTCGGACCTTGAGTACCATACTTATGATTAGAAATGTTATGCTGTGCCTTATGTATGATGCTTTGACACACAAATGAAATGTACATTTTTTGAATGAAATCTAGTATGAAATGAATGCAAATGATTGTGTTGAAACATGATCATGAAAAGAATACAGATGCATACAATCAGACAAACAACATAGTTAGTTCCATGGATGAGATGAAAGTGATGCTGATGCATAATATTACATATGATAAAAATAATACACAAAGTTAAACAATCAAAATGATTAGATAACCACCATTTTTTTGTGTCCTAATTGCAGGGTATATCTATCATTGGGCAGAAAGAGCTCTATCCTAAGTGTAGGCACTCTTAAAGTTCACTACATGCGATTTTAAGGTCAGAGTCTAAAGGTCCTCAAATTGCTCCTTACATCCCTGTCCATTACAGACTAGTAAGGCACCCTAATCCTCACCCATTACAGGCTACAAACGGAAAAGGTTCAATTTGAGTGGGAGTATTTCGCTAGCCACTGCGGAGGCATTAGACCTCACGAAAGCAATAGGTACTTTACTCCCTCCTAGAGGGACGGAGCTCGGGTGTAGAGCTCATGTTATGCATATGCACATGAATGACATAATTAACCAAGCAAATACACATAAATGAATAATAACACATATATACAAGAAGGGTTCAATTTTATTTAGCTTTTGGATAACACAAATTATTTGCTGGCCTGACTCTCAAAGTCCCCAGCGGAGTCGCCAAGCTGTCATAACGTCTAGATCCGGGGATCTATCGCTAGACATTGACTTTAGGGAGTCGCCACTAATCTTTTTTATCTAGGTGCGATTGGCCACCTAAAGAATCTGTCCTTTCAGGGAACACCTAAGCTTGAGGGTCCCTAAAAGAATAGGTTCAGGTCTGCTAACCAGAACAAAGTTCGGGAGTTCGGTTACGTGTGAGGAAGGTTGTAGCACCCTCACAACGCCCATCAAACGATGGTACCAGCTTAAATTTGTGTTATCCAAAAACCTTAAAATTTTACCAAGTAGTTAGTTGTTGAAAATTATTCTCAATTGACTCTAATACTTTTAGCAGAAAATTGAGAAAATTCCCTCACCTCAAGAGTATGCAAGAAAAACTACTGTTTCACTTGCAGAGGCTCCGTCGTCGGATTATTTAAAGAAAAATCAAGATCAACCAATTAATTAATTATCGAAAATTATTCTCAATTGACTCTAATACTTTTAGCAAAAAATTGAGAAAATTCCCTCACCTCAGGAGTATGCAAGAAAAACTACTGTTTCACTTGCAGAGGCTCCGTCGTCGGATTAATTAAAGAAAAAAGAAAAAAAAATCAAGATCAAAATCAAAGTCAAATAAAAAAAAAAAAAAAAAAAAAAAAAAAAAACCTGGAGCGGCTCGGGTTGCGGCTCGGCTCGGCTCAAGGAAAAAAAAACGGCTCGGAGAAGCGGCTCGGGAAGAACGGCTCGGCTCGACTCGGCTCGGAGGGGGGCTGGGCACCCGCGGGTCAGAATCGGGTCGACGCTCGGGTCGGGTCGGGTTCGGTAAAACGCGCGGATCCTCTGATTAACTTAAAGCCAAAACGACGTCGTTTTGGGAGGGTATAAAAGGCACCTTCCTCCGTTTTTCGGCAGAACGCTCCTCTCCCCTCTCTCTCTTCCTTCCCTTTTCTCTCCCTTCTCTCTAAAAAACCGAAGAACTCCGGTGGAAGATTCACCGGATTCTGGAAATTTTCGCCGGAATCTGGGTTTTTTCGCCGGAAGTTGGCCGAAAATTCACCGGTTTCTGGGATTCTTTGCCGGTCTCTAGGATTCTTCGCCGGAAACTGGGCAGTTCGCCGGAAACTTCAATGTTGGCCGGAATTTTAGCCGGAAACTTCAAGGTTGGCCGGAAAATTCAACCGGAAACTGGAATTTTCCAGAAACTCCCAGAAAAAAAAAATTTCGAAAAATCCCCAAAAAAATTTCTGATAATTTCTGGAACTCTCCTAAACCTTTTCCTAGCCTTCTATACTCTTCCCTACGCCTTTGCTTCTCAAATCAGTAGCTCTAGCTGACTGTTTTCTGTGTGTTCTTGAACTGTTCCAAAGGGTCCTTTATATAGGGGTTGATCAGGAGTTTCTGATCAATCCCAACTCCTCCTTGGACAGGGATTCAGTCTTTGAATCCAATTGGACTCTTTAGATTGAATCCCCACTCCCAGTAGGATTCTTTAGCTTCAATCTCAACCTTCCAAAAAAAATCAAATAAATATAAAAAAATAATAGATAATTAGAACAGATAAATAAAAAGATATTATAAAAAAAAAGAAAAAAAAATATCTGATAATCAGAAAAAAATCAGAACAGATAATTTAAAAAAAAATAATAATAAAATAAGATAAACCCAAAAATATCTTACAAAAATAATAATAATAATAATAATAATAATAAATATATAACTATATAAATAATATACATATAAATCTAATCTAAATAAATAAATACAGATATACATAATAATAAATATAAAAATACAAAAGAAAAGAAAAAAAAAGGAAAAAAAAATAATAATAATAATAATACATGATTGAATTGGGCCTTACCCATTTGGGCCAGGCCCAAATGATCTGGGTCAGGCCCAATTGATCCGGGCCCGGACCTGATTGGGTGTCTACATTTAGTATTAGAAATGATCATGGAAAAAAATTTAAAAATATTGGCTTTAATGTGTTTTGTAGTGAAAATGGTGTTAGCCATAATTTTTCTGTTCTTAGAACTCCTCAACAAAATAGGATAGTAGAAAGGAGAAATATGACTTTAGAAGAAATGGCTAAAATCATGCTTTGTGAAAATAATTTACCTATATATTTTTAGGCACCTCTTGTTATATTATAAATAAAGTTATGATTAGGTCAATCCTGAAAAAAATTCCTTATGAACTTTTTAAAGAAAAAAGGCATAACATAAGTTATTTTCATCATTTTGGTTGCAAATGTTTTGTTTTAAACAATGAAAAAGATAATCTTGAAAATTTTGATGCAAAAAGTGATGAAGATATTTTCCTAGGATTTTTTTTTAATTCAAAAGCTTATAGAGTCTTTAATAAAAGAACATTAATTGTTGAAAAGTCTATACATATTATCTTTGATGAATCTAATCCACCTTCGAGAAAAGTGTCTCTTAATGATGATGATGTAGGTATACCTTAAGAATATATCAATGATGCATAACGTGACATTGAAGAGAACACTCAAAAGGAGAATGATAAGTTTCTAAAGGAATTACAACAAATAGAGCAAGAACCAAATCACCATAGAGAAAGGAGGTATGTCAAAGATAGTGAGATTATTGGTGATCCAACACAATTAGATCTTCTTACAATGTGTGTAATTATGTTATTTTTCTCTCATATTGAACCCAAAAATATAGATAAAATCGTAAGAGATGATAATTGGATATTGGCTATACAAGAGAAATTGAACCAATTTGAAAGAAGCCAAGGGTGGAATCTTGTACCTAAGCCTAGTGATCATCCTACTATAGGCACTAAATAGATTTTTAAAAATAAAATGGATGAGTATGGAAATATTGTTAGAAACAAAGCTAGGTTGGTGGCTCAATGGTATAGTCTAAAAGAAAAAATTGATTATGATGAAACCTATACCCTAATTGCAAGCTTAGAAGCCATTAGAATATTACTTGCATTTGCATGTTTCAAAGATTTCAAGCTTTCTCAAATGAATGTCAATAGTGCATTTCTAAATGGTTTTATAAATGAAAGTTTCCCACTATATTTGAAGCAACCAAGAGCCAAAAAAACTTATTGCATCTATCTACCATCATTCCAAGCATTAAAGAGCATTCTAGTGTAAGAAAAGTGCAAAAATTCTTGTTGTATCTGATTTTCTCTTGATATTATTCTTAATCTTAATTTGTACTTCAAATTAGCAAACACCCAATCTTAGAGAGGTTCTTTAAGTTTGTAAAATACTTCAAAATTTTGCATTGTGAGGTTGTGAGCTTAATGAAAAGGATAACCCTTAAAAGATTGAGTTATTAATTGTATATAGCTTTGAAGAGCTAGGTTGTAACTTTCAACATAAAGTAAATTGAACTCCTTAGTAAGTGAGGCTAAGAGAAAAGACGTAGGTGCCTAAAGAAAGGGTCGAACCTCTATAAATTTTGGTGTTTTATTTTCTATCTCAATCTCTTACTTTTAAGATTATTAGAACTCATATTTGTTGTGTTTATTTGATTAAAAAACTAATTTGTGAATTTTGTGCTTGTTGGATACTAATTTTTAAAAATTTTATTATCAACCAATACATCCCTCTCTTGGTTTAATTTAAGTCTTTGAGCTAACATGATCTAACTTTGCTATGAGCTAAATGGTGTGATAAAGCATGTATTGCCTAAGCCTTCGAGTTTTCATGTATTAGTAAGTATAAAATTAAGAGTTTTTTTTTAAACTAATGGTACCAACACAACTGGATTTGACAAGTATTCTTTGACTTTATCAAACGCTTCTTGCGATTCGTCATTCCATTCTCCTAGATCATGTTTTCTAAGAAGTTTGAAAATGAAATCGCATTTGTAAGTGAGCTGAAAAATGAAATAAGCAATTTAGTTCAATCTTCTCAAAAAACCTCGTATTTTTTTAGGGTACAAAATAAAGATAAGTTTTGAATGGCATGCATCTTATCTAAATTCACTTCGATTCCTCTTTTACTGACCATAAAACCTAACAGTTTTTTTTATTTATCTCTGAATGTACACTTGGTATGATTCAACTTCAACTAAAATTTTTTCAACCTATCAAACAACTTTCTGAAATTGAATACATAATCCTCTCCTTCATGAGACTTTGCAATCATATCATCCACATATACTTCTATCTCTTTATACGTCATTTCATGAAAAAGAGTCACCATTGCTCTTTGATAAGTAGCACCAGCATTTTTTAATCCAAAAGACATAATTTTGTAATAGAATGTGCCCAACATGGTTACAAGTGTTGTCTTCTCCATATCATCTCGAGCCATCTTAATTTGATTGTAACTTGATAAGCCATTTATAAAGGAAAATTTGAAATGTCAAGCAGTGTTATCCACTAAAGTATCGATATGGGGTAAAAAAAAATTATCCTTGAGACTCATCTTATTCAAATCCTTATAATCGACACACATTCTAACATTTTCGTCTTTCTTGAGGATTGGCACTATGTTGGCTACCCATTTAGGATATTTGTCACCTTTAAAAATCTAACATCAAATTACTTTTTCATTTTCTTTTTAAATTTTCAATAGTATTTCTTATTTTATGCGTCTTAACTTTTCTTGTACTAGCTTACATTTTGATTTTAAAAGTAATTTGTGTTCTACAATATCAGTGTCGAGTTTTGGCATATCCTAGTAAGACCATGTGAACACATCCATATATTCATGAAGTAATTCTTCTAACCTTTTCCTATCAGCTAGTATAAAGGATATACCAACCTTAACTTCTTTTTTTTTTATTTTCATCATCTCTTAAATTCACTAATTCAGTAACCTCTTGATGGGGCTTAACTGACTTATCTTCATACTTTATTAGTTTCAACCAATTATGAGGCAAAGTGTAATTATCTGAGTCTTATTCATTACCAAGTTCATCAAATGAATTGGGTTTTCAAAATCAAATCCAAGATTATTATCATGATTATCTTCATATTAATTATTTGGGAACTTGTAAATAAGTGAGATTAAGAGAATGTTGGCACACTATAGTGGAATGGCAAAAAAATGAAAAAGAGAAAATGAATGAAAATGAAAAAAATAGAAAAACTGCAAATGCATTTTTTAAGTTTTTTATTAAAATGATAAACGTAAAACAAAACATAAAAGATCCCCTAATGCTCATAGAATAAGCAATTAGGGATTTAAAGTTTCACAACATATTACTTTTCAAAAGTTGTAAAGAAAACAAGTAACTCTATAACTTTTTAATTTTTTAGCTCAAAATTTGAAAGACAAAAGCGTACAAATAAATCTTCATCTTGACTTTTCTTTTCTTCATCGTCCACCATTTGAATGGCCAGGTTAGAAAAAGCTTCCACTAATTTTGCTCTTGAGGCTTCAAGTGAATCTAGATAGATACTTCCTTCCAATTGAAAAAAAATCATAAAGGTAAGAAATAACCATCAGCTCTAACTCTAGCTCATAACTTTTGAGATTAGCCTTCATCTAGAATCATCTAGAATCACAATATCTTTAGCTTGTCTAATGTGCCACATAGAATATTTTGGGTTGATATTGTCGGTGTGCCTACCTTGATCCATTCTCTTTATTTGTTTTCATGCCTAGACAATCTCTCATGCCATCTTTATAAAATATGGTTCACCGTATGTAAAGTCTAACTGATTAAATCCATACATCAATGGAATAAACTGTTTATATCCAAACTGTCTTAGCATTAATAGTGGGGCATAACTGATCACACCCTAGAGGCATAAAAGTGGAACCTAAGGTTTGTCCCTACAACTATGAAGTACTGAATCATATGGCATCTTAGGCGCCCTCCACACCACTTGTTGGCTATCAAATTTCATAAATAGGATATCCAATATTTCTCGGAGTTCAATTTCGACCATTTGATTTCACAAAATTCATTCAAAAAAATGCTAGAAATGTGATAAGGTTTTTGTAAGTTACCCTATTTGACTTCAAAGTGACTATTTATCCACACATATAAGAGTTGTATGCTCTATATAAAATGACCATTTCTTTCTCATCGATAAAAATTCAAGGATCTGATGGTTTCTGTCAAAATAATTGGTTCTAAAGTGACATTGTTCTTAACTTACTCTAAGAAATCCATGACTGCTATGTCTATATATCCAAGTCTTTTTTGGAACACCACCATCCCATACAAAGCTAAAGCAAACAAAGTCATGTGTCGCTTGTCATTTGTAGTTTTGACATGGTGACTATATAAGAAATCCCAAAGAATATATGCATTCTTGTTTTTTTCCTTAAAATGTTTATCAACCTATTCCACATTAATTTTCATCATCACGGTAAACTTTTTGGATAGCCTATGCTTTTGTTCGTAAATAAACTTTGTTAGGACATAAAGGGCGTAAACGAAGCAATGTGGAATACTCTTCAATTTTGGACACCATATCTACCTTGTTGAACATGAAGTATCTATATGAAAGATCCTAAAACCATATCATGGCTCTAATAAGCTATTCATCCACCTTTACCGAAAAAAGTAATGCTAAATCTTCATATTTTTTTCTTGGAATTTTTCTTGCATAATGTTGTTCCATTGCTTCCAAATCAAATCCAAACTAGAAAGGTCATTTTGCTTCAAATTAAGATGAACCTTCTTATGAAGAGTGGACACATAATCTACTAACAAAGTCTCTTTCTTTACTTTGTGTATCCTTTGATCTAATTCTCAAGGCATCATGTCAGGTTAGTGCGGATTGAAACTGCTCTAAGTTTTTCATAAATATAACTAAGATTTGTTTTATCAAAATTGATATGTGGCAAACAACTCCTTGTATGAAAATAAAAATACGATGGTGCAAGAGACAAATAATAAAACGTTTAAACAATCATAGCATGTTCCTTCATGTGTCTCTATGTGTTTAGGACAATTCTAAATAATAGGTAGTCATGGTTTTATCATAAGGTAAGCTTCTTAGGTCATTTATATGCTGGGTTAGGATAACAAGCTAAAAGATCCCAAATTATTCCTCACTGTCATCCACGCTAGACTATTAAGGCACTTCAATCCTTGCCCATAACAAGTTAAAAATGAAAAAAATTCAATTTGAGTAAGAGTATTTCGCTAGCCATTGCAAAGATTAACACCTTACAAAAACATAAGTACTCTATCCCCTCTTATGAAGGACGAAGCCTGGGTCTCCATCTCGTGTTATGATACACATGTACAGTGGGTGAAGGAATAGGTTTTTAAATACTTTTCAAACAAATAAATAAACAAATAAAGGAGAAATTAGTCAAATGTATCAATAAAATGAATGAATAAAGAAAACTAAACTATTCAACTAAGACCAAGGATCATATTAAAATTAATTTTTGGTTCGACTCTTTAAATCCCCAGCAGAGTCGTCAATTTGTCATAACGTATTGAGCTGAAAACTCAATCGCTAGATATAAAAAGTCAAAAGTCACCATTAATCTTTTTTTGTTGAAGTGTGATTGGCCATCAATCATATTTTTTGGTTGACGAATTTAAAGCTGGATTCAGGAGTACAGTTATGTGTGGGAAAGATTATAATGCCCCCACAATGTCTGTCAAAAAATGGTACCAATTAATCTCATATCATCCAAGATTGGTCTTGTTCAAATAGTCTTTTACTTATTATTTAATTTTTTTATTTTTTATTTTTATTATTTGAATATTTTACTATTTGAATATTGAAAATTTCTAAGTTATTTTTGACACTTTCGGTATAACTTAAAAAATTTTCTTACCTCAAGAGTATTCAAAAAAATTATATATTTCCTTAAAAAGACTCCGTCATCGAATTTATTTTAATATTTAGAAAGCAAAGTAGATTATAATTTCCTTATACAAACACTTATGATATGATTTTAAAATTTTAGAAGAAAATCACCACTCATGATTCTCTCTTAATTTTATTATCGATGAAAATTTTAATTTACTTTGAAATGTTTATTTTTTTTTTATTGAGATAAAAAAAATTTATTAGTTAAATTCTCAAAATATTTCTAACATTTTTGGACTATTTTGAGAAAAAAATACATTGCCTAAGAAATTTTGATAAAATCATCACTTGTGACTTTATTTTTTATTAATAATGTTTTTCTTGAAAAACTTTAAAATATTTCTAACTTTTTTAGAATATTTTAAAAAATTTCTTTGAGTAAATATTTTTAATAAAATCACCACTATTGATTTTATTTTATTTGAAACTTTCTAAACATTTCTAACACCTTTAGAATATTTTAAAAAATTTCCTTGTGCAAATATTTTTAATAAAATCACTACTTGTGATTCTATAATTATTAATAATATTTTGCTTTTATGTTTTAAAATTTTTAAAATATTTCTAACACTTTTTAAATATTTAAAAAAAAATTTTATAAATCTTTTTTTTTAAATCACCATTGGTGACTTTATTTTTTATTAATGATGTTTGCCTTTTTTTATGCTTGAAAATTTCTAAAATATTTCTAACACTTTTAAAATATTTTTTAAAAAACTTTGTATAAATATATTTTTTTTAAATCACCATTGGTGACTTTATTTTTTATTAATGATGTTTGCTTTTTTTTATGCTTGAAAATTTTTGAAATATTTCTAACACTTTTAAAATATTTTAAAAAATTTCTCTGTGCAAATATTTTTAATAAAATCACAACTTATGATTTTATAGTTATTTTATAATATTTTATTTATTTTTCATTATTTATTTTTATTCATTCATTATTCTAAATTTTATATTTTATATTTTATTTTTTAATATTATATTTATTTTAACAGATCCTAAATTATAAATTAAATACTAAAAATAACTCAAAAAATTAAAAATAAATAAATAAAATAAATAAAAATACCAATTTTTTGCCAATCAACGGTAAGTCAACAACGGTCAACGCTGACAAACTCTAGTCAATGTCGATCAAAACAAGCAGTTCAACGACGATCCAATAACGGTTCAGATGGACCAATCAAAGTTAATAAGGGAACTAGTCATGAGTCAGATACATGGACCCTGGATTGAGTCACAGGTCACGTGCGGACCCTTTTTTGCTTAAAACAACATTGATTCATCCTTTTCTTTTTTGCAACACTATAAAAAGCTAAAAAAAAAATTATTTCATTTTTCTTTAAATTCTCTTTTTAAAAGAGAAAGTTTTTCTCTTTAAAATAGAAGTCCCCGTTGAAAAACCCAAAAGACTTAAAAGCTAATCAATCACCATCGCGTCGATCATCTACCATCATTGTCAATGACAAAAAAAAACTCCAAATACTCTTGTTGACTCCTTTCACCTCCCTAAACACTAATCTGACATTTGTTTTGCAAGATAAAATTTCAATCAGCGTAGATTGAACTTTGAAGTTTCAGTTAATTTTTTTTTTTGCACGAGATCTCTATTACCAGGGCTATGGTTTCTTTGTTGTGTTTGATTTTGGTTTCTTAGTAAGCTAGAAAAAAATATTAGGTTTTTTGGGTTTCTGCCAGAGTTTTTTTTTTTTTATTTATTTGGTATAACTTTTTTTTTTTGGGCAAGTTCTCTTCTTTTTATGGGTTCTCCTATTTTTTTCTCTTTTTTTTTGTTGAATTCCCATTTTATTTTTAGTAGGATGCTCTATTTATAAAGTCTATGGAAGATCAAATCCTAGATTTTCTAGGATTCGAAGATGATAATCTAAGATTTCAAGAAGAAAAAAAGATAATTGGAGAAGAAAAAATGGTGGACACCGACAACTTCTTCCACCAAAATTTAGCTTTTGAAATTTTTACTATAGAATCTGATAGTGCATTTAATGCACTAAAGACTCTATGACCAAATCAGAGAAAAAAGAAAGAAAAGACAAGGAAAAGAAAAGATAATAATAATAATAATAATAAAAAATTTTAAAAATAAATAAATTTACATTTAAATTAAAATAAAATCAGACAAAATAAATGTCTACAAAAGGATCAAAGAAATTTACAAAGATTAATCAAATTTTAGGTATCAAATACTAACAAACCATTTCTATCAAGCCTTGATATTGTTCATTTGAATATTTCATCCGTTTTTCTTTCTTAATTCATCATTTCCTTATGCCATTTAATGTTACATAAAACAAAAATGGAAATCAGGATTTTTGTAAGCAAAACATTACAATTAGTCATTACAATATTTTTGGTAATGGGTCAATGGATTTTCGAAAGCTTTGTTTTTAATACAAAAAAAAAAAACAAATTGTAGCTTGAAAATAAAAAAAATTAAAAATTGTAAGTATTGAATTTTAAATTTCAAACATATTAGATCTCAAACGTAATAGATATCATTTATTAAAAATAATTAAATAAATTAACTAAATTAAATCTCAAATTTAAAAGCTTTGTTTGATAACAAGATATTTTACATATTATTTTAGGAGGCCGGCAATCACTGTTCCAATTTTTAGACCATGGACTAAAACAATTTTCTGGTCCAAATCTTTGATTCGGTGCTTAAAAAGTATACCAAAATTGAGGGAGGTCAACAAGTTTCCAAAAAGCCCATTCTTTCACATGTAGATACCATTTTATGAACTTTCCTCGTATTCCCCGTCATTTTCCCCTCTTCGCACTCTTTTATATACTTCAAACACATTGAAAAAGTCGTATTACACCACATATCTTTGGACTTAACGTCCTCCAAACCTTCTACCAAATAAAAAGCTCTAGACAACTCACCCAAAATTCCATAGAAATTAACAAGAAGGGAAGAAGAGATGGAGATGAATGGTTTGCAAAGGTCTACAACGTCGTTTAGGAGACAAGGGTCGTCAGGGTTAGTATGGGATGACGAGTTTTTATCAGGAGATTTGAACCAAATGAAGCTTAACCATCAGGAAAATAAAGAAAACCCAGGATCAGATGGTATGATGAGACGTAGCCGATCAGATGGAGGCAGTGGAAATATGTACCGGACGGTGAAGGCAGCGTCGCCTAGCATGGACCCTCCTTCTCCTAAGGTCTCCGGTTGTGGCTTTTGTGGGGTTTTTGGCAAACCGAACGCAGCCAAGAAGAGAAGGTCAAATAATCGTAAGTCATGATCATATAGAGCATAATTTTGTACATGTTTTTAGTCTGTTATAGGGGCATTCCAATTCCAATCATGTGTGGTTTTTTTTTTTAACTTTTCCATTTTTCCTTTTTTTGGGGGTTAGATTCCCACACATAGAGAATTCCAATTGAAACATATCTCCTGAAAAAGAAAAAACTAGTGTATGGGAGCACAAACCTCAAACCTATATGTTTGGTTTGTTTTAAACAGCTTATGTTTCATGGGATTTTGTTACAGAGATGGTTTCTTTTTCTTTTGAGAGTTTTGTTTTGATTTCTCTAGTTCCCTTGAATAGTATAGTTTTTGTCTTAAAGTTTATGCGTCAGACATATTTCAATGTGCCAAAAGAAACTTAGCTTTAATTTCTCAATCTATCTCGTTGGAAGTTGTCATATACCAAACCCCTTCAAGAAATGGATTTGATTGCGCATGCTTCTTTGCAAAGGAGCTTACCATTAATGCTTACACATTTTAGAATTGAAAAAGCTTATATCCTTACAATTTTAGTGTTTGTTACGCTCTAGTTTAGATTATTTATTTATTTATTTATTTATTTATTTATTTATTTATTTTTAGTAGGTGAGTATAGTTGGTAAGGTAGCCGACTTTTAATTTGTTTGTGAACAGTTTTTATCTCCAATGCTAATAGCAAAGAATATTTTAATTAATCAATAATTATGTGTTTTGTTTGTAAAATATTTTATTTTTAATTTTAATAATCAAAATTTAAATCTTAATAATTTTAAATAAAAATTTTAATTAACTGTCCGCCACCAATCCTAGATCTTATCAAATTCCAAAAAGTAGGTACCTTATAAAATTAACAATTGCTGTCCATCATTTTCTGGCCACTCAGTGTTTCCGCTTAGTGGCATACAATTTTTTTAAAGAGAAATTAAAAATATACTTTAAATATAATTAAGGTCATTTTCTACATGTTAGTCCACTTATTCCCATAGGGCACTCGGCTGTTTTCACGATACTATATTTAAGGTCTTTGTTGCAATATGGTTAAATCATTACCTGGGAATTGTGCAAGTTGATCGACGCTCTATTTAAATGGTTTCATCACGTCTTTTTTTTTATTGAACTCGGCCATTCAAATGAGGTATTATCCAAATCACGGGTTAAACAGGATGGGACGTTTATAATTTAGAATTTACGATGAAATTAATTTTAGTGAGATTAGAAGTAATAATAAAAATTATTATAATTATAATTAAAAAATTATCATAATTATGATTAAAAAAATTATTAAAAAAATTTATATTAAATAAAATTTATTAAAATTAATATTTAAATTTAATTATAATATAATAAATTCAATTATATTATATCATAAGTGCAATCAAATCCAACTCCCACTTAATCTTTTAAGTTAAAAAATACTTTCAAACGTTTTTTATTTTTTTAATTACCAACTCTTTTTCCTTGAGGGAGTATGTGGTATTTGCTTCTCATTACGCTTACAAAATCTAAAAGCCAATTATTAGAAGTGACGGCCTAAAAGCGTGCAACTCGTAGGCATTAATTTCATCCAAAGTAAATCAATAAAAATATACGTAAAAATTATATGCATATACACGGTATAAGATTACCTTTTCATAAGTTTGACCCCTTGTGGAATACATACATTATACGTACGCACCAAAACACATTTTTATCAACATAGACATTTTCCATCATTTCATACCTGAAATATTGTGAAAATTTTTCTAAATGCAACGCTTCAAAAGGCAGCTATAAGTTCCGTTTTTTAGTGCATAACGTACAATTAGAGGATGGAAAGGCCAAGAAGAAAGACGAAAACTCAGAACCTCGCTGCTCTTGGAGTTATGTAGAGGACAAATCAACCCGGCCATTACAAACATAGTATTAGGAACAAAACACGTGGAACACTTAAACACACAAATAATAGAGCAAATTTAAAAATAAAAATATAAAAATATATTTAGTTCGAGTTAATTTAAAACTAATTTAAAACGATCTTTTTCGAATCTAATTTATTAATAAATAAATTTTTATAATTTATAAATTTTTTAAATGAAAAAAATTATAAAATTTTATATTCAAACTTAATCTCAAATCTAATTAAATTATTTTAATAATACATTCATTTAATTTTTTTCTTTTAATGTCTAACTACTTGAAATTTTCTAATCAAAATTAAAATATCTTTTTAATAATAATAAAATTCTCTATATCTTTACTAAAATGGATTCAAAATAAACCCTTACCACTTATAATTAACTCCACTAAAATTCTCACGTGGCACTAAAAGATTTAAACCAAATTCTCATCATATAGCTATCACTCAATCTATTGGCAGCCACGTAGAGTCCAAAGGGGTAAAGTCCGGCCAGCAATCATGCTTGCTCAAGCCTTCACTGATCTAGGCTCCATTATTCACTTTTTACCCTCTTTCAGAAAAGAAATTCAACCTTGGCTTAGCCAATACGGTTCGTTCATCTCTTGTGAAAGATGGTTTCCCATGAAGTTGGAATCCAATCATCGGCACTTATAATTTCGCTTCCTTTATTTTTTAAGCTTCGGTCCTCTTTATATCAAATAAATAAATAAAAAGTGGGAAAGGGAAGGGGAAAAACAATGAAAAACCATCACCTGTCACTTTTGATTAAAACTTATATATCCAGATTAGTCCTGCTTTATGATTGAACATCACAAATCTTTCCCATCTAAATATTATATACAATCATTATTAAAGGTATACAAATTTTCATAGTCTTGAAATAGATTGGAAGTGTTTAATTAATCAGTCAGATCATCACTAATGTGACAATTCAGTTATTTTCTTTCGATAGATAATCTGATTCTTATCTGACAAAGTTCATTTGACTTTTAAGAGAATACAATATTATTACTTCTTTAAACTCATTAAATAATAATGCATGTAAGAATTGATATAAAGCCAACACTCTGTTACAGCATTTTGTCATTTACAAACTTCATGCAGAGAAAATTCCGAATTGCAATGATGGGAAAAACTAATTGAGTGTCTATATTTGATTAATAGCCTTCGATTTCTGTTTAACTCAAATTTGCAACCCTCTGGACTTTTGTCTTAAATATTAAAAAGTACAGTTTCTCCATTGAAAAATAAAGAAAGCATCCTGTTGAGTGTGTAACAAATGAGCCGAAATCTGAGCCCACAATGCAATGCCAGGACGGTCCATAAATTTTATCAAACTCCTGCATATGTAAAAAAAAATGTCAAACCATGAGACAAATATGTTCGACAAAAGAAGGTAATCAAATGATTAAAACCCCAGACAGATTGGACTTTGACATGTACTATTACATTGCTCAACACATGGCTCAAGGGGGGAAAAAAGAACAAGATTTGATTATTAGAATATGATGATACTGTTTGTACCGATTTGAGTTTTGAGGTTCTCTGGACTCTGGCTCTTTACACATGGCCTGTTGGATCATGATCTGTCTCACTATTGATTCCCATACTTGAGAGATTTGAGAATCGAGACTCTTTGATTCCGCTATATTTTGAATTTGACTGGATCTACTTTAAAATTGTAATTGATGTAAAAATGCAAAAAATTCTATTTGAAACAGAGTAACTTAAACACATTTGCAACAACAGATCAGAAAGTAAATCTTTTGCCTTTTTTTTTTCCTTCAGAGTAATACTAAAGGGAGCAAAATTTTCTCATAATGCATATTTTTTTTATCAGCATAATGTAACTTATTAGTTATAATAGAATGAAAAATTTCATTTTGCAAGATTGCAAGGAATAGCAAAATCTATATAGTTCCATGTGTGACCTTGAATACTCCTCAGATTCTGCTGAAAGAAAAGGATCAGAAAGAAAGTCATAATTCATCTGTCGTGCAGGGTATTGTCTGCTTCCTTGTGGGGTTCCATGAAATCATTCAAGCTAGGCAAATCCAAAAAGAAACGCCAAAAAAATTGTTCACAAACACGTCATTATACCTAGCTAGATAGTTTTGCCATTGCCACTACAAACTATGAATAGATTAAACCTCTTTGTTTTCCAAATTTCCTCATTATAATTCCTTTTTTCCATTCCAATATCAATCTCCCAATGATGAGGTAATGCACAATATCAAAAATGCTTTAAGATGCTTAAAATGTACTATTAGTGAAAGAACTAGTTTTTGAAACATACCTTCTTCATGTTATAAGCCATGTGTTTTGAGCTAAACTTCTCCAAGCTGTCATAAGTTCTCCTAGCACATCGGAAGGCATGCACTTGCATGAATCCAGGCATGTCAGAAACCAAAACCTTCACCTGAAGAAATGCAATCACTGATGACAAATTCGTTTCAACGTGAGACACAGACTTCCTTCCTTCAACAACCTTTCCTCCTCCTCCTCCTCCTCCTCCTCCTCCTTCAACTCCTTCTTTTTCTATTCCTCTCTGCCTCTGGCCAGCTTTTTCTATAGTTTGACAATTTTCCAATTTCTTTAACGGCAAACTCCGTGAAACAGGCTTGTTATTTACCTCTGCATCAGGCTCGGTATTTGGCTTGTGACTTTTAGTACTGGACATGTAGAAAGTGCTCAAAAAACCACCTATTTTCTTCTGCTTATTCTCTTTGGTAGCCATTAATCTTTCTCAGACTCTCTTCTCTCAGAAAGGTTCTGATAATGTTCTATTCTATGAAGTCTTAGCTGCAGATATATATAATGTGAGCAGGGGAGCTGTTTGGAATCATCAACAAAAAGGAATACCCTTATAAATAATAGTAATTAGAAAGAGGATGGAATAATTTATTGCAGCAAACCATGTGTAATTGCCTGTGATAAAGGATAAACAAAAGGGTGGTGATTCTTTTCAGTCTAGGTGGGTTAGACTTGATTAGAGAGTTTTGGGGGCATATTTGTCCCCAATGGGACTGTTCCTGAAGAGCCGGCACCCACGTGGACCCCTCACCCTACACACTCCGCCTCTTTCCATAGGCTACCAAACAAAAATTGTCACTCTCTAATTTGTTGAACCCTAGAATTTTTTTAATACGGAGTATACATATACAGCTATAGAGTTATAGAATCTAATCATAGAACTTCGTAATTGGAGCTAACTTTATGTGATAAATTCCACATAACTATAAGAACTAAATACGGTATTTATACAATTGACCCAAAAGTATATCTATGGTATTTATACAGATAATAATAGGTGTTTTTTTGGTACATAAAGCAATGATCAAATTCTCAATTTCTATTTACTTAATTAACACGAGAACATCACCTGCTTAGGTCTTCAAACCCAACAGCTTTCAAAAGTCTCTTAGGTCCTCTCTAATGCTCATTTAACATTCAAACTTTAAGAATTACGATCTCAAACCTTTAATGAGTAATAATCACCAAACACACTTTTCTTGCTATAATTTTTTATGATCTTTATATATATTTTTTAAATAATACTATAGAATATAATTTATTCATTGAACTTAACTTTATTAAAAAATAAAAAAAGAATGAAATTGTAAAATTAGAGAGAAGAAATTGTGCCATTTAATTTAGCTCAGTATAGGTTAATTTAATTTATCCTAATTTTTTAAGGCAAATAACTCAGATAGATGACCATTTGTGATTGGACCACATGGATTCAATTAAATTAAGCATTATATTTATTAGCATGTCAGTTGTCGGCTATTAAAAACAAATGAAAGATAACCAAAGGAGAGAGCCTGCAGTTATTTTAGTTCCATCCTAGCCCTCGATTAACAGTGTAACATTCTCTCGATTTCAGTCAACTGATTTAGAAAAACAAGCGCCGAGCATGTGCATTTTCTTCTTGACTTGGAAAGGTAAAAAGGAGTTTGTAATTTTTTAAATTGCTTACTTTACATTTACTTGATTAATTGCTCAAAGATTGGCATTTCTTAATTATAGTACTAATAATAATTGTTCGAATTTCAAATTGATGGCTATGTGATGACTTTGTACTTTATTCATTTTGAAATAATGTTACATTGAATATAAAATTTAATTCAATTAATTTGTTTTATAAAAAAAAAAAAAAAAGTTCAATTATAATGACTTAATAAAATTTAATAATTTTAGAATTTAAATTAATCCTTACACTTGTAATGCCTTCATTTATCTTTAGTAATTTTTTTTCATTAAAAGAAATAAAGTCATGTCATGTACAAACAAGAACATGCAATAAAAGTAGAGTATGGGCAATTGGAGAGTGAAAACGATTGATATAGGTTGCCTCAAATTGAATAATATACCATATATAGTGTGGATTTTTATATACTTGTCAGCCTAGAAAAATGATGGTACTAATATTATTTTATCTTCCTCATCAATTCCACTTGTAGCTGCAATGATCAATTTGGGATCATTAGATGATCTCAAAGAATCCAAATTGAATCCGTGTCCGTGAATCAAACTAAGAAAATTTTAGTCATCTCCAATTAGTTATAAAGAAAAATGTGATAATGTTTCTCATTGTCAAAGATCTTGAGGCTTTGCTACGATCCACAAGAATGACCCTTCAATATTGGTCCTTGGCCATAAGCGAAGCCATGGACCTAAAAAATTATGCAAAACTCATATTTATATGTTTTGAAATCACTGAAATACTAACTTAATTTGCATGACATGAATAAGTAGGGAATAGGAATGGCAAATCTGTTCGAAGAAAATTGATGGAAGTTTTGGATTCTAGTTGTTCATCTTCAGAATAATACTAATCAACTTAGTTTATTTCATGGTGGGGCTTGAATTTACAAAGCTTTTAATTGGGCCCCTTGATTGCTTGGAATATTAATTGTGGGCTAAAAGCACCTATAGAAATAAACCATTCATCGAGGATGGTCTTGACCCTTAGTAAACTGCAGAGCGATGCTGCTTTTAAATGAAGCTTTTAGAAAAAGACAAAATTCACATGATTATTGCCCAACATCTATGTAGGTGTATTATGGCTTCCGGTAGTCGAAAAACTGGTAGGCGGTAGAATGAAATTTCAAATATGGCATGAATTGATAGAACTTGTCTAAAATTTTAGTATCTAATTTCATGCCGTGCGGTGAATAACTTCCCCTTGAGCTTCATAATCAGATAACTTTTATCAAGCTGTCACAATTTAACTGTATGTCAAGATCAATTTATCATTGTTGAAGAGACTTTTGAGGTCTGTACATCCAGAAAAGCATTTCTTTTCTGGTTCTTCCATATTTTTCTGCACTGCATAAGTAATAGCTAGTTTCTGCTAAAATCTTTTTGTCTGGTAGCGTAATTGTACAGACAACAATTTAAGAGTTACTTGATTCTAATTAACTTGCTGGTTAGTAATTAATTGTTTATGCTGCATAAATTTTGATGCGCTAAGGTTCCATTGATTAAAGCCAGAAAATGGGATAAAATCAGATATTTTTTATATAAAGGAGGTTGTAGATTGAGGATAGAGTTAGATATTGTAGGTAATGAGATTTGAACTTCAAATCAATTGAATGACAACTTTAAAGGTAACTCAATGAATCAATCAAGTTAACCTCCGGATTCAGGATAAAATCATTTCATTGATTTACAAGCTAACTATATTATATATATGTTGGCATGAATATCTGCTTCAAAACACATTAATCATGAATGCTTAGAACATTCTCCTGGCCGTCTCTAGCTGATATATTCTCGTCAATATCATTCTCAATTGAAGGAATAAAAAAAAAAAAAAACAATAAAGCGAAAGTCTTGGTACAAAGTACTTAATCAATTTCCTTGAACAAATATACTGTAAAATAGAGTACAAGAATTAACATCCTTTTAATATTTTTTCCTGCTATTGATTATTAGTATTAGAATTAGCATGACAGCCAACAGGTTCCGTAAGACTTGAAATTGTGTTATGGAAAAATGTTCTCACTTTGGTTAATCATCAACCTTAATTAGCCGTTTCGCCATCCTTATGTAAATATACATATAACTTCGCATCTTGAGGACTCCAAGAAAATCACTAGATTTTTATTGCTTGTTCAATATTCTGCTGTAATTGTTGCTGTTGCTGCCTTTGTCGAATGTTGCAGTTGAGCAGCGAGCATGAATGCGTAGCATCACGAGGTAGTGGAACCACAGGGAGATTGTCACAGTTGCATACTTCAATCATGTTGCCATCAGGGTCATGAAAGAAAAGTTGATCAACGCGGATTTCACCATCTTCCACACCACCCTTTACGTATTCTATCGTCATCTCCTTCAGTTTCTTCTCTACTGTTGTCATGGACTCACACTGCCAACAAGAATTACTTCAGTACATATAAATTTACAAATTAAAGAAGTACCCAAACATAGAACGTCCGGTCAATGATAACACTCATACAAATATTAAAAGAAAGAAAGAAAAGAAAAAGAGCATTTATTTTCTAACCAATATATAAAAGAAAATCTATACCTTTTTGCAATGTCAAGTGTCAACAATCAACATTTAAAAACATGTTCTAATGTGATGTGATGTGAAAACTTAGACTATTAGTATTAACTACAATTAACACAAATCTTTAGAAGTAAAGAGAAATGAACCAGTAGCTTGGGCTTATTGGATCATGTTCGAGTTTTTGCATTATGCAGGCCAGTTATGTGTTTTTCTAAGTAGATTTGGGGTTTTATATAAAGAAATTTGGGGCTTTATATAAATAAATTTGGGGCATGGATGGAGGAGGGTTTCTCCAGGCTGTAGTTTTTTTGGACAAAAGAATTGGAGTGTTGGCCGTTGGGATTGGTCCTGTTGCAAGGAAAAAAGAACGTTATTCGCCACGTAAGGCGAGCTTCGCTCTACTTGGTTTGCAATACAAAGCTTCCTCATTGAACTTCGAAATCTTCTAGTATGCATAGATTGGCTAATACATGAAATATACCTGGAAAGAAATATGATTGTCCTTGGGATTAATTCGGCCAACCTTAGGCATGTTATCGGGGTTTTCAGATTGGAGAAGATGGATGCCAATGCCATAATTGAACAGCCTATCCTTGACAAAATCAGAAAACTATGAATAAATATTTAGTAAAATACAAGTTAAGAAAAAAAAAAAACCTTGACAAGAAAGGAAGGGGTTTTTTTTTTTGGCTCTTTCTCCCTTTTTATGATTTCAATAATCTGTGTAGAAAGGTCAATTACCATGCACCAGAGAAATCAAAGGAACCAGGTCTCTTGATGGGAAAGAACCCAAGAACATGCTGATAGAAATCAAGAGATTTCTCAATTGATCTGCACACAAGTGAAACGTGATTCAAGCACTTCAGCTGCATTGGATTCTCCATGTTTTTCTGCCTAAATACTTTGGCTCAACCAAAAGAAAGAAACTTAAATACTTCCACAAAATTTCTGTATGTAACAGAGTTTAACGTTAAACAGAGAAATCGAAGATAAAGGAATGGTAGTTAAAGAATTGTGGGAAACAGTAAAGAGCTTTGATGAAGAGATGTGGAGATTGGAGATCGCTCTACGACTCTACCTCGCACCTATTTAGAGAGGACAGAAAAGGGCAAGTACGTGAGCTTTTTTCTGAGAATTTTTTTAATCCCTTTTTCTTACAAGTTTGGTTAAGAACAAGACATATTTTTAGGTCATCATTACACAATCACACGTAGATTCCACGCTTAGAATTGGAAGAACAGGTGTAGTCATTTTCCTCTTTTTTTTTTTTTTTTTTTGTCGTTGACAAGTTGGTAAATATCCTGTGCGACACAAGATTTGATGGGACAACTTTTTTGACCACGTAAAGACTATTCATGGATAAAGCCAAACTTAAAACAAGAGCCTCCCGGACACTTAGTTTTGATTAGACAATATGTTTTAGTAAGAAAACCAATTGGTTTTTTACTTCCCATGTTCTGATAAGACAAAATATGTTTTTGTGAGAAAACCAATTGGTTTTTTTACTTCCCATTGGTTGAAAAGTTGTTTCCCCTCATTAGTATCAAAATTCGTTCGCGCTTTCAGAAAATACAATCCCCTTGGCCCTTTCAAATGCTAGCAAATTTCCTCTTCCCTCCTTCCTTAATCTAAGCTTGATACTTTCAAAGTTTCGTATCTTCACTTCTAAATTGGATAAAATTAATTTAAATAATTGAAGTTGTGGCAGGTATTACGTTATCTAGTTCTAGCCCAGACTCGTTGTCATGTAACGCACTAAGGCAGCTATGCTGGCAAGGCTAATCCTGATCAGATGGATATATATGGGCATACCTAAAACACTTTTAAGATTGGCAAAGCGTGTTTAGCATATATAAAAAAGATATTCCATGTTTTCTTTCATTTGGTTGATGTTTTTTTCTTTGTTTTATCATTAGTCTCCAAATGCAAGCAACTCCTCTGTTCCACTGCTCCATAGTATTGAACCAATGGATTCAGTGTTTGATCAGACTTGAAATATTGTCAGAAATTACTAATAAAGTTAGAAATTCCCAAGAGCTGATTTCCTGAAACAGACGATGAACCTAATAAACGGGTGGTGAAAAGTAGCTTTTGCCAAATATAATGAGACGGACCCGGGGTTGCAATTCTTCTTGGTAACTAATGGATGGTAATGACCGAAAGAAAAATCCACGGCCCTTGTCTTCAGTGTTTGATCAGGCTTGAAATATTGTCAGAAATTACTAATAAAGTCAGAAATTCCCAAGAGCTGATTTCCTGAAACAGACGATGAACCTAATAAACGGGTGGTGAAAAGTAGCTTTTGCCAAATATAATGAGACGGAACCGAGGTTGCAATTCTTCTTGGTAACTAATGGATGGTAATGACCGAAAGAAAAATCCACGGCCCTTGTCTAGCACATGTGAGCAGACGGAAAGAGTACAAGAACAATGGCCACATAATTATTTTCTCTAATCAATGTTAATTTTGAGAGAAAGAGTCCGTTCTTCTGTATTTGAACTCAAGACTTTAAGTTCATCATAAAAGACCCATTAACAACTGCTAGTTAGAAATTATAAACCTGAATTTATTTTATGTATTTATATATATAATTATTTAAATTTTTTATTTTTAAATTAATTGAGATGATATTAAAATTAACATTTGATGTTACATGTTAAAAGTTCGAAAGAATTAATTTACATAATATCCTCTCCAACTATTTATTTATTAATATAAATGGATTTAAGAATAAATAAAAAATTAAAAAATATTCTTGATTTCAATTATTGGATAATCTAATTATCTGTAGAACAATTTATCTAAGGGGTGTGTCTAATGCAATTACAGAGAAGTAATATATTATTTTTTCAAGAGCAACAATGTTCCCTCAAGTAATATATTTTTATGATTCAAAACTAAATTAATACTCCTATTAATAAAAGAAAATCATAGAGGAAAGCAGGTAAAAAAGGTAGGCGAGCAGCTTGATATTTATTTGTAAGCAAAATACAAGTACAACAATCATTTTGTGGCGGTAGGTATTTGATATTTCGAGTCAGCTAAGAAAAGTCTACCAACAAAGATGACAGAGTAGAGTGTTTGCCTACTGCACAGAAGCTATGTAGAGTTCTAGTGATGACTGGTTTTTCAAACGGTTCAAAGTCTGCTACAGCGCCAATCTTTGTGGACTGATATCATTGTGGTCCCCGGAACCCCTGTTCTAATTCAAAAGCGGAATCACTGGTATTTCAACTTCTTGCAACAGCACTGATTGTGGCACTTTGTTTCCTGCTGGAGGCCATAACTAGGCAGGTCATCAGATTTCTCATTTCAGTTTCAGTAAAGAAAGAAATTGGAATATGTTAGGTCCGAAAGTCAATGTTCGAATAAGCCCGAGATAACTCACAATGGCAATGCCGTATACCACTGATTTTCTTATTTATAACGTGGAGACACGTATTTAACATGCCAGATATTCGGTGGGTTTGACGGATGTTAATGTAATATTATGTAATTATGTAGTTAAATATAATATTATAATTAAAATAATATTATTTAATATCACAATATAATAATTTTTAATATTATATTTGACTATATAATTATATAATATTACAAAATATTACATTATCATGAAAATTGACGTGTTTTAATTTGCTAACCAGTCAGGCATATTCATGATTTTCAGATATTGTTTATGTCAGGTCTTTGACATGTTTCATTTGTCAAATATCGTCAGCATATTTTAGTATCCGTGATCAAGTTCATGTCATCTAAAGTTGTACTTGAGCAGCACAATCCGATTCCGACCAGCTAAGGCCAAGCATATCAAGAGCACTTTGGATTTGACGTGGCTAGACATATCGTTACTCTAACCTTCAGCTTTAACCTTGCCATAATAAAAACTCTATATTTGTGATTGGATTTATGAAAATTGTGATGAGGAAATAAATCATATTTAGAGTTTATAGGAGTATATCAAATAGTATATATATATATATATATATATTGTATATTATTTAAGCTCAAAATTTTAAGTTATTGAGTTTTTAGTACTACAAGGGGTTTGATTTTTAGCAGTGTTTTTTTAATCGTTTAGCGGTGTTTATTAATGTTACTATAAGGTTGCGACGTTTACGAAAAAACGTCACATAAAGTACTGTCTATACACGTATCACAGTAAATAGCATATTTTTTAAAAAATATCTCAATATTAACAACGTTTGTATCTAAAGTGCCACCATTTTAGCGGCATTTATATTTTAGAGATGCCGCTATTTCAGTGATATTTTTATGAAAAAAACGTCATTCCATTAACGGCGTTTAACAGAAAATGCCGCTACTTTGCATGGCGTTTGAATCTAAAAATACCTCAATATTTGTAACGTTTGTATCTTTTAGACGTCGCTAATTCAATGGCGTTGTTATGAGAAAAATGTCGTTACTTTTGTGACGTTTTTATAAAAAATGCCACCGAACTAGTGGCGTTTGCTGGAAAGAGCGCCATTATTACTAGTGATGTTTTATGCTACAAACGTCACTAAATTATTCATTTAGCGGCATTGGTCAACGCAAATACAACCATTATGTAAAAAAAAAAAAATTACAATTTTTATAATAAATTTTATTTTCAGTAAAGAGCTTAAATTCAGAAACTGAAATTAATATTAACTTCATTCACATTTAAATATACATCTAATTAATACAAAGTTTAATAATTAATATAATAATATTCAAATATTATAAATACATTAACCAAATAAAAAATTAAAATGTATGAAATGGATGACTACATACATTTTGCTAGCTCCCAATTGATGAAAAAAATTTTCACATTGGTTACTAGCATGCTCAACAACCTACTAAATAATACCATATAATTTTTAACACTTCATTGTATGCTTATTTTTTATTTAAAAAATTTAATATTTACTAAATATAATACCTGAGTTGATGGAGCACCAAGATCATTTCCTGAAAATTATTGTTGCACAAAATTCATAAAATGATCGAATCGATCATGTAACTGCTGAAATTTTGCACGCTCTAGCTCATTCTAGTATGTTCTTCTTCAATTTTGGCACGTTTGTGTTCTCTTTCTGCTTCCATTTGCTGAAAACGTTGTTGCATAGTTTGTAACTCCCTCTCAATATTGAAATATCTCGCGAAGACTGACTTACTGAGAGTATAAATTATGGAGAATTATCTCCATAGTAGGCAGATGGTGTTGGACCCAATTCAAGGTCTCGAACCCGTCCATGCCTTTCTTTTCCAGTAACTTTTATGAATATTCGATTTTTCATTTCTTGTATGTTGAAAGAACCTTCAGATGCTACTTCAATCTCAGCAGTCATTTTCTCTTTCGCTTTCTCCTGTGAATTTGTCATATACAACAATCAAGTTTAATGACTAATTGATTATATGTTAAAAAACAGTTAATATTTACTTTATGTTAAAATAAATGATACAAATTACTATAAATCAGCTGCTAAAATCGTTACTTATATGAGGTAAGCTTATAAATACAAATATGCACATTCAATATGTAGTAAGTTAGTATTAGGGTGTAATACTAACCAGTAGTGTTGATTGTTATCGTGTAGCTTCTTATATAGAGAGTTGAAGGGAAGATAGTTGACGAACATATTTCGATTCATTGACCCCAACTTCATTAGTGAACAGAGTGGCACAGTCGTGTATCATGCTAATCATGTGATCCAATGCATGACAAGACTGGATGATTATTATTTGCTCTCGTATAATGCATAGTAAGCTATATTCAAACCTTTATTACTCCAACCTGTTCCATTCTATGATCTGATGATTATTCTAAATATATCATTGTTATTATTTTGCAGTCGTCATTGGGTGCTTATTGTGATTGACTTAAAATCCTTAATGTCATATTTTCTTAATTCAATTAATCCAACGAGGATCCCTAACCCCGATATTGAAACTTTTATAAAAAGGTATTACAGTACTTTATTATATTATATATGTTTTGTTTCTTCATATTATAAATTTTATTTAGGTTCCCACTAATTTTTTTTTCAATTTAAGGTAATATCTGCATTCAATAAGAAGATAAAAAAATCGAAATGTGTGTCATTACCGATAAATATCAAATTTATTCTTTTAATGCTGAGTTTGTGTAGATAACTATTTTTTAAACCAACTCAATTTAATTTTTAGGTTTCTCGTCAACCCGATAATACTGAATGTAGACATTATGTACTTCATTTTATGTGAGAGATTGTGTTACGTGATTTTATGACCACACCATTCAAGGTTAGTATAAATTTCATAAACTCGTTATATATTTAAAAAAAATGGTACATTATGTTCTCATTTCTTAACATTTACGTCTGATTTTTTTTTTTAGTAAGAGGGTAAAGAAAGCTTCACAGAAAAGGAGCTAGATGAAGTCCGTAAAGAATGGTGTGATTATGTATTGTCATTTATCAATGTTGATAAACTTTCAAGTTAGACATTGTTGGTTGATTGTAAATATATATGAAACAAATTGTTATAATGTTGTTAACATGCAATGTTGAATGAAAACTTTAAGTTTGTACATTAAGGTTGGGTATTGGTTTAATATTATTGATATACTTAATATGAATACATTATATGTAATTATTAAATTACTTAATACGATTATTTCAGAAAAGTATATTAATATGGCAATGTTATCAGTTTTAATTTCGGATGTGTGGTAAATTTTTTGAAATACAGCAATGTTCATTATGCAAATTTTAAAATGTAATTCATAGTATCAGATATATAAATCAAATATTTTCTGGGCATAAATATACAACTGACAGCAAACATTTTTCTGGGCATAAACGTACAACTGACTTCACATATCAATTATGTTTATTTGATGCGATTAATGAAGGCATTTTTAGTAAGAAAATGCCTTCATTCACCCCCTACGAAAAAATATTGAAGGTGTTTTTTACCAAAATTACCTTCAATAATCCCTTCAAAAAATTATTGTTTGAAATATTAAAGGCATTTTGGGCAAAAAACACCTTCAATAATATCAACTAAAAATAAATCGAATGGATTATGAATGGCATTTTCCTACAGGTAACGTCTTCAATAATCACAACAAAAAGTTATGAAGGCATTTTTAGATATAGCTGTCTTTAATAATCCGACCATTAAATATTATCCCTGCAAATATTAAAGGCGTTTTGAGCTAAAAACGCCTTCAAATATCTCATCCAAGTTTTGTCTACGGAATATTGAAGGCGTTTATTATAAAACCGCCTTTAAAAATTCAAAACAAATTTACTGGATTATAGAATGCGAGTTTGGCCAAAAATGCCTTTAATAATCGACCACATATTTTTCTTATCGATTATTAAGGGCATCTCTCAACTAAAAATACTTTCAATATTCTATAATAAATTTTTTAAAGCAATTGGTGAAGGCATTTATGCCAAGAAAATACCTAGAATATTCAATAACAAATAATATGTGCCTAAACCCAAAAAAAGCTTGAAGGATGGATCGAACCAATAATCTTATGGTAATTAAACATTCGTACGATCCTAACAATTTGATAAGCTTAATATTGGTTGAGTTTTTGAAAAAAATAAATTTAATAAGACTGAAAAATTTTTTGACCTAAATTAACGCCTTTTTTTGTAGACAACGCCTTTTTTAATCTCATACAATTTTTTATGACGTGATTATTGAAGGCATTGTCTGTCAAAAATACGCCTTAACTATTCACCAAAACTTTTAATAAAAAATATTCAAGGTGATTTAGTAGAGAAGCGCCTCTAATATCAAGTCTTCGGTGATGTTTATAAGTAACAACGCCACCATTTAAATATTTAGTGACGTTTGGATAATAAACGCCTGAAGTTTTATAAAAACAAGGAAGCTAGCGGCGTTTGTAAGTGAAAGGACGTTACAAAACTGTCGTTAATACGTCATTTTGCTGTAGTGTAGGTTTTTCATATAAATATATAAATATATATAGTATATCTTATTTAAATTTTTTAATAATCTGAGATTTTTTACTTACATATAAATTTTATCTCAATAATTTTTTTCGTTCACTTGTGAATTTTGATAAAGTCCCACTTCGGTTAAATCTTATCAACACCTTATTTGGATCAGGTAATTGTTAGAAAAAAAATATATATATATATATATATATAAGAAAAGATAACTAATAGAAAAAAATTTTGGTTTTAAAGTGCGAAAGACACTTTCTTAAAGATAATTATGTCTTTATGATACAATAAAGCATCAAACTCTCTAATCAAAAATAGTGAAAATATTTATACTAAAAGATTTATTTATAATGAATAAACAGACATAAATTTCTATTCAAATGATTATGACCTTATATATAATCATGACATTTATAAATAATAATCTATTAATATTCAAATAGTTAAGATCATTTATCATATGATAATAGTTTCTGTTCCAATATAATTATTCAAAATATAAATAAAATTAATACAAAAATTAATTTTATTTATCAATGATTAAATCTTTCTATCTAATGTGAAATACATCACATTTTAAACTACCAATAGCAATCTCACTTCTTGGATGGTCTCAATGTACCTTAGGCCCACCATTCAACCTTGCCACTCTATGGGTCTAAGTTATCTCAATACCTCTCAAACTTGAACTTAATCATAACACATAATCTTGCTGCCTATGTTGTATCAGTGCCTCTCAAGTTTGCAATCAATCATAGTTTAGACTCAATCTTGCTCTCCATCACAGGTTGACTCAATATATCCCCCACTCGAGTGTTTCGATTCTACATATCATCATATACTCGATGCAATCCAAGTTAAAATTTGGGCTCTTATACTAATTGATAGGGAAATAAGTCACACATGAAGCTTTTCAAAGCACATACATACATGTTGAATACCATTTGAGTCCAAAAATTTAAGCTATTAAATTTTTAAATACATATAAAATATTTCATTTAAATTTTTTATTCACATATAAACATTATCTCAATAAATTGGATATGCAATGGAATAACAATTTTTTTTTTCAAATGATTAACTTTCGTTGCCTCCTACTGCTCCTAGAGAAAATGATGGAGAAGAAAAATGGTAAAAAAATTAGTAATTTTTTATGTTCAAGTGGTGTTCTTCTAGATGATGTGAAATATTGAGCCAAACAATATAAAAGAAAAAAATTGTGATTTTGTTGCTTCTGTACAGAGGTTTCGGCCTGTCAAAGCTCGAGCTAGCATATAAAAGATTGCTTGAGTTTAAATATAATATAAAACTGTTGATAGAATGTCAAATTATTTTCAATGCTCAATTTAATTTTTTGTAACTTTAAATATTAAAAAAATAATTTTTTTATTATGCATTAATTTATACGAATGTTTTTACAAAATATGTATATATAATGAGAGGTAATTTTTTTCTCATATCTCTTATTCTACAATTCAAACTCAAAATTACTAAATTAGATCTTAGATCTTTTTTCTTTCCTTTATAAAATCTAACATTTCCCAATCTTGGATGATTGGACATGGGTTAAAAACACGAAACAAACAAACAAACCCAAGCCTGGGTTCCAACTGGGCCTTTCGCTTTTAGTCGCCCACTTGAACAAAAGGCCCTATCCATATGTCAATCCTAAATGCCTAACATTGATAGACTTGGTTAGCTTGTGCGGTTGGGGGTGGAAACCACCACGGAGTCTGTCAAAGTTTCATCAACATTTCGTCCCATTCAAGTGGTTTCTATACTCAAATCAACATTACAAGTAACTTTAATTCCTGTATGATCATGAAAGAAATTTCATTATTTGGTTCCCTTCACTCAAAGATGACTTGAATGCCTCTAATTGCATAAGATTGTTATAAATGGGCAGTTGGATTAGAGTTAATGATGATTGTTGTCTATGGTGATGCTGATGAACTGATCACAATCAAAATCAACAATATCCTTTTCAAAATCTGCCGCAGATTTCTTCAATTTTATTTGTCTTCTCCAAATAGTACTTAGATTCTACGCTTCCTTTATGTCTCTACGCGTTGTTTGATCTTTTCTCGCCAGCTATTGAAATGCAAAGCTATAGCTTATTGATTTGTTACAGGTTCCTACAGAGTAGCCCAACGAGGAAAGAAATTAATATTTCCAGGTTAGGTCACTTTCATTTCAAACAATAAACAAAGAAGAGTTGGCCAGAATTGCATCAAAATTATGTCAGAACGTGCCTTCATGTTTAAGCAACAACGTGCTCCTAACTTCACATTTTCTGTCATATGAAAATCATTCCTGATTTCACGTTGCTTTTCTTTTATTCATTTATCTTTTTGTTTATTTCACGAAAATTCTTCACTTGTAAGGATTAAATTTGACATATAGTTTTTGAGTTTTAACCTTATAAATTTTTTATAATTTAAAATGTGATACCTTTTATATTGAATAAAAAAATTATTTATATATAATTTAAAAAAATTACATATTTAATTTAAATAATTAAATTAAATGTTGAAATGGATTAAGTCATTCGAGTTTGTTAAGAATTTTTTTAATAGGTAAAAAAATTTAAAAAGATAAAGATTACTGAGCTTATTTAGTAAATAAATTCATTATTTAATTTTTTATTTATTAATTTTTTAAATATTTATAAATTATTAAATATTATTTATTTTGAAAAAATTTATATGAACAAAAATAATTATTTTATGACAAAACAAAATATCATAAGTTTTTATAATTATTCAAATAATTATAATTATTTAAATAAAAATTTTTTATTATACAAATTATCATAACTATTTAAATAAAAATTATTAATTATTAATTTATTATAAATAAATTTTTCTATTAGACCAATTTAACTAATTCTGATTCAAAAATTTTAAAATGTTATTATATCTTATAAACATAATTACTTTTAAAATAATATCTTTCACATCTCAAAATTATTTTTTCTTTTTTCTTATTTTTCCTATATTCTCAAATTTTCTAACATAAACAGTACCAAAAAAAAAAAAACGTATACAGAACTTTTACACTCATTTTCTTTATACCTTTGACAAGAATCGGAGAAGAAATGAACCAAGAAGGTTGAAATGCTTTAAAAATGCATGTGCTTTGCACCTATAATCCAACTTCCCAAATTCTTAATGCATTACAACTTTTGATTAATCAATCTTATCCAATTCTCACCCATTCCGGCCCAGTCAACATTCCAGGCAGCTGGAATTGAAAATTCTTTTTAATGAAGTGTTGGCCAAGTCTCCCCCCACCAAACTTGCTTCTAAAACTAAAACACAAAAAGACGTTCCTTCTCTTTCTTTCTTTCTTTCTTTCTTTCACTCCCTTGATGCAAAGTCGATGCCAAAAGAAACAAAACCTTGACATTCCAAGTTCCCACCAATCAACTCTCACCACATAATCAAATATCATCCTCACGTGACCGAAAAACTAAACACGAAAATACAATTTCCATATGGTAAAGCAACACATTCTTTCTGTCAAGTACAAGAAACGAATCACTTCGTGACTTCAGCCGTTCATCTCTTTTCAGAGATCCTTCTCAGTTCTCATCTGGTCACCCATAAAACGACACATTTTAACGTACAATTTTCTAGCAGAGAACTGAAAATACCAAAAGACTAAATTATCCTTTTTGAATATTATGTTTTACGCCAATTTTTTGGCTTTTTTTTCTTTGGCAATTGGCATTGATTACTAGAATCAGGGAAGCTATAACGTGGATGTCGAGGAGAAAGCTGAATCCGTATCTTTGTTTTTGAGATTTTGTGGGGCTTGTTGATGGGTTTGTAGTAATACTAACTCTCTCATTTTTCATTTTTTTTTAAAGATTTTTTTTATTGAATTTTATTAGACGATAAATTTTGAAATTTGCTCTCTGGGTTTCTTGACTGATTTCATTTTCCCTGTGGGTTTCATTTTTCATTGAATTTTATTCAATTTTCAATTCAATTCCTTAGAATTTTGATTAAAAAAAATGAAGTTATGGTTTTGACATTGGAATTGGGTTTAACAGTAAAGTACGCCTCTTACTAGATTCTTTATGGATATTCTATTTCAGAAAGTGGGGTTTTTAGTTCTTGTAAATATTGGTTTTTTTTTTTCTTTTTGGGGTTTAATATTGTGTGAGAGGGTGGAAAAAATGTCTGGTGGGACACCAGTTGCTGGTGGATATATGAGGCAAAGGCATAGTCAAGGATATGCATCAGGCAATGAGGACCTTGAGGATGATGCTTGCTCAAGGTTACAGCCTATGTCACTGGAAACTCCGAGAACTAGAACTTGGACTGAGATTCTGGAGAATGTGCTTTGGGTTGGTTCAGCATTGTTCATTATCTACTTTGGTGATAGGCACTACAATTTGATATATCTATTGTGGCACGATGAGCGAATCAGAAGGTGATTTACTGGATTGAATTTTAACTTGGTGTGCTTTAAAATACTCATATTTTGCATTTTATGTATGATTTATGAGATTTTGTTGTTAGTTATGTGTTTATGATTCTTGAATCCTGTTGTTTTTCTTTTGAATAATTGCTAATATGCTGTTCTATATAATTACGGTAACTGAAAACTTATCATGGCCCTTGACAAGGTTCATTATTATGTTTACTTTGGTTGCTTCAATGTCAAAGTGCTTGGAACTAATTAAAATTGTAACTGAAATGGGAGAAACTGGTTAAAGATAAAAACAACAATTCCAAAGATCTCCTTAGATTGTTGGAAATGCTGCTTCAATTGGTTTAAAAGTCAAAGTGCTTGAACCACTAAATTGCTGGACAGAAAAGTGGAACTACATTGTTGTTCCAGAGCTCCTATCCATTTTAAGTGCTGCTTTTTACTTTGTTCTTAAATCTAATTTTATAGTTAATCTTTTGGATTGCTGAATGATTGTTTTTGTGCCCAAGATCTGTTCATATCAATTTAAGCATGAAGTTTATGTACATAACACAGGATAAGGCACTTTTAACTAGGGACGTTATAATGGACATGACACTAGACAAACTAAAGGCAAGTATGTTTTTATCTAGCTAGTTCTCTTGTTCGAATACGTTGAATTTTACTAGTATCACCTTGTAAGCTGTGCTGCACATATCATTCTGTACTATCTATTATGTTAAAGAACCAGAATATAGATCATGATATAAATAGCTATTAACGTTCGAAATCAGCGAGATCTAAATGTATGAATATTGTACTCATGCAGGATCATACATTTGAAGTACCTTTACGTGGCTCTGACATTATGTTTGACAGATATATGGACATGTTGAAAACATTGCTAGAAAAGTGAAATTTTATCCTATAAATCAACTAAAAGCCTACTTGTGAGAATCTTTGCATTTAAAACACAATTGTCCTGGGTTCTGACAATTGACTTATAAAAGTTATGGCTCCAAGCATCTTCCTGTTGTACCATCAAGAAAGTGCCACCATGATCAGTGATCACTTCCTAATGTAATGGAGTTTATGGGTTTGTTAGGAACTGGGATCATAAATTATTGAATTTGTGCAATAAATGCAATTCACTTTTTCTTCTTCCCACCTCTTCAATGATATCATTTACCGATGGAAAATTACTGCTAGCATCTTGGCCCCCATTGAATTAGAATAGTTATTATTTTTTTTCTTTCTTTTCCCCAGGACTTTTTATGTTAAATTGGAGAAGTTATGAGTTTGTGCTTTCACCTCAAGGGATGTTCCACGCTCTTAACATTTGTCTGGCTATCTCCTGTGGCTGTGAATCGAACCTAACTGATTTCAGTGTCTTTCTATTTTATCTAACATACAATGGATAAACTGTCTCTATCGCATATCTGACAATCAAATTTTAATTATTTTTTTGGTAAATTTTGTGATTACATGATTTTTTTCATTTTTCATTCATCAAAAAGCTGGCTTAACTTTTGAATAGTCCCAGTAGTGCTTTTAGTTATGAGTTGCAACATTTGCTCCATTCGCTGTTTACATAGTGAATTTTTTACTCTTTGTAGTTGCACAACATTCAGATACTGTGTATATATTCATGGATGTGATTCTGCTTATATCTCCAATTATCTATTTCATTTAATTCCCGTGCAGAATGCCTTTATACCTTGGCTTGGTAGGGATTGGATTGAACGTTGCCATCTTCTTTTGTACGAGTATGCTAGCGTGGCATGCAAGAAGGTGTGACGAAAAGTGGGAATTGTTAAGCATTACAGCTTTGCCATTTCTTACCTTGCTCGGACTTGTCTCCTTTTGTTTGTAAGGGAAACAATTGTGTTATTTCTTCATAGATTTGTTGGGTGGAATATGTACAATTTCTTTTCATGTTTTTCTAACATTTTTCATGCAGGCTCTGCTTTGCTCTGTGGCCTATTTGGGGTTTCCTATCCCTTCCTCTTCTGGTGCATTTCACGGCATATATTTTTTTGTTTTCACTTGACTGATATTTCACCTGTGGAAACTGTCTAATTATTATTATTATTTTGAACTTCTGCAGTTCACGCTGTTTATGGCTGGCTTGGTTGTATATCCTCATATCATGATTAAGACATTGAGGCCACAAAATGATATTTCCCGCATAGATTAAGCATTTCTGATATAAAAACACAGTACAGACTTGCATGAAGATACTATCTAAAAGATGGATGGTTGGCAGTATCAGCTATTGACTGGAGTTTTTTCAGCATTCTGCCTTTGCTTCTCGTGACACTTTTTGGCTTGTTGGTGCCGATGATGACACAGCTGATTGTCTTTAATCAGTCTGATTTTACATTTGCAATGTCGACCTTGCCTTGATGTTGCTTGATGCACCTTGTTATTGCGTCTTAGGATTTTGAGTACTATTATCAAATATGGGGGGCAGGTCTCTTCTACTTTTTAACTTATGTGTTCGTCTGATGATATTGAGGCATCATTTAGTGATAGACAGGATTGTTCTTTCAGATGAAATTCTTTTATACTGAACCACATCTGTTTTGCAGAGAAGGATCTGAAATGAAAAGGATATACCGAAAAGAGCATGGTTTTTGTATTACAGTGAAATTTATCCTCTCTTGTTTCGTGACTTTCCCCCTTGTTGCTTAGTTGCAAGTACTGGTGGATGATTTCATAATATTGCGAGATGTTGGACTCATTCAAAGAAGGTTCTTACAAATGAGGGTCCGTTAGGGATGTATTCATAAAACGTTACCCACAATGTGGTGGGGTGGTTATGCTTGACCAATTTGAATACTGAAAAATCAGAAGTATTTCGTCGTACTTAAAATCTTGAAACATGATAAGCATAATCAACTACTAACAATATCCCAAAGGCCGAAAGTGAAATCTTGAGCCTGACATGTATTTGAATTTTTTTTCTTGGATTTCGACAATGTTCGCTTTCCAAACGTAACAAAACATTTTCATCCACAAAAAGAAACGAAAAACTTAGCAAAGCATTAGTTTAATTGATAGAGAAGAATGATGAATAGACACTTCATCAACTCCAATATTCCTCTGATGTCTTGTAGACCTTGTCTTCTCCGAAGAGAGGAGTAAATGATGAATAAATAAAGACATGGAAACAAATTGGCAAGAATCCTTTATCTCTACAATCCTACAATTCATCGAGTTGGTGATGGGTTGGCTGATAATAGTGATATAGTATTCATTGTTGAAGCCATCCATAGTTTTTGGCTCATTTTTTTTTCCTCTTGCCATACGCTTGATATTCATTCTAGATGCTTTAGTTGTCCCCTAATCCAAATGTCTGAGTCCAAGAATTCAGAAAAAAAAAAATTAAAAGGGTTCAGCGAGGTGATAATTATTTGTACTCTTAGGTAATAGCCTAAACATAGTTTATCTGGCACAGCAATAGCAATAGCAATAGGCAAAGGACATTGTTCAATCCATATTCCACCGACAAAGTAAAAACTCCAGGACATCTCAAGATAGATTTTCAGTTTAAACAACTCGAAGGGAATTAAAAGGGGATTTGTCTCTTTTTCCACTTGGACAGATTTAAGCAGACTTTGATGACTTTCACCTTGTTAGAGTCTATTATATTCTCATAGTTATTACTGGATATTCTGCTGAACTGATTTGAAGTGGCCTAAAGTCCTTTCTATCTACGCTTAAAAGAAAAGAAAAAAAAAAAAAAAAAAGCCCACTTGGGTGTTAACCCTGGATTTATATCCATAGCTTTATTCTGGATTTTTAGATGTCCAATGAATGAATTTGTATGAAAAAGCTAAAAAAATGTGACCCCCACTACAATGAATTTGTTAAAAACCCCACGAAACACCATCAACCATGTTTTGTCCTCCAAATAGGGAAACATATCTTTCAACATCTCAGCTGATCATCTATAAAAATAAAAAAAATAAAAAAAAAAAGAAAGCATTGCAGCAGTACAAACATCATTATTCTCACCTTAGTGCTCAGAATAATTCTTAAGAGTTTGCATCACCAATTTGTTTATAAGCAGTACATACACAACCTGAAAATTTCTGATAGAATAACGAGGCGCCGAAAAAACAGCTTCATGTTCTCCATATCAGGGATTGAAACTGTTCATTTGATCAATACTTGTTTTATCTCAAACCTCTCATTTGTCTGATACACAGGATATTATTGAAGAGGAAGTAAAAGGCAGAAGACTTTTGTAGCGATGAGATCAAAAGAGAACATTTCTTTTTTATAATTTTCTTTTGTTCAAGTAACTTCAGTTGAAACCGACAAACTTTAGTTGCAATCCTCAACATCAATCAATTCAAATACATTTCCACCACAAACATGCAACAGCCTGATTTTTCTTTAATTTTACGTGGTTTCGTTCAAGAAAGTGGTGTATGATTTTCTTTCACCCTCTGCTTTTCCTCTTTTTTTTCTTTTCTTTTTGCATCATGGGAACATATTTTTCTCATGATGACAATGTCATGTAAGTCTTACGTCAGACAGTTCATGTACATGGCCATTAGAAAATAAGTACTAAATGGAAAATTCACACTTCATAGGCATATAATGTTGTTATATAGTATTTGTGGAAAGATCATGAATAATTTTTTTTATCAATTACAGTGCTTTAGGATAATAAAATCAAACCGGACTTTTTTTAAATTTAAAATGATTAAATTTTGAATTTTAATCATTGATCTAATATTTTATTAACAAATTAGGTGATTTTTGACATCTCAACTCTCTAAATTTGAGAAAATATGCATATGCTATTTAAGCCAAATCCAACTGCAATTATGGTTAATTTTCTATATTCTGCTGAATCGTATGTAACTTTCTTTCTTAAGATTTTGAGGAATAATTGCAGTGTCTATTTTGATGAACTCGTATAAATTGGCCAAATTGGTATCATTCATTTCCAAAATCAAATAAGCAAAAAAGAAAAAAAAAAAAAAAAAAAGACCCAACTTAAAACAACTAGAGCCTACTGAAAGAGTAAAAGAATATGTTTATAGTCAACTAAGTCCAACCATGATGTTTCTTTGGAGAGGCAAATTCTTACATGGAGACCTCAATATGGAGAAGGGAAAGACCTCCCCTGTCTAGCAAATAATAGGCCAAGCAAAAGAACAAGGAAATGAATGTTAAAAAACAATAGGGCATTGGGCAGCGACGTTTCCCTCTCACGAGGGACTGCTACAGTACTGCTAGCGTGGGTGTCTTTTTATCCAATACATTGCATCTTGCATTTCAATCTTGTTTGGTGAAGTGGATGATACCTTTTTGCTCTGCGTACTTTTGCAAAAGAATTTGCTTGTCCTATGGAACACTCCATCTTCAATCTTCAGTAATTTCCCATTCATGCAGGAAGGCTCATGGCATAGTGTGGGATCTAATAAGCACAGATTGCTTGAACTTCAATTTTCCAAACCACAAAGTTAAAGCTTACAGGGCAATTGCCTCTATTTTTTTAATTTTCAAACCAAACTGAAGATTCCCCAAATAATCAATCCTTAATTATTCAGAAGGGACAATGATTATAAAAATGTAGAATTATGTGATCATAAGAACAAAATACTTACTATATTAGTACATTGTGTCTAGTTTACCAATAATGGCAGGTACAAGGATATGTTGACCCAAACACACACATGATGGGTGCAGCTGACTTGCATACAGTTTTCCTACATGCAAGATCTCTAGCCCACTAACTGGAAATTGAAGAAAAAAAAAAACAAAACAGTCTCCTAGTTCTGATACAGTACATGAATAGCAAGGGTTATTAAAAAAAAACGTAAATCCACATCTACTATCATATTTAATGGTTACTATATACGATCTTGAAAACTGTTTAGGAATATCATGAAATGTATACAAAAACAAATGTAATTATGCATTCATTGTAAATATGCATTATTCAACAGTTTTTGACAAATGCATACCCAAAATTTGTTAAGCACACTGTATTCTTAATTTCGAGTTTGAATCATTTTATTGTTGTATGTCAAAGAAATTAAAAAGATAAAAAATAACGTGTGGTGATAATTACAAATTAAAAAATATAAAAATAACTATTAATGCTCATGTTTCAGGAGCTTATAACCTTTATTTAAAAGTCATTATCAACATATAACTTAAATCAATAACCATGTAAATATACTTCTCTAATAAGTTAAAGGAAAAAAATGTTTAATCAAATCTTGTCCTGTAAAGTCCAAGCTACCAAGTTCAACTTCTACTTCGTAAAAGAAGAAACAAAGAAAAAATACTGTAAATATGGCCTAAGTCTGAAAAGAGAAAGCAAAGAGCATATACATAGATGTGATAGATATGTATGGCTATCGTAATCCAATCACTTTGATCTTATATTCCACTAAGAAGATGTACTAGGCATGGCCCATTTTTATCAATGATCAGACAAGATCTTAAAATGACCAACATGCCCCTTCATGGAGTAGGACTAGGTGATCTGTGATAAATCTGATGTGGTGGTTCAACATGAACTAGAAAATCCCTTTTTATTATATTTATAAAATAAAAAACCATTTGTCGGAGTTGTGGAGATTGTGAGACCCACAGGTTTTTGTTCTTTAATCTTTGTCCAATTCTCCGAAAAAAAAAAAAACAAGTCACAATCTTTGTCCTAAAACTGAAGGGCTTGTTCCATTCTTCAGCAACAGGCAAGCCAACACCTGCTCTCCTATTTTTGATTTGCTGTTTACATTTCTTCTCTTCTCCCATAAAAACAAACCACTTAAGTGTCATGATTTAAGACTCATCTTTCTCTCCTCTTTATAATGTTTTAGGTTTGCTTTTCTCTCTTTGTCGTTGAATAAACTCTTGTGCTTTGTAGGTTGTGCCGTTGAGGTAGATGGGCCTTGAACTCCACTCTAACATTTTAATGGGACTCTATCTCCTCTTTCAGTGCTCTCTTTGCCCCCATTTTTTGTGCTGTCTCGCATTTTAAGTTTTCTTTTTGGCCATTTTCTTTTTTCTTGTTTTAGGTTTTAATGCGAAAAAAATATAAGTTTTCTCCCTTTTAAGGCCATGGCAATTTGTTCTATGGGGTTTTTGTATTTTGGTTTTTGATTTTACACACTGGTTTTGCAGATTATCTGGTAAAAATGTTGGATTTATGTGGTATTCAAAACTTTGGCTGACTGTGGTTTTTGAGGTCTGAGCTCCCTTCACTCTGCAAAATTTCCATTTTTTGAGATTATTGAGGTTGCTTGATCGTTAAGGTTTAGGTCCTTATATTTAAGATTTTCATTCAAGCTGTGGAAATTTGAAAATATTGGCTCCTTTTTTTAAAAAAAAATTTTTGGTACATAAAAGGATGGTCCTTGTTCAGTATAGATCTCTGAGATCGTTCTCTTGAAAATGGAAAATATTGAAGTGAAGTGATGGATGATAGTGAAATTTGTGATTTGTAGTTTATGTTTGTTGGATCGAAGAATGATGATTGAGAGATAGGGCTTGATTCTGGAGGTGGGTTGTGGTGAATTTGGTGTTGGCTAATTGTTGAACGAGGAAAGCATGGACAGAATGATTCAACCTCCATTGGTAAGTTAATTAGTCCATCCTTGCTGCTTTGAATTCAATCATATCATATGTTTGAAGAGACGTTATTTAATGGGTTTTTTGGTGTTAATAGCTAATGCTTGCGTTTCAAACTACTTGATGTGCTTTTGTCTGGGTGGTCCAATTCGTTCTACGTTAGATTTTTATCTTATCAAACTATATGGACTATTGTGATGGATTGTGTACCGTCCTTCTGTTATAGATGGTTTGACAATTCCTGGGTGAACTCTCTCTCAAAATTATTCTCCTGTAAACTGATTTGTTATATTACTGAAGGTATGGTGTTTTAGTGTGCGAGCACATATGTGGATGAAGTGATGAATATAATAACATTAGAAATGTACAAAGAAACATGTTTGCAGAAGTTACATCCTTCATGGCTTTGTACATCCAAACTTAAAAGTTGCTCTTTTTCTGAATCCTTGGGAATGGTAAGCGCTAAAATGTGAAACCAAAGATTTGACCAACTCAAAGGGGTTTTATGGGTTCTAATAATTGCTTTTATGTTGTCATCTAGGTTTAACAATAAAAGATGTCATAAATTGAATATTCAACATTATTAGCTAGATTATACATGCTAGAATTGTTCTCTATCATCAGAAATAAAGGATATCATTGGCACCTGGGTGGCTTGGTATGCATGTCTTTCTTGATGCTGATACCAGCCTGGTGCATCTTACAAGTTTCCTGTTACTATAGTAAGAACATATCTAGGAAAGAAAAACCCTCATCAATTGTGAATGCTCTTGGCAGGTTGATACAACGGCTTGCTTATGTAGAGTAGATGCTGGACTCAAAACTGTTGCTGGCGCAAAAAAATATGTACCCCGTACAAAACTCTGTCTCCAACCTGATATTAAACCATCCATTCATCCAACAACGAACAAGGGTGCACGCGGTGATAGGAGCCGTCACCAATCTCCTTTGCTCCCAGGACTTCCTGATGATCTTGCTATTGCCTGCCTAATACGTGTCCCACGGGTTGAGCACAGAAAGCTCCGTCTAGTCTGCAAAAGATGGTGTAGACTTTTGTCTGGTAACTTCTTTTATTCACTCCGTAAGAGCCTTGGAATTGCAGAAGAATGGATATATGTCATTAAGAGAGATCGAGATGGAAAAATTTCTTGGCATGCCTTTGATCCCATATACCAGCTCTGGCAGCCACTTCCTCCAGTTCCTAAGGAATATTCTGAAGCCCTTGGGTTTGGATGTGCTGTCCTCAGTGGCTGTCACCTTTATTTGTTTGGTGGTAAGGATCCATTAAAGGGTTCAATGCGACGAGTCATATTTTATAGTGCCAGGACAAATAAATGGCACCGTGCCCCAGATATGCTTCGTCGAAGACATTTCTTTGGTTCTTGTGTTATAAACAATTGCTTGTATGTTGCTGGTGGAGAGAACGAGGGGGTGCATCGGTCATTGAGGTCAGCTGAAGTCTATGATCCCAACAAGAATAGATGGTCTTTTATTTCAGATATGAGCACAGCAATGGTGCCCTTCATTGGGGTTGTATATGAGGGTAAGTGGTTCTTGAAGGGGCTTGGATCTCACCGACAAGTGATGAGTGAGGTCTACCAACCAGAAACTGACAGCTGGTACCCTGTCTATAATGGAATGGTTGCAGGCTGGAGGAACCCGTGTGCTTCCTTAAACAGGAACCTTTATGCTTTGGACTGCAAGGATGGTTGTAAGCTAAGGGTTTATGATGAAGTGACTGACTCTTGGAGTAAGCATATTGACAGTAGGATACATTTGGGCAATTCTCGAGCTTTGGAAGCAGCAGCTCTTGTTCCACTTAATGGAAAACTTTGCATCATTCGAAATAATATGAGTGTATCTCTGGTTGACGTTTCAAAATCTGATGATCTGAGAGGAGCAGCTGCTGAACATTTATGGGAAACTATAGCAGGGAAGGGTCAGTTCAAGACCTTGCTTACAAATCTTTGGTCAAGCCTTGCTGGCAGGAACCGGCTGAAAAGCCACATTGTTCACTGCCAGGTTCTCCAAGCATAATGACAGTAAATTTTTCCAATATAGGGTTGGCTCTGTAGTTCACGCCTTTTTGGTATCTCTTGAATGTGATGGGGTTGAGGATCCAGTAGCTTTCCAGGATGACGCTTCTCATGCACGTAAATCCTTCATTGTAGGTTCCTATCAATGTCAAAGGGTTGGATATACCACGAGGTATGAGGTGGTATTAATGGGGATTTCTGTTTTTGCTAGATTGTTAGGGTTACAAATATTTATATAATACACGGTTGTTACATGTAGAAAATTGAAAAGCTTGTTCACTTTGTTCTTTAGCTCTTCAAATGATTGCAAACCTGCGACTGCCTCATTCATTTTATCTTTCACCATTGAGGTTAGTGCAACAATCCATCTTTCGTCGTCCCTGTATGGGTTTGAAAACCTAGATGTAAACTTAACAGGTATAAGGGAGCAGTTGGTGCCTTGATAGGACAATGTAGTTAGCACATAACTGGCTAGGCACAACTATTGGGAAAGAGTATGGTTTTGCCATATTAAGTATGAAATTCAGTCAACTTCATGAAACATTAAATCTTAGGCCAATGAACTCAAGCAATCAGAGCACAAGTTTCCACGGTATACTCACAATAGCATTCGTAAAATATAACCTGTATTTATCAAAATTAATGTTCCTGACGAATCATTATGGCTTTGATTCTTCGGTGAGACTTAAACTGCTGCTATCGTAATAGATGAGCCACAATGTGATGAAAAGAGGAAAAATGCAGAGAAAATACCAAAGGTATCCATGTAATGAACAGTATGAAGCTGATTACCCGCCAAGTACACCTTGCTTTTGAATCCTGTTAAGCAAAACACTGCCAGATTGAGAAATCTGAGAATTGAAATGGAGTCCAGCAAGATCATCAAAGATAAAAGGATACATCCTAGGCGATACCGAAATGGCAAATGCGACTGTCCAGCTATTTGGACCTACTAGGGTGTGAGAAACATCTTCCGCTGAACTAGTGATGGCCCTAAAATTGCTTTATTTTCAATTTGTTTTTCAACTTTGTTTCTCATAAATGGATACAAAAGAATCTTATACAACAATACTAACAAAAGGAATCAAAATGCTCTCCCTACAAATCCATAACCTACAGAATTTTGCTATTTGCGCGTTGTACACCAACAATCTTATGCTGTTCCATATCCTGATAAGTGAGATTGTGCAAGTGTGAAGCACATCTCCTTCTGCTTCTTGTATTCGTTATACCGCAAGAAGAAATAACCAAGATAATCAAAATCGATGGGAGACATCCTTGCCTATAATTAGCAGAGAAAAAAGAAAAAAGATATGACTTGGATATGTCATGACTTATTGGGCTTCAAAGCATTGCTGGAGACTAGATATACCTGGATTAGGGCCCATAAAGCCCAATACAAGTGTGAAGCTAACATGAATGTGTTTGTCTCGACATAGAGAGCTTCAAGATCTTTTTCTGATACCTGTGGTTAACAAAGGAGCTTTCAATGTTGTTACTTTATCAAATTGGAAACATGACATACTATTAGTTTCAACTCTAAATATATCTCAAGTACAAAACTTCTTTTTTTTTTCTGAACTCACAAAGGCCAATATGTAAGCAAGACTAATACATAGCAGTGAAATCCTTATGCTCCATTATATTTGGTGCTTTTACATTTTGCTTTTCGCTATGTGTCCCTTGTTTTCAGTTCATTTTTATTTTTTGCTTTTCATTTTCAATTGAAAAAAGCAAAAAACAAAAGCACCAACAAATTGGAGCTTGGCAATCTTCAATTTGTTTTTCATAGTTTCATCGTAAAAGTCTTGAACGATAAGCATATGATTGTTTGCACACATGCGATAAAAAAGGTTAGTTACAGAGAGTCCAAGTTGTGGTTCTAAGACAACCACATAATAATGAAGAAAAAAAAAATCTATTTGGATCTAGTATTATGAGGGCTGCCAGTCAGATCAGTCATGAGTGGCTAATAGCAGTTAGAAATGGTCACATCAATTTAACATCCCAAGAATTACATCCTCAACGGAGCCTTTAGCTGGTAAATGGCATACTTAAGCCATAGCAAGAAAATATGCAGTTTGCACTACTCATCTCAAGACACAAAAATAATTTCAATTAACACACACACACACCAGGAAACAGGATACAGTAACTGAAACTCCTATTAGTCATGAGATAAAATAACCTTCCACATGGCTCAAATAATGCACATACAATTGATTCAACCATTGTAAGCTGTAACAAACTAATATATTCTATTTCAGGGGCAATCTTTTCAAACTTGAAACCTTATTGTTCAAACCACAAAGCACCCAGTCAGATACCCTTACATACCTCATATGGTTTTTCAGGTTGCAAATAATGCCTGAAAAAATGATGTTGTTCATCTTTACTAGGATACCTACATTAACACCACGTTAAATCATCAGTAGGTACCAATCTATTCAACTATTCGACATGGTTACACAAGAAAACAAAGATAATTTAAAGCAGAAAATATAGAGAAAGCATACAAACTATAATCACAGTCATAGCCTGCATATTCATTGAAGTGATTTCCAATGTCAAAGCCTCTGTAATTGTATGATCCGTACTCAAAATCTATGAAGTAGAGCTTATCTGGACATTGACGGGATAAACAGTTAGATCAATAAACACAAAGAAATTAGAACAATTTAAAGGTAAGCTGAAGAAACTATTCTTGTATTCCATCCAGCAATTAGGAACCATGACAGTATCACATTCTTCTGTCTAGAGGTTTTGATTTCATAAGACATCCTATCCTATGTGTTTATCATGGTGACAATGCCAGTGTTTTTGTTAAGTAATAACATTAATAATAAACTTCTCATAATGATAAAACCAGATTGTCAACCTACTAATGTCTTGTCGAATAGAACATCCTTCATATGTATCAATTTGTCATACTACACTCTGCTAAGAACATGTTTTGAGTTGTGTTCATATCACATGACAACATAGATGCTACTTATTGGATATTGGCTAGTGCCCAGTGGACACAGTTTCAACTAATACAATTTGAAAATACACACAAACAGATGCATTTGATGGTTCTTTTCTTTATTTTTTGGTTCTTACATGCTCCAAAGTGTGTGACAATCACATCTAAATCGTATTACACAAACTTATTTTGATTGGAAATAGACAATGTTCAGAATTAGACTAGAAAGGTCTATGGGGCTTCATGATCGATCTCTTTAAAGATGCTTTATCTTTAATAAGAAAACAATAAAACCCAGTAGAGATAACGTTTTTTTCAGGATTTACTGCATTGCCAGCAGCCTACGCCTACTAAGTCTCATATTGACATCTTAATGTTCCCATATCCATTGTAGTGTTTTGTTTTTAAGAACTATCATGCAATAGTTTTTTGATATCCTTAATGTCTAACCAGCAGTATTGGTTCATTTGTCACTGCACATAATTTGCTAATCTATGGATTATAAAAAGAGCAAAAATCAAACCCAATATCAACATACAAAAATTTCTATGGTAAAGGCACTGCACCCATTCTGATATCTAAATCTATGCCTATTGAGTCTCCTATTGACATCATAATATTCTCATACCTATCACACAATAGTGTTTTGTCTTTGAGAACAACAGTGCAGTGGTTTTTAAATATCCTTAATATGTCCAAGTCTAACCGACAATATTGGTTCATTTGTCACTAAATATAATTTGCTTATCTATGATTGTAAAAAAAGCAAAAATCAAGCCCCATGTCAACATATGCTAAATTTATATGGATAAAGACACTGCACTCATCTTGAAATATATGAGTGAAAAAGTGAGCGTGTGCCTGTGCCACTCAAATGTGTGTGTTTGACTATGAGAGAGAGAGAGAGAGGTAAATTCATGTAGAATACAGGATGTGTCTACTGCAATCGGGAACCAACCTAAACATGAATAGTACGTATGGATGTTCTTCCAGAGTCATCAAAACAAGAGGAAAGATGGCAGGCTAGCAGATTGAACAAACTCAAAATTATAAGTTCAGACGTACCATGTTCATCATTAAGCATCAAATTTCCAGAAAGTAAATCATTGTGAGCAAACACCACCGGAGCATTAAGAAGGCCCGTCAATTCCTGGTCCATTATCAGGAGACACTCATAAACGGGGATAAATTACTTGATCTTACAAGAATCAACATATAATCAAAATCAATGACTGAACAGCATGTGAGCAAGAGTTACCGAGCCAATAAACATGCAACACCTTTCCTTCATCAGCAAGAGATGAATCAACCAAAAATGAAAGGAGATCTTACCGTCAGCTGCGTAACTTCCTTATGCAATTCCTTAAACGAAATTTTCTCATATATCCTCTGTTTATCAATATCTTCAAACTGGAGAGTAGATGCTGCAACAGAAGACCCTGAGCATCAGATATACATCATGTACTGATAGGCAATAATCTTGAGAAGAAACTAAAAAAGCCCCACACTAATGAGGACCAGTGGCAATATCAGACTGTAATCAGCCCAAACTCCAAACAAACAGTGCTCTCTTAAAAGCCAAAACTTGAAAATAAACAAAAGAAAGAAGACGAAGATTGAAGTCACTGCAACTGTAACATGGTCCATTTCAAATTTATTTTAGCCGCAAAAACAGCCAAACAACACCATGTGGAAGAAGTTGGTACTCAAACCTTTCTCAAAGAACTTGAAGATGTCAACCCATAGCTGAGGTTCTTTAGAGCCCGGAATTTCCACTTGATGGAATCTACGAAGTTGCTTTGCAATTTCAGCAGCCAGCTTTGGCTTCCTCATGTCTGTCAAGGGGAAAGATAGGTTTTATATCAGTACACAGCTTGCAGGCCCAATGATAATTTGCACTTGAGTTAAAGACAAATTGTCAGTATTAAAGGTAGTAATTACTTGCCAAGAAGTCAATGCCTTCATAAATTAAATTAACTATACTATTTGTGTAGGCCCAAATATCGATATAGTCATGAAATAAATAGGACACTAAAAGCTTCAAGAGAGGAAGAGAACTTTCTTAATGATGCTGCCAACATAGAACATGGAATTAAGATGCTCGAAGGCATAAACCCTCTAAAACTACTGATGTCTAAAGAATACAACTTCACGTGCAAGTCTTACTCCCATTGATGATCTCTCTAATGCTTACCTGATGGAGTTAGGGTACGTGCATTTATAAAAGATTGCACCATGCCATTTCCAAAAACTCCAAGCAACTTGGCACCAAATCCGGCAGCCGAGAGGTATTTGATTGCCTAAACAGAATATGAAGTGAGCAAATACAAAGTAAAGAATGGAATGAAAAGGCTCGTAAATGAGGAAGATGGTAATGAAACCAAAAAGGAAAAGGTAGGGGTGAATTTTAACTAGCAAGAATTTAGCTTGGCAGAACATCAAAAAGAAATACGATACCATCATTTTGAATTTCCACCATATTTGACAACTATTTAGCACATCCTTCACCAGCCTCAATTACATGCATGTAAGCAAGATGTTTTGAAAGAAATCATAATTATAAACCAACAATTCCTTTGGTTAAATTAGATTACTTCTTCATTAAGTCATTGATTGCTTAGTTGACCAAAAAACTTCCAGAGAAGATACAAACCCTGGAAACACAACACTAAAAGAGTTATGCAAATGTGTTTTAACTTCAAGCAAGGTTTTAACAATTTGAAGATTATATTATACACACCAATACCTTTCAGCTAAAAAGTACAATTTTCCGGAAGACACTTTTTCTAAAGAAAATTAGTATGGAACAAATATAAGGGGAATACCTGTAATTCACGTTCACGATTGATGACATATTCTGTGTTAGGTCCATATAGTCTAACTGTTACAGCCACAGTATCACCATTTTCTTCCTTCACAGAAACCTTTAGCACTGCACCACCAAATTATTCAGGCTTAGCGAATAAATTGCCACAAAATCAATCAAACATAGCAAAGAGAAGAAAACCAGAGAATATAAAACAAACATAAACATCAAAAGGGAACCAAATGACGGTTTTGCAACCTCGTAGTACGGACCTTCTTTTTTCCCTTTTCTTTTTGTTTACCAATTTTAAACGCAATAGCTGTAAATTGAGTTGAAAAATGGATCTAAAAAAAAAACTACTAGCAAATTAACTCTTTCTCTACAGAGCGAAAATTTTCCATAAAAAATCTAATAAACAGCAAAAAGCGAAGTGCTCACGAAGATTCGTGATGCCGCCAGATACAGTCTCGACTGAGAAGCAAGAATCGTTCAGCTTCGCCCATTTCCCAAACAGATCCTTACACAACTCGCTGCAGATATTTATAAACCGAGAAAAACGTCATAAGCCAAAATAAATTCAAAATTCCTTACGTTTGAGCTGGTCATAGTCAGCTTAAAAACAATGAAATAAATATTGAAGATCCGCCAAAATCCATATGAAAATGAAACCCTAAAATAAGCTAAGCTAAGAGCTCGAAATGAAATTTAAAAAAAAAAAAAGGGAAGAGAAGAGAAGAGAATAAAACGAACATGACGCGAGGGGCCATGACGGAAAAAGAAAGAGCGGAATCGACAGAGAGAGGAGAGTGAGGGATTGAATCGTCGACAGTTGAATTGCTGTTGTTTTGCTTAGCTTGGCTTGCTGCGACGTCCATGGCGGTCCAGATCTTCTGCGTTGCACCCATTGGTCTGTTTTTTTAATGCTTAAAAAGCTTATATTCGAGAAAGTGTGGCTAAAGTTCGTAAGAAGGGAGACTTTTTTGGGGGCTCCACTCATAACGGGAAAGGGTAGTTTGACAATACGTTACCAACAATGAATTTTTAAATCAGTATTCTTTAATTGCTTTTTGGATCATTTATTGCTCAGACTTTGAAAACTCAGCCATGCAAACTTTCAGGGTCCGGACGCAAACGATCCAACTAACAAACAATAAAGAAAGCGCCTTCTCAAATATCAAACAAAGCGCAATCTTAGACACTAAAACAAAGCCAAAGGCCTAAGCCTTAAAGCCTCATTATTTTAATCGTACCTTTTGGCCAAAAAGAAAATCGTGGTGGGGGGCGATTGACGAGATCAAGATTCGTGGTGACGGTTTAATGCGTCACTTTTCCAATCTTACCGTACACGTGTCACTCTGCAAATATCTGATTATAATTTTTTTATTCATATTTTTAATCACGTGGAAAACATGTACCATAAATTTAATCTTTTATATTCCCTCAATAAATTCAGACTAGACGGTATGTAATAATCGTATTCCTTTTTTATCCTCATATAATTTTTATTTTTTTTGCTTTGAATCCAATTTTTCAAAATTTTAAGTCAAATTACCTTTAAAAATAAAAACTTAATCAATGTACAAAAAATAGTTAAATTCATTCATCATAAAAAAAAAAAATGAATGCTTCATTAATTTCATATTTACCTATTTTATTATTCACATTGATCATATGTAATTTACAAAAGAATTTTTAACATTATTTTTTATTTAATTTTTTTAATTTTAAAAAAATGAGGTATATTGTAGTTCAGTACTATATATATATTAGTATTATGTGAAACTTAGGCCTAGTTCAATGTTTTAGTTGTTTTGAAAATTAGCAATAAACAAAATAAAAATTATGTTTATACTTGGACAAATTAATTTTAACTTAATTCTTTTTTTTTAGTTACCTTATCTGATGACAATTTTACTTTACTTCGCAATGGATTATTTTCATTCTAATTTAATAAGAGTAATTTTTTATTGTGTTTAAGGTATTTAAATCATGTTTTATGTATAGCATTATTGATAAGATAAAATAATAATTATTTTATATCTGTTTGATTTGTATCAAAGATAATAATAAGGATTGCAACGAGGATTAGTATCCTTTTAACATAGAGTTATTCAATCCTTTTTAACTAGGGATAATTATTTTTAATTCATAAAATTAAATTTATATATCTAATTATATCTTTAAAAATTATATCAATAATTTAAATTATATAAACTTTGAATAAGGATAATTTTGATAAGTAAATAAATTATTATATCTTAATCCTTATATATATCAAACATAAAATAAGATGATATTATTTAATTTAATCTTATTTATAATATTATATTATGCTATCATGTTTGATACATAAGATTATTAATATAATAGGATGATAATTACTTTATATCATATTTGATTTGTACCTAAAGAGAGTGATAAGGAATAAAAAAATTAATATCCTTTTGACATAAGATTATTTAATCATCCCTAAGTAGAAATGATTATTTTTAATCAATAAGATTAAACTTACATGTCTAATTATATTCTTAAAAAATTACATCAATAATTTAAATTATTTAAATATTAAAAAAGATAATTTTGACAACTAAATAAATTATTTTATGTTAATCCTTACATACGTCAAATACAAAATAGCATGACATTATTTAATCTAAATATTTATATTTGATACATTATCAGTTAATTAGATGATGTCATCTCATTAATGAAGTGAATTAGATAATACCACATCATTAGTGAATAACTTTTTAAAAAAATATTAATTTATATATATATATATATTTTAAGAGCTAATATTTACTTATTAATGAGATAACATTATTTGATTTAATGATAGTGTATAAAGTATAGTTGTTAATTTCATTTCAATATCGATCGATACGGTTGATACACTCCAATTATACAAAAATACGTTTACATCTAATGATGATTTTTCATACCGAATTTAGTACTGTGTAATATCGGTTGTTTTTGTTAGTTTCAACATATTTTGATAATTTTTGATAAAATAATATGTTTCGATCGATATGTGAATGTGAAATATATTTTATAATTTTTAACTTATTTTTTGTTATTTAATTATTTTTAACCAAATAAAAATTAAGTTAATTGATAAAATAACCCTTAAAAGTTAAGTTTTTTTTTTATTTTAATTTTTTTATACTTTATTTTTTCAAACCAAAATCTATAAAGATTTTTTTTTTCAAGAAAATAATTATACTCTTTTTATAAAGTTTAACAATCACAAAGTCTCAGTTAATTTTTTGTCATCTTTTTATTTTTATCTTAATATTTATATGAAAAAAAACTTATTTAAATATCATATAATCAGATTAAGTATTTAAAAATATTATGAAAATTTTATGATATTATTTATTATGCTTTTAAACTTATTTATTTGATTTTTTAATATGTTGCATATTTATTTTGTAAATTATTAATAATATTATAATGTACAAGTTCATATATGTTTATAAAAATATTTATATTAAATCAAAAAATCTGAAATAATATGTTAAAACAATTAGTATCAGTATGTACCATATTTAAAAAAAAAAAACTAAAATGTTATAGTATGATATTAACAACCTTGGTATAGAGTTTATATACTGACAGTATATCAAATATAAACTTCTAATCTAATTTTATATATAATATCATATTATCATATCCTATCATAATATTGTGTATCAAATATGACTTTAGATCATGTTTGGTGCATAGGATGATGAAGAGGATATGATAATAATTATTTTATATTATATTTTATTTTTATTAAAAAAAAAAGGATAGGATAAGATGATTTAATATTCTCAAAGTAGAAAATATTATTTTTAATCAATGGGATTGAATTTACACATGCTATTATATTTTTAAAAATTACATTAATAATTTAAATTGTATAAATTTTAAAGAAAGATAATTTTGAGTAATAAATAAATTATCCTATCTTAATTTTTATACACATCAACTATAAGATATAATAGCATTATTTAATTTAATTATATTCATAATATCATCTTATCCTATCTTATCATAATCTTGTGTATCAAACACATCCATAGGCATATTTGATGTATAGGATAATAAATAGGATAGAATGATAATATTCATATATTATATTTGGTTTGTATCTAAAACAATGGATAGAATTGTAAGAAAGATTAATCATCTACTTGATGTAGAATGATTCAATCCTCAAAAAACAAGGAGGATTATTTTTAATCTATAGGATTAAACTTATATGTCTTATTATATCATTAAAAATTATATTAATAATTTAAATTGTATAAATTTTAAAAAAATGATAATTTTAACTAATTAATAAATTATCTTATCATAATCCTTACATATATCAAATACAATATAATATAACATTATTTAATCTAATACAAATCATAATATTATTTTATCATATTTTATCATAATTCTATCCACCAAACACATCCTTAATATCATATTGCCTTAGGGTATATATAAAAATAAGATATTTTATTTTTTGTTATTAAATATATGTATATTATATTAATAAGTTTATTATTTAATATTAATTTTTAAATTATTTTAATAATATAACAAATTATAATATAATTTGTATTAAAAAATCATTAAAATATATTAAAATAATATAAAAGAATATATTTCAAGACGAGATGAGTCGAATACTAGTTAATACTTAGCAATCTATAATAAAATTAAAATGTATTTTTTATTTTTGTATCGACATAAATTATAACATATAATTTTTGTATCAAATATAATATAAATAAATAAATTATAAATATTTTATACGATACAAATATATAAATTATCATCCTTACATAATCAAATATAATTTTTTATTCAATTCGAGTATTAAAAAGAATACTAAAATAATTAAAAAACCCTTGCATTGTTTTAAAAAATCTAAATAAATCTTTATCCTTTCATTGTATCTAATTAAGCTCTTAAAATTTTATTTTTCTCTTAGAAACCCGTATTTCGATCATGTGATCTACACATGCTTTAACTTTTTGACATGTTGGCATTAATTCAACGTACGAAAAGATGACATGGAATAATTGGCTGATGTGGCAACTTGATTTAATAAAAAAATTGACATGTTGCATGAATGAAATTAAAGACAAAATAAAACAAAAAAATATGTTCATTTTTTACTAAAAAGAATGATAAAGCACACACTAAAAATAATTTTGCTTAAGTTTCCATCATTTTCCATGTCCAAGAAGTGAATTTTTTTTGTTAAAATTAAAATTTTTAACAAGAAAAAAAAAAACACCTACTTTCGTAACGGAATTTCGTGGTCGAGAAGGGTTTAGATCCTCTACTAGTGCTCTTGGTCTTGGACTTCTAGTTGCGAGTCAAACTCGGAGATCAAAGTGCAAGTGAATTTTAGACCCGGAATCATCACCCTCATGGTCACATCGATGATTGGAAAAACTTTGATGAGTTTGAGTTCTCTCCCTTCCGTATTTTAGTTGTTGTTAGTTTAGAATCCGATATATTTTACATTAAATAAAAATTTTAATTAATGATAAATTAAATTAAATTTTGTATTAATTTTATTTATATTTTAAATTAATATATTTTAATAAAAATAATTATTAAATGATAAATTATCAAAATTATTTGAATATAAATAGATTTAATAAAAGTCATAATTATATAAAAAGTCATAACTATTTAAATAAAAATTTATGTTTATTTATTTATTATAAATAAATATTTTAATATAATTATTTCACTATTTTTTATTGGATAGTTTGAAATTTTGTTGTATCCTAGAGATATAATTATCTTTAAAAAAATATTATTTATACTTTAAAACCAAAATTAATTTTTATTATTTTTATTCTCTTATTTATTTTTTCTAACAATTTAAAAGCAATTATAAAAAAATCTTTATATTTTGTATTTATGGAGATGTAAGAGAAAGAAATTTTGAAATGCATTGGTGAAATCCGAATTCTTAAAATAACTATGGATAAAGAAAAATAATTCTCTATTGTGATGTCATATAATTTTTTTAATTTTTATTCAAAATTAATATGTCATTAATTTATTTTTTGATTATGCTGAATGAATCCAATTTCATGATTGTTTTTCATATTACTTGAACTTTTGAAATTTATTAGTTATGCGTTCCAAAAGTTTCACTAGAATGAATTTTTCAAAACGGTAACTAGTCTTAGTATCAAATTAATAGGATGGATATATTGACATGATTTATTTATAAAATTTTATGTTACTATTTCAAACAGAAAGTTTGGCCAATAAATTGGGTTAAATGTGATATTCAAGTTTAAATGAAAAGGATACGTCATTAATAACATTAAAAGCTGTTGTAATTATCAATAATTTGAAGTCAATCCACCGATATCTTATTAGTCATATTTATGGATTTTAAAGGTTTTATTTTGGAATGCCACGAAGAAAATAACATGGCTTGTAATTAAAATAATTAAAATAAAGTTTATATTAATACAAATAGAGATTATAAATAATTGTTAAGATTTATAGAATCATTGTGCATAGACTAATTAAAAATAAAGAAAAGGCACAAATCTCCGTGAAATTTTATAATTTTTATAGCAAGGATTTGTAATGGTCAAGCACCCTTGATGCGTGAATTTGATAATGATATTTGCTTATAATAACCTTAATTCTGGAAATCTATCACTAACTAAATTAATCATGCAAAAAGTGATATGATTCTTAAATAAATAGTACTTTGGTAATTTGAAAACTATTTATTTTCTAAATAATAAACAAATAATTTTTCTCACTACTTTACATATAATTATTATCAAATAAAATTATTAAACAAATATTATTTTTAACATATATAAATGATTTACATATCTTAATTTTAATTTTGAGGTATAGTAAAAATATAAAATTATATTTCCTTTAAAAATCATCAATAAATCAAAAATTTTGTAAACAATGTCATTTGAGAAATAAAAACAGATAAACTTACGACTGAAGAAAAAGCAAGCTCAAACTAATCAGAACCAATTCTCATGATTTGACATATAACACGATGGATCCTAATAAAAAATGAAGGCCAAGACTTGTACCAAATAAAATTAAAAATAAGGCAATAAAAAATAAATAAAGCAACAGCTATTACCAACTCATCTTACCTATTGAATAAACCCAAGCTGACAATTATCCATTACTTTTTCAAATAGAAAGCCTTAGGGACCTAAAGATATGCAATGGGGAAAAAATTAATCATAACAAAATATAAGAAAAACTCAATGAGAAAAAGAAGATGGATATTTAAAGTTTTAGAGAATAAAATCTGATAAGTGCTAATCTTTATTTTGAAGTGACAATCTTTCAACATATGGTATAGTAAAACAATAGCCTCTTCGATAAGTTCCTTTGAAAACAAAAAGAAAATTACATTTATTCTGTATATATCTCACTATTTTTACAACCAATTGACATAACTAAACTTGAAGAAAAAATGTATAATGGAATTCACTCACCTGGATTGCCTCCCTCCTTTTGAGACATCATCAATGCAAAATTAGTAGATCTATATGAGTAAAACATTAAATAATTGATCTTTCTAAGAAAAATAGTTTCTCCATATAAAAATCTTATCCCATCAAAAAAATCCAAAATACTAACTTTTATTGGTTGGAAAATGCTCAAAAGATATTTTAATTTAATAAGAATACTTATAAAATTGACTTACAAGGCTTTAATTTAAATATTTAACACATTTTAACTTGTTTATCGACTTTGCTTATGATTCCACAAACTTCCAAACCTCAAATACTAAAAGCTGCAGAAAATAGTAACTAACCTGCAGATTTCTACAAGGAATTTTTTGCAGAAAGAAGACATTGTAACCAACTTGAGGACGCCATTTAATAATGAATCTTTGATGCTGATCTAGAGGAGAAAATAATCTCCCCAAATCCGATAGGCTTTTAAAAGGGAAAGTTCACATTAATAGCATAGAAAATACCATCACAAATTCAAAAGAAAAAAAAAAAAGTTGCAATCACCTAGTTTGATTAAATCAAGATTTTGTCAAACTCCCCATTTTCTACAAAAGGTACAACTTTAATTTACGCTTCATGCAAGATCATTGTCCATATTCTACAAACTGAACACAGTTTACTATTAGAAAAAGTAAAAAAAAAAAAATAGATAAAATTCATTAAGGTGGTGGAAACAAATCTTCAGAAGGTTTTTAAGTTCCTCACACATTCCCATTTGCCTGCCAATCAATTCTACAAAAGATTCTTCATTGTTTAGATTGATCACCGGGCGAGAAAATTTCCATATTATAAACCATTATCAATCAGCATATAACTTTTCTACATATTTGGAATGAGTGATTACCTTTTCAATAAAGCAAACAAGCGACTTGCTGGCAAGTTCATGGTCACCAGCCACTGGAGATTTCCATTATATCTTTGTCAAGGTTGTCTTTCTTCAACAATGCAAATGCTTCTCAATTTACTCAAGCAATTTGAGCTTGATCCAAAAAGGCTGAAATTTCTGTTTGCCAAAATGACATCAGCCAGATCCAGAAAAGTAACTGGACCGATTTCCAAGACCCGTATAGGAAAGAATGTAATGCACTAAGTGAGTAAATTTTAAAATAAAAAATAAAAAAATTGATAGCTTAACTAGTTACTGAATGATAAATAACCTTTGTTTGTGGAAAATCATGCTCTGGAAATTTTGGTTTTAAAGCATATAGCAATGCCGTAGCCTCCTGGATAAATTCCTTTGAAAAAAAAAAAAACTAAATAATTTACATTTGTTCAGTGTATATCCCACTACTTTTACAACCAATGACATAACTAAACATGAAGAAAATATGTAAAATGGTATTATACTCACTTAGATAACCCCCTTTCCATTTAAGACATCATCAATGCAAATTAATAGCTCTGAATGAGCAAAACATTAAATGATAACTAATTTTCCACAAAAATTTATTTATCCATTTTAACTAAAAAAATCCTATACCGTAAAAAATATCCAAAATACTAACATCTACTAGTTGGAACTTTGAACATGCTAAAAGAGATTTTATTTAGAGTAAATTATATAAATATACCTTATGATTAAAAGCGATTTAAGTTTACTTTTGATATTTAAAAAGTTACACTTAATCACCTTGAGATGTGTATTCATATGATTTTGTTAGTCATTTTGGATGCCGTTTGTTATAAATAACAAAAATACCCTTACTTTTGATGAAATTAATTGAATTATAAATTTTTGAAATGGAAGCTACTCTATTAAAAGAAGATAGATTGTTGAGAAGAAGATGAACTTTGGGGGAATTGGATTATACTGCAATTGCATGCATTGTAAATGATTGATTGAAGAACATCAACTTAGATGATGACTTCCCCTTATTATTTTTTGATTCCACCAATGACCTAGATCCGAAAAGCCACAAATCAACAAAAAAAATTTAAATATTTTTTCTTCTTTTACAATGAAAAATTCAAGATTTAGACAAATGAGTATGTGTTTTTGTTGGGTTTCTTGTTATTGATGATGATGATGTTTATTGATAGAAGAATATCAATTCAGATGATGATTTCTCTTTGTTATTTCCCAATTCCACCATCAACCCAAATAAAAAAAACTCAAAAATCAATAAGAAAATTTCAACTTTTTTCTTTTAAATTCAAAATTTTTTCTTTTTTTCTTCATTTACAAAGAAAATTCAAGATTTTGACAAAATGGATATTTGTATTCGTTGGGGTTTTTGTTGTTTTGATGATGATGATTATTGATTGAGGAACATCAACTTAGATGATGATTTTACCTTATTATTTCTCGATTTCGCAATCGACTTAGATAAAAAAAACCTCACAAATCAACAAAAAAATTCAAAATTTTTTTTTTCATTTACAAATAAAAATTCAAGATTTTGACATATGAGTATGTGCTTGTATTAAGATTCTTTTTGTTGTTGATGATGATGATAATTATTGTTGCATTTACTTTAAAAAAGAGATAAAAGAAAGTCATTTCCATTGTTCCTCATTTTAGATGATCCCCACTTACTGAAAATTGTGAAAAATTCATGCTTCCATACTAAGGTTTTTTTGAAAAGTTTGAATCTAAGAAATAGCAAACAAAAAAAATATTTGAGAAAAAAACTAGAGTTTATATGATTAAGTATTAACAACATTAATTAAAAATAACGGAATGACATGAATACACATCTTAGAATGGTTAAGTGTCACTTTTTAAATCTCAAGAAACAAACTTAAATCACATTTAACCATATAATATACTTATGTAATTTATCTTTTTATTTAATAAGAATATTTATAAGATTGACTTAAAAGGCTTTAATGAAAAGATTTAACATTTTTTAACTATATTTATTGGTTGCACCTATGATTCCACAAACTTCCACAACTCATCAGAAGAATAAACTAACCTGTAAATTTCTACAATGAATTGTTTGTATAAGGAAGACACTGTTAGGCATGTAACTAACGGAGGATGCCATTTAACCATGAAACTTTGATATGCTGATCCAGAGGAGAAAATAATTTCCCCAAATATGATAGGATTTACAAGGCATCAATATTTCCCATTCGAGCTGCCTTCCTCAACCCTTCATCCACAGTAAATATCCAATAACAATTATATAGCCAACTAATTGACGGGGGTTTAGTCCGCTTTTAGAGTAGACAGACGAAAGAAAGTAAATATGGAGTTTGGTTTCATTTACATATTAGTTATCAATATTACATCCACTGAATTAAAGTGGCCTGATCTGTCATATATGCCTATAGAAAACAGCCTTTTTCAAAGTTATTTTGCACTTTGACACATTGCATTGGTTTGGTATGTTCCACTACCAAAAATCGTTTGTCTTTTTGCTAGGGTAATGTCCTGTCCTCATTTGGTCCGTAAGAAGTAAGCTCTTAGTCTATTTTATTCTTTGAGGTAAGACAGAATTAAAATTTTTTAGATTAAGTTGTAACATCTAATCTTCTATCTTATAATTAAAAATTAACCGCAGAAGCATTTCGGGTGCACTTAGTTTAAGACATGATTGGGTCAGAGATTGGATTTGAATCGTGAAAAGTAACTAATGAAGGCAATATATATTGAATTTTCCAAAGAAACAGAATTAATTTGGATACGAAAGTGAAAGAGGAAAATGGTGGATGCATTGTAATTTCCTCCACTTTCTTTGATTACATCAGTCAATGACTTACATATAAAGCAATTAAGGTAAAGTGGAGGAAAATTCAAGAAGGCTTTAACATAACTTTTGTTTTTTTTTTTCTTTTCCCGAACTTTCTACTCTCTTCTGTAGGTAAAATGAGAGAAAATTTAAGAATACTTTAACATTAATAACATAGAAAATGCCAATACAAATAAATAAATAAATAAATAAAAACTGTTGCAATCTCCTACTTTAATTAAATCAAGATTTTTTTCAAACTCCTTATTTTCTACAAAACTGCAACAACTCGAATATATGCTTTTATGCAAGATCATTATCCATAATAACAAGTAGGGATGGTAATGGGTAACAAGTTTTGCTTGCCTTAAACTCGATATGATCAGATAAAAATGTTTTTTATTTTTTATATTAAAATTTGATCTAATTAGATTTTGTATAAAATTATATTCAACTTAATTCAAAATTAATAAAATATTAAATTTAAATATAAATATTATTTTTTAATGTAAATATAAAATTAAATAAATATAAATATATATAATTAAATAATTAATTAAAAAATTATATTTATATATTAGGTTGGATCAAAATAATTTTATCTAAAATTTAATTTTGACACTTATTATTATTATCCGACTCGAAATTAAATTTTTTAAAAAATAATTTTATAAAATCAAATCAGATAAAAATTTATCGCATATAAATTTCGTTGTCATTTCTAATAAAAAGAAAACAGTTTACCATTAGAAAAAAAAATTCAAATTAGGCACAAATTGTGAAAGTAAAAAAATTAAAATAAAATTCATAAAAGTGGTAGAAATCAACTCTTCAGAAGATCTCATCGTTCTTCACTCATTCTAATTTGACTCGAAATTAAATTTTTTAAAAATAATTTTATAAAATCAAATCGGATCAAAATTCACCGCATATAAATTTCATTGTCATTTCTAATAAAAAGAAAACAGTTTACCATTAGAAAAAAAAATTCAAATTAGGCACAAATTGTGAAAGTAAAAAAATTAAAATAAAATTCATAAAAATGGTAGAAATCAACTCTTCAGAAGATCTCCTTGTTCTTCACTCATTCTAATTTGTCTTCCGCTAACCAATTCTCCAAAATATTTTTCTTTGTTTGGATTGAGCACCAGCCGAGAAAAATTTCAATGCCTCAAAGGAATTAAGTTTCCCTCTAGTTAAATCCAGAACCCTAATTTCCCAACTTAATTTCCATGCCCAATCTTGGAATTTGAATCGCCTCATTATTTGCTCCAATCTCAATCTCATGGACAATAATCTACATTCCAAGCTCTAAGGCCGATAACGAATCCAAAAAAGAAAAACTTAAACTTGAAAGAATGAAAATTGAAATAGTAAGAAGAAAGGCGGAAGATAAAGGCCTTCTAAATATAAGAACGAAAAAATATTTTGATCGTTGAAACTTAATCAACGGCAACATTTTAAATGAAAAATTATTTTTTATTTAAAAAGAAATTATTGATTCAAAAAAATTGTAACTACTTGTTAGAGACCACAATCAAAACGGAAAAGGTATTTAATGGGCACGAAGAATCGCTTAATGATATTGCCAACTTTCAATGCAAATTACGCCATTTTTCACTAAAATTTTGACACTTTTGCTATGCAAATTGGCTTCTTTTACGTAAATGAAAAAATGAATCGTTGAGATTGTTAAATTTTAATTTAAAAATTGAGTTGAGACAAATTGACTGAAACGTGAGTTTTAAAACGAAATTTCATTTTTTTAATGAAAACGAAGTTGGGGAGGAATGGAGGATGCTTCTAAACCTTTGGTTTCGGTGATTATCTGAGTTGAGAGAATGGAAAATAATTGGATGCTATCTGTCCGCTGGTAATGAATTCTTTTATGAAAAAATGGCAAAAGTAACTCTTCGTAGGATAAAATTGTCCTATGTGATTCTGAAGTTTCATAATAACGTGGCATAATTTCGTCCTTAGATCTATTTATTGATGATGTGTCCTTTAATCTTTCCGTTAACAGTCTCTCTCCATTTGATAGTAAAATGGAGATGAGCCGAATCCGAAAACCTAGCCGGTAAGTAACCACCACCACCCCCAAATTCAACCAAATTTAAAATAGAGCTCACAAAATTTGCAATTTATTTGTTTCACTTGACTACCCCTCTATACATTTCCTTTCAATTCTCAGAGATAAGAGTATTTTGCGGGTTAGGGCTTGGGTTTGGGTTTGAGTTTGAGTAGCAAAAGTTTCAAAATGGAAGAAATCACCCAAAGTGTTAACAACATCAACTTGGGCGCCGATTCCCAAAAGAAGAACCGGATTCAAGTTTCCAATACCAAAAAGCCCTTGTTTTTTTACGTTAATCTGGCCAAGGTTTCTCCTTTTCTCCTCTTCACTTCTCCAATTCTTTCTGTTTTTTCCCTTTATTCAATTTTGTATGCCTTTGCTTCCAAATAAGGTGCTGGCTTTAAATACCACCGTTAAAATTTAAATTTTGGTGGGTTTTAGGGTTTTTCTGGGTATTTATTTTGACAATTAGGGAATCTAACGTTTTAGCCGTTTGTTCGCTGCAACTGGGGATTTAAATTCTTTATTAATGCATTGCATTACATTACATTGATTTCGGATTTTTTTTTTCTCTGTTTTATTTGCAGAGATATATGCAACAGCACAATGAGGTGGAGCTGTCTGGCCTTGGCATGGGTATTCTTTACTTCTTCAGTTCTCTATTTTTATTACTTCAATATCATTTCACCTTTTTGTCAGATCTGAATATTAATAAATTATTCTCAGATATGAGTTATTGTTTAATTTCGCCTTATCATCACAACATTATTTTGATGCATATGTATGAGTTTTCGTTTAGTTATTCTCAGCTATTCTGGTCACTCTTCCACTTAATTTGGCTCAGGAATTATCGATAGGTTGTTTGTTTTACACCTGTTTATGTGCTGTGAAGATGCTGTAAAGCTTTTCTCAACTTTGTCTTTCTCAAGTGCAAAGTGTTTGTGACTTAATTTTTCTGGTGCTGCTCCTGCTGCTTGTAGTTTATTTCTGGACCTAATTATTCATATATGGAACCTAAATCAATTATGTATGCTGCTTTTTGAGAATTGCTGCAAATCATTCTTTTCATTTATCATGCCATATATGCAGCTATTGCAACGGTTGTCACAATTGCAGAAATTCTGAAAAACAATGGTTTGGCTGTTGAGAAGAGTAAGATGTCTTCCACTTTTTTTATTTTTTAATTTATTTAAAATATGTGGTCATGTAACCATTGAGTCCTGATAATCATTGGAATCAACCTGCACCTCTACAGAGATCACAACTTCAACAGTTGACATGAAGGAGGACTCTAGAGGGCGGCCTGTCCAAAAAGCAAAGGTAAATCACCTTAATAGCTATTTGTGCTTCCTTTTGGATATGCCATGGTTTATGTAAAAACATATTTGCAAGCTGAGATACATTTGTTCTTTCCAGATAAAGTTAAATTTTAAAAGTGACCTAGGGAAATTTTATATTAAATTTTTGTTTATTAAACACTCCCCATTATTGGTGCTTATTTATCCATAATGTTATAGTCGCTGTAATATTGATTTTTATCCTTCCTCTTAGCTTGGGTAGTGATAGATATGCTTTTATGTTTTTTTTTTCTCAGATTGAGGTATTACTGGGGAAGACAGAAAACTTTGATGAATTAATGGCAGCTTCTGCGGAAGAAAGAGATGCTATAGATGGAGAAGAGCAGAGCTGAAGAAGTTTTTTGCTTTCGAGTGGTCAGTTCTTAATGCTATGGTATGGTTAAGGCAATTAGGTTTCTTACACATTGTAGGTGTTTGAGTTATCTTGGTCTTGCTATAGGATGGTAATTAAAAAAAAAGGTTTTCCTTTCAATATTCAATTTTGTTAACTGATTTTTTTGGCTTCTATTTTCCCAAATATGTTGATGCGGTGTTGGTATCATTGTGAACTATGCCTTTGTTAATTAAAAACAATTATGATTTTAATTAAAAACAATTATGATTTAACCTTCTTTACATGTTGTTAATCACTTTAGGTATGTTTGATTAAGATGTGGCCTGCAGAATGTTTTCCTGTTTTTTAAACCAGTTAGGAAGACATTTGACTGCTAACCCTGCAATTTGAATTGGTCCTTTCCTTGCATGTACTGTAACTTTAAAAATGTTTGTAATACTCCACCCAATCTAATGGATTGAGATAGAAGATCAACTTTTTCTTTAAGAAATTTGTTTTATGCAATCAACTTTTTTCCGTTCCCTCCTGAATGTTGTTGATTCACCGTAACCTAAGAGTTGTGAACTTGAGAAAATTATACAGGGAGAAACGCTTTATTCAACTTTTCATGTAAGATATTCGGGCTCTTTAACAAACATAGTGTGCAGTTAAATTGAAGCTGACGGTTTTTAGAACCTTTTCCTTTTTCTAAAAGAAGGCTTGTCTAGCAAACGCTACAAAAGTGAGAGACGATCCACTCAACTATGGCATTGGCAGCCCACCAAGTTCTAAAGTAGAACCATTTTATGTGCAGGAAATTCTCCTAAAATGCAAAAATCTAAATGATAAAAAACAATGCAAACTACTCCATCATTATAGTGCTTCACTTTTCTCTCTTCAACCCCATGGCCATTATTCCCATGAAAGTAAATGTATGTGTTCTTTGGTTAAGTTATCGCAATTTCTATTTTCAAGGATATCATAGTTATAGAGCTTCTTCTTTCTCTGTTAGTATGCTCTTGCGCGCCTCATAGCACATGAATGAAATCCCAGCTGCAGGGACCAATTTCATGCAGCTTGGACCCAAGCCTCTATAAATGCCTGAGATTCCTTCTTTCTCAAGCATACTTGTTAAAGCATGAAGCATGTTATGGTATTGTCTTCCATTAATTGCCCCAGCCTGCATCTGCTTGCGAGCCACCTCAAGTGGGAAAGTTGCAGTACTAGAGATTGCACCAGCTGCTGATCCTATTAGAAGAGTCATGATATTTCCTATTTCCTCCTCCTTAGAAGCTTGTTTATAAGCTTTTCTTAACGTATCATAAGCAAAATAATTAGAGGCAGCATAAGGAACCACTCCTATCAGACTCGGAGTAAGGCCTTTGTAAAGTCCTGCTGCTCCTTCTGCTCGCACAATTTTTACGATCGCGTCCAAAAGATTCTTGTAATCTTCCTGCAATCAGAGCAAAGCTATAAGGGATAAAAGATACTTTCAATGAAGAATTAGAAATGTTAATTAGTTCATTAGTCCTTCCCAAAGTTCATGCTCACATTGACAGTTAAACGAGTTTTGAGCATCTCCAGAGGGTATGTGCACAAGGTAGAGCTAACTCCAGCAACAGCACCAGCAATAAATGAGGCCGGAAGAGGGAGTTTGGGCTGTTCCCCAAATTCAGTTGTCAACTGTTTCTTAGCAGTCTCATATGCAAATAACTGCACAAAGGATCCGCAACAGGATAAGCGTTTAGTGCTAATAAAATACACAAATTATAGCATAATTTTAGGATAAAGTCCAAATCAGTTGGGTGCGAGATAGTTTGTGAAAAACACCTTGAGTATTTAGACCAGTCCATTAGATATGTACAGACACAGGCAACGACATAAAGGAGCCAACAAGTAACAACACAAATGGAAGAAGGCCGCTAGACGCAAATGCGTCAATGCACATTCTGCTAATCAAATGACTTGCCAAAGAGGAAATGCAAGCAAATGAAAGGAAAGGGGAGAAGAAAGCCCGACATTAATCTTGAACATAGACGACCATTAACGGGAGCCTTATGGAACCAGATATGGCAACCAACAAAGGCACGAAGAAGAAGAGGGACAAATGTTTTGAAAGATAAGGATCATTCTAAGGTTTCATTTACTTGTAAGGCTTTTTTTCTTTTCATCTCTATGTTTGTTACTCTTGTATACTACCGACCTAAATTAGCAGGCAATCCTAGAATCAAGTATCAAAACAACATTGATTTGCATGGCATTTAGGACTCCAGCAGAAAACAGTAGATAAACAGGGTTGCTCCTCTTCGCAATCAAAGAGACAGCCATAATATTTCAAGCGTGAACACATTTCTGTACGGTATCTAGTCTAGTTAATAATCTCGGGGTTGATGGACCTAGAAACCAAGTCTCGAGACACAAAAACAAAATAAAGAAAATTAAACCAAATATCCAGCATGAGAATCAATCCTTCCAAGGTCAAAATACACACAAAAAAAAGAAGGACCAGTAAATAAAGGAAGCATATGAGAAAGAGAACCAAAATATGAAAACAATAACAGTGCAAACAATTCAATATTTAAGCAATTACTAAAATCGAAAAACATCATGAAAATAACAAATTCTAACCATAAGAAATGAAGTCCCTAACTACACACCTCAATAGCCTTACTTGGCGCAACCCGAATGACATTCACCAAATTGCCCCTAAACAAGCCTTTCCATCCCTCACTCCTCATAATGTTATCAAACACTTCACTCATAGAATCCCCACAACTCCCCACCATCAAATGCGTTTTTAAGGTCTCCAATGGAGCCACAGCAGTCCTAGATACCGCACCTGCAACTGCCCCACTCATCAACCTCCTTAATGACTCATTCCCAATTTTAATTCTCAACTTAAAGCCACCCTTCTCCTTCTTCTCCTTGACCAACCTCTCGGCAATCTCAAGTTCATCATCCAACAACAGTTGTGGAACCTTCTCAAGTTGAAACCCAGGTTCAGAGACTGAAACAAATTGTGTGTGTAGGCTAGCACAAGGGAACCTTGCAGCATTCTGTAGTGAAGTTGGAGGGTTTGGTGAGATAGCAAATCCAATCCCAGCTTGATTAACACTAGCAAAAAAGCCATACGCTTTCAAACTAACTCTCTTACGAGGAAAAGAGCATTCAATTTTGATACCAGAACTACAAAAAACCACGTCTTCGTTGCCATGTTGAACAACTTGTAAACTCTGTTCAGCCATTAGTCTCTAGCTTCAAAGAAAGTAATAGCCTTTCTCCTTCTAAAATACTAGTAATATAAACTTGTATTTGTGTAAAGAAATGGTTTCATGCAAATGGGTATTCTCAAAAAAAGTTTGTAATAAATGCTAGCTGATGGGAGTTGGATAAATTGGCTAAAAAACAAAGAACATTTAGAGGAATACACGAAAGAATAGGAAAAAGAATAAAGGGTTATTGAGATCTTCGAGGTTTATGGATTACAGATGGTTTTGATGAAGTGGAGAAAAAAGGAGGTTCTTTCTTCCTCTCTCCCTCCAAAGCCAAAAAGTTGGACGAAAGAGAGGAGGAAGAGATGTGGTTGTGCTGATGTCGGCTTAATCTTTCTTTGCTTTAAAAGGTGTTCCTTCGCTGAAAAGAAAGGTCACAATTTTGCGAGTTGCAATGAAGGTGAATTTTTCGACCAAAAAAAATTTATCAATTTACAAAACCCTATTATAAAAAGGAAGAAATATTTGATGCTCTCTCCGCATGGTAAATGAATAGGATAACACATATTTTATTTTTTAAATATATATTAAAAAAATATATGTTATCGGCTTGTAAAATAAATTTTTTTTCTATTAGTATATTTAATAATTCTTCTTATAAAAATGTATCAAAACTTGACCAAATGCTTAAAATTGAAACAAACATGAGAATTAATTATCAAAAAAACAAACAGACAAACGTGAGAAATGAATTCAGAGTCTCCCGTTCTGTGAAACATTTTTATTAGTATTTTTTTCATCTCAAATTATTTGAATATTATTGATTTTTATAAAATTAAAAAAAAATGATTTTAATATATTTAACATTAAAACTTAAATTTTTTTATAAAATTAAAAATTTACCATTTTTAATATCAAAATATATAAAATATATATAAAATATAAAAATTTTAGACGTTAAAAATATATAATTTTGAAACTTCACAAAAAGAAAAAATGAAAAAAAAAAACGGACAGAGGGAATGAAAATGGATTGGCAGCAAAAGAAAAAACTAAAGATGAAAGATGGAACGTGGATTGGAACAAAAAACAAAATCTGCGTTGGCAACTTTGTGCCAATCGTATATATTGAGGATATATCTTGAAATTGTCCATTTCTTTTTTCAACGAATCTCAGACCGAGAGATACTACATTTCTTGCCACAAGATTCAGATAAAATGGATGCTTTTCCTGAGAGGCCGGAGGGGACCCTCAAGGTCTAATAAGCAGCTGATCTCAGACATCTTTTGAGCCACATGTGGACTGCTGACACAAAATTCTGGTTTAAAATCCTGGTTAACTCACGGTTAAAGGCAATTGCAGCATCACCATCGTTGACAAGTCCTGCTAACCCAAATATTAAAGTGAGTTGTATATTTTTCTTAGCATTGAGACTTATTTCATTTGCTATGAGGCTAAGAGGAGAAAGAAAGGGAGGACCAGCAGAATCAATACTGCAAAAATTTAAATCTGTCTTACAAAATAGAAGATTTAGTACATATATAACTCATGTTTCCAGTAAACAAAAATGTGATTGTATCTAACCCAAACCTCTACAAGCTTACCAAAATGATTACCAATTAGTAATTTCATTTTGTTTTCCCTTTCTTTGAAGACCCTGGGCCTTTCTTTGTAGTCTTCTTGTGAAGTTGCCTTTTTGGTTTCAACATGTTTGAGCCCGATGAGGACTTCACTTCTTCATTGTTTCTATGCCTTGCTTTCTTCTCTTTCTTCACATTATAAATGGTAATAGCCTGATTCCAAAAAGAAACAACATAAGGTTGAGAGGATCATTAAATTTACCACCAGATGAACCCAACTACATGGCTCAAACTTACCTTGTCAACATTGAGTATCTCATGGGAATGCTTAGAGATTAGCTTATTGAGAACACTGTCTGTTTGCTCCTTTTCTCGCAAGCCTATCCCGGATCCTTCAACAACTGGTAAGAACTGAAAAAAAAAAAAAAAGTAGAAGAGAAGATATTGGAGCAAGCCATTATAATCTATGAGAAATATTTACCACATTGAAGCAAAGGCCAAGAGTGCTAACCTTGCGATGCTTTGCTTGTTTTTTAGCAGGCTTTTCCCCTGGTAACTTCCTATCAAATTTCCCCCCACTGGCTGTAGAAGTAGCAGCCATCCCGGCTACATTCCCCAATTCCTCTTTACTAACTTTCTTAGATGGAGCCTGGGTTCCCGTTATAGGCAGAGCTGTAGCAGCAAGCTGAACATGGCTGCAGCAAACCATTTAAGTTAAAATCAACTCAACAAAAATGTAACAACTAGCCAAACTCTAAAACCAGCGGTAAAAAAAGAGTATAGATTATGGAAACAATCAGAAGTGTATCCTCTAGGAAGTTATAAGAAACCAGAAAAGGAGCGATAAAACTCAACCAAAAATCTAGTTTACTAGAATAATGTGTCAGAACATTCTCATGAAGAACCAGATTAGTTTAGACAGAGAAATTATGCCTATAGAAAAGAAATAAAAGTTGACATCAAGCAACCCATTGAGTCATCGACGTCTAACAGAAATTCCTATAAACATGGTCTGCAATCATAGGTTAACCCTTAAACTACTAAAATGTTATATATGTTGAGGTATAAGGGAATTCCATCAAAGAATAGGAATTACATGTTAGAGTAAGACTAATAACGTTAAATGAAGAATAAGGCTAAGAGACTTATACCAATACTGTGTCAAATATGATTAAGATATAAAAAGAAAAAAATGAATTATCTCTACTTCTTGAAAATAACCTTGGCAAAACACCAACTTTTGCAGCTTGTTTAAGTTCTGTAGGCGATTCTTCTCTTGCTTCTCAACTCGTTTCTTCTTATCATCTTGTCTTATAGCAAAAGGATCCTCTCCTGGCTCTGCCAAAAGCAACAATCATGATCAACGAAATCAAATTAGTCCACTATGTCCTTTTGATATTTGTAAACTTATAAAGTAAATGCCTATCTATTTCTCAATATGTAATATATTTATTACCTACAAGGGCATTTACATTGTATTTTCCAAAAAGTCAAACATAGATAACATTAGGTGGCTCTTCTCTAAGGAAACACTCCATTTGATACTCACCATCAGTCATCTTGGCCTCAATGATGGGTATGTCTTTATCATCATTGACACAATCATAACCAAAGCGACGTTTCCATGTACCAGTCTGTTCATCCCATATGACTTTGTCCTTTTTACGTTTCTTTATACCTACAAGATATTTCAAAAGATAACAGGCAAAAAAGATTCTTCAGACAAGGGAAATGAGATTTAACTCAAAATTCTAAAATAGCCATGTAAACTTCAGATGATAGGTAAACTGAATTACCTTTCTTTTTAGCAAACTCCTCCCATTTTGTAGGAGGTTTAGGCTTTGGAAGCTGCAAACACAACCACAGGAAAGCATTTCAGGTTTATGGCACTTTACGAACTAGATTTGTGAATGCAAATGAATAAGTAACTAAATACAATTCAGATTCTTTTGCTAGGATATAGTTATTCCTTACTTACAGTAGTACAAAAAGTCAACTCTAAAAAGAATTAAAGTAAAAGGTTAGGCTTACGTGCTTCTCCCTTGGAAGTTTTGTTGTTGGGGGAGGCAGCTTAACAAGCGGCCCATCTACATCTTCAGTTGAAGGTAAATTAAAAAGAGTATCTGCAACTGCTTGAACTAACTTAGTACCCTCCTCTAAACATTCCTTTACTAGCTCATCCCTAAGCACATAGGGAAGCAGACAGAAGATCAACAAAGGAACAAAAATGCCAATAAAGAACAACTTCTTCACAAACCAACTAAGCAAATAAACAAAGGGCAGTCTGAGCTTTGAAAAAGACTAACTTAACTAGCCTTGAAGAAAACAAAGTATCCAAATTCTGAAGTATGTTCGTTTAATTGAATTTATAGCTTCAAACCTCCTTTGCCCCAGACATTTCTCATGATTCTAACGAAAAAATCACCCAAAAGAGAAAACCAAAAAAACCCATATGACATAACATCCATAAAATCAGAAGAGAGAGAGAGAGAAAGGAAATTTCTTTGAGGTAACTTACTATTAAAAATAGAATTATAAAGGAAAAAAGAGGTAAACCTAGAAGTGGGAAGGGACGGGAAGTTATGAAAAGGGTTAAAAGCCAAGAGATGTCCCACGTCTACTTGAAAAGGTTTCTGGCTCTCCATCTTGCTTTGCTTGCTGACTGGTGCTAATTGCTAAGCTTTGCTTCGGTCTGGCTTTTCAAAACCTAATGCCGAAAGCGCAAAACCAGTCGAGACAAGCGCCTATCAATTATCGAAGTATTTTGGGTCTAAGCTTCAATTAGAAAACAGCCATTTTATTAGCCGAAGCCCGATAGAAAATCCACCTCTGTCTTTTTCCTTCAAGTAAACAGCACTCAAAATTTTTAAATTTTGAATCAAATTCTAGTTTAATTTTTAAAAAATTTTAATAAAATTCCAATTACTTAAAGTTATTATATTTTAATCATTTCATTTATAAAATGGTTTAAATTTATAATAAATGCTAATTAGTGTCACATAAATGGTACAATCTCACATGATATATTGACTAATAGAGAGGCTAAAATAAAATTTCATTCAAAATTTAAGAAATAAAGAGGCAACTATTTCAAATTTTTATGTTTTGAATATATTTTATAAAATATTAAATTTAAATAATATTTTTATATTTTTTATTATAATTTATTTATTTGTTAAATATCTTTTGTTTTTAATAGATTTTCAAATATTAATTTAAGTTGAAATTTCAAAATTCTTTTTTAAAAAATCCCATATCATTTTAAAAAATTAAATAAAAAATTTTATATCAATTTATAAAATTAAATAAAAAAACTTCATATCTTTTTCAAATATTAAGTAAGAATTTTCAAATCATTTTATATTATTTATTAAAATTTTATATTTATAAAAATTTTAAAAAATATACAATTAAAATAATCCTTATCACTTTTGATTTGTTAAGAAGAAAATTTGTATTATTGAAAACACTATTTTTTATAAATATGAAATTTTTAATAAAAATATATTTGAAATATATTTTTATTAGATTAGTAAAATTATTTTTTAAAATGATATGGAAATTTTAAGTTATATATTTTAATGATATGAAGATTTTTATTTAATTTTTTAAAATGATATATAAAATTTTAAAGGGATTTTCAAAATTTTAACTAAATTTTAATTCTTAAAAAAATGTTTTTCATTAAAAACAGTATTTTACTAATAAATAATAACTTAATAAAAATAAAAATTATTTTAAATTATAATATTTTATAAAATATATATGAAATGTAAAAATCAAGTTTTTTCTTTAATTATTTTTATTTTTTTCCTTTTTCTTCTTTATAAAATATATTTTATAAATATATTAGAAAAGTAAAATTAAAGATATTTAGCATTTTAAAAGAAAATTAAATTTTTTGGATAGAAAACAATATTTTTATTAGGACTTATTAATAAAATAATAATTTTAATATAAAATAGTCATTTATTTTTAAATTGATATAAAAATTTTTCAAAAAAGATTTTAAACTTTTTAACTTAATTTTAATTTTTAAATATCTGTTTCTTATTAAAATATTTAACTAATAAATTATATTACAATAAAAATATAAAAAAACATTATACAATTTTAATATTTTATAAAATTATATTTGAAAAAAAAAAGAAAAGATAATAACATCTCTAATATTCAAATTTTGAGTAAAATTCTATTTTAATCATTTTATTTATCACATGAGATATCAGCTGATACCATCCATATACCTCAATTAGTATTTATTATTAATTTAAACAATTTCATAAATAAAATAATTAAATTATGATATCTTTAAATGATTAAATATTCAATTAAAATTTTTTAAAAATTAAATATCAAAATAAAATTTGAAGTAAAGTTAAGAACCTCTATTAATATTAATTATTTTCTTTTGGATGTCATTATTGAATTTTTCTTATAAATAAAATTGGTTTATTAAAAAATCTCTTTTAAATTATATTTATAATAATAATTTTATCTTAAATATAATAAATTTTAATTAGAAATTCTTGGAAAGTTGTCCTTCAAATATATAATATTCCATTAAAAAGGTAAAGCTTGTGATTTCTAAATTTGAAAAATTTTTAAATTTACAATTTGTGTACAACAATTTTGATAAGATTTTGAATAAATTTGCAGTTAGAATAAAAATGAAATTAAGATTACCTTAATTTTCCTATAAATCGTTTTAGGAAAGTTTGTATTAGGAAATTTGTATGGTAGCATATTACTATTTTATAAAAAAAATATAGTATAAAAATAAAAAAATTATAAATATTAAAATTTAAATGGGTTGTATAACATATATTTTTTCAAACACATAAATTTTTTTATTAACAAAACATACAAATTTAATTAAATTTTTTTTTAGAAACCTTTTTTAATTAACATGATTTTAATAATAATAATAAATAAATAAACACACAAGATTGGATTGTCATTAGACTACTAGTACCATCCTATCAAAAGGTACAGCTTAATTTCCATATTTACCCTTGTTATCTTCCAAAGAGATCGGTCAAATCCGTGGGTCACCCAATTTGTTTCACGCACAAATTCGAGGAAGCAACCAACTAAATTTTCACGGAAACTATTTCTCTCTCAACCTCTGTCCTCGTCTTCCTCCATTTCGTGAAACCCTAATTTCGTTGCAATCAGCCCAAATCAGCACATGAACCCTAATTAGCTCATAGCCGTTTTCCCTTTTCACTCCCTAGTTTTTCTAGAGCGAGATTTTCCCCAATTTTTCACCTTCAATTGTCTCTTGCTTTTTTTTTTTTAATTCAAAGATGGATGGCAACAAAGATGATGCCTTGAAATGCTTGAAAATCGGAAAAGAAGCGTTGGACGCCGGAGATCGTGCCCGTGCGTTCAAATTCCTCACAAAAGCTCGTCGCCTAGACCCAACACTTCCCATCGACAATCTCTTAGCAGCAGCAGCCGAAAGAGAATCCGACGGTCGGCCTGCACCCGAATCTCCCGGGTCCACCAAAGATCCTTTCGGTTCTTCTCCATCTAAGCCGCCCGATCAACCCTCAATTCGCCAAAGGAATCCATCAAATGGGTCATCTGCCTCTTCTCCGATAGCAGCTGCGGCCACCTACGCCGAAGAGCAAATCACAATCGTGAAACAAATCAAGAAAAAGAAGGATTATTATGAAATTTTGGGGTTAGAGAAAACGTGTTCCGTTGAAGATGTTCGCAAAGCTTATCGAAAACTGTCCTTGAAAGTTCATCCTGATAAGAACAAAGCTCCTGGCTCTGAGGAAGCGTTTAAGGCAGTTTCGAAAGCGTTTCAGTGCCTAAGCAATGAAGAAAGTAGGAAAACATATGATCTTGTTGGATCAGATGAACCTGTTTATGAAAGGAGAGCTTCAGCTTATCGTGGTGGAGGCAATGGATTTAATGGTTTTTGTGATACTGAGTTCGATGCGGATGAGATATTTAGGAACTTTTTCTTTGGTGGAATGCCTCCTGCAACTACCCAATTTCGAAGTTTCAATTTTGGGCCTGGAATGGGAACTAGAATGGGGGATCATGGCTCTACTGGATTCAATATTCGGATGCTGATTCAGTTGTTACCGGTTCTGTTAATTCTCTTGTTCAGCTTTTTACCGTCTAATGAGCCTGTTTTTTCACTATCCAGGTCGTATCCTTATGAATACAAGTTCACAACGCAGAAGGGTGTGACCTATTATGTGAGGTCGACGAAATTTGAGCAGGATTATCCGGTTTATAGTCCTGAGCGTACAAAGATCGAGGAGCGTGTTGAGAGAGATTATTATTCGGTTTTGGCACAGAATTGTAGGTTTGAGCTGCAGCGGCAGCAATGGGGGTTTATTCGTGAGACACCACATTGTGATTTGTTGCAGAAGTTTCAGTCGGCAGCTTAATGCTTCCATTGAGGTCTTTTAAATGTTCCTGTATTTTTTGTTCTTTTAAGCTATTAGTATTTTTTAGTTTTAAGATTTTGAACGATGTTTGGCTGTTTGTTCGTTTGGATGTTACTCTAAGCCAATAATTGTGACCCTAAGCATGAGTCTTCCATGGGACATTAATTTAACTAAAGAGTAATAAATGCGATTATGACCTGTCTATTTGCTATACAAATGCAGATATTCAAAATCTGGGTTCAAAGTATATAGTTTGATAGTTTGTTATGCATATTGATATTGATTTCCGAAAGCAACCTTATCTGTCTGAATGATGTATTTGTGCCTTAAGTAGAACAAGAGTGTATGCTGTTAACTTTGATGATGATTAAAATTAAATGAAGTTCGGTGAGAGTTGAAGCAAATTTCTTTTTTTTTTTTTTTCTTAAATCTGTACTAACTCTTTCTGACTTCATTCTTTTGCCTATTGAAAATAGTGCGTTCAACTTTCTTGAAGCAGTTTATTGCAGCACTAGATGCTAGTACATGTTATATAGACTTATGTTTGTTAGTTGTTACTAGGGGTGAGGTCTTGGGACTTTTCCAACCATTCGAAATAATGCCTCATCATTTTATTTTTATTGCAAAGCTAGCCTTTTGTCTAACATAGCTAAAAAAGGGGAAAAAGGTAAACAACACAAAAATAGAGAAAAGTAGGAGAATACATATAAAATAAACTACCTACCCCAGGAACTCAAGCTATCAAGCTGACTGATTCAGCCTTAGGATTCGTAAAGCCTGGGACACACATTAAGCTACTATGAAACATAGTCATGGCAATACTCATCTTCGTTGAAACTCCTTCTATCGTGTGTCCCTATTCAAGCCTATACACTTTATTATTTTTGTTTGATTTTAGAATTAGGATGTTGTTTGATCATGTGACAATGGTATCTTTCCATTTGTAGCATCTGATTTTATCATTTCATTGATCCCTCTAAATAAGAATATTTACTGTCTTAGCCACAATTTTGAACTCAATTAAATTACCTGTGGGTTTATATGAGGTGCCAGGAGCTTAGCTTACTTTCTACTTGAGATTTACCGCCCAGTGTCAATTTTTGGAGTAGGTGAGGTGGGAATTTTCATTATTGATAAATCTAATAAATGAATTGGATATCATCTGCAAGAAAGCATATATGTATATATGTATATATATATAGATATGTATATGTACGTAATGCATATTTATTTTTGGATCTAATTTGAGAGTACTGTTTAGTTCATAATGGAGAGATTCCTATGGGTTGTGAATGGTTCTATCACTTGAGCAGGTATCATCCGGATATCAATCAATACCTGTTGTCACTGCTTGCATTGATGTACATGTTTGATGCTGATGAAGGTGTTGAGAGGGATAACTTTTCCATCATCTTAGTAGGCTGGCTAACAATGTGCTGTTGTGATGCAGGTGGCAGACCGAATGAAGAAGGCCACACTTTTCACATTGGGCTGTCTGCTTTATGTGCTGAGCAAACACACAACTGCACTCTGTATTGGACAATACTCATGACATGGCAAAAATCTTTTGCAATTTCATAGTTGAGGTTCACAGATCATGATTAGAGAGCATTAAGACCACATACGAAACTTTTCGTGGTATTGACGTATTGTTTAATGGAAGATTCTATATATAGAGAGTGCGTATGTCCAGAATATTGTCTGGATCGAAATGGCATCTGCACCACCCATTTTGATGTTAATGGAGTTATTTTAAAAAGTTAAATTAACTGACAGAGCAGTCTTCAATTTGAAAAGTTAGCATATCGTTAAGCCTTTCATCCTCAAAATTTTTTTTATTTCTACCATAAAATGCTAATCTTGGTAGTAGCTATGCCTTGATAATGGATTGCATCAAGCAGCATTTTTGTTTCTGATATCCTTGTATGACTAAAACATTTTCACCATCTTCAGGGAGATTCATTTGAAATATACCAAGCTTAAAAAGATTTTGCGACATTAGTTTCTATATATAGAATCAAGTCACTCGTGGTTAAACTCAGCAGTTTAATTATTTACCGGACTGCTCTCCTCACAGTAGTTAAATATTTACCTTTGGCAGAGTTTTTCATTTGTGAAGCAAATTTTTGGTTTAACTGACGTGGTTAGCCTAGCAAATGAAGTTAATATATTAAAATTTTATTGAAACCATTTTTAAATCCTATTTTTGTTTAAGTAGTTGGGGCTACTCCAACCAAACAAATGTAGTTTCATCTGCCCATCCTTCGTGCCCTTTTATTAATTAACCCGAAAAGAAAAAACTTCCTGTCTATCCGCCCTTCATTCATTATATTTTTTTTGAAGATATTATTTATTTTTTAAGTTACACTCATAATTAGGGTCGGCAAATTTACCCGAATCCGTTGGGTTCCGATCCGACCCGATAATTTAAAGTCAGATTTTTTTTTAAAAAAAAATGGGTTTCGGGTCGGGTCGGATTTAATTTTTAAAATTTCGGTTTCGGGTCGGGATCGGATTTATATGAAACCCGAACCGACCCGACCCGAGATATTTACTAAAATACCCTTAATATATATATGTAATTTTTTTTTTGGGTTTCTGAGTTTCGATTGCTTTCAATGTTTTTGTTTTTCGTCCTACCTATCCTTCTCATCTATTCGATTTGTTCAAAATTTCTCATCCACCTATCAAATTCCAGCCATCCCACCTGTTTTCATCCATTTAACTTCCATCTATTTAGCTTTCTTCCTTTGAATCTTTCCTCTATTTCAACAAAAAAAGCCATCAAACTAGAAAGAGTAAAGTTAACAGGACAGAAAGACAGACGAGTTGCAACCATTTGTAATCTCCACAGTGCCAGGATACCAACAGACAGCAGTTTTGAGGTAAGCCAAAATCATCTCCTTACCCTCTACTGTTAATGTTATGTCGAGCATGTTGAGTTTTTACAGAGACTTGGATAGTTTCAATTTCGATTTCAGACAAAGCTGAAACTCTGCTAACCGGTTGTTCTGGTTCATGTTCTGTTGCAACTTGCAAACCATGTTTTGTTACAAACCATGTGCTGTTTTCGAAACCATGTTCTGTTGCAAACCATGTGCTTGCAAACCATGGGAGGGGTTTTGGATAAACTTTTTGCGTCTCTGAGGGAGTTGAAAAAAGCTATGTTTTAAAAATTAGTTTTGTAACTTTTCAAGAACAAAGTAATGCCCTGCAGAATCGGAAAACCTTAGTTACGATTATAGGTTTTCCAGGAATCTTTTCGGGTTTCTTTTTCTTTAAGAACAAAAAAAATTTGAAAAATCCCTGCAATGTAAATAATATTTGTAATGGGTCGGGTCGGGTTTTATTCGGGTAAATAATATTTGTAACGGGTCGGAGTCGGATTTTTCACTAAAACCTCCGAACGAGGACAGGTCGGGTATCGGGTAGAAACACTAAGGCTTCGGGTCGGAGGCGGGGAAAGCAAAAATCCGACCCGCCCCGCCCTGCTGCCATCCCTACTCATAATCAATTATATTTATATAATAAACTATTATATTATTAAATAATCATCTAATAAACTATAATTTTTTTAAACACCAATAATACAAAGAAAGATAAAAATTATTTTATTTGATGATGAGATAATATTACGACATTTAAATTTGTTATGTTTATTTACTTGGTCAAGTTTTTGTCAATCCAATCAACTCTCTAAATCATTTAGATAATACACACTTAGCTATCACGTCATATTTATCTAAGGAACTAACTCCCCCCCTCAAGGAAAAGGTTATTTCAATATTTCATTGCTATTTCATTAAGACATTATTTCATACCTAAATATTTGACTTTTAATTTATTTGTAATTATTAAATATAATTCACATTTGTTTAAAATTATCAAATATGATTTTAAACCACTTACAAGAACTCTTATAAAATTTTATGTATATTTCTTATCAATTATTAATTATTCAAATAAAATTATTATTCATTATCTTATATATAAGATAAAGAAGAGGTATAAGACATAATCCTCATGCTTTTCACTTAGCTTTATTTCTCCTCTATTGTAGCTTTTCACACGCACCTTTTTTTTTTCTCACATTATTTCATATATTTTATTGATTTAAAGGTGGAAACACATCCCGAAAGAACAACTTTAACATCTATTTACTGTACTTCATGGCTACAGTTCAGGCCATCCAATTTCGAATGATCTCTTACCAGCTCCCTTCAGTTAAGAAACAAAAAATATCATTGATAAAATTTTTATAATATTATAATATTAATTTTTATCCCAACCTTTTTTAAATTTCAGAGAACAAAAATTAATTGTAATATAATATTTAATAATGTTATACCAAAGTTTAGAGATTTTTTTTTTTCAAAAGGAAAAGACTTAGCACCATTACAAAACAAAATTTGATAAGGGTTTTTTATTACAAAACATTTGTTAATTACTTTTATAATAAATTTGGTAACATATAACAATTAAAGTATGTAATATGAAACAAAAGTGATAAAACTTTTTATTTACAACATTGCATTATGTATTACAACATAATCATTTGAATAACGCTATAAGAAAAACATATAATATGAAAAGAAAAATAATTAAACTTCTTATTACAGCTTTTTATTACGTGTTATAAGGTATTATTATTCATTCTGAAAATAAATTCAGTAATATATTAGTAATTTGAGACAAAATTTACAAAATTTATACTAGTAAATTATGTGAAGAGCGATGGATAAATCCCATTGGCTGCTTGAAGATCCCACGGATTGCTATCTGTTGCTGGTCTTTTCAACTAGATAATATCCGTCGATAATCCAGCCCATAGACGGCCTAGATCCTCTCTAACAATCATCAACGAAAATTGAAAGGTGCCCAAAGCCCAAAACTTTAAAATAATGCCGCTTAAAAGAACGAATCCTATTGGTCATTTGTAATAGCACATGGATCAGGACTTCAACAACTTAACAGTCGTCGATAACCCATCCAATCTACGGTTCATATTCTCCCATTAAAATATTTCCTAAGAAGGACAAAAATTTCACTTTTTCCCGCTTCTCCTAAATTCCCCCTTTATATACCCCCCAAATCCTGCCCATTTCTCAATCAAAACTTCCTCTTTAAGTTCTTTCTACTTTCTTGCTAGCTGTACAGTTTTGACCGTAATCAAGTTATCCTACCGATGGCTCGTACCAAGCAAACAGCTAGGAAATCAACCGGTGGCAAAGCTCCACGTAAGCAGCTAGCTACAAAGGCTGCTCGCAAATCAGCTCCGGCAACCGGAGGAGTGAAGAAGCCTCACCGTTTCAGGCCAGGAACTGTTGCTCTGAGAGAAATCAGGAAGTACCAGAAGAGCACTGAACTTTTGATCAGGAAGCTCCCATTCCAGAGGCTGGTGAGAGAAATCGCTCAGGATTTCAAGACTGACTTGAGGTTCCAAAGCAGCGCTGTCGCTGCTCTTCAAGAGGCCGCTGAGGCTTATCTCGTCGGTCTGTTTGAGGATACTAATCTCTGTGCCATTCATGCTAAGAGGGTAACCATCATGCCTAAGGATATCCAGCTTGCTAGGAGGATCAGAGGAGAGAGAGCTTAGGTTGTTTGTTTTTAGTTGAATAATGTCTAAAATTAGTGGAAATCTGAGGTTTTGGTATCATTTGTGGAATTTGCTTTCTGAGCAAATGTTGATGTAAATCGCTGGAATTTTAATGGGTGCTTGATTACTCTGTTATTGTTCGGATATATGTTTTTTTAAACTGATTCATCCATTTAAATTTGGATGCCTAAAGGAAAGCGAATCTTTGGATAAAAACTCCAAAGTTATTGATTTACATGTTTTTTGGCTGCTTTTAAGAGATCAGATCTGGTTAGGGTTTTCAGATCAGTTCTTTTGATTGGTTACAGGCGAATTCCAGTGCAGTCTTTGAATACTGCCCGTCAAACATCTCTTTCTCAAATTAGGGATAAGAATTTACAACATGTAGTCGGGAAGTAACAAAGGAGAGATGAGTGTGAAACGGCAGCCACGATTTTTTACTTTCTGTGTCTACCTTGGCTGAATTTTCAGTGGCAAATGCAATAATTTATATAACCTGGCTCTCAAATGTCCAGTGGGCGTGCCGGAGTGGTTATCGGGCATGACTAGAAATCATGTGGGCTCTGCCCGCGCAGGTTCGAATCCTGCCGCTCACGCTATTTTTTTTCCTACTGTAACCTGTTAATATGTTTTGGGATGTCTGAGGCTGAGCGGAGCCTATATTTGCCATTTCTGGTTTCCATTCAGTTGCAAGGTGGAGGTGGAAGAGAGTTAAATGAAGCAGAAGTGAATTGATAACATCCAAGCAAAGAAATGTTACATTTTCTGTATTTCGTTTTTATGCTAGATCTGGATTACATGTTTTGGCCATTTCGGCCTCTGAAGCTGCTTAACATGCAAATAAATAACCCTCCCAAATAATCTCTTCAAAGAAAAATAGAAGTAGAATCAATATTTTGAACTACTACAAGTACAATAGGAATCCCCAATGGCTCACTTGTTATGCTTTTATTACCATATCTTCCTGTCTGCCCTTCTCTCTCAAAAGTTTCATTTCTAATCCCAGGCATTCTGCCATTTTGCAAATCTCCTCTGACTGCGGATGGGACTTGTCACCTGATGAGAACCCATGCAAAGACAAAGAGCTGTTGATGTCACCGACATCCACCCAACTAAACCCCACTTCCTTCCTCACTCCCCTCTGTCTCATCCTTTTCCTTAGTTTCGCTACCTTCTCCCAATGTCCCATCTCAGCATACAAGTTTGACATCAACACATATGGACCCGACTCACTGGGCTCCATCTCCATCAAAGCATCAGCTACCCTCTCACCCATCTCTACATTTCCATGTATCGTGCAAGCCCCCAGCAAGCTTTGCAGCATAGACAATCCTGGCCCTCCTGGACTACAACCCATCAGTTTCTCTGCCTCCTTCAATCTACCTGCACGGCCCAACAAATCTACCATACAAGAATAATGCTCTGGGGATGGTTCAATCTGATATTCTGTCAGCATTGAGTCAAAGAGCTGTCGACCCATATCAACCATTCCATTTCTGCCACAAGCTGTTAGTACGGAAAGAAAGGTGATTGAGTCCGGTTTGACTCCGTCCCCTTTCATCTCTTTGAATGAAGTCATCACTGAATCATAGTCTCCATGCCTTGCATGGGCGGATATAATTGATGTCCAAGCAAACTGGCTCTTCTGAGGAATCTCACTGAAAACCTTTCGAGACTCAGAAATATTACCGCGCTTTGCATACATATCGAGGAGAGCATTGGACACTATTGGATGAGTATTGAATCCAACCTTTAGTAAATGCGAGTGGCACTGTTGACCATGTTTTAGAGATATATCTTCAGCAGAGCCAATTGCGTTCAAGACACTACCGAAGGTGTATTCATTTGGCTTACATTCCGTAACTGCTGATAGAAATTTCCTCAAAGCTTCCAGGCACTTTCCATTTTGAGCATAGCCGGATATTAAAGCATTCCATGAGACAATCTCTCTGCATTCAAGTTCCTCAAAAACCTTAATAGAGTCTTGTACCAACTCAAACTTAGCATACATGGTAATAAGGCTATTGCAAACATTTGATTCTGACAAAAAGTTACCCTTTAAACAACACGCGTGAACCATTTGACCTTCTTCCACTAATTTCCTAGTGGTTATGGCATGGATCAATCCAACGAATGTAACATCATTTGGATAAACATCATCCAATCTCATTTCATTAAAGAGGCATACAGCATCCTTTTCATCAATGGAAATCATTGTGGTCCATGAGATCACGTTACGCTCATTCAGTCTTTCAAATACCAATTTTGCATCTTCAATAAGCTCACACTTTGCATACAATGACATCAAAACATTACCAACAGATACATGTGTACCATAGCCTCTTTTTATACACAAACCATGAATTTGTTTTCCAACGTCTAAGTTCCTCTGATGGCTACAAGATGAAACCACACCAGTAAATGATACATTGTCAAGCTTCATCCCTTTTCTCACCATTTCAATAAACACCCAAATTGCTTCCAACCCATAACTAATCTCCTGGCTATACCCTGAAAGCATTGCATTCCACGAAACTAAATCTCTATTCTGCATCTCATCGAATACCCTCTGAGCTTCCCCCAAACGCTTCCACCTTGAATACATAGTTATAAGCGCGTTTCCCACAAAGACCTCACAATCCAATCCAGACTTCATCACAAGAGTATGCAACTGCAACCCCAAAAAAAAGCCTTCAAGGTCCAAACAGAAAGAAAGAGCTGTGGTACAAGTTATTGCATCAAAAGCAACGCCATTCAAATTCATCCTCAGAACAAAATTCAACGCTTCTTCACTGTTTTGAAACCCCGAAAGCAGAGTATTCCACGAAACAATATCGGGATTATTTAAGCCCTCAAAGATACAAAAAGCCTTATGAAACTGCCCAGATTTAGAGTACATATTCATTAATGAATTTGGAACCGTAATAGAGGACATGAGCCCAGAGGTGATAGCAAATTTGTGAACCTGAGTCCCCTGCTTTGAATTGCCGCAAGAGTCCTTGAGAGCCAGAGCCACCGTAACTTCATCAATGGCGTCAAATCGGCCTAATTTAAGGAGTTCTTTGAGCTTTTTGAAGGCGTCAAAGGGGAGATTAACACGCAAAAAAGTGGGCAGAGAGTGATTAACAGCGGAAAGGGAGGTTGGGTTTGAGTAAGGACTTTCGTCGAGTAACTGGTGAACATGTTTAGATGAGATCAAGTTTCTTAAAATTGTTGACCGTTGCTTGGTGATATAATGAAATTGGCGGGCAATCATGAGAGTTTCATAAGAGACAGTGATTGAAATGAAAAGAAAATTGAAGTTACACCTTAAACCCTTCTAAAACCCTCTTGTTTTTCGTTTTTTTCTTTTTGTAATAAAACTTGATATCAGAACCTGAGCGATTGAAGAATGCCACCTAGCCAAAAACCAGAAACTAAAAAGTTGTATGGGCTGACCAATATCCCAAAGAAGTGGGCTTGGCCTACTAACGTTTTTTTTTTAAAGGAACCATTTATGATTTTTTGCTATGGAAATTTTGAAGAGATTTGTGTTTAAATTTCCACTTTTTTTTTTTCATATAAATTAGTTGATTATAATCAGTGTTGTAAAATATATATATATATATATTTTAAAAAGTAGTTTTGTAAAAATCATAAAATTGGTCATTGAGTTATTTGATATTTGTTTAAAAACTTTAGTAAATTAGAACTAATTGTTAATGGAAACTTATGATTTTCTTTAAAGAGTATTAAGATTTGAAATAAAAAAATTTACTTAATTTTCATTAACTTTATCATTCCAGCCAAATATAAAATGTTTTCAAAATGAAGTTTTGTTCAGCATTTTGTTATAATCAACATTCATATTAATTCCTAAGTTATTTTTATCAGTATAGGCCGGTGATAGAAGGGCTAATGTTAGAATACAACTTAGACTACACATTTTAAGTTGGACTTACTATATAAAAAACTTAAATTCCGAAAATATTTATATCACAAATGCTTTTTTTTTTTTTTAATTTTATCCAACAGTAAGTAGTTTGACAAAGTGTTACATTATACAAAAAGGCTTTACACCTCTTGATCTAGTGATTAAGAGGTTTTCACGAAGGCATGTGATTGTAGATTTTAATTTCATCATTTTTTTTTCTTGTAAGGGTTTTACCTTTTTATGAACCAAAAATGCATAAATAAATAAAAATTTTGGATTAAGAGGAAATTAAGCAAAGATTGGAATACTTTTATTGCAATTAAAAAAAAAAAAGTTGACATTAAAGATACTCTCGTGAGTAATCAAGCATAGGGCCAGCTAGAAATGCTAACTATATTTTTCTAAATAAGATTTCCTTGCACCTCCTCATCTTTAGCAAGAGGGATTTGTCTAATTATTGTCGTAATGATTATAGGATTATTAGACGTAAAAAATTTTTAAAATAAAAAAAAATGAAGAGTTATTATCAATTTTTTTAAGGTGTGATTGATCACTTAAAAATTTATCTTTTTAATAAAACTATAAAAGTATATTTAAAATTTATCAAAAAAATAAATTTTAATTTACAAAAATTAGATTAAGTTCAGGAGTCGGTTATAAGTAGGGAAGAATTAGCACCCCTATAATACTCATAAATTCATACCAATTAATTATACGTTATTTTTGGTATTGGATAAAATAGTTTTAGTTTGAAATTTAATAATAATCCCTTTCATTTAAAAATAAAATTTTGCTAAAACTCTTTATTTAGGAATATTGAAAAAATCTTTAAGTTTAAAAATCATATTAAAATTTTTTAACATCTAGAAAAAATTTAAAATAACTCTTTTTGTTTAAGATTTAACACAACAATCTTAAAATAAAATAACACTCTTTATAAAAAATAATTGTTAGTGACTCTCCAACATCTAGGTAGAGTGCTAAGAATTATTTTCTTCGGAATGTTATTTTTGTTTTATATTATAATATCACAAATTTTAAAAAATATATAGTCATTTTTTTATTAATAAACATTTTAATTTTATCATCAAGTAGTAAATAAAAATTAAAGACAGAAGAATGCAAATAATTGCCAACGATAACATGCTAATGTATGTATGCTAATGAATGTTATGTAAAATGAAATGTAATTTTAAAATTGGACTCTTAAGTATAATGAAACCACCACGACTCTTCAACATCTAGGCAAAACTTAGGTGCGACTGTTTATATTTAAGATCCCAATTTACTATTATACTTTTTATTCATTATTAATGTGAATTAAGAATTTGTATGAAAAACTTAATGAAATAAAGTTTCCTAAATATCCCATCATCTAGGTGGTATTCGAGAACAAGTAATTTCATGTGAGATTTTTACGCGTATCCTTAAAGTTTTGGAATAGATTTAGGGCATGAATAAGTTTTTAAGGTTTGGTGACTTTTTGATGATTTTTTTTTTTTAACAATTTGGAATCGTGTACCAAATTTGGGGTTTTTAAAATTTTGGATTTAAGGTTTTTGGATTTTAAGGTTTAGGATTTTAGAGTTTGGGATTTTGGAGTTTTGGTTTGAGTTTCAAAGGTTTTAAGGTTTGATTTTAGGGTTTAGAGAATTTTGGGCTTGAATTTTAGGGTTTGGAAAGTTAGGATTTCGTTTTAATGTTTGAAAGTTTAGGGTTTGGATTTTGAGTTTGGGGGTTAGGTTTTTGATTTTAAGGATTTGGATTTTAGGGTTTCATCTTAAGGTTCAGAGGTTTGAGGTTTGGATTTTGAGTTTGGGGGTTAGGTTTTTTATTTTAAGGTTTGAAAGGGTTTTAAAAAAAACGTGAACATCTCTAAAAATTTTTAACATTTAGGCGAACTTTTGAATCAAATTCGATTTTTGTAATTTTTAAAAAATAAAATTTTTATTATAAAGAGTTAATATTAATTTTTTTTAGTTTTAATATATATATATATTTTACAATAATTTTTCAATATCTAGGTAGAATTGTCATTATTTAAAGCAGATTGTTTTCCCTCTAACATTTAGGCAGGAAAAAAATTTTTTTTTCTTTGTTTTCTTATCATTTTATACATATTTTATTATTCTTTATTTCATACCTGGGTTATTAAAAAAAATTTAAAGTTTTTTTTAAAATTATTATTATTGTTGTTATTTAATCATTATTATTATAGAACAAGAAATATTTACTCTAATAATTTTTAAAGTTTTTAAAGCATGTGTAAATAACAATAATAAAGTTGAAAATAACATAAATAATATATAGAAAATAAAATAAAAATAATAACAATAATAATAAATAAATAAAATTACCTGAACTGGACCAGTAAATGGTATAGTTGATTCAGGTTACAGGGTTCAAACCGATTTAAATCGATTCATTGACAGTTCGTCTAGACCTGCTAAAGGTTGGTTGAGGCGGGATGACGGGTCAATTTGACGGATCTCGATTCAGGTAACGGGCACGCGCGGATCCTCCCTATCTAATACGACGTCAAATTTTTTTTGTTCATTTCACCCCTTTTTCAGAAAAAAAGGTTCTCCAGCTCTTAAAAATTCTCTCTGGTTTTGGTCGGGTTCTGGTGCTGTGCCATCATGTCGATCGTCAGTTTAGTCGTCATTGATTGTTGTCAGTGGTAATCGTTGGTGGTTATCGATGGTCGAAAAACGTAAAAAAAAAACACCTTTAAAATTCTCCTCGACCTGATCTTCTCAGATCTGGTCTTTTTTTGACCAAAAATAGGCTTGATCATCGTAAATCTGGCCTTGAAGTTTTGATCTCTTTTTTTTTTTTTTTGTTAAACGAAGTTGATGATGGTTTTTTTGGCTTGTTTGCAAGGGCTTTGGCACTGAAGTTCTTTCCAACAGGAGGACTGGGTTGTTTGTTATTTTTTTTTTTGGTGTCTTTGGTTTTTTTATTTTTTAGTGGGTGGAGTGTTTGGGTTTCTAGGAATGGTTTTAAGCTTTTGGGTCTGGGAGTTTGGTGTTTCGAGGTAATTGGAGATGTGTTCGAGAGAGCCTGAAAGGGGAGTGGTTGGGTGCTTTATAGGGCTAGGAATAGTGGTGGCAGGTAGAGCATGCGCCTGGCGAGGTATGGGTGGTGGTTTTGGGCAATTAGGGCCAATGAGGTGCAATGATCCTGATGGGAATGGGGATTGTGATGGTAATAGGGTGGGTGGCCAGTGGTGCCGTGCAAAGCACCACTGCCATCTCGATTTTCTTTTTTTTTTATCTATTTTTATTTTTTTATTAGTTAATTTTAATTAAATCAATATTATTATTATTATTATTATTAAAAATGAAAATGGTAAACCCGGATAAAATTTATTGTTTACAATTATACTACTTAAATTTTAGAAGTTTACAATGGGTTTTCACTTGTTTTTATAAGTAATGATGGAATTATGAAAATCAATAACAAATACTTTCTCTAAGTCAAGCAAGATTTGAAATTTAATATGTAATATGTTGGGAAGATAAATCATATTTAGAGCTCATAGGAGCACATCAGAGAGCTCATACATACATATTAGACATCACTTAAGCCTAAAAGCTTAAGCTATTAGGTTTTTGAATCTTTCATGCATATATAAGACATCTCATTTAGATTTTCTAATGATGTGAAATTCTTTACTTACGTATGAACTATATCCCAACAATCTTTTCTGTTCACTTATGAGCTCTAATCAAGTCTCACTTTGGCTTCCTCGTACGAGTAAATCCTATCAACATCTCTTTTAGGTCAAGGCGCAGCATTCAACCTGGCTGCCTAGGTTGTCTTAATGCTCCATCAAACTTACACTCCAGGTTGACTCAACACATTATCTACTTGGGTGTTTCACTTTTGCATATTATTATAGACTCACTGCATTCAAGTCGAACCTTTTTAATACCTGCACGAGCACATGAAGTTGATGTGAGTTCTAATTAAATCTCACCTCAATTCTTTCATATGAGTAAGTCCTATTAACCTCTCGTTTGAGCTAGGCAATCTCATATTTCTAGAATGTTTTTTGGCTAGGGCACAACATTCAACCTGGTTGCCTAGGTTATCTCAGTGCTCCTTCAAGCTTACACTTCACCTGACTATCTAGGTTGTCTCAGTGCTCCGTCAAGCTTACACTCTAAATTGACTCAACAAATCGTCCACTTGGATGTTTCGCTTCTACATATTGTTATAAACTTACTGAATCCAAGTTGAATTTTTTTAATACCAGTGTTTGAGCACATAGAGTTGATGGACGCGATCAATTTCTAATCTGCCAACAATCTCTCTCCAGCAATACGATTAAGACTTGAACTCGCCGTAACCTTAAGTTTGATACCACTTTGTTGGAGAGATAAATCATATTTCGAACTAACGAGAGTATACCAAAAAAACTCATGCATACATGTTAGATACTACTTGAACAAAAAAACTTTAATTATTAAGTTTTTATATTTTATATATATATAAAATTATTCATTCAAATTTTTTAATTATATGAAATTTTTTATCTATATGTAAATCATATCCTAACATAATCATCTTTCAACAAACTAGTAAAAACAAAAGAAATGTGCTTACTAGTTACACGCATGACAATATAAAATAGGTTTAAAGATGAATGGCTGCAATTCAGATGGCTTCGATAAACCAATCACGCTAAACACAACATGAGCCGTTATTACCTACAATCTAATCATCAAAGCTGACAAAAGAAATCAGCATCTTGGAATGCCACAAACTTTAATAAAATCTGATCCAAAGCTGTGGGAGGAAATATAATTTTATTTACAGTTATTATTTATTATGCAATGCTTTACACATGTGGAATGAAAAGGAAAGCAAAGGTGATTTGGGATTGGGACATGACTTTTATCTATAAACTATAACTAAAAAGTATCTTCAAAAGTTTTAGAGAATGACATCTGTTCTTTATAATAAAATAATCATATTATTTTTTTATTATTTAGTTAATGACTAAGGGTTATGATTTCTCAAAAAAGCTTTGCAGTTGATAATTATTCAGAAAGTAAGTGAAGAATTTTTTTTTACTGTTAAAGATATTTACAGATTATTTAAGATCATGTGACATTGCATGAAGATAGAAAATAATATGTGTCATGTATTTGTTAGAAAAGTAAATAAAAAAAATTAGTGGAAGGTTGTTTGAAAAGCAGAAGGATAGTTGATAGAAAAAAAGAAAAAAACGTGAGAGACATAGAAAAGCTAGAATTTTAATATCAATAATTTTTTGGATTAAATTTCATGTTCAATTGTATCGTTTTTATTACACTGTTTAGTTGTCAGAACTTTTTCAAATAAAAAGAGATGAAGAACACTTTCATTGTTGAATCCACTTTTTTTTCAAGTAATAATGGTTTTCTCTAATGTACCATTAGAACTTCAAATACTTAAGTATTTTATCTATGAATTGATAGTTTATAAAATTTTTTTAAATATTATACAGATTTTATCAATTTTTTACAGTATTTATTCATAATAATAATAATAATAAATTAAAAAATAATTTAAAAATTAAAAACCACGGTGAAACATGGGCTTCACTCTCATAATTAATTAAAAACCAACCATATTCCTCATTTTAGCCTTGTAGATTCTTTTAGGCTTTGATTGATAAGGGCGGATAAAAAATGTAAAGATGAAAAATTGGAATGGGAAAAAGGTGGAAATATAAAATATATTTTTTTTCATGTGTGTGCGTGATTGGAAAGATGGAAAATGTAGGAAAGAATTTATTTATTTTTTTCATTCATTGTTTTGGTTGAGTTGAAAAATTAAACAAAAAGAAAGAAAATTATTACAACTATTTGTAAATGAAAATAAAAAAATTTATATTTATATTTGATATATTGTTAATAAATCAGATGATGATAATTTATTAATGAGATAAATTATATAATAAATCTTATTAATAAATAAAATTTTAAAAATATTTTAATTTATCTAAATTAATTTTAAGTATTAATATTTATTTATTAATGAAATACAATAATTTAATTTACTGATAAGGTATACAATAACGTATCCAACATAAATTCAAAAAATATATATATATATATATATATATATATATATGCAACAGATACCCCTCTTTTATTTTCTCTCTCAACCTTTTCAATTTGAAATGATTTATGTTTGTAAATAAGTATGAAAAATCGTTCTTTGTATTTTCATTACGCCCCATCTTTTTCTTACCAATCACACTAAAACTTTATTTTCTTTTCCTTTTCACCTTCTATCAATCTTTTCATTTATTTTGTTCTACCAAGGATACCGTGTTCTCTATGAATTAATCTTGTGGGTTTATTATATTTTATTGGAATAAAGGCTGAAACAATAATTTCGGTAATCAACTCATCATAGAACATGTACATCACTTGATATTGTCGAATGATAGTGTTAATATCAGTGTTTGCAAGTTGTAAGCAGGATTAGAGGACAGCCACTTGATCACATTATGGTTCCGTCTATGGTTAACTTACTGTAAGATAGAGAAGTTGTGGCCCTGATTGGCCTAAAGAAGATCATTGAAATCAATTTAAAGTTCCACCATCTTATTCTTATCTACACAGTCCTATGGCTGATAAGCATGCCCAAATATACCAGAACATTGAAGATAGAAGAAAGACCAACTTTGGTTGAAACTGTCATATATATTAGTAATAGACCATCTGTTAATAAATCACAACTGCAGGTCTGACAAAGAAAATAACGGTGATCTTTATTGAAAATCCTTTGATAGAGAATGATAGATCCTTCTTTTATCAATTTTCAAATCAAACATAATTGAGAATCACTCATTTGGTTGAGTTTATTACCATAACCCCTTCTGGACATTATTAAAAGGTTCTACTTGTTATGGCCCTGATTAAAATATTGAAAAGGGAATTGCATTTGAATTCAAGGTTGAACTAAGTGGCCATTGTTCAACATAATTAGGGGACTATGCATTGCTCCCATGCCATGATGGAACGAATTTAGTATTAGGATCCTAATGCCAAAAAATTGGAACAACTGAACAAGTCATTCCATGTTAACTTTCCTTTACACTCGAAGCATTTCCAATAGGGACACTTGTGCCGAAAACAGGGAGGGGTAGGCCATGAAGAAGCCAAGAGATACACAATATAGAGGTGGCTGTGGATTCTGTGGCATATGCCTGATAGAAGTCAAAAGAGATTAACAAAATCCTTGAATTGATAGCGGAAGGGAAGGGGGAGAAAGAGAATGAGGGCCCATGGAGGGATTATCCGGCTCTGGGCACATTTGGCCTTACATAATTTTGTAAAGTGGAAACTCTCTTTTTTCATGAACCATGTGGCGGCAATGGCTGGTGGGTTTGATCAGTTCTGAGTGCTGTCTGTTGGTACGCGTGCGGCTACATTGCGTAATTCAATCACACGTGGGAAGCGGCATATCCTACGTGCAGGGCCCATGGGTGAATGTGGAGGAGTCGATAAGCATTTGTGTATTTATACATGTTTGAGAGATTGAAATGAGTTCCTTGTCAACACTCTTGACCCTACCCAACAATAATTATTATTCTTGTCAACTTTAATTTTGAGGATTTCCCCAATTAATGAGACCAAAAATCCACAATAATGTCTTCATATAGTGGTAGGACTGGTAGCATACTTTCATGTTGATTGAGAGGGATCTTAACTACCGAGTTTCAACGTTCATTAGCAAACCCAAAAATGAAAAAAAAAAAAAAAATGGCTTTCGTTTGACCTGTTCAGTCCCATTTAATTGACTTGTGGGTAAAGTTATCTGTGATTTTTTTATGGAACCTTGACCCATTGACAAAACTAAATCATATAGGTTAATTGCAGCAAAGGGTCTTAGTATATATAATCCTATATATAAAACTTAAAAAGAGTTCTGAAATTTACATGAAATGAAATGAATCAAATTTATTTATAGTTCTATGAAAGATTAGGTTCTGATATAAGTTATTCAAGTGTTTTAAGGGGTCCCCTAAGTGATAAAATTAACGGTAGATTGAAGTTGGATTGAGAATATCCATATAGTTATGTGTAATTTCGGGAAACGTCATTAGTTTTTGCTCCCGACAGATTGCTTAATTCTCTTTGTTTGATTGCTGCTATAGTGCTATGATAAAAGTTTAGCTACTTTTGAGAATTTTATTTGAACAAATTGAATGCATGCAGCAGTTGAATTTTTCCTTATTGTAATACGTTTGTTTTTATCAGCTGATAAGGATGGAATTTTCTTCGGTTAATATCTGCATATTACCTTTAATTAAGCTGATTAGAAATGTGTAAAAGAAGAAACTCATTAGCCTTACCAAGGGGGTCTACTATATACCTTACAATTGTAACTTCTCTTGATTGATACATCTACGATCTTCTTCTGACTACAAAGGAAGTCGGCTAGACCCTTTTCTTTCATCAAAATTGACAGTTAAGGAGCAACCACTTAGTTGTGAAAATGAAAATATTTCTTTGTGCACTATTGCAACATTATTTTCATGCCCAAAAATGTCACACTACATGTCAGTGTGAAACGTTTTTTAACCCCCATTCTCTCTTGGCTCTATTTCAGGGAAATGTTTGCTTTCTTTTTTTGGCTATGTTCTAAGATTATTTTAATATTGTTTTCATCTCAAAAAGGGTTATACTCTTCTTCAGTGAAACGTTTCCATCTCACTGGTTTCTGGCTCTCATATACAGAGACAAAAGATAAAGGGGTGGGGTAGCCTTTCCGGCATGTGGAGCATCAAAGGCACTATGAAAGCCTAGGGTGCTGTGGTTCACAGCCTTCACAAACTCAAAACTATCTATCCTACCACAAATGAAGGTGATAACTGGTTATGCACGTTCCTGATTCCATTTTATCTCTTAACTACCCTCAATCATCATCACCTTTAAAATTACCTATATTTTCTAAAAAAAACCTGCTTAAAAAAACAAATGGTTATAATCAGTGGTATAACCTTCCACTAAAAAAAGCGATGAACCTAGTCCCCTACCTTTATATCAAGAACATGAGCAGTAATCTGTCTTAATACTTGGTGGAAAGTCACTTTAACTTCAACATTATTGTTACAGTTCTTGCCTATAAAAGGGGAAGCTAGTTCCAAGACATCCAAGTTGTGGGTTGAAGCTTGCATTAGCATAGAAGACAAAGGCATTCTTACACCTTACTTCTCTCCTGTCTTTCTTTTTCAGCATTGTTTTGCTCTTTTTGCTGTTGAGTTACAGAAAATGGTCAGTCTGAGTAATTCCATGACATTATGAGACATACTGCTTTATCAATGGCTGCTAAGACATTTTCTTGGTTTGTTATTAACATGATCAAAGCTTCATGAAATATTTTTTTTCATGGCTCTCAGGAAGGGAAGATGAGTTGGACAGTGGCGGATGCGATGGACTACAAGGGTTTCCCTGCTGACAAGTCCAAAACTGGTGGCTGGATTCCTGCTGCTCTCATTCTAGGTTTGTTACATCATCCACCATGAATTTCTTTCAACATCATTTCTTGAGTTGATTTGAGATAAGATATGTTATAAACTTTAAATCATACAGAGGAAAAAGAATTGACAGGTCTTGACTAGATCCAGAGTTGTGGCCATAACTTAAAAGATCATGCTAACAGCTTCACACAATTTTCTCTTTCCGGTTTTTGCCGGACAAGCATTTAGCATTCCATGTGACATCATTTATTGTCAACTAGAACAAGTAAAAGTAGCAGTTAAATGAGAATACCTTTAGTAGAAAAATAGAAAAGAGGGTGGGAGAAAGGGATGGTGATATTCCATCAGAGTAACAAGCAGTTAGTTCATGCGATGGTGATGGGGCTTTCAAGTCTAAACTAAATCTTTAATCAGGAAATTAAACAGAAAGTTGCAGATTCAGCACTAATGCGTGACACCCTTTCACAAGTCAATAGAAAAAACATATTGCTAGTTGTCAAACCAGGTTTCTTATTTTATTCCCCGTGATTCACTTTTAGTTATGAGCGGAGTGTAGAAGAAGGAAGGTGAAGGGGGACAAACCACATGGGACCCATCTCCAATCCAGATATACATATAATGACGATAAAATTTATGTCATTTTCTGTTTGGAGTTTGATGGAATAAGGAAGACATTCTATCGTGGGCCACTCATGCATGGAAGTTCTGAATTATGGAGATATTCTTAAGCCAAATCTTCTTTCTACAAAAAAAAACAGAAAAAAAGGGGCTCAACTTCCTATTGTTTATTTAATTAATTAAAGTGCTCCCTGCTTCTTAGTCATCAAATTTTGACCTAGCATCCTGAATTTGCTTCCCTTTTCATTTTCTGAGGGTTTCTGATATAAAACTTTTAATCATTTTCCCCCACTAGAAAGCTGATAAAATAATTTTCTTTTGCTTCTGAGTTCTCAGAGAAGGCCCAGGAAAAAAAAAAGAAAGATAAAATTGGAAAAGCAATGAATTTTTTTGAATTCATATTTTTTCATTTATTAATTAAAAAAAATCTGGCATAGAAATAGATATGCTGATTTGCTGAAACCATTTCATAGGGATTGAGATCTGTGAGAGGCTTTCAACAATGGGAATTGCAGTTAACCTTGTGACATACTTGGTTGGCACAATGCATTTGCCAAGTTCAACTTCAGCCAACGTAGTAACAGATTTCATGGGCACATCTTTTCTCTTGTGTTTGCTTGGAGGCTTTCTTGCTGATTCATTCCTTGGCAGATACAAGACAATTGCCATATTTGCCATTATACAAACACTGGTGGGTGTTTAAACATCTCCCTTCCTACCTAAAGAACATAAAAGAAAAAATAAAAAGAAAAGAAAGAGTTTGAATTGCTAATTAAAAAAATGTTTATTTCAATCTTCTGCTGTTCAGTTTTTTACTGTGATGATCATGGTGATTTAGGGGACTGGCACATTGGCAATAGCTACAAAACTGCCACAGCTACGCCCGCCACCATGCCATGCATCTGATTCCCATACATGCAAACCAGCCAATGGTTTTCAGATGGGAATTTTGTACATGGCTCTATATCTAATTGCACTTGGTACTGGTGGCCTAAAATCAAGTGTCTCAGGATTCGGAACTGATCAATTTGACGAAAAAGACGAAAAGGAGAAAGCCCAATTGGCCTATTTTTTCAACAGGTTCTTCTTCTTCATTAGTACTGGAACCTTGATGGCGGTCACAGTACTAGTCTACCTACAAGATGAAGTTGGTCGAAGCTGGGCTTATGGAATCTGCTCTGTCTCCATGTTTGTAGCCATCTTGGTATTTTTAACAGGGACTAAAAGATACAGATACAAGAAAAGCTTGGGAAGTCCTATAGTTCAGATTTTCCAAGTTATTGTAGCTGCAATAAATAAAAGGAAGATGGATCTCCCTTACAATGTTGAGCTATTATACGAGGATACACCTAAAGCTACAAGAATTCATCACACAGATCATTTCCAGTGAGTTTCCTATCCACGATGAGTTCTTCAGTATTTACATGGGCATAAATATCTTCTTAAATTGTTCAAAAATATATACATATACTTTAAATAATTTATTGTGCGATAACTCAATTCATTTTTGCTTGATGATTTTTCCTATCTTATCCTAGCTTCTTGGACAAGGCTGCTATTGTTGCGGAAGGAAATTTTCAAAGAAATGCTGTGTCTGCTCCAAACCCCTGGAAACTTTGCTCAGTCACAAGGGTGGAGGAAGTGAAAATGATGGTGGGGCTTCTGCCAATATGGGCCACAACCATCATATTTTGGACCACTTATGCACAGATGATCACCTTTTCAGTGGAGCAAGCCTCCACCATGGAAAGATCAATTGGAGGTTTCCAAATTCCTGCAGGTTCCCTCACTGTCTTCTTTGTGGCAGCTATATTGATCACTCTTGCTGTTTACGACCGTCTCATTATGCCATTTTGGAAGAAATGGAAAGGAAAACCAGGTATTTGTATAGGACAATAAATGACACTAGATTCGGCTATAATTAATGATAATTGTTTTAATGTATTTAATTACCATTTTCATTTTTACGGCAGGTTTTACCAACCTACAGAGAATTTCCATAGGCCTAGTCCTGTCAATTTTTGGAATGGCAGCTGCAGCAGTGGTTGAGAAGAAAAGACTAGCAGTAGCTAGAGCTGCGGGTGCAACCACAGCAGCCCTGCCAGTAAGCGTGTTCTTACTGATTCCACAATTCTTCCTAGTGGGTGCTGGTGAGGCCTTCATATACACAGGACAGCTTGATTTCTTCATTACTCAATCTCCCAAAGGAATGAAAACCATGAGCACTGGTCTGTTCCTCACAACTCTATCTCTTGGTTTCTTCGTCAGCAGCTTCTTGGTATCAGTAGTGAAAAAAGTGACAGGAAGTAAAGATGGGCAAGGATGGCTGGCTGATAACATAAACCATGGTAGACTTGACTGCTTCTATGGACTTCTAGCCATTCTAGGCATCATAAATTATGCGCTATATCTTATTTGTGCAGTTTGGTACAAGCCAAGGAAACCAAAACCTGCCCTACAGATGGAGAACATTGTTAATGGCTCCTCTGCAGAGAATAAGTGCTAGGCTTCTTTAGGATTGCATATTATGGGTGTTCTTCTAACTTTTGTCGCCTTTTTGTAAGAATTGTTGCCAAATTTCTTGGATTAAAGTAATTTTGGTTTGATATTGAACTTGCTGGAAAATAGTGCTTGCATAGATTACACTCACGCACAATCAATACCAACACTAACTAGATGAAGATTAGAGAACAAATATTCCCTGTTGAATCAAACAAAGGCCCCGATGTTCTGTGAACTTCTTTCGAGTAACACAACTCACAAGAAATAGACATGGCTGACAAGTTTCCACAGCACCTACTATTATCCTAAGAAGGCCAAGACCAAGGCCGTGCAACTCCAAAAAGCCATTGTTTTCTAGCTTCCTTTTTTTTTTTTGGTGTTTGAGAAAATGTGTGGAGAAAGTGAGGACAAGTAACCCTTACTTTTTTCTTTTGTCTTTCAAAAATCAATAGAGAAGCAAGATATCAGTTCATATGAATGATTGGTTTTCACTCTTTTTTTTTTCTGCAAGTAAATTAACCAACAACCAAGATTATTTTCCAACAATATTTTCACCCTTTTCTACTTCCACTGCTCAAGTAAATTACAATATTTATTTTGTTGATTTGAGAAATGAAGATATGCTAAATGAAAGACAAATTGTTACATGTATCTCATTTGAATAGTAAACTAGAAAGATCAAAAGAAAAAGAAACCTTAGCAATATCAATAGTTTTCCTTTATTTCTCACGTATAATCATCACCCATGGGCCCTTCTTCCCTAATCTCTTGTCTGCCAAAAATTCTATCCTCATTTTTCAGATATTGATTTCACCACCACCGTCGTCTTCCTAATCAATGAAAGGGTTTTTTTTTTTTTTTTTTCCCAATTGGAAAAGCCAAAAAGTTATTCAATAAATTCAAACATACCTTAATTTTCCTGTTGGAATCTTTTTTTCAATTTGGCTTCTCCAAGTTTCTCCGGCTATGTTTACATGAATTTATATTTGATAAAGTGAATATGATTATGTTATTTTATTAATTATGTGAATAAGATGATATTATTTAATTAATGAATAAATTTTTTTTTAAAATTATTAATTTTTTTATACTTATTTCAAATATTAATATTTACTCATTAATAAAATAATATTATGTGATTTACTGATAATATATAAAATTTATATATTAAAAATGTATAAAATATAATCTCTTTTTATATTATTATAACCCTTGTTATTCGTAAAAAAGTTGACTTGCGGCATTCAAATTATCGGAAAGATTTTGACTAAATTATTTAAATGAAATTTGTGAAGCTCATTTATTAAAATAATTAAATTAAAAATTAAAATTGATAAATTAAAAAGTATTGTTACATAAATCAAATGTGTAAAATTAAAAAAAATTTTATATATATTTTATATAGACATTTTATTAAAAATATTGATAAATTTTTTACTATTAAATAAATATTAATCAAATTTAAATTATAAAAAAAAATTTAATAATTTTTTATATATTATTAATTTTTATATTAAATTCTATTTAATAATTATTTTTAAAAAATTCACAAATTTTACTTAAAGAATTTCATCTCAAATTATGGACTTTAAGACATCCAAGCACCTTTGCTTGACTTGAAACCATGCCACTAATCCAATTGCACTTAACTGGTTTATTCTCTTCTTAATAATTTCAGAATATATATATATATATATATATATATATGAAAGAAGTTATAAGAGACGTGTACTGGATGGTATCTGAAATCTGGATTATCTACAATTATATATGCCTATTGTAGAACAGGGCTGTGTCGATGATGTACCCCATGTTTCGAATCTTATAAATTGGACAAGACTTCATATTTTGTCAGAAGATATCCTATTTTTTTCACCAGCAAATCAAAAGGCATGTTCTCCCAAGTTTTATGTAAACATTGCAAGTGGCGTATCTGGATATAGCCAATAAATTAGATGCGTAGCTTTTTGTACGAGCCTACCGTCCTCTTTGTTGCTTTACATTTGCTGCTTTTTGGTGTCAAACATTAATGAAACAAAGAGCGACTGAGAAATGGCCAATTTGATTTGCTTTCTTTTGTTGATTGATGATATATTATCTCATGTAATGGAGTCTCTCACTTGCTTTGATGACCTGCAACCATTGATGCAGATATTGGGTGGCCATCTCTTGGAAATTCAATGGAACGTGGCCCTTTACGGTACACAAGTATATCTAAACTCTTGCAGAGCAGCAATTGGGACAACTTACATGATTAGTAATTTGAAAGAAATTTCCCAATAATAGTTTCAACAAGCAAACAAGTTTAGCACTCTAGTACTAATTTTAGATTGAACATCGTGTAGTGGTTACAGCAAATAATCACAACTTGTAGGGTTATGACTTATGCTTGATTAGAGTCAACTTGATTTCAAAGAAAACTTGATTTCAAAGAAAAAAAAGTTGATAACCTGCATTCAGATTCAAATCCTATATCAAACTCTAATTAAGGCTCATTCAGAAACTCGGACTTAGTTTGAATGTAGTCCATGTTTCAATATATGATCACATGTTATGACAGAGAAAACTCATGATCTTGGATTGAAAATGCCACCTTGAACAATTCTGTAATCTCTCAAATTCAGACAAAAGAAAACATGTCCATCTTAATTCTCACAGTTGGATCAAGAAGCTATAGCTAGCCGAAAAGAAGGGGGGTGGGGGAGGAGGCTATGTCTGTTGATAAAGTGGAGTCATGTGGATGGCTCCCAAATGAGCATTATCTGTTATCAGTTCTAGTTATCAGCAGGTAGCATTAATTTGATTTCTTGTCAAGTTGGCAGCTGCCTTGCAATGTACATGGGAATCAGCCGATAGGATTGGTAATGACAAGTACTGTCTCCAGGTAGTTGAAAGAGGTACTAGAAATGATCTTTGGCTAACCAGACTGGGAAGTAGTATCCAAAGAGATTTTAATTGCAAAAATCAGATCAGAAACTATATCAGATTGTAGCATTAATTTTCCAGCAAGTATCTTTCCTTTCTTGACGTTGGTACAAGTGAACAAAAATTCTCTTAGGCCTAGTTTGATAATGCAGTTGCGGTTGAATTTACATTGCTCTGATTTGTTTAATGAGACCTTTAATGGGCTGTAAGGCACAAGACCAAGATATTTTTGTCTTGGATACCTTGAGCAGTGTGAACAGTGCAAACCCTTCATACTCTAGGACCCAGGTGATCACCTTCCAAGAAAGCTCTGTAATGAAATTGTGATAGAACCATTTTCCACTATTCTAATCCAAGGGGATCGTTGCATTGAATTTTGTTCCCCGGTAGTTGAGTTCTTCCTTTAAATGGATGAAATTTCAAATTTCAAATCTTCCCTAGTTTGTAAGAAGGAAAAAAAATCATTAACCTGACCTGAAAGATATAGTAATATACATCCTTTGCTGAAGCTAATGGGTGTCTCTAACTTTACGAGTTAATAAATCTGATTTATTTCCCTTCTAAGCCCAATGTATTTGGTCACATCTATTACATGTCTGAAGTGATCTTGGAACAATATAAACAGCTCCAGTCGATTCTCGTTTCCTTGTTAGATTTACTCCTATAAATTTTCTGTTATTCTTTTCACCATTTGATTCGTCTGTCATGGAAGAAAATCAAATGCAACTTGTCTCGGATGCTGTTGATTACGAGGGAAATTCTGCTGATAGTAGGACCACCTCTGGTAGTTAGTTGGCTGCAACTCCTATTCTGGGTGAATTTCTTAACTTTTCCTCTGCATAGTCTATAATCTTAGTGCTTTTGGTCTTCAGAGTTTAGAGGAATCAATTATTCTAGAAAATTAATTCTTAACGCCTTTGCTTTTCTGAAAATTTCAAAGAGTTTAATAGTTCAAGAATTTAACCATTAGTTTAATAGTTTTCACTTCTAACCCCATTTACATATCTGAAACATGGAACAAAAACCAAATGTGTTTAAAACAGGACCTGCTTCATGTTACTGTGGTAGAATGTTGTTGATACACATATATGTTATGGATATGCTGTAAATTTAATGTTTTAGTTGCAATTTGAACTTTTGACATTCCTTTTCAGGGTGGTCCAATTGTCACGGACTTAAGGGAGAGTCCTGAATCCCACATCGAACATAATAGGAAGGTCCCTGGGGTATAAAAGGGTTCACACCATCTCCGCCTTGTGAGGCGCCTTTTGTAGGACAAAACCGTGAGGCCAAGGGGGCCAGAGCGGACAATACCTCACAAGGGTGTGAACCGTGGCGGAAGGCTGATCTGGGACGCCGGAAGGGTGAATGCCCGGGTCCCGGAGCCGCGCGGGTTCGGAGCTTAAGTCTCGACTCGTGACACAATGACTTCAGACCTTTGTTCATTATGGTTGCTACAATTGATTATGGTTGCTACAATTTCTCTTTTTAGGAGTTATCTGACAGGCTTTCGACGATGGCAATTGTGGTGAACCTGGTGACATATTTAGTTGGCACAATACATCTGTCTAGCGCAACTTCTTCAAATATCAGTACAAATTTCGGGTGCACATCATATATGTTATGCTTTCTTGGAGGTATTCTTGCAGATACTTTCTTAACCCGATATCGGACAATAGCCATGTCTGCTCTGATTAATGCAACGGTAAGTAGTCAAAGCATCTTTCGTTTCTTTTCCAGAGTCGTGTGGTTTACTTGATAACACTTTAAACCTTGGCCATGTGGTGATGAACTAAGGCACTTAGGATTGCGCCAGCTGCGCCCACCTTCTTGCAAACATGCTCAATCCAATGAATTTGTAGAGGCCAAAAGCCTGCAAATGGGTGTCTTTGCTTTTGCTCTATATTTATATGGAATAGGACTTGGTGGGATTAAGTCAAGTGTTTCAGGATTTGGAACAGACCAATTTGATAAGAATGATGAGAAGGAAAAGCTGCAAATGGCCAGTTTCTTCAACCTTTTTTACTTGATTATCAAAATAGGAGCACTGCTAGCGCTGCTAGCGGTCACTGTTCTTGTTTACATACAAGATAAAGTAGGCCGGAGCTGGGGTTTATGGTATTTGCTCCGCTTTTATGCTTCTGGCGCCTCAGTATTTCTATCAGGAACTAAAAAGTATAGGTACAAGGAAAGCCCTGGAAGCCCTGTGGTTCAAATTCTTCAAGTTCTGGTGGCTGCTGTAAGGAAATGGATTGTTGACTTTCCATCTGATATTAGCCATTTATATGAGGATCCTGCACAGGAACTGAGACTGTCACACACAAATAAGTTATGTACTCAACAATGAAGTTGCGTTTTGTAATTGGTTTGAGATTCTTTTCTCTTGAATGTTGTTAACATAAGGTTTTATCCTTTTTGTTTGACATTGAATTACATACAAAGGATTTTTTTTTTCAAAACTGAAAATAGACCAGGCTGAAAGAAGTGCTTTATAGTTTCCAACCCCAGGATAAGAACAGTGTCAATGCTGACCAAGATTTAATTGCTGATTTACACTAAACTAACTCTGTATGTTGGGTCTAAGCCATTACAGTAGACACTGGTTTCCTGTAACTCAAAAGTTGAGTCCACATCATGGCATTTTAAAGGCTTCATCTGAAGGGATCTTGTGGAAAAGCAGTAAAAATCTATTGACATACAAAATTTGGATGGCAGATGCTTGGACAAGGCAACAATCATTACAAGCAAGGATACATGAACAAGTGAATCGCTAACTCCAAATCCATGGAGTCTTTACTCAATGACAAGGGTAGAAGAAATTAAGATGTTCACTGGATTACCGCCAATTTGGGCAACAACAATCATGTTTTGGACTGTATATGCACAGATGGCCAGCTTTTCAGTCCAGCAGGTTTCAACAATGGAGAGATCCATAGGGAACTTTGAAATCCCCCCAGCATCTTTCAATGTCTTCATGATTGGATCCATTATGCTCACTCTTGCAATCTATGACCGCCTGATCATAACACTCTTCAGGAAAACAAGATATCCTCAAGGTACTCGATTGTAAAATGCTTCCTTCTTACTAAAGAAAAAAAAAAAAAGATTCTCTATCACCATCCTGTTTTTGGTTGTTTCATTAATCACCTAAATAAATTCAAATAACTTTTATCAGGTTTGACCAGTTTGCAAAAAATAGGGCTAGGTCTCTTCTTCTCCATTATAGCTATAGTGGGTACAGCGTTGGCAGAAATGAAACGATTGTCAGTTGCTAAAACCAAGGGAACCACCACCTTAATCCTACCGGTGAGTGTGTTTATGCCTAGCTCTGAGGGTAATTCTAAAAAGACAAAAAAAAGAGAAGAGAGCGGTTACAAGCAAAGAAAAAAAAATGTTTCTTACATTTGCACTCTAACACACAAGATAAAAATTGATATGAAAAAAGTCGGAAAGAGAGAAAAGTAAGAGTTATGGAAACGGAATAGAATAGAATGATAGTACCTGTTTATCTTTATTTATAGGTGTAAGATAAGAGGTCTACAGGGGATAATAATAACGTAACTGAACTGAGGTGTTACTAAACATGTGAAATTGATCCAAATATCTAAAATATCTCTAACTGTTTACTAAAAGCTTATAACGAGAGAAAAATCCTTAATACCCATTGGACCAATAAATACCCCCAACAGAGTGCTTTCTTGTTGCTTCCTTCATTCGTCTTGGTTGGGATTGGAGATGCATTCAGCATTATGCTGGCCAGCTTGATTTCTTCATAACTGAGTCACGTAGAGGGATGAAAGCAATGGTACTGGCCTTTTCCTCACAACCATCTCGTTTCGTTTGGTTTTTTTTGAAGCACTATAAGGAAAGTTACTGGAACAAAGGGTGGACATGATTGGCTGGCTCATCGGATCAATGATGGCAGACTGGACTACTTTTATGGACTTCTAGCTGTTTTAAGCCTCACCAACTTGGGATTATTTCTTGTGTGCGCCAAAAAGTATAAGCCAAATCCTGGTTAAGTTACTTTGAAGGACAAAAGAATAGTCATAGTTAATGTTCCTCTTAAGGAAGAAAGTGGATAGCAATCTCTTATTCCGTTTATTTTCTACATCCTAGAGGGCTTATATTATACTGTTTACTCCTTTCTAAGTTGTACCTTCCAAAAAATGTGTACAAGTTGCATTAACAAGAGTCTGTCCGTTGTCAAAACGATTCAAGATGAATGGAAATAGTTCTAAAATCTATGAGACAACTGCAACTTGTAGTGGCTCAGTACTGTTGGCGTCTGTTTCATACGATTAGAATGATCAATTGTAAAATTAAGGGATTAGCCAACATGATTAACAAGGCAATGAAGACTTTTATAAGTTGCTTATACTTGGAAAATTTGTCTAGAATATAAGCTGCTTAGACCCTCTTAAAACAAGATTTTTATGTAGTCTGTCTGCAAGACTTATTTGGAATGAAGAGCTAAATTATAAGCCCTTGTTTTGCAGAGATGTGGTGTGACTTACAATGGCAGCCAAAATGCAAAACCAGATGAAATAGATGAGTGCTCGTTCCCCTAAAGAGGCAACTAATTCTTATATTCTCATTGTACCTGGGCAAGCTATATATGCTTTGAATGTGATGTCGGCCTACGTCTCAATTAAGGGTGTAATGTAAATAATATACTCCAACTCAGATTTCGACAAAACTATGGAGCTGATTTCGATTTCGACGATTGAATAAAAAAATCTCTGAAAATCAAAGAAAACTTTGATCCCTTTCCAAAATTCCAATCACCAAAACAATAAATGGAATAAAAAAACAAAACTTGGAGGAAACCGGAGACAAGAAGAACATGAAAACCGGAACTTCAAAAAATTTCTAGTCTTTTTCTTTGACTTTTGGAGAAAGACGTGAAAGAAAAATATCAAAGTTATATTTTCTTCATCCGGAAAAATCTCAAAAATTTTTTTCATGGGTTTCTTAAAAACAAATAGATTATGATGTAAATTAAAATCAAACCTCGCATTAGTGTTGAGTAGGAAGCCTAAGGAGAGGCAAAGCAAAACGGGTAGTGAGAAAGAAGATAAGCTCCCCAAGAGATACGATTCCATGTCCGAATCGGTTGAAGGATAGTGAAGAGGCGAATACTACCCCAACCCACCGGAAAGCCCCTTTTTTTATGGTCTACATCAAATGCATTGAATGCCTCACAATCTGAATCAAAGAGGATGGATGAGTGAAGGAGAGGTTCGAGAAGAAACCAGAGTGAAGCTTTAAACAGGAAAGAAGAAAAAAGGGGCAATTGAAGTGAAAGAAGGAAGACAAACCGAGGATGGCAACCAAAACTTGGGCGGTTTTCCCAGTTATCATCCGGTAGGACTCCATTCTATAATGTTTGAAGTGCATAAGCATCATAAAAGATCAGGTGTCCACCAAAACCCCCAAGCCTGCAAATACGATGAAACGGCCAACTGGTGACCAGTATAGAGAATTCACTTGCATGCAATCAAGGGTATTGACTTAAAACCCAACCAAAATGTGTTCAAGGTACAGGGTGAACCGTAGCTAGGCCAAGAGGCCGTGCATGGAAAATGAGAACAAGCATGGATTGCAACATGACTATACTCCAAAGCCAACTAATATAAGTTAAGGGAAATGGAAATGGAAATGGGCAAAGAAGTTAAGGGACCAAATACAAGACAATATTTTACCATTTTATTAAATTTTGTATTGTCGTATTATCTACTATCATGCTTAAAACGCATGCCAAAAGATACTATTAGGCAACTAGTGCAGGTGCTTTCATGTACTAGAAATCAATGTTTCATGCGCTTACAAATTAGGAAGTGTAGCCTAACTAACACCTTATCCCTTACTTTAAGTGGTAAGAACTAAAATGTAATAAGCGATCCATAGAGATGATTCTTGCTCACCAAGTTTGAATCCTAAATTGGTATCAATGAAGATATATATATATATATATATATATATATATTCAACAAAAATATATAACCTAACTATATATTTCAAGCAAGATATTTGTAACAATCTGATTCAAAAGTCTTCAATTCGCTTAATAGAGACAATAAAGATTATGATCAGCTGATCATGCATTTTGTGGTGTGGCTATATATATATAACTTGGCTATTAAATGTTCTTTCAACAAAAATTTATAATTAAGCTCTATTTTTTCTGCTATCTCTGTTACATGAATATTCTTAGCTAGCTTGTTACTAGAATTCTTAGCATATTCTATGAAAAAGGAAAAGGAAATTATGTTATTCCATTAATTTACAAATGGATCCGAGTGACACGGAAACGAAATGCTTCATTTGCCAACTCCGATCCTCCTAGAAATCCAGTCGTCCTCCAATGTTACAGTGAAAATTATTCTAGAGGTGGGGGGAAGAAACATGACCTGCAAGCCCCTACTTTGTGGCTCATCTATCTAAAATCTTTCTTATGTGAACCAATTCCTTCCGTTTTGGGGGAGAAGGGATTGTATTCCTTTGCAAAATGGGTGGAACGTGTTACCTTTTCCTCCAAATAGAGGTTTGATTTTTTATTGTTGCTAAAAGTCCCCTTTGTAGAAACAATATTCGTGGGGTTGAAATGTCTGTTCCTCATCGAGACTACTTCAAATCCTTGAAGACTGAGTGCCCATTTCAAAACGGCCAGTATAAGGGAGACCACCAACATATGGAGGAGCATCTTGCTTTAGTTCATGATGCACACTTTTCACTAGAAGACATTTGGGAGGTGGATGCTCCTCCATGGTTCATCATCAACATTTTCCTCAACAAGTTGAAAGGTGTGGTGGAAGACAAAGACGAAGGAATTCTTGAATTAGTTGGAACAAAATATTACAACTAATTATCTTTTCTTAATACATATTATTTGTTGAATAGGCTTTGACATATATTATATTCTTCGGTTTGAGGTTTGATCACTTAGATTAAACATAATGAATTATATGGATGAATTACAGCCATTAGTAGCAAGTTGTATAGCATTTAGCAACTCACACTTCATTTGGCTTACCAGTTCTTAATATCCGATTTGGCTTGCTCAGCAATGAAAAGATCTGATTGAAATACGACTTTTAGATTAGGTTCTGATTAACGGATGCAGGGGATTGGCGATCCCATTAGCTCCAATATTATTAAAAAAAAAGATAGCATAGCATTGTTTCAAACGTTTTAACCGATCAAGCTGGAAAAGGTACAAGCGTCCACAAGAACATGTAAAGAAGGTAAGCACTAGGTTCCTTTATACCATTATCAAGTCTGCCCATCCCTTCTTCAAACCCTTATTTCCCTAAGCAGCTATAAATCCAAACTCAATAGGTATAGTCTAAACCCATGATCTATAAGACAGCGCCCAAGGTTTTCTTCTTGAATTTGTTTTTACATTTTACTAGTTAACTTTCAATCCAGAATCCACAGCAATGCTAATTGCAATCATCAAAGGCTTACTTTCACAAAAGAAAAACAAAACAAAAGGCTTTTTGCTAACATCATCCACCAAATATCAGACCAACAATTTGAAAGTGAATGTATGATTGAGTTGAACATTTGATCACAATCAGAAAAAGGCAATCACCTCTCTAAGTTGTGTACGGAATAAAAGACTATGATGCTGAATATAAAATAAGTGAGTTGATCCGACAAATAAAAGTAAATTCTCTAGCTCCAGAAGCATAAGTAAAATTTGTGACAGATCTAAATTATGATCAGTATAAATCTGCACAGCTACAACATGAATTGGCACCATTGACAAGATAACCAACAAAACTCCCCCAATAACATGACTGCAGCCAACCATAAACGGAGAAAGCAAAGAAAAGCTAAAAGAAATTTGAAATTAAAGTGTATGAAATCAAAGTTAACCCTGCGATTCATTTCTTCTTGTAGTCCCATCCCCTTCAGTCGGATCCAACAATCTGCCACTTTCCTCATCATCAGCCTCTTCAGCCTTCCTCTGTGCTTCCCTCTCTCTAAGCCCTTTCAACTTTGAATGATTATAATAAGCAACCCCCAAAAATGCAAGCCCATAACCAAACAAGTTAACTGGAGTCACCGTATCTTTAATCACCGACCACGAAAAGGCTATCAGCAACCAGTCTTTGACCACACCAGCCACGTTCATTGTCAAAGCCGAGGTCTTCCCGACTAACAAAAACACCGCCAGGTTCAAAGCGAAAGCGCAAAAAGAGTTAGTCCCGAAGATGAAGTAATCAAAATGGAAACTTGAGTTTTCTTTAAGTGAAGGAAGTTCCACTGTAACCCAGGGAATAAGCAAGAAAAGGAAACAACAAGGAGCAACGTAATAAAGGGAAGTAATTGGGTTAAGGTTAATTCCTTTTGAAGTAAGGAGTATTTGGATCAAAACCAGTCTCGTAGCTTCAAAAGCAACGGCTCCAAGCTGTAAAAGAACACCCCAAGCATCGAATTTGGCTTCTCCATAAGCAGCAATGGCGACCCCAAAAGAAATAGACAGCATGTTAGCCATGGTGGAAGATTTAAAAGAATCTTTACGAAAGAGAACACCGATGGAGTAAACAGCAACTGGCATTAGGGCTTTGAGCATTTGGATAAAGGAAACAGAGAGATAGATGTAGGTTGAGTTAGACAGCCAAAGGGAAAGGGAGTAAAGGGCGCCGATGGGGACTACAGAGGAGAGGTAGAGACGGGGTGACATGGAAGAAGGAAGGTCTACAACATGGAAGATCCGGACGAGGAGGATAGCTATGGAGGAACAAAAGCCCATATGGATGAGTGTAAGGGAGATGGGGTAAGGCCAATTATACATTTTTCGGTCCAGGATGTATTTGTTGTACACTATTACGGTGAAGGAAAGGAAGATCCATATGGCTACGTAGGTGTAGGAGATGAGTATTTTTTTGAGGATGGAAGGGGAGAGGGTGGCGGATGGGGTGGTTGTGGTGGCGTCGCTGGATGCTCCCATGGTTGTTGGTGGTCGATTCTGGCCCCCGAAAGAGGATGCAAAGTGTGTAGGAGGAGGAGGAGGACTTTCTGGTATGGGGAGGGTTGTGATCTTGATGGAGTTGGGAGTTTAAATATGGGGATTTGGTGGTTTGATAAATTAATTAGGGAACTTCAGTTTTGGTTTGCTTTCACTAAGGTTGGTAGCATTCCATGATTAAATTATCACAATCGCAACTGGTTCTTGACTCCTTGGGGGTTGCTTCATGTTTGGATAATATAATTTTAGTCTGGGTAGTTATCATCTTGGTAATTTTATTTTATTTTTTTGCCAATACCTTGGTATTTGCTCTATTATTTTTATAAAAAAAAGAGTTTTTTTTTTTTATAGAATATAAAAATTTCTTCGAATTGATAATTTGGTTTTTTTCTATTAATTACTATAAGTAAACGAAAAGTGAAAAAAATAAATCTTATTTTTTGGATTAAATATAATAAAAATTTTTGAATTAAAATTAAATATTTATTCAAATTTCTATGATTTTATTACAATTAATTAAGTTTTTATATATTAATTTAATTCAATTAAATATTTAAATATTTATTTTCATTAAATTAAATTTTTGATTGAATGACAATGAATATTAACATCAATTAATTTTTAACCGATATTAACAGTACAGAACAGTCAAAACTCAGAACAGGCCGTATAATATGTTATCATGTGAAAGAAAAAAGTAATTATACAAGAAAAGTGGTTGAAAGTCAATCAAAAAATCCTATCAACTCTGTAAACTCATGGGGGGAAGCCAAAATCCTTCTATTGCCATCCAAAAACTGAGATAAAAAACCATCGACCCTTTGCGAAAGGCCTCATTGAATTGGATAAAAACAAACAAAAAATTACCAAGCTTTTACAAGAGGAACCGGTGGGCAACGAATGGTAGGAATAATTCCTTGGGAATAGCAGAAACTAATGACGACCTGGGTGGTAAGGAATAATGGGTCAATCGTTGTTCCTTCAGCCGGCCACCAAAGATACAAAGGGAACTGACAACTTTGTGATGCCAAGCGTGATTTTTAGGCAAAGAGAAACGAAGATACAAAACAAGAGAATTGAGATAAAAAACCAACCCAAAAGTCATGTTGGATGGTAATGTTTTGAAGTTGACAATCAGTCATTGCGCGTTTGAAGGAATTTTCACATGGAAAACTCAAAACTTGATATTGATGACGAGTCCAGTAATTTTCCCAAATTAAAAAAAAAAAAAAAATCATTCGTCAACAGATCAAAAGTCTACATCTTCAAACATTGTTTAGAATTTAGATAGATTGAAAATTAATGTTCCTTCCTGGGTCTATAAAGTTAGAATCTGGAGTCTGAACCCCGCAATTGATGGGGTAAAGAAACATGCTAAGCCTTGAGGAATGACACGTAAATGAAAGTTAGGCTCAATTGTGGAGTCTTAAACCGTCAGTCTTGGACTGCAAAAGCCGAAAGGCATTGAATTGGTAGCAGGAAACGTGGAAAAGCAACCAAACGAAGGATTAAAAGTAAGTTGCAAACATAATTATAGCAGCGAGAAACGAGTAAAATTACTAATATTTTTGTTACGATCCAAATCCCATTCTTTTTTCGACCTTACCTTGTTCTTTTTCATAATCTTACCTCTTCATTTTTAGTGATATATTGCCTTAGTTGCAGAGAGTGTTTCGGAATACAAACCTTCACATCTTGTCTGTTTTATAAATTTTTTTATATAAAAAATTGTAATTTAAAAATAAAAAAAGATTATATAAATATTAAAATTCAAAATTTCAATTTATTAAATATAAAATAATTATATAAATTAATTGAATTAAATTTTAAATGGATCATACAAATCTTTTGACTGAATCAGCATGGGCATAAAGACATATGTTGGCTCAATATATGGATAATATAGATCGTTGCGAGGCACATTTAACATTTTTCGGAGAATTTGGGAGAAAGGTGCACTATATAGTCGATGGTGAGGCCTCTGGTGTTGGAGCTGGACCCCTTGAAGCCTTACGAATTAGTGTAGTTGAGAAATCAAGAGAAATGAGTCTAAGCTGCAAAGCCCAATCCGGAACTAACTTGTGAAGGGCGTTCAATGAACTAACTAGGACGCCTTCATGGGCTGGCCCAACATAACGAGGTGTCCAGTATCATTCAACAACTCGAACAAATTATTCAAGATTTTCAACTTTAGGCTCATTACTCAAGTTCTCTTATTTCTATCTGTTCTTGACAATGTTATTTACTATAATTAGGAATTTAAGGTTTAGAGATTGTGACCAATTGCGGGTGTACTTGATACAGAACCCAACCTTGGCCCAAGCCACTCGAGTTGGATCCAGACCCAACTCAATTCGAGAAACTTAGCCCAAGTTGCACCTTGGGAAAATTCAATATAATTTGTAAATAAACATAAAACCAAAGCTAATGTAGTAAATAGTATTAGTTATGAGAACTGACAACTGCAAAAAAGAAGAAAAAGATATGCCTTTCGAAGAGAAATTGGAGATGAAGAAACAAAGAATTTGCAGGCAACGTTAATGTTAACCCAGCCATGGCCATGCGTTGACGGCTGTAGCAGTCACATTATTAACAACACAAAGAAGGTGCTCTTCACCAAACAACAAAAGCCGATTGAAGTGACCATCCAGCTTAATAATTTTGTTTAATGGCCGCCAGCTTTTTTTTATTTTCTCATTTAAGTCTCATTTCATTCGAAATCTGCTCCAGGCCACCGCACCCCTTTCCCCACTTTTATGAGCTTTATCACTCTGCTGCCAATTGCACCAACCTTTTTTTTCCCCTCTTACGCGCTTTCTTTACCACGCGCACTTTGCCCACCATTATACAGTGACAGAATAGGTATTGTACTATTTGGAGCTAATAATAGATTCTTCCATCATTTCTGTGTTAACTGCATTTTTCCCATTTGAATCGAAGAAATCATTCATTTGAAGAAATTTGGATGAAGAAGAATGCTTCCCTTGGTTTCTTTTATTATTATCTAAGAGAAATATTAATTGGAAACTCAATCTGTTAATAAATGATACTAAAAAAAAACCCAACCGTAGTTAATGATGAAAAAAACAATGCAATTAAATTAAATTAATGAACATGTAACATCCATGAACCCAAAAAGAATTTGATCATGTAACAACCCAGAGTTATCACTTGAGAGGTTTAGACCTGACAGCGAAAAAACAACCAATAAGACAAAAGTCATTTTCCCTCCATAAACGGCGCGTGCATTTCCTACAACAAACAATACGAATATTCACAGGCCCCACCATTCTCTCTCTTTCTCTCCCGTAACTTTTCCAAGTCCTTTTCTTTCTCTCGTAACGAAGGACACTTTCATTTCTTTCTCTCTCCACCAGCGAAGCGAGTCACACTCAAAGAACTTACGCTCGCTCACCCACCAGCCACAAATCCAAACAAATTAATTCATATATATCATCAAATTCACAAGGCTTTGATTCCAGTTTTTTGGCAAGAAAAATGAATAAACTGATGGAGTCTGGCTCTGCAAACAAGCTACAGCAACACAAGAAGAAAAGTTGGTTCCTTCTCTTAACATTTTCTCTTATCCTTTCAACTCTTCTCATCATCATCTCCGTAACCTCCACTTCTTCAACTTCCTCTCTTTTTTACTACACCCGTACCCGCAGAACCAAGACCCAACTTCCTCAGTTCGTGGAATCCAAGCTCCATGTGGCGCCAACATCTCCTAACCCAGTTCCCAAACTGGCTTATCTCATATCTGGCTCGGCAGGTGATGGGGAGAGCTTGAAGAGAACGTTGAAAGCCTTGTACCATCCCAGGAACGAATATGCCGTGCATTTGGATTTGGAGGCTTCTGCTGAGGAGAGATTGGAGGTGGCAAAGTTTGTGAAAAGTGAGCCGCTCTTTAAGAAATTTGGGAATGTGAGGATGGTTACTAGAGCCAACCTGGTGACTTATAGAGGGCCTACCATGGTTACCAATACCCTTCATGCTGCTGCCATTTTGTTTAAGGAAGGTGGTAACTGGGATTGGTTCATCAACTTGAGTGCTTCTGATTACCCTTTGGTTACTCAAGATGGTATGTTAAGGATGGATGATTTCTGGGTTTTAGATTTGATGTTAATCTTTTTATTCAGCTATTCATTGGTTGTGGTTGCTGGTGTTATTTGTGGTTTTGAGTTGAGAAAAGAGGAACTTTTTTGAAAAGTTACTAATTTTAGAGTTATCTGAGTTTGATTTGGTTGGTTCTATTTTTTAATTTAAAATCTGGGATACTTTAATTCGACCTGCTTAATGTTTACTGCTGAATTGCTGTTAATCTTGGTTAATATTCAATGTATATTATATGTATGCATTTCGCTGCCTACATTAGCTGCTCGGAATTAGATTTCAGACTCTCCAATTAGAAATGACCATTTGTAGGGGACTATTTTTCTAGTCTAAATCTGTATCTAATTATAATTAATTATTGGTCATTAATTAGAAATGACCGCCTGTTCATTAGGCTCTCCAATTAGAAATGATCACCTATTCATGCTTTTTCATTTTTCTCACTTCCTCCATTATGCCCCGTAACTTTGTTCTTGTTCTTAGTCTTTTGTATGTTATTTCTGTTTACTAGTACTAGTGTTTCTGCATTGGTTTCGTGAGCTTTTAATTTGTATATTTTCTTTTTTGTGCGACAGATCTGCTTCATACATTATCAACAATCCCAAGGGACCTTAATTTTATCGAGCATACCAGTGACATTGGATGGAAGGAGTAGGTGGTTCATCCCTTATGCTTTTGTTAGTATCTGTTTCAACATTTAATTATCTCTCTGGGATTTAAGAGATAATATCAATTTAAAGCTAGCATTATATGTCTGCAATGTTTGTGTGTAAATCTACTTGAGGAATGTATTTTTGCTCAATTTCAGGTATCAGAGAGCCAAGCCTGTTATAATTGATCCAGGGCTTTATAGCCGGCAAAAGTCGGATGTATTTTGGGTTTCAGAGAAAAGGAGTGTACCAACTGCATATAGGCTGTTTACAGGTGAGAAAATTTATTTCTGTGCTTCTGTGTAGTGTATAAAAATAGTTATTACCTTTCAGTGAGAGACTGCTTTTGTTTGTATATATTTCCTTAGAAAGAATATTTGAACCATATTTGATCTTTTTCGTACAAAACTGTTGAGCCAAAATGTGAAGGTATATCTCAATAATAATTGGGAGAAAAAGAAAGAGGAAAGTCATATCTGTACAACTTGATTGTGGTTGCATATTAGTCATCCACTCACCCTGGGTTTACGTGCCGTTATGAAGCATTGAATGCATAATGTTGTTTTAATAGAAGAATTAGATAAGAGTATGGACAACTTACTCTATCATTTGGAATGTTTTTGCTTTTTGAAATTTCTAGGTTGTTAAATGAACTAGTGCATCTTTTAAATCTATTGCTGATATGTTATTTTTCAACCCTCTTAAAATTCTACTTTTAAACACACCATAATTTGTTAATTATTGTTTCATGTAAATCAGATCTTGTTGTCTAGTGAACTTTTGTCTTGCCCTACCTCTTTTTCAGCCAAGCCCTTATTATACATGGTTGAATATCATGATATATTTGGTCACCAGGCATTCTAGCATCCCTCTCAGTTTACAAAAACCATTCTTACCATTATTCTTTGGCAGAACTTACAACAACTAGGAAAGTTGCTTAAGAGCACCTAGATAAACGTGTAATCTAATTTTCAGCTAGATGGTAGAGGTTTCATGAAGTCCCAGAGTTGGACATTTCATTTTTGTAGGCATCTCATCCTTTCAGCTAAGATGAAAGTTGCTTTCCACTGGATTTGTTTACTCTAGGTGTCACATGGATTTCCTGTAAGGGATCACCTTTAGAATGAAGAAATGAGGCCTGCAGCCTATCCTTGGCTCCCACCACCCAGTTTCTTCTTCTTCTCCATTCATCCCACCATGCCACTGTTCTGGATTGATTGATAAGTTTTGTGAAGTGGACGCTTGGAAGCATAATCTTAGGGTACACTTATATGCATCTGATTGTAGATTCTGCTCAATTTATCAGGTTCTGCTTGGATGATGCTCTCTCATCCTTTCATCGAGTATTGTTTGTGGGGGTGGGACAACCTCCCAAGGATAGCCCTTATGTACTATGCAAACTTTCTTTCTTCCCCTGAAGGGTATTTCCACACTGTTATCTGTAACGCATATGAGTTCCGGAATGCCACCGTTAATCATGACCTCCATTTCATATCTTGGGACAACCCGCCAAAACAACATCCACATTTCCTTACTGTAGATGACTACCGAAGGATGGTTGACAGCAATGCTCCCTTTGCAAGGAAATTTGGCAAGAACGAACCAGTTCTTGACAAGATTGATTCTGAACTTTTGAACTGCGATGCCAATGGATTTGTGCTTGGTGGATGGTTCAATAATGAAGGAACTTCTAACGTAACTTTCCAAGATCATGACAGAGCAAATACCACAGAGCTTAGGCCAGGTCCTGGTGCTGAGAGACTCAAACGTCTCATCAGTGATCTGCTATCAGCGGAAGATTTTCATGCAAAGCAGTGCAGTTGACGCAGATGGTTCAAAGATACAACTCTCTTCTGGTAACTGACCAGATGAATGATCCTCTATTGAATTAATAACGGAACAATGCTGATGGGTCAACTGACAAGGCATAGGAAACTAGAAGGGGAAGGAAAATACACTCCATCCAGATTATATGCTATACGATTAATACCATTTTTTTTTTGTAGGTCGATTAGTAATATGTAGTTCAATGTATTGTTCATTGGTTTAGATAATGTACTGCTTTCTAATCTGTCCATCCTTCGGATGCTGTTATGCATCTTGTATCTTATGCACTCAGAAAAAAAATTAAAGGGCAAAATGATGATGCATTCAAACATTAGAACCATGGATAGAAAGAGTAATGAGATCAAGTGTTGGATATGTCAACGGTTAAGTTGAATTGATTACAGTTTGAACCGGTTTTTTTGTCGGATGTTTTATATTAAACAACTTTTATCCGTTCCACCGATAATTTATGGGCTTTGTACCACTGGTTTTTGCATCAATGGAGTGGGGTAAAGTTTTTTGAACAATAAAAAATGGTGATGAAGTGCTAAGCACAAGCTGTAGCCAGAAAGACGGAGAAAAAAATGGTTATAAAATTTGTTATTTTAGAGCTGGCCATTAACCAAGTCCTCTATGTTGCTTTAGGGGTTTTTCTTCTCCAATGTATCTGAAAAGAACTACGCAAAAGAAAGCTCAATGACAAAGTATACAGAAAACTATTCTAAAAGCATAATGTTGACTTGTTGAAAGCTGGAACTATCATTAAATCAGCAGCAGCAGCTGCATCATTAAGACAGCTCAATGTGTTGAAAAAAGAAGAAAAAAGAAAATTGGCCCCATCTTGAAAATGCTTAGTATAGATCTGCATGTTAATTGTCTGTATTTTTATCATCATATAATGCACTACATATCAGAAAAACCCATTAAGTTTCATTCTTTAGTGCATTATAATGATTGTTGCCATTCTTTCAGACAATAAAAAAACCACAACTGATATAAACATGGGGTAAAGCTATTTCTCGAGTCATTATGCACCTTGATTAAGAGTGTTTAACCAAATCAAGCAAGATGCATTTCAAAAGCAATTTCGAGTGCGCAACATGCCACTAATTCTCACTCCCGTATTGCCTTTTACACTTTTAGGTTAATAAGTCGCACATAATTAACACAGACTGCTATACCAACCAACCAATTATAAACTCCCGATCAGATTTTCTAGCATCCCTAGAAATGTGTCAAATGTGAAGATTGATATCCTGAAGCAGCAGAAACAAAGACTTTGTCCACTTTCTTGGGCTTAAATATTTCGAAAAATCCAACATAAGCTGCCAACCCACTCGACCCTGAAAGAAGCACCGAAAATACCTTGTTATAATAATAGTAGTTTTTTTATAGAACTGAGATGAATAGATTAGACTTGTTTGATTCAGAATTAAGTTTCCATTAGCTAGCTAGATACCCCACAAGTTCTACCCAGTAATTAGGTTGATTATATGCTGATGAATGAAAAGATGGTAAGCGGTTAATTTACCTAAAATTCCAACATGGTAAGACGATGGAAACCCCATGGGGTTCAACTTGTTTAACATGCCAACACGTTTTATCACAGTGTACTCTCCCTGGTGGCGAAGTCCAACTGTCACGCCCTAGGTGGGCGCACAGGCGCACAGGCGCACAAGCCCAAGTATCAGGTTAAGGCTCGCGCACCATGGATATTGGCGTCAAGGATCAGTAGAAGCCTTCAACACGATTTGATTGACCTTAAAAATCATGAATGAGTCTTTTATATTAATATATAATCTATGTAATCTCTGATTTTTAAGAAATATTATAATTTCATAATTTTAAGATTTATCATAAGTGTAGACGAGGGTTTCGACTATAAATAAGGAGTCATCCAACCTTTATTGGTACATCATCAGACTTTTTGCTTCAGTAATATACAGTGCACGTTTCAGCAATTCTCTTGTTCTCTCAACCTTGTGCATTTTATCATTTTAGTTGTTTTAATACTCGCACGCTTGTGTTTTAGGTTGACTTAGGCTAAAAGGAGATGATTCTAAACTTAAGGTCGCACAGATTCTGAGTCTTAAATCGGAGCTCGTGACAGTTGGTATCAGAAAAAGTTTATTTTTGCTTGTGTTTGTGTGTAGGTTATATCGCAGTAGAGGAGATAGCATCTCAAAGTAATGTTGCTAACCAACAACCAGAGGCCTAAGAGTAAAGCCGTAAAAAAGACAAGAAAATGAGTTCGAGAGACATTTGGTCTACCATGGACGGAAGGCTATCCAAGATGGAAGTGACCATGGGCAATGTGAAGGAGAAGCTTGATGATGTGGAGACTTATGTTGAAGCACTAGACTTTATAAAGGAGGAGCTCAATGGTGAGTTGCAAGCTGCTCTCAATGAAGGCATCGACATGATCACCCAAAGGAATGAATTCTTGGAAGCACAGGTGGAGATCATGCGCAATGGGATGAAGGCCATGCGTAGAGAGATAAAGGAGCTCAGGAGAGCGCTCGCTGCTTGCAAAACTACCATTGGAATGACATGTTTGCTGAAGTGTCTAAGTTTCATATGGAGATTCCTAAGCCCAAAGAGTTCAAGGGGACAAGGTCGGCCAAGGAAGTAGACAACTACCTATGAGAGATGGAGCAGTACTTTTGAGCCACAAGCATACAAGACGATGCTACAAAGGTAAGCACGCTTCTATGTATATTACTGATGTAGCCTTATTATGGTAGAGGCGCAGGTGTGATGATGTCCGACATAGGGGCACCATGATTGGAACCTGGGAAGAGTTCCAAAAAGAGTTCAGGCAGTAGTTTTACTGAAGTAAGCCAATGATGAGGTACGGACAAAGTTACGTAGGCTGAGTCAGCAAAGGGACATAAGGGAATATGTCCAAAAATTCATTGAACTGATGTTTCAGATCTCGGATTTGAGTGAGACGAAAGGTCTATTTACTTTCATGGATGGGTTGAAACCATAGGTGAAGCACGAGTTACAATGGAGGAGAGTTCGTGACTTGGCTAAAGCCATGACTATTGCTGAGTCTTTAGTGGAGTTTAAACCACAAAATAAGTTCGAGTTTTCCAAGCCCAAGAGAAAGGGTAAGGACAAAAGGGACTGAGAGAGATAGTCCAAAGAAAAGGATCGTGATCGACAATCCAAATATGAGGACCTAGATTGTTCAGACAGAGATGGTGAGAGGAAGCCACCAGCAGATAAGTGAAAGGCAAAATGATATCAAGAGTAGATCTCATGCTACCTATGTGGAGAGGGACATATAACGCGTAATTACCCAAAGAGAGGCAAGTTAGCTACTGTAGATGAGGAGTTGGATGAGGAGCCAGAGGTGGGGGTAGCAAAGCTTAGGTCGTTGGTGCTCAATACTGTCTAGAGTAAGGGAAGCCACAAACCAAAGGGCATGATGTTTGCAGATCCGATGGTTGTGGGTAAAAAAATAAGTGCACTAGTGGACACAGGTACCTCACATTTGTTTATTTCAGGTGATGAAGCCCAGAAACTCGGACTGAAGGTGCAAAAAAAGACTAGTACCATTAAGACGGTGAACTCCAAGAAAGTTTCAGCTATTGGAGTAACACAGAGAGTAGAGTTACAATTTGGAGACTTGAAGGACAAAGAAACCATTGAGGTAATACCCTTGGATGACTATGATTTTATGATTGGATTAGATTTTTTTGTTCGGATTAATGCCTTTCTTGTGCTTTTTGCCAATTATATATGCATTATGGATGCATGGTGCCAATGCCTTGTATCATTGAAGCGTAAATCCGAAATTAGGTCAAAGGTGCTGTCGGCCATTCAATTTGTTAAGGCAGTAAGCAGAGATGAAGATACCTTATTGGTAGTCTTAAAGTATGAAAAATCAAGAGAAAAAGAGATTGATACCCCATTGGAGGTGTTAAAAGTGTTGGAGGCCTTTAGCTAATGTGATGCCCATCAAGCTACTAAGAAAGTTACCACCTAAGGGAGAAGTGGACCATAAAATTGAGCTGGTGTCCGAGGTCAAGCCACCAACCAGAGCCCCTTATCGAATATCTCTCTTAGAGTTGAAAGAGTTGAGGAAGTAACTCAGAAAGCTAATTGATATAGGGTACATCAGACCATCTAAGGCCCTGTATAGTGCACCGGTGTTGTTCAACGCAAGCATGATGGGTCGCTGCGATTGTGTATAGACTATCAGGCATTGAACAAGCTGACCGTGAAGAACAAGTATCCTATCCCATTCATTACATACTTATTCGATCAACTTGGAAGCGCAAGGTGGTTTTTCAAGTTGGATTTGAGGTCAAGTTATTATCAAGTCAGGATCGTAGAGGAAGATGAGCCCAAGATGGCATATGTTACAATTTATAGTTCGTATGAGTTCTTGATCATGCCATTCAAACTTACCAATGCTCCAGCCATGTTTTACACCCTAATGAACAAGGTATTTCAGTCATTCCTTAATTGTTTTATTGTGGTTTTATTTTGATGATATTGTGGTATATAGTCAGACATTGGAAGATCACGTAGAGCACTTGAGACAGGTGTTCAAGGTGTTATGGGTAAACAAATTATATATCAAGAAGGAGAAGTGCTCATTTACCCAATAGGAGATTCTGTTTTTAGGCCACATAGTGAGAAGTGGCAGGATTCGCATAGATGAAGATAAAGTAAGCACCATCCTGGAATGGGAATCATCAGCCAAAGTCACAGGGTCGAGATCATTTTTTAAGCTAGTCAATTACTACATGTACTTTATCAAAGGCCACTTAGCCATAGTCACGTCATTAACTAACTTGCTCAAAAAGAAGAGAGCATGAGAGTGGAGCATAAGGTGCTAGAAAGCCTTTAATGGATTGAAGCAGGCTAACTGAAGAACTAGTCTTAGCTTGCCAAACCATGCCAAGCCATATAAGGTGCATACAGACGTATCAGACTACACAATAAGAGGTGTGTTGATACAAAAAAGTCATCTGGTTGCATTTAAAAATTGAAAGCTCAATGAAACCGAGCGTAAATACACGATCCAAGAAAAAGAGATGACAGTAGTGGTCTACTGCTTGCCCATTTGGCGTCATTACCTATTAAGGTCAAAATTCATGGTCAGGACAGATAATGTGACGACCAGCTACTTTCAGACGTAAAAGAAGTTGTCCCTTAAGCAGATGAGATGGTAAGATTTTCTTACAGAATTTGATTATAAGTTAGAGTACAAGCCTGGACAGATAAACCTAATGGCTGACGCATTGAGTAGGAAGACAAGCCTAGCTGCCATTAGTGAACCACAGAGTTATTTGGTGCTGCACATCAATGAGGGGCTCGCACACGATCCTACAGCCACAAGTCTCATCGAGCATGCCAAGCAAGGTAAGAGTAGAGGATTTTAGGTGCAGGATGATTTGTCGCTTACCAGTGGCAGTAGGCTGTTAGTGTCGCAGCATAAAAAGCTCCACAGGGAAGTTATACACGAGTGTCATGATTCGAAGTGGGTTGGACACCCAGGAATGAGTCGTACCTTAGCTTTGCTAAATGACCAATACTACTGGCTGTACATACGGGAAGATGTGGAGGCTTATGTGAAGACTTGTCTTATGTGCCAACATGACAAGGTGGAGCTCAAGCCACCAGGCGATCTTTTGAAGCCATTATCAGTGCCAGAGTGACCATGGGAAATCGTCACTCTAGACTTTATAGTCAGTGTTCCCAAGGTAGAGGGGTTTGAAGCATCATGGTAGTGGTGGATAGGTTTTCCAAGTATGGGATTTTCATTCCAACAACCAAGAAGTGCCCAGTCGAGGAGGTAGCCCAGTTATTCTTAAAGAATGTAGTTAAGTATTGGGGAGTACTGATGACCATTATTAGTGATCGGGACGAGCGTTTTAAGGGTAGGTTTTGGATTGAGTTGTTCAAGCTATTAGGGTCAGACTTGAACTTTTATACCAATATGCATCTGTAGACCGATGGGCAAACTAAACGTGTGAATAAATTGTTGGAGGTCTATCTTAGGTACTATGTGAGTGCCACAAAAAGGGTTGGCCAAAGCTGTTAAATGTCACCCAATTTTCTTACAACTTGCAGATGAGTGAAACAACAAACCATAGTCCGTTTGAGATTGTGATAGGTCAGCAATCGTTAACCCCCAGCTCGATTGCTACAGGTTATACAGGGCTGAATCTAGTAGCATACAAGTTTACCAAGGCTTGATAGGAGCAAGTCGACTTGGCCAGAGTCTATCTCCACAAAGTCACAAAGAGGTCAAAAAAGTAGGCAGACCAAAAGAGGCGAGACGTGCAATTCAAAGTAAGAGACTTCGTATTGGTGAAGCTGCACCTCATTGTGTGCAACAAAGAGCTGCACAAAGGCCTAGTCCAGAGGTATGAAAGACCTTTTCGAGTAGTCAAGAGAGTAGGCAAGGTTGCCTATAAGCTGGATATGCCACCCAAGTTGAGGGTACACTTAGTGTTCTATGTTAGCATGCTCAAGCCGTTTCATGAGGATGAGGAAGATCCAGGATGGCTAGAGTCGAAGCATGCTCCATTATGAGCTAAAGTCTCATATGAGATGGAGGTCCATAGCATAATTGCTGATCGAAAAGTGAGACAAAAGAACTACAAACCAAGACAGGAGTACTTGGTGCGTTAGAAAGGACTTTCATACAGTGAGACGAGTTGGGAGCCAGTAAAAGACTTATGACAATTTTAGGACCAGATCAGGCAATTCCATATAAAAGACATGATGAAGGCGTTGCACAATCAGGTGGGGAAAAATCTCATGCCCTGGGCGAGCGCACAAGCCATAGCACTAGAGGTTAAGACTCACACACTAGGGACATTGGTAGGGGTTTGCACACTAAAAGGCTCGCACACTAGGGACATTGGTAGGGGTTTGCACACTAAGCCTTGAAGAGGAGTCCAAACTATCTACACAACATGTAGACCTGCCCATACAACGAGGGCCAGGCCCGCAAGGCTCCCACACCGCACTTGGGAAGGCCCAGAGGAATATAAGTGCTCCAGAATCTTCTAAAAGCGCCAAGGATCGGCAGAAGCCTTCAACAAGATTTGGTTGACCCTGAAAATCAGGGAGAAGCCTTTTATATTAATGTATAATCTGTGTAATCCTTGATTTTTAGGAGATATTGTAATCCCATGATTTTAGGGTTTAGCCATAAGTGTAGCTGGAGGCCTTAACTATAAATAGAGAGTCGCCCCACCCTCCTTGGTACATCATCAGACTATTTGCTTCAATAATAAATAATGCATATTACAACAATTTTCTTGTTCCTTCAACCTTGCGTATTCTGTCCTTCCAATTGTTTTAGTGCCCGCACGCTTGTGTTTTAAGCTAATTTAGGCTAAAAAAAAGTGATTCTAAATCTAAAATCACACAGATTCTGAGTCTTAGGTCGAAGCCCATGATACAACAACTAAAGTCTCCTTTGGAGGTGAGGTGGGAGGTGAGGTGGAATCCAAGGGGTTTTAGCCCTCCAACTACAGCACGGAATGCATTTGGATAGCGCCCCAGTTGGATCCAAAACTTTCATTGCTCCTTGAGTCTCTAATTGGAGGAGAGGGATCAATAAACCATAGACTTTAGGAAAATCAACCATAAAATTGAAACTTAAATACATATTTCATCGTTAATTTTAATTATAATATTCAATCTTATCTCTACAAGACTTAATTTCATTATCACTCTCACCTTAACATACATCGAATGGACGCAAAGTCATCCTTCTTGAATTCAGGATTCCAGAAGCTACAACTTTGCCCAAACCATAAGTATCAATAACCTGCCAAACAAATTAAAATGCATGACTAAAAACCTTCAAAACTCTTAATTATCCTTACAAGTCAGCCTAGATAAGTTTTGTGTTTAACATACCACACCCGGAGTAATAGCAACGGAATAGAATGCAGTCTTTGTGATGAGCTGTAACTTTTCATGCGGTTTATCTGGTAAGGGTCAATGGAAACGTACAGATTTTTTACATTAACTACGTAGGACTCCGGCTCTAGTGAAAGTGCAAGAGGTGCACCCTTGAGCTCGAAATCAGACTCTTTTGGTGCACCATTTATGTGGGTCTTTATTGCAATGAACCTGATGTTACTGCCATTGCGAGCTCTGCTTGTGCTTTGGGCCAAGTTTATAGTGTAGAGAGGAAGATTGAGTAGACAGCTGACCACCAAGGCACCTACCATGTGGCGAGGTCGAAGGGCCTAAGGCGCTTTTAAGATGCTAAGGACTATATGATACCCAATAGATTTGTCACAAAAAAAATTAAACCAAAAAGATTGTATGAAAATTAAGATATTCCAAGTTAGTACATTTTACTAGTCTTATTTAAATTTTAGCACTTAATTTTGTTTTTTAATAATTAAATCAAGAATTTTTTACATATTACTTGTAATTAAGGCTGCTTAATATTGAAATACTTTTTGTAATAATTTAGATTAAAAAAATAGGATATAAATTTCAGAAGCTCATCATATAACTCCTCTCATGATTTTTTTTTTTTTTTTGGAAATTTTGAAGTTAAAATCATTTTTTTTCTTTGTCACCTTTTTGAACCAACATTGTCAAGATTCTTCTTGTTTTTAGGTGGACATAACACAGCAGCCAAGTCGACAATATTTATCATATCAAACTATATGCTACGTAGTAAACATTCAAAAAGTAAATGTAGCAAAATGTTCATTCAGATTATCATTCAGGCAAAGAAATAGTTTTCCTCCATTCACTCTTCTGCAATTTTAACAATCTTCTTTCCAATGTTTTGACCGCGAAAGAGACTGATAAAAGCCGAGGGGGCACTCTCAACCCCATCTGAGATGTCTTCCAATGGCTGAATTTTACCGGTGCGAAGGTGATCACATGTTGTTGAAAGGAAATCTGGAAAATTGTTCAAGTAATCACCAGCTAGAAATCCCTGGATTTTGATTCTCTTGTATACAACGTCAATCATTCTTGGCGCAGCTCGTTTTTCATTATCAGTATACTCTGAAATTACCCCACAAACAGCTACCTTTCCATTGATGTTCATGTTATCGATAACTGCTTCTTGCATTTCTCCTCCTACGTTGTCGAAATATATGTCAATTCCATTAGGGAAATACCTGCAGAATTGAATGCAAGTGTAGTTAATTCGATATTAATCTACTATAAGATGCCTACTATGAATTAATATTGATGTATAATGTACAGGTCCTAACCTTTTGAGAGTTGACTTCAAATCAGTTTCTTCCCTGTAGTTGAAAGCATCATCAAAGCCAAGCTTTTCTTTAAGCAATGCTACCTGCAACAAAATTAAGATTCTTCAAACCAATCAAAGCTTGAAAAATGAACATTAAAATAGTTAAGCTGACCTTTTCTTTGCTTCCAGCGCATCCAACCACATAACAACCAAACAATTTTGCAAATTGTCCAACCAAATTTCCGACCGATCCCGAAGCAGCAGAAACAAACACTTTATCCCCCTTCTTGGGCTTACATACCTCGAAGAATCCGGCATAGGCTGTCAGTCCACTGAACCCTGAAATAAACATAATAATCTCTTATTATAGTAGTGGTTTAGACTATTGACATAGAAACTCATCTCATTCAAAAGCTGTCCTAACTGTGTGCTACATGATCTTGAACAAAAGCAAATACCAGATGGTAATGGCATGAGTTTAGTAGAAATAGTTTTCACTTTTCATGTTATCTTCTTGATGTCACTACAACAAAAATTATATTTAGTAACAAATTTTTTATATAATGCTGGAAGATGTTATACAAATAACATATTGATGTAAAATGCAATTTGCAACAGCTATTACAGTAAAATGTAATTTGCATATAAAAATTGCTGGAAAAAAATTGTCGTTGAATGTCAAATTCCTTGCATTGTGTTTGTCTTTAATCATAATTCTACATCAATCATGGTTGGTGGTCAGGATAGTATTGATGCTAAGTAAATGAGACGATGACAAAAATCAATTGTGGTTTACCCAAAATTCCAACATGATAAGACAACGGAAACCCCATGTGGTTCAGCTTGTTTAACATGCCACTGGCTTTGATCACGGTGTACTCTCCCCAGTTGAGAAGCCCCGCAACAATGTCACCCTTATCAAATTCAGGGTTCCCAGAAGCCACAACTTTGCCCACACCGTAAGTATCAATAGCCTGTCAAAAATAAAAAGGGTTTTAAGAGTCTCAGATCTTTAAACTCCTCCGCTGAGATTTACACATATTCCTTTTGCTGAGGTAAAATGTTGATTAATTACCTCACCAGGAATAATGCCAACTGCAAAATCGGAATTCTTCTGTGATGAGCTGTAGCTTTTCATGCGGTTTATCTGGTAAGGATCAATTGAAACGTAGAGATTTTTCACAATAACTTCATTGGACCCAGGGTCCAGGGACAGAGCTAGAGGTGAAGCCTTGAGCTCGAAATCAGACTCTTGTGGTGCACCATCCACGTGGTACTTGATTGTAACGTACCTGTTGATAACATCCATGCTATTGCTAGGCTTTTCCTATCGTGCTCAATAAAGCGAACAGTGGGACTAACTGCTAAGCAGCTGATAGCTGACCTACTGCTATTGTTTAAATAAGAACAGCAGCATCTGTCAGCGGCAAAACATAACGAAGAAGAAACATGGAAGAGCCAAAACAGGAATCGAAACGTTCCCAAGAAATTAAAGATTCTTATATGAAATGTGACAAATTAGAAGGCGGTGCCGTCCGAATGCCAAACGTGTCACACGCACGTATGTTATAACCCTACCACAGAATCAGATCCAGTTAACAAATCCAAATGGTAAGTGTTGTGTTTTTTTTTTTTTTTTTTTTCATTTTAAATTGTGGAGAATTGATATTTGATTTTAAAATTTACAGTCTAACACCTTATCGGATCAAACTAGTAAGAGTTGCACTTGTAGCCTGTTGTGTCTTGCTGACACCAATCAAATTTATGGTCCTTTGTTAGCTGACTTGTTTTTGTTTAAAACGATAAAATTTAAAAGAAGTTGTTTTGGTGAATTTTTTTAAAATTTAATTTAATAAAAATTTAAATAGATAAGTTAATAGGATTAAATATAAATTTTAATAATCTCTAAAAATTTATTGAAAATATCTTTAATAATTTTAAATTTAATCAATAATTATTCAATAATAAAAATTTTATAAAAAATTTCACTAAGAATATGTATTTAATAAATATATCAAAATTTATTAAAATTTTTTTAAAATTTGTACATTTATTTTATATAACAAAATATTTTAACTTATCGATCTTAATTTTTTAATAAATTTTAATAAATAATTTCACAAATTTAATCTAAAAATTTTCATGTAAGTCTTTCCTTGTCCATAAACCACATAATCTAACATTCAAATGTTTGCTAAAAAAAAGTTTGAACCTTTTTTGTCTGAATGGTTCACTTAACTTTTCTAAGGAGTTTCTATTTATACTTATTTTTTAAAAATGATTCTTAAGTAAAATATTTATCCAAAAATAAACTTCTTTCAATTTTTAAGTCTTTGAATTTACAAATTTAGAAATTTTTAAAAATAAATCCAAAAACTTTTAAAGTTTTCAAATTTACAAATTAAAAAACTTTTAAAAGTTTTTGTCTCAGATCATTTGAAATTAAGAAGAAATCCAAAGATCTACATGCTATAATTTGGTACTCTTTCTATTAAAGTTATATTTATTTACTCTCAATTTGTAAATGAACTTATAATAATTAGAAACAAGTCATGTTTTTTCTGTGTAATATTGTGAACATTTTTTAAGATATGATTTTTTTTTTTCATTTGAATTTATGGGTTTTGGTGGAATCCCAGTATATATATATATATATATATATATATATATATATATATATATATGGTAGATCTTGATGATATTGATTAGATGAATTTTGTCAAAAATCTTAAGTCATAAAAGTAAATTTTTTAAAATTTATCAAATATGAAAATTTGATAATTTTTGTTACTTATCAATGTGAATATCTAACAAGCTAAAAATTTATCAGACATGCATAATTATAAAATTTTAAAACTAAAATAAAAATAATAATTAAGTAATTTTACTTAAAAATAATTAAAAAAAAGTGTAAAGAATAAAATTGGGGATGCAAATAGAATAACTCATTTTTCAAGTAGTAATTTTCAAAAAAATTGAAATTCAATCTTTAATATTTACAAATTATCCTTCCTCAATTTCCTTTAGACCTTGACTCTTTATGTAAAAAAAAAAAAAATGGCCCTTTTTGCATTGATTAAAACGTAAATTAATTACTTTACAAACTAAATAATTACTTAGGTTCTACTTGATTTAATTGTAGTTCGTACAAAAAATATTGTTTGGAATAGAGTTGTTTTAAAAATATTGTGAAAAAAATATAAAATAACGTTTAACAAACTTAGAATTGAAATGTGGTAAAATGGTAAAAACTATTTAAGATTATTATTTTTATTTGTAATAAATAAAAAATAAAATCAATAACTTTATTAAATTGAAAATCCAAGTTCTTAAGTAAAAAAATAAAATAAAAAATATTTTTGTTAATTAGAATAAAAATGAAATTATAAAAAGAAAAATTAGATATAAAAATGCAAAATAATATAATCATCTTTATAGTTTTACAAATTACTAAAGGCTAAAGTGAAAATGTAAAAAACTTTCATTAATTTGATGTCTGAAAAACAACATGATATAAAAGTTGAACAATTAATTTGACGCATTAGTGAAGGATGTTATAAACATAACAAATTTATTAAAAAATTAAAATTAAATAAAATATCATAAATTAATGCTCAGGATATAAAAGTGTGTATGGTAAGTGTATCTATACATGAAAATGGAAAAAAAAATTGAAAAATTAATTAAATTTAAAATAATCCATTGAATTACACTAAGTTTATTTATTTATTTGTTAAATATCAAAATTGAAAAAAAAAATTGACTGATCAATAATCTAGCCATAAGCGTGAAGCGTCGGTAAATGATTATGATTTGATGTAATAATGTTTTAAGAGGGAAAAATAAAACAACGATGCACCCAACAAAAAGAAAGAGGAAAAATAAAACGACGCGTCGTTTCAACGCCATTCGCTGTTTATTTCTCGCTCTTTTTGATTAAACCGACTTAATTAAAAATTGATCCGTTGGATTAGATATCAAATTTTAGGGCTTCCAGGGTTTTGTACACTCCCTCCTCGTCTTCTGTATCACTCTTCTTTTTTCCAGTTTCCCATATCCGTTTCCCGCTCTGTTTTTTTTTTTTTTCTTCTTTGTTTCCTCCCCTTCTTTCTCTTCTATCAATTTCCAAGATCTCCTAGAAAAATGGTGTCGCCGAAGCAACTGCTCTCCACCATCGAATCCTCCCTCCTCGGTACTTCTCCTCCGTCGCCGGCGCGGCGAGTTGAACTCCTTCACGCTATTCGTAGCTCCCTTTCCTCTCTCCAATCTCTCCTCTCCTATCTGGTATTGTCTTCTCCCTTCTTCACATCTTCAACAATTTGTGTAAAACTTTTTTTTGTTACTAGTACTATTGTTCATTGATTTTTTTTTTTAAATTTGCGGTTTTTTAGCCCCCAAAACCCTCAGATCGGGCGCAGCTACAGTCCAAAGAAGTTAGACTTCCGGATTCTCCTCCAATTTCGCTTGACGACCAAGATGTTCAAATTGTGAGTTTCGTTTTAACAGTGCCTTTTTTTTTTTTTTTGCAAATGTTTTGACTACTTTTTTTCTTTTTTTTTGAAGAGAGTGAGATATTGATTTTAACTTCTTATTGACAGTTTATTAGAAATTGACTTAAGTATTCTTGATTCTGTTTATCAACCTTGATATGGCCCCATTCGGTTCAGTTTTCCTATATTGCTCCGCTACGAAAAAAATTTGCCCTAATTTTAGGCCATTGTTAGAACTAAGTTGATTGTGCTATTTTCTCTTTATCATTTTTAATGTTATTGTCTTCGTTGGTGTTACGTAATGACTGTAGTTCGAACTTGTTTGATTTGCTTCCTTTTGGTTGTCTATGTTCTTATTCGTTTGATACTTGGATATAGGCATTGAAATTGAGTGACGACCTCCATCTAAATGAAATAGATTGCGTTAATTTGCTTGTTTCTGCCAACCAAGAGGTAAATCTCTGTCCTTTTGTTTGTGTCAATTCTGAATATCTCTGTTTGCTTCATATTTGTACACAAACAATTTTGTTCGTGTATTTATGTTTTCTTATGAAAATTTTTTCCAGTGGGGTTTAATGGGACGAGGACCACTGGAGATTTTACGCCTTGCAGCAGGACTTTGGTATACTGAGAGGCGAGATCTAATAATGGCTCTATATACGCTTTTGAGGGTAATTCCCTCTGTAATGCTCATTCAGCATCATGCATCATTTGGTTGCAACTTTGGTTTTTCATTTTTTTGGTTCTAAGAACTATTAATTGCTTTTTTTTAGGCTGTTGTGCTTGATCAGGGACTTGAAGCCGATCTTGTGGCTGATATTCAGAAGTATCTGGAAGATCTTATTAATACTGGACTTAGACAGCGATTGATTTCTCTAATAAAGGTGTGAAACATTTAAAATGTATACTTTCATTTTATGCCTTCTAAGAATGGGTCTGTCATTTTGCATAAATCCTTATTCTTCTGTGTGTCATTTATTCTTCTGTGTGTCATTTGTACATTGAAACTCTTCTTGATTGTTAAATTTTGCTTGTGAGAGAATTGAGGACTCATTAGATTGCTAGTGTTTAGATTCCACTAACCATCATTATTGTTCTAAGTGGTTCAACTTTTGATCTGACCATTATTTCTGGATTTTGTGATTGTCTTTATTTGAGTTACAATATTTCTTGATAAGATGGAAGAATTGAGCAAATATCTATGCCCATCAAATGCATGGTTTATTTGAGAATTATATAGCTTAAAAGCAAATCTGTAATATGTGTGTTCTTTTCCTTCACTTTTACTGGTAAACCCTACTTGTTAAATACTTGTGATAGAGCGGAGAAAATACATAGAGCATGCCCATTGATGGAGATAAGCATGAAGTTGATTTGATGGACTGATCTCCTTTCTAACCTGAAACAGAACATACCTTTTTCTGTGAGCATTTAAATGGTAATGCACAACATACATTTTATTGGAATGTCTCCTAAGTGGAGTTCTTTGTGAACAAGTTGTAGAGAAACATTCAGTGTTACCACCTCGTTCATTTAATTACTTTAATCTAACCTTGTTCTGAATGGAATAGCCTTATTGTTGAAGTTAATATTATTTAGTATTAGTAGCCTTGTTGTCGAATATATCAGCTTGATTTCTAGTTTCAGGAGTAGAATTGAACTTGCATCCAACCTTTACATTCAATTTCTTGTTGCATATTGATTTGTTTGTGAAGTAGTAATAAGTAGTATCAGGTTTTATGTTATGACATTGGGTTTTTGAGAACATCAGTAATTTCTAAAGATGCATTGATATAATTGAATTTTATTGCAGTTCCTGAGTTTTATCTAGTTTTTGCTTCAGTGGAAACCTATGCTATTGATTTTAGGATGAGAATTTGCCCTTTCTTGTTGGCCTTATTTATTAGCTTTCCTCTAATCTTTTCTGTATGGTCTTTTGAATGCAATTGATGTCCTTTGACTTTAGGAACTCAACCGGGAAGAACCAGCTGGGTTAGGTGGGCCTCTCTCTGAACAGTATCTTCTTGATTCTAGAGGTGCTCTTGTTGAGCGGCGAGCTGTGGTCTGTAGGGAACAACTTATACTTGGACATTGCCTTGTCCTTTCTGTTCTAGTTGTTCGGACAAGTAAGCAGATGACTTAATGTACTTTTCTTTCCTTTTTGATAATAAAGCTACCATGTAGTTCCTTTACATGACAGAACTGGACAACTCTGCATTTGAAAGGTGGGTTTAAATGTGACATATGACAATATCTCACATTTGATTGAATGGCAGAAGTGTAGTTGCAGTAGTTTCTGATTTATTCATGTCAGCATCATAGCCCACATTTGATTAAGTTCTAGTATATTTATCGGCTATTAATGCAATATTATCATTCCTGTCTGTTGGCTAAAAAATAATCATTATTAAATAGTGTTTCGGACATGCAAAGAGGGGACCTGTAGATGCCCTTATGAGAAGATATGATTTGATAGACCACCCATGTAAAGATAAGGAGTTGAAGAGCAAAGATGATTTAGAAGGGGCTTATGTTTATTGATCTTGCTGAGCATATGGTTGTGAAATAGATCATACAGTGGTGCATCATGGTCCATAGATCCTACATAGTGGGAAATGTTAGTTTGTCATAGTTGGTTATCTACCTCATAGAGGTTTGATTTATTGATGATTAAATTTTGCCTCGTTCACTAATAAAAAAAACTGAGAAAAAAACTAGTAAACAGATTAACCATCTAGACTTAATAAGTTTTATTTCTGATTCTTGTTGAAACTGGTTTCTCATACAGTACTAGTTTATCAAATCTCTCTATTTGTCTGTTAGCGATTCATTGTCTAGAGTTTATGTTATCCTGCACTGGTTGTCGTGAAAATGGTTAATGCACTATATAGGAGTTGGGCGATTCTTTAAGATGGAAGTAGGTATTAATCAAGATGTACGATGTCCTTTTGAAGGATTTGAAGTCTGTTTGAGTGTAAAACTTGTGTTGCAAACCTTTCATATGAGAGGTTATTTTTGATGTATCCTTTCTCCTCTGCCACATGCAATTGCTCATGGGTTCAAGACTTCCAACTCAAAATCCCATAGGATCTAGATATTTTAGATATGCGTGCTGTTCTTTGAAGGGATTTGAATTTTGTGTAGGTTGAAGCATTCTTTGAAAAGATCAGAAAGTCATGTAAGTTGACTCTTAAGAGATCTGACATTAAGATTCTCTTGTATAGAAAACCTAAATAAATGATCTTGTAATTTTGGTTTCCACAAGTTGTGATATTTTGAACTGTGAAGTAACATGATGGTGTTTGTGAGATTAAATACATTTTCTCTGATGGTGTTTTACTGACATTAGCCATGATGCATGTCTGCTAGACTTATGTTTTTTTTTTTTTTTTTTTTGTGGAACCATAATGGGCAACCTAAACCAAAAGTAAGAATCGTTTATGAGCTATTTGCTATGTTTGAGTTATTGCTTAGGATATACAGAATAGGGATTATTAACTAATTGTTAGGAAATTCTATGCCCGTCTGCAATGTTCTCATTTTGTCTCTGGTTTCTTTATGTGCGGTATCATGCTTCACTTGCTATTGTGGAGCTTCTATATTCAGGCTTCAGTTTTATCACCAAAATATTCATTCATTAAAACTTCTACTTCTTCTTCTTCTTTTTTGTGGTAATTTAAAGGTTTTCAACATGGGAAGATTGCATAACATAAGCTATCTCCTGCCTACGAACATTCTTGCCTAGGATAATGTGGCAATAACAGCAAGATTTGCTTACATCTCATCATAGAAGATTATACGTTGCCCCTCTGCTGTTAAGGATCCTTTTCTTGTTATTAATGCTTGGACGAAAATGTTCAAAATTGTAGAATACAGTTTGAAACCTTAATGTTGGTAACCATGATGGTAGAAAAACAAAGCCATGTTAAATAGGAAGTTTTAGGATTCTGAACACTCAACTCAAATAGATTTTAATTGCCAATTTTACAATTACACTGCATGAAGTAGGAAAATTTCCCTATGGTTGCATGAGGTTCTATGTTTCATTTAGTGGCCCTTTTCCTGCAGCAGGCTACTTTAGGAAGCTGATTGGAGTTGGTTTGATGAATTTTTGGCCATTTATGAGATAATATATATATATATATTGTTTTGCATTTTGCTAGTATAGACATACTTAAACAATGTCTTATGCAGGTCCAAAAGATGTTAAGGATGTTTTTTCTGCTTTAAAAGATAATGCTGCTGAACTTGGTGAGAGCAATGGCTCCTTAAAACATCAGGCATGTCTTTTTCGCTATAATTTTTTGTGCAAAAGATTTTTCTTCTATTTCCTTGTTGTGTCAAAGAGACATGCAGACAAATGATATGTAAACGCTCTCATGTATGCTGCTGGGCACTTATTAATATTTTTTCATCTCTGTGCAGATTACATATAGTCTACTTTTTTCTCTTGTCATTGCTTTGATATCAGATGCTCTTAGTGCGGTATCTGATAAAACATCTGTCCTATCTCATGATGCTTCTTTCAGAAAGGAATTCCATGAACTTGTAAGATGAACTGCAATCTCTATGTTTTTTTCCTTGTCTACTTTCTTGATATTCTGGTGATAGTCTTTGAGTAACTGAAACAGTTGCTGAAACACTTGAACATTTTAGGTTATGGCTGTCATAAATGATCCAAATGTTGAGGGCTTTGTCGGTGGCATAAGGCTTGCTTGGGTTGTACATTTGATGCTGATACATGATGAGATTGGCCTTAGTGAGGCAGTTTCAATGGCATCTTCGAATGAATTGGGTTACATTAATTTGTGCTTGGAATCTGTTTTTGCAAACAATGTGTTCCACTTTTTGCTGGATAAAGTTCTTCGAAGTGCAGCATACCGGGTGAATAAAGTTCTTTTGGAAAGATATTTCTCTATTTCTTGGTTCTTGCGTTTATTAATTCAAAGTCCTGCCCCTCCCCCTTTACGTAGTGGATTGTCATATTGATTTTTCTTTATTTAAAATTTTTTTTATTATTCTGAAATTTGCTTCTACATTTGTTGTAGGCATTAGTTCAATAGAGTAATTACTTTTACTTTCTATTAATATTGAGATATACTTTATGTTTTTGTTGCTTATAGCATATTCTTAAGGCAGTTTACCTTCTTGTTTGTGACTTGTGCAGAATGATGATGAGGATATGGTATACATGTATAATGCTTATCTTCACAAGCTAATTACTTGCATTCTATCTCACCCAGTTGCCAGAGAGAAGGTTTGTTGAGTTCTTAAATTTCCTGATGTCATTTACAATTCACACATTGAAAGAAACTTGTACAGAGAACAACTACACATTTGTCAGATTCTTTTGTCAGCCTTTTATTAATATTAAATAAAGGAATTTAGATATCCATTTCAATATGCCGTCTTTATTCCTTTCTTTTCCTTCTCATACTTATTTAGAGTGTGGGCTGTGACTCTATTTCTATTTACATGCAATTGGTTTGCATCAATTTTGTTATCAGGATTTATGTTTAGCTCCACAAGGTTTATTTTCTTTTTGGCATGCAACATGTTGCTTTGAACTGGATGTCTGTTAAAATCCTATATTCATAACAAACATGTGTTTTTCTTATGTCTTGTATTCTAGGCAAGACGTAATGATCCTAAATTTATCCTAAATTTAACTGATTTAATGATGGTGAATTTTATGAATGCATGACATCAGTATGCTTTTTATATGAGTTTTACGTAGACCTAATTCATATGACGCCATGATCCTTGAGTTTTGTTGCTTATCTGCCCAGCCTTCCATCTCTAACAGAATATTCTGTGAAATTAATGACGTATTGAGGACATCTTTTGGGAAAATCAAAGCGGAGAATAGTGCTTAATACTTGGTAGCTAATAAAATTAATTGCTGTAGAACATTTAGGAAACATAACCCATTTGTTTCAAGCTATCTTTGGTTTTAACATATATGTCTTAGATTTATTTGCATTTTGCATTGAAAAGTTCATTTTATTCTCATCATTGCTACCTTGACCTTTGAATTGTAACACTATGCTGTAGGTGAAAGAAGTGAAGGAGAAGGCTATGATCACACTTAATTCATATCGCACAGCAGGGGATTTTGTGCATGATAGCAGCTTGCAAGGTGAACAAGCTGCTGAAGGTGTCCCTTTACCTTTTGTCTCTCTCTTGGAGTTTGTGAGTGAAATTTATCAGGTTGGTTCACTGGTTTATATGTGGTCTAATTAATTTCAAAAAAGAAAAAACATTGTATGTATGCTTGGGGATGCATTAAGAGTCAGTGTAATGCTTAATCGTTTAGAAGCTTGGAAGGTGAAGAATTGTCTTCTTTATTGAAAAATGAAGCTACTGAGAGTTATTGCTTTTGTTAAATCTGATTTTAAATTTCTTAATCAGATTAAGCTACCACTTTCTGTTGTTTGCACAAGAAAAGCCATTTCTGTTTGATGAATGGATATTCTTGTCTTACATTTGTACTGCTGTTCTGCACCTCCTTACAATGAAACTGAGTCATTGTGTTGCTATGCAAAATTCAAAATATGTGCTTGTTTTTTAACCTGTTTTTGTTTCTGAGACATTCATTATATCATAATCTGGAAATGCTGCCCAACATCCCTTGTTTGTTGTGGAATATATTCTGACAATCCCATTGCAATAGTTTTCATCCGTTGACATGTTGCTTCATGCTTTTGTTTTACTTTGTTGATTATTTTAGCCCACATTGGCATTTGCTGTATCTTTCAGAAGGAACCAGAGCTCTTGTCCAGCAATGATTTCTTGTGGACATTTGTGAATTTTGCTGGAGAGGACCACACTAATTTTCAAACTCTTGTGGCATTTTTAAACATGCTGAGTACCCTGGTATTGAAGTGTATTATTTGCTTTGTAAAGCATCTCTTGTTATATTTATGCAGTCTATTGCACTATGGTTTTTCTTGATTAGATGTTCTTTGCAGGCTTCTAGCCAAGAAGGTGCTTCAAAGGTTTACGAGTTACTCCAGGGTAAAGCATTCCGCTCTATTGGGTGGAGTACGTTGTTTAATTGTCTTTCAATTTATGATGAGAAGTTTAAACAGTCTCTTCAAGCTGCTGGGGCCATTTTACCTGAGTTCCAGGAGGGTGATGCAAAAGCACTTGTTGCATATTTGAATGTTCTTCAGAAGGTTTCAACTTTTTTTTACAATATTTATGACTCTTCAATTCCCTTTTTTCCTGGATTTTTGATATTTTCATGCTATGTTCTTTTAGTTGGTTGCCAAGAATGTGGCAGTCTTTCCTTTTTCATGTGGTTTTCCATAAATGTCAATGACTTTAGGTTTCACATAACAATGAGCGTGATTTTTGGGACCTTAGATATTGAATGTAGCATTTTTTTGTTTTTCATGTCTCTTTATTATCATTGTTAACTGCGTTAAGCATGTTGATTAATGATAATTGGTTCCTTTTTCTGTTGAAGTTTTCAAGTTTGGCTGGCAGTTTCTCTATATTTTGCTCGTTGCTGCCACTCTTTTCATCTTCTTTTTTTTATATCTTTTCTTCTCTTAGCCTCCCCCCTCTGTCCTATTCTCTCTCACCTTATCTCGAGGACCTCTCTTTAGGAATCTTTGCAAACACGTGAGCTGCAGGAAATTAAACGATGATCTCAATAATATTCCAGCTATAAATAAATTTTCAAAAGCAGAATGGTTCTTGGGCAAAGCTTTCTACATCACCTATGATTTTTCTCTCTCTCTCTCATGAAAACTTAATAAGTTGCACATCTTATAAATTTCACCTGTTTGTTTCTTTTAAGATTTTCATGAATGATCAATGGTCATGCAGAATGTGTAAATAACAAATACAATCAAAATTCTTGGGGTTAGGTGCATGAATTTCCTTTAGACATTGTTCTGTTCTGTGTACAAATTTGTTGGATCTATGTATTCGTGTCTGGCTTGCTAAAAGCATCCATTTCAAATTTTGTTTTAGCAGCCTTCAGATGCATGATGTAGATCAAATTCAGAAATTGTTTCTCCCTTGATTTTGATTTCTAGACCTTCTCTATAGAAGAATTTGTATATTCAGAACTCCATATTACATATATTTATTTATTTATTGTAATCTCTGTCTTCCTTCATCAAAGAGAATGGGTACATCACGAAGCAAAAGTTGCTTATATCAGTTATAAACATTTTTGGTGTTAATATTGGTGAATTGGGATTATAAAATCAAATTTCTATGTTTGTTGTGTATATTCCATTTTCTATGGTTTGTAGCCTATAATCACGATGTTGTGGTTTATGTTTTAGTTTTGTTTGTATATTCCTCTTTGTGCATGCATATCTGTATATCTTCATGTGTTTATAATCATAAATGCATATGCATGTTTATATATTTACTTATTCTAGGTTGGAGATCATTGTCTTTTCATAGATTAAATTGTGCATTATCTTTTTCTTTGCTTTCTCATTGAGGGAATAATTGTTTTCACTTTTAATATGTCATTGGCTACAGGTTGTGCAAAACGGGAATCCTATTGAAAGAACGAACTGGTTTCCAGATATTGAACCATTATTTAAGCTCCTTAGTTATGAGAATGTGCCACCATATCTCAAGGTTGATTGTTTTCTCTCTCGCTCGATCACTTGTCCTTTCTTTTCTCCCAATTTAACTCTTTTATGATGTTTCACTCTGAAGAGATTGATGGCATTATGGCTTCTAGATGAAAGTCTTCTGCCGTAGCTTATTTTTCTTTACTGGAATGGCTTTTAAAAATAATTATATGCTTTCACAGGGTGCTTTGCGGAACACAATTGCTACTTTTGTTCGTGTTTCTCCGGTCCTCAAAGATGCTATTTGGACATATCTTGAGCAATATGATCTACCAGTAGTTGTTGGGTCACATATTGGGATTGGTGGCCAGCCAATGGCAGCCCAGGTTAATTTTTCTTTTTGGTATCAAATCTATTAATGGTTGATGTGAAGGTGTAAGTTACTGGTTTTCATACTTTTTTTATTGATAAATTGCTTCAGATGTGGAGATCTATGACTTAATATACTATGTTAGTGACAAAATTAATATTGCAAGGGAAACATCTCATTGGAAGCAGACTTTTAGAAGGCTGATTCAGAGGAGAGTAAATAGGAGAATGTGGAAGATTAACGATCCGGAGGATTCTTTTTTTGATTTCATTTAGAACATATTTGTTATTATTATTTGAGAGTGTTCTATATTGGTGAAATCTTTAGATGTTGAATCTGAAATGGGGAAAATTGGCCGTGTTGTATAAACTGGATGGACTTGATAAATTAGCTGCAACTGAAATTGTGCTTTTGCAATCTCATTTTGGTGAAGGCGACAAAAATTTGTTGAGACTGTTAACGAATCATGTGTTCTCATGTGGGTTTAAACCTGACAAAGATTTTCCAGAAGCATCTTGCTTGTTATACATTGAGTTGATTGCATTTTCTTTTACAGGAAACAAGACAAATAAATTTGATAATAGCCATGAGCTTTGGCAAGAAAAATGTGTCGTGCTTATCCAAAAAGTATAGTGTTCATGTTGGGTTTTTGTGTTAACAGGTTTATGATATGCAATTTGAGCTGAATGAGATAGAAGCAAGGAGAGAACAATATCCTTCGACTATATCTTTCCTTAATCTGCTAAATGCTCTTATTGCTGAAGAAAAGGATGTAAGCCATAGAGGGCGTAGGTACTGATCGTTTCTTTGCAATTTCAGTTTCATTTTTTCTTCTGTGGTCATTCCAACATAGAGTGTCTTTCTTTCAGATTTTTTGGCATCTTCAGGTTTGTATATGATCATGTGTTTGGGCCATTCCCTCAAAGAGCCTATGCTGATCCTTGTGAGAAATGGCAGCTGGTATTTGCTTGTCTTCAGCATTTTCATATGTGAGTATCTCGTATAGTTTTAATCTGGAAATCTTTTTAATGCTTTTGGTCCATTTATGCATAGTAAATTATGCTAGTTTTTGTTTTGTTGAAATTTATGATTCTTTATTTGACATTTGACACCCCTTTTTTTCTTTCACAAGCTGCATTATCTTGGTATTTTTATTTTCCCTGAAGCTTGATATCTTTTTTTTTATTTAGACTGTTATTATTTTTTATTAACCTCATACCCTTACTATACCATTAAACAATTGCGTTACTTAGAAGGTCATTTGCAGGATTCTAAGCATGTATGATATTCAAGAAGAAGATATTGATAGTGTTGTTGATCGACCACAACTTTCAGCAGTAACACAACCATCTTCACTTCAGATGCAGCTGCCTGTCTTAGAGTTGCTGAAAGTATGTTGCATGGTTTTTGCTTGTTCTTTTCTTCCTATGTGGCAGAAAATCATTTTTGAAGCTAGTTTAAGCATGTTTAGTATGCTTTTTTGTATACCTGCTACTTTTTGGTGCACAATTGTTTATCCACTGGCATAGTTCTTGATGTTACCTGATGCAACTGTTAATTATTTTGTGCTCATCTAATTATTTTCTGCATTGGAAATCATGCTTCAGAACAATATTATTATAATTATTCATTATTGCTTTGATTCTCTGATCAGTCATAATTTTGTTCCCGCTAAGGCACCATTCTATGGATAGTGCTTCTAATGTTAACATTGTAAATGAACTGCATTAAAATTGCGTGGTCTAACAAGTTGAGCTTCTTTTGAGCTTGATGTCAAAATGTTTTTTTTTTCCCTTGCCTTTATGAGACTGTTAAAAAGTTGATTAGTAGATAAGTTTTGTTCTAGGTTGAACTTTGTGCCTTGACTTTCGAACAAAGGCCAAGTTAAACGCTATGGGCTTGATCATTAGTGAAGTTCTTTGTTCTAAGTTTTTACAATATAAGTTGTGCCGAACTTTAAGAAATATTTTCCTTTAATTAAAAAATTGCACTTAATATGCTCAATTCTTTTTTTCTTGGTAAGTTTGGTGGGGATGCTTTTTGAGCCTCATGGCTAACATTTCCCCCCTTTTTGTGATATGAAAAGCAGATTTTTTGACCTGCTTAATCTTAAATAATTTGTTGCTCACTTAGAATTGCATCATCAATCATGCTTTCATGTTGTTGACTGTTTCTCTTGGCAGGATTTCATGAGTGGTAAAACTGTTTTCCGAAATATTATGAGTATCCTTCTACCAGGTGTGAATTCAGTTATTACTGAAAGGAATAGTCAAGTATATGGACCACTTTTAGAGAAGGCTGTGCAACTTTCATTGGAAATTATAATCCTTGTTTTGGAAAAGGATATACTTCTAGCTGATTTCTGGCGTCCTCTTTACCAGGTTACTGTTTCAACTGTGCAATATCTTTTATTTTGCTTCTCTATAGACTATGATAAACTTCAAATCATCGTGGTGATTGCCAAAACAAAAGGTTGACACTTGAGATGTGAAATTTCCTTTCTGACTTTTTAAGAGAAGTTTGGATGCTAAGAAAGTTTTCTGACGATAATCAAGTTGGTCTGACTTGAAAATATCTTGTTAAGCACCCAACTAAGACTTATTGGCAATAGGTGCATTGGCCTAACTTGAATATAAGATCACGGGAAACTCAGTATTTAACAGATGTGAGATAACACCACTTTAACAAACCCCCATCATGTGTAGGCGGAGATAGAAGCCCACCATGTGGCAAACTTAAAACGGTGTCAGGCAAGAGCAACAAGACAGAATAACAGAACAGAACGTGGGCTCTGATAACATATTAAGTATCCAACCTAAAACCAATTGGCAATAGTTGGAGAGATCCAACATGAATATAAGATCACAGGAAACTCCATATTTAACAGATGTGGGATAACACCACTTCAATGTATTTGACTCTGGTTATTCATTCCACATATTTATTGATGAGCCATGGTCATGTTCAAAGTTTGTTTGGGAAATAATGAGGTGCTTTGCTGGATACAATAGTGCATGTGTTGTAAAGAAAATGTGCATCAAGACTGCTTTCCGCATTTGATACTGGGGTTTTAAGGCAATTGTTTATATTTCTTTATAAAGTTTATTGGCTTTTAACAGAGCGTGGGCTTGATTCATGAGCTTCAGTTTTCTTTGTCTTCTCTCTCTCTCTGGTGCCTTGCCTGTAGAAAACATTTGCATGCACATTCAAACATGGGCGAGCCTGTAGAAAATGGGTGTAGAAGGTTGTTGAGAGCATAATTTTGAAAATACTGTGACAGTATCTTTTCTTGGGCAAATATCTAGGTATATCTTAATGTAACCGTCTTCCATATATTTGAATTTGGCTGATTAACTTCCATCTCATACTTAATCATGTTGCATGCAGCTAATTCTCTGCTAATTTATGTTTGATCCTCCATGGCCTGTACAATAACCTTGAACCCTAGATAGTGTATTTTTATTGCATGTACTGGATTTAGGGTGCCAAAAGATGTTTCCTGGTAATAGCATTTCATGATTTAGTTATGTATGCATGACTAGATCAGGGAGAAGAAAATAATCTTAGTTTTTGCTTGTTTCCCATGCAGCCTCTGGATGTTATACTCTCTCAAGATCATAATCAAATTGTTGCTTTATTGGAGTATGTCAGATATGATTTTCTACCGCAAATTCAGCAATCCTCTATCAAAATCATGAGCATTCTAAGGTTGCCTAATTGGACTACTTTTGTCTTATCTTTCTTTCTCATTTTCTGGAATCTGATTGATTTTTTAATGCTTCATTTGTGAAGTTCTCGTATGGTTGGGCTGGTTCAGCTGCTGCTGAAATCCAATGCTGCAACTTCGTTGGTTGAGGACTATGCAGCCTGCCTTGAGTTGCGATCACAAGAGTGTCAGGTTATAGAGAACAGTGGTGATGATCCAGGGATTCTAATAATGCAGGTTAATCTGAGTTTGTAGTGTGTGCGCGTGCACTTGTTTTCTTTTTAGTCTTCGAATAGTTCAAATGGTTTCAGCAGTGTCTTAAACTTTGCAGTAATTTTCTCTGATATTTTCAGCTTCTGATTGATAATGTTAGCCGGCCTGCACCAAACATTACACATTTACTGCTTAAGTTTGATCTTGATACTTCTATTGAGCGAACACTTTTACAGCCAAAATTCCATTACAGGTTTTGTTGCTAGCTTTTCAAACGCATTCATGTTTATTTGTGTCAATGTTTTCTTCAACCCTTGTACGGTACACTAATTATTATTTTACAGCTGTTTGAAGGTTATTCTTGAAATCTTGGAGAACCTTTCAAAGCCAGATGTAAATGCATTGCTTCATGAATTTGGTTTTCAGGTTAGAGCTACCCTATCTTGCATATTGGATTTCTTAAAAAGATAGTTTCTTGCTTTCAAATCATTTTCTTTTCTCTTTCATAGTTTCCCCACTTTCTAAGGGAGTGGGATTATTTCTTAGAAAACTTTCATTTGCTCACTGTATGCAGCTTCTTTACGAGTTGTGTTTGGATCCATTAACATGTGGACCTACCATGGATCTTTTGAGTAACAAAAAGTATCATTTCTTTGTAAAGGTATAACATGCTTTGGTGATTTAAAGATTTAATGATCCTAATCAGTCTCTTCTCTTTCTTTTCTTATGTAGTTTGCTTTGTTTCAAGGAACAAAATCTTATGACATTGTTTTGTGGCAGCATCTTGATACTATAGGTGTTGCTCCACTTCCTAAACGAAATAACAACCAGGGACTTCGTATCAGTTCTTTACATCAGGTTTTTTTAGCATCTTTTTCCTGTTATAATTTATTTCTTGTTTTTGCTGTTGCATCATTTGGACCAAGTTGTTTGATTCACATAGTTCTATACTCAAGAGTGCCTATTTCTTTTTTTTTTTGTTCTGAGACACAAAAGAGGGCAATCTGAAGGTGCTTTGTTTTCTGGATTACAATTCTGTTGGCAACTTTACTCATGATTGGAAATTGTCTATCTTATCTTCTAATTATATAGTTATACTGAGCTTGGCACTTCTTTAACACTTGATTATACGCATTTCAATAAACCAGGTTATATTTTACTCCAAACAAGAATGCATTAGGTTTTTTTTCCATTGTCTCTATTTTTCTTAAAGCACACCCTAGTCTTGTGCCAGAAAATTTTGAGCTCAGTTACTAATCAATTTTCTATTATCTTTTCTTTGTTAAGTCTTGATGTCTCTGTTACGGATTTCTGTATAGAAATGTAGTTTGAAACCTATTGCATTGTGTTAGTTTACATTAATTTTTGTCATCATTTTGCATGCTTCCTCCCTAACAGATTCAGAACTAAGTTCTATTATTTGAGAATATCTTGTCAGCTATGTAGTTATATCTTGTGGAGCTTTCATACCGACTTCTTGTTCCTTGCCTTCCGCAGAGAGCATGGCTTTTGAAACTTTTAGCTATTGAGTTACATGCTGCTTATGTCAGTAGTCCCCATCATAGAGAAACTTGTCAGAGTATCCTTGCTCATCTTTTTGGGCAGGATGTTGTTGAAACTGGCACGGGCATATTAATTCTTCAAAATAGCAAGGAACATGCTGCAACCAGAACCATTAGTAAGACCAAGGTATTAGTAGTTACTTATATGTATTATAGTTTGAAATAAACAAATTTCTTCACATGGGTGATAATCTGTAAAAAATAAGTTTGTGGATGGTTATTGAAAAGTAAATTTAATGTCAATTTCTGAAAATTCTTTCCACTGCCATTGCTTCCAATGTATTTTCCTCTTTTCTAATTTTTCCCGATATACAGGTTTCTGTATTGGGGCAAAGCAGTGGTTCCTTGGCTTTTCCACTTATTGCTTTTAGGCTGTATTGACAGTTCCAAGCCACTTTGACAACATTTTTGAGAACTTTTTGAAAGTTTGATATTTGTTTATGCTAGTCATATGTGTGCCAAGGCATGTTGCTTTCTTCCTTTTTCTCTTTCATTGTTGGCATGTTCTTAGTTCTTTTTAGTGCATCAAATCCTTTTGACAATTGTTTTCATGCTGTATAATCCTTATCTTATGTTTTGCATGGTACATTTTTTGGTGTGTATTAAAAGTGCCATTTTTCTTTATGAAGAGTATGAAGTGGATTTGCTGTATCACTTTGTTGCACTTTGCAATTTGATCAATTTCAATTCGGGATCAATTTCAGGTGTTAGAGTTGCTTGAAGTTGTCCAATTCAGATCACCAGACACCACTATGAAGCTTTCTCAAATTATTTCTAATATGAAATATGATTTGCTGGTAAGATCCTAGCTACTGATAGTAGTGCTTATACTGTTACTTGTCATCTGGACTTGATCATTTCTACTTTTATAGGCTGAGGACATACTAGGGAATCCAACATCTTCTGGAAAGGGTGGCATCTATTACTATTCTGAACGTGGTGATCGTCTAATTGGTCTTGCTTCACTTCGTGATAAGCTTTGGCAGGTCAGTTCCTTTGTCTTTAGAAAACAATTTTCGCCTGAAAACGAGAGGTTTTTGTTAACATAGTGTTATACATATATAACTGATGTTTATCTGACTTTGTTATTTCAGAAGTTCAGCTCTGTTTATCCTCAGTTGAGTAACTTTGGCAGTGAAGCTGAGCTGAATGAGGTTAGAGAGACAATTCAGCAGTTGTTGAGATGGGGTTGGGGGTACAACAAAAACCTTGAGGAACAGGCTGCCCAACTTCATATGTTAACTGGCTGGTCACATATTGTTGAGGTCTAACCACTTTTTAGTTGGCTTGTCTGAACTCAAATCATTTTAAAAATATTTTCAATTTTCTCATGCCCTTTGTCTGCACTGTTTGTGCTGGCAGGTTTCTATATCAAGAAGAATCGCATCACTTGAAAATCGATCTGAAATTTTATATCAGTAGGCTTCCCTATCATCATTAGCATGTTTTTTCTTTTTCTTATTCTTGGGTTGCTGTATTGCTTATTTCTCTGGTCATTGTCAGGATTCTTGATGCCTCTCTTAGTGCTTCTGCCTCTCCAGACTGCTCATTGAAAATGGCATTTATATTGAGCCAGGTAGCCAGCTGCACTCAATTCGTCAACTTACCGCTTGGCCTTCCTTTTATGGCAGTGGTTATGATAACTTGAGTTTTGCATGAAATGTTGGTAGGTTGCACTTACATGCATGGCGAAGCTACGAGAGGATAGATACTTATACCCTGGTGCTTTTAGTTCAGATAGTATTACATGTCTTGATATTATCATGGTGAAACAATTATCAAATGGTGCTTGTCACTCAATACTGTTTAAGCTTATCATGGCAATTTTGCGAAATGAATCATCAGAGGCATTGAGGAGGCGGTATGGTGCAAATTACAAATCTGGTGCTTTTCTTTGTTTGTTAACTCTCTGTTTGGTTGGTGCTTTTGCTTTTTTCCTTTTTGCTTTTTGCTATTTGTCCATTGTGTTCAGTTCATTTTTTATTTTTTGCTTTTTACTCTCTATTGGAAAAAGTAAAAAGCCAAAGCATCAATCCAACAGAGCTTAAACTTTTTCAGTTGTTATCTGACCTTTGTATATGTATCTGTCTTCAGTCAGTATGCATTGCTTCTGAGCTATTTCCAGTATTGTCAGCATATGCTTGCTTCTAATGTGCCAACCGCAGTTCTTCAGCAGTTGCTGCTTGATGAGCAAGATGGTGAAGAGTTAGATCTCCAAAAGGTATGTGTTCTCTAAAAACCTTTTCCAGTTATTTATTCCTTATGTTGCAATTTTTATGTGTTAATTTAAGAAAAGCTTCATCACCACTGATCCACTTTTTGCAGATTGACAAAGAACAGGCGGAACTAGCTCGTGCCAATTTTTCCATCTTAAGGAAAGAGGCTCAAGCCATCTTGGATTTGGTGGGTTCCCTCTCCTTCCCTTAATCCTCCATTTTTTCTTCAGTTGGTATAGTATTGAAAGAGTGGTGTTAAATTTGAAGTTTATATGACCATATTTTGTCTTCAATATGGAACTCTGATAATTTTGGGAATTGAGATTGTTTCTCTTATCTAGCATTTTAATTGAAATAGACGTTTTCTGCAGAGTTTGAGCTTTAGGTTTTGTCTGGATTGGATACTATAGATGCTTGTACGGATATATGTACAAGTCCTGTGAATTTATATACACATATGCAATAAAATCTTGTCCACAGATCTATCCAGCTTTTGAACTTCTATGAACCTGAAAAACACATAAGAATTAGTGATGCATTTTTCAATGTGTTGGGTATAGTATATGCTTCTTTGATGGGGCAATCAGCATGAGCAGTGGTTTTCTTATTGTACACATTTATCTTCTATTATTCTTTTAGCCAATATTTCGTGAGCACGAACTGTTTTGAAAGGTTTTACAATCTATCTAATTCTTCTATGATTCCTTTTTTTTTTTTTCAAGTTAAGTTTCTTATTCTCAGAAGTTTGCTTGACTGTCTAATGTCATTTTCTCTTGTTATTCGGTTTGATTTGGGGCATGACATAGACTTTGTCTAATTTTGGTGCTGTTTTCTTTCTCAATCTGATTTAATATCTGTTCAATTTCAATCTGCAGGTAATAAAGGATGCAACTCAAGGCAGTGAGCCTGGCAAAACAATATCACTTTATGTTCTGGATGCAGTAGTTTGTATTGATCATGAGAGATATTTCTTAAGTCAACTTCAAAGTAGAGGTTTTTTGAGGTCTTGCTTAATGAGCATCAGTAATTATTCATGTCAGGTATGTGTATCCTTCCTCTATAAATTAGCTGCTGAATCATGGAAAATAATTTACTTTATCTTTTTCTCCAAGGGTTGTTTACCTGGTTTTGTCCCCTCGAGCTAGGGTGCCATAAATATCTTCCAACCTTTGTAATGTTCTCCACCTTGTTTTCTTTTGTTATGTTTGACTTGCTCAAAATTTTGGCAAAAAGTAATACTTGCACGTGTGAAGCTTTGTGTATGTGAACAGAGATATATTCCTATCTCCCGTAACTGTCTTCCAACTGCTAAACCTTCCCCTTCAAGACCCCTCACCACCCCCCCCCCCCAAAAAAAAAAAAAAAAAACCTCAGAGGAAGCATTCAGAGATCTTTGACACCTCTATCACTCCCTTTTTGTTTATGGAATTTGGCTCATGTCATTGCATGTAAACTCTATAATTGATTCAGGATGGTAGTCATCCACTTGACTTATTGCAACGGGCTTGTACTCTTGAAGCTGAACTCACATTACTTCTGAGAATTAGTCACAAATATGGGAAAGCTGGGGCTCAAGTCTTATTTTCCATGGGTGCTTTGGAGCATATTGCTTCATGCAGGGCAGTTAACTTGCAGGTGAAATTGCAATCTTTATGCCCATTATCCTATTTATTTTACCATGTTCCTGATTTGATTGAAATGAAACTATCCACCAGGGAAGTTTGAGGAGGGTTGACACAAATCTAAGAAGAGATGTGGCTGTGGACATTGACAAACAGCGGATGATTGTAACTCCTATGTTGAGATTGCTGTTTTCTTTGACATCATTAGTTGAAACTTCTGAGTTTTTTGAGGTCAGTTGTTTCTCTTATTTTTGTCTTATGAAAGTGTAGTCACTTCCTGCTTGTAATAAAAGGCAGAGAAGAAATTAACTCCTATCTATCCCTTGAGTCAGGTTTAGCTGCTGAACTCAACAAATGAAACATTCCTCCTCTTTTTAACCTATCTTTCTTGAACTCATTAATTTTTTCGTCTTAAATACACATGTTGGACTCATGTCAGAAACTTCTAAGTAGAAATGAGTACACAACTCTCCAAATGAGGAAAAACTCACAAAAATTAAACTGTCTCATGCTTGACATGTATCCATGTTTGGCAGTTGAACCCAAATTTGTGTAACACAGCTACTAACCATAATCAATAGCATCCCCCCAACAGCTACATAACAATTTTGAAATGGCTCAAATTTACCACAGAGCTCAAGCTTGGTATTCTATTTATTGAAGGCTCCTTTTGCTACTGTTAATATTCTCCTTTTGCTTTCATAAACCCAAAGTAAAAAGGTTCATTTGGATATAAAGGTAAGAAATAGTTTTGAAGGGTTGAAATTTTAAAGTTTGACTGTCATGGATAGCAAGAACCATAATTCTTCTTCTATATTGAATCCTAATGGTAGAATGGTGTTACTTTTATGCAATTTTCTTTTTTTTAATGGTTTTGCTTTTGGAGGAAGCAAAAATCAAGTGGTAAAAGTAATAACCAAACTGAACCTAATTAAAGATGTTGAGTTCATTTAAGGTTCTTGCCATTTTTATCATCATCATTATTGTATTAAATTGTTGACTTTAGTTTATCATAATAATGTCTCATTCTCAAGTTGATTTCAAGCTTGAGCTTAAGAGATGAGGTCAATCTTCAACTTTTGTTTTTATGCTGGACCATGCTTCTTACTGCTGTTGTGTCTAGGATGATTATCACTAATAATTATAGTTGTAATGGTTAAAATCATTGTTCTAAAGCTTGAGTTGGTTTCAAACTTAAGCTTAAGAAACAAGTTCATCTTGAACTTGAGCTCAAACTTTTTAATGTTTGTATTGATTTGGACTGATATCTTCTTTGTGACTTTCCCTTGTTTGACTTCTGGAATGAGTTATGTTCATCACTACTTGGACAATTGAGACATATGGCAGAGTAGAACACATTGTGCTGCTAAGGATTTATCTGGATATTCATGCATTTTAATTTTTAAATCTTATTGCCATCTCTCAATTCTATAGATTATGTTAACTTTGATCTAATCGACATAGGCATATAGCAGGCTGTTACAGTGAATATCCTTACCTGTAAGTCCTGTTTCTGCTTAAATAGTGTTGGAACCGACTAACTAATGTCTAATAAGAGCGGTTATGGTTCAGCCAACCAGTTCTTGATGGGAAAGATTCGGTTGGGTTTGCAAATGATGTGTTTACAAGTATAAGTACCAAATACTCTTTTCAATTTTGGGGAAACAGCATTTCCTCATTTTTTATAAACTTCTCAATCTTCATATCTTTCTACCCCAATTGTGCAAAGCTTGTTTGGAAATTAGTCATCACAAGCCACTATTTATTTTCTTTCTTATGTTCTATAGCAGTCCTTTTTCTGCTCTTCCTCCTCTCAATTCATCTTCCTCCATTTCTGTGCCTTATGTGAATTCCCTCTTATTCCTTTGTACTTTTTTTGATAGGTGAAGAATAAAATTGTACGTGAAGTCATAGATTTTGTGAAAGGACATCAATTGCTCTTTGATCAAGTTCTTCGTGTAGATGTTTCTACAGCTGATGAATTGATGATGGAGCAGATCAATCTTGTTGTTGGTATACTTAGCAAGGTAAGAACCTTTTAAGATGTGTTCTGGCTTAATACTCTCTGGCTCTATATTGACTTTTGTTTTAATCAAACAAACTTTTGGTTTGATTATACATACACTTTTTTCTTTTCTTTTTTTTAATTCAAAGGTGTGGCCATATGAAGAAAGTGATGAGTATGGTTTTGTTCAAGGGCTTTTTAGTATGATGCATATTCTTTTCTCTCGTGATTCAGAGGCACCCATCTTTTCACACTCGGCACGATCTCCCAAGGTATGCTAATGTCTCTTCTGAAGGTAGCTGCAGAAGCTATCAACTCTTTTTACGCTCATGTATTATTTTGCTGTGTTTTTTATTTTTATTTTTGTTTTTATTTTCAAATGATCAGAATCTGAGGAGATCAGAACTAAGCACTTTTCCTTATGCTTTCTCACTCATGATCATTCATCTTTTTTCCAATGAATTATCAGAATCAGAGGAAATCAGAACTCAATGCTTTTCGATTATGCTTTAGTCTGAGTTCTTATCTATACTTTTTGGTCTCAAAGAAATCCCTTAGGCTGCAGGTATGTGTTTAAACTTCAAAGGTTGAGGGTTGCACATTCTTTCTTTTATTTACATCTTTTGATTATATTCTAAAAATACAAAAAAATGGTTCTCATCTATTGACTTGTTGCAGGTTTCAGGTGACTCTCCTGACTATCATTCTCCTGCTGGCCTGCAGCAACCAACGCTTAATTTACTTTGTTCTCTTCTGAATGCTGTGACAAATTCTCTTGAAAGAGCAGCTGAGGAAAAATCATCACTGCTTAATAAGGTATTGTTGGATTGTATAAACGTTGTGAAGATCACATTGTTTTCTGCTTTTCCATCGCTTTTTGTCCTTTGTTCTTTGCATTTGCATTGCCTTTTATCTATCTTTTCTACATTTGCATTGCTTTTTTTTTCTCCTTGGAAGTAAAAGTTAGTGTCTGGAGGCATGTGTATTAATTACTTGTTTGAGCTTGCAGATTCAAGACATAAATGAACTATCAAGACAGGAGGTGGATGAAGTTATAAATATGTTTGTTAGGCAAGATTCGGTTTCAGCCTCTGATGACATACAAAAAAGGTATTATTTGGTTGTGTTTATTTGAAAGCAGATGCAAAACATGTTTCTTCTGTAGCCTTACTCTTGTAATAATATGTTTGAAATTAAAGAAATTTCGCTTAATTGAAGGCAAAGTATCTTTTATGGGTTTGAAAGAAATTTCTCAGTTTACATTCTTCATTCATGTATATGCAGTTTTGATGGATTTTTGGTGCATTTTGTGTTTTTTTAATGCTATGATTTTCATGTTTTACAGGCGGTATATAGCAATGGTTGAAATGTGCCAAGTAGCTGGTAATAGGGATCAGCTAATTTCTTTATTACTTCCTCTTGCAGAGCACATGTTGAATGTCATCCTAATCCATTTTCAGGACAGGTGCTTTGGTTTTCTGCCTTCTTGTTTTGAAATAATCCTAATCTTGTTGCATTGTTGATGGATGAAATTATTTTCCTTGGTACTTGGTGTTTCTATGCACATGGTTCTGGTCCTGGAATTTTCAAGAATTGGTGAACCCATGTTGATTAGTCCTCTAGTTTTGAAATAATCTTATGTTGCATTTTTCTGGCATTGAAACTTGATAAGCAGAAACTTTATTAGGGCTATTTCTTTTGGTGCTTAGGATTTATGGCCGTAAGGAATGAGAGGTTTAAGACAATTGTATATAACAGGACTTAAGCTGGTTGGATAAGGTGGAGAAGTGTTGATTCTATATTTAAAGGATATTTTTGACATTTAGAAGAAAATTCTTTAAGGTCTCTATCTGGCAGTATTTCCTAGCAGTTGTAGGAGATAATATATTTGAGAACGAAATTGATCTAGATTTGAATGTGTTAAGAGTTAGTTGTAAATCATTTGCCTTTGCCACCAGTAATTTTTGGTGGGATTTTAGGGTAATTTGTTCTCATAGGCCAGTTGATATCAGAATGACAGACGTAAAAGTATATTGATGTTATGCTTCTTTCTTTTTTAGCTCTCTTTTCTAATATTTGTCTTATTGCAAGTTGTCCTATTTTCAATTCTTGGATTTAATGGCAGCTCTGGTTTGTTCGATACCAGCGGAAGTATGAAAACTATTATGTATGGTGCCAAGCCTGATTTGGGGCAAGAAATTTCTTTGTTGTGTGGAAAGCTAATTCCACTCTTAGAACGACTTGAGTTACTAAGTGAGGTATGATGCTTCCCTGATCATTGTTTACATCTTGGCAATGTGATCATTCCAACTCTAGTATGATGACTAGCATGCACAATTGTCCTTCTGAGAGCTCAAGCTCTGTTATCAGAAAATATCCTCTTGTTATGTGAGATTAGAGTATTAGACATAGTACAATGTGTTTTTAGTTTATCTACTCTAGTGGTGGTTGAAATTCTGAAATAGTAGCAGCACAGATAAATGGAAGATCACATTTACCAAGTTTGCTACAAGTAGTTATATAATATAGATTTACTCCCACATTCAGCCCTTTTGCAGAGTAGGTTTGTTGATTTAGCTGTTTGGAATATTACGGTGATATTGGATTCTCTTAATTTTGGGTTTGGTTAAAAATATGAACAAACTCACAATCAATCTGAATTTAGGTCTTGGAAGCCAGGAGCAAATTGACAATCAACCCTTAGGAAGCTTTTAGCCAAAATTGACACTTGCCTTTAGATTCTCTAAGGCAAGGTTGTCTTTGTTTCATTGCCATCGGCTTCGAGTCTGCCCCGGGTTTTCTTTGTTGGAACATAATAATAATAATAATATTTTCATGGTTGTTTCTTGTCTTCTCAGGATAAAGTAGGCCACAACCTTAAGGTCTTCCGCAGATTAGTGACTTCGCTTAAAGAAATGGCGATCCAAAAATTTGCTTCGTAATGTTGGTTGAAGGAGTGGGAATATTTTATATTGGTATTTAGATTATTTTCAAAGTAATGTGTTTTGGTTTGTTAAATTTTATTATTGTCAGTCATGTCTGTAAATCAATAATATATCCAATTCCAATGAATTTAATTATTCATAGATTTTTTTTTTCCGATTTTTCCCATCAATTAAACTAACGAAGTTAATTGGTAGTATAAGATAAATTTTCTTTAAATTAATGAAGTCAGTTGCTATTGCTGATGGATTACATCAAACCATCGTGTTAAAAAAAATTGGCTTTCCGAGTTCCTTCAAATGCATAAAACTGGTTTCAATGATCAGTCCTGAAAACAGGGAGCACGTTGAACGACTCCAATAGTTACAACGTGAGCGTTAATGCAACTAGAACTAACCTTCTTCCCGGTCATGGCAGACTGAAGCCATATGGATTCCAATAACAGTTCCGTGCATGAAACTGACTGGCTGCAGTTTAGAGTAATAGCCGCATCGGTGCTTGATGTTCCCTTTCTCTAAATCACGTTCCTTATTCGAACTCCCGTTTGCTACACCTAACAAGGAATACAAACGTTTTCTTGGTTAGTTTTAATTTTTTAATTGTTCAACAAAAGATAAGCTAAAAACCAAGGGCTCGTTCTAATTACCAATTCCTTGCAAGCACCCCTAACATTGCAGAATTTTGATCATGATTAGCGGGTTTTTCACTGAGTTGAAGAACAGATTCTCAAATGTGACTCCTCGAACATAACCTCTGCCAACCTTATTGAGCAAGACCAAAAAAAAAAAAAAGGTACAAAAATGAGAAAAAGGAGGAGCAACATTTGCAGTTGTATACGAATGTTCAGCAAAATTTACCTGCCAAGTCTTGATTCGAGCTTCATTGTGGTTCCCTTGAAAGCAACTCTGCTTACACGAATGTTCTGCACTTGTACAAAATTTCCTGCCCTTCCTAAGCTTCCAATGCTGTTTTTGAGCAAAGAAAAAGAGACAAGCATATCAGTAGTCACAAGTGCATCAAAACAATATTGCCTGCTTGAATTCCCGTGACCAAAGGACAGGCTGAAAAGACGGATCAGAAACTTATGATAATTTTGCCGAAGGAGATATAAAAACAAGCTACAGCCAGTAGATGGGTAGGCACGTGGCTTGAAAGTTGAAACCCAGTCCAAACACTCATATCCCAAGAGGAAAAACAAGAGAGCTTTGCTTAACATTCAAATAAAAGAGGCCAAACAAGAGAGCTTGGTGGCTAGATGCACAAATCAACTCTCTGAGTTCCTGGGTTCAAGGGCTATCAAGAAAAAAAAAAAAAAAACATTGATGAAAGACTTTGTTGTTTCTTTCAAGTAATTACAGGGTGAATTTGGAGGAACTAGTCAATCCATTTTTTAAAAATAAGAATGCCTTAACTACCATAGATGAACAGAGAAACAGATGTTTTCCAGGTCTTTCTAGTAGTGGAAGAAAAAAAGGGAAAAATAAATAAGCCTCGCCTTATTCCATGACCAGGTCCACACTTTACATAAGGGATGTCAATATTAGTAGTGTGATCTCCAATTGAAACACAATCATCACCTGTTTCATTCACAAGTTCAGGAGAGTGATCCAACTTTATCTGACATAACTTACATCAAAGAACTGAGAATGAAAAAAGAAAAAAAGATCAAATAAAAATGGCATGAAAAAAATTGTACCAGTGCCAATTATACTGTTTCTAATAACTTTATTGCTAGCTGAACTGATATGAATACCATCTGTATTGGGGCTGGTTTCAGGAGCTGTTATCACCACATCCTTCACGATAAAATCGTCACTCTCTCTGACTAGCGCATGCGTTTGAGAGCTGTTTATTAGTCGAACCTGACTGAGACTGCTGATTTTGCAGGATTGGAAAGTCACAGCCTGCAGTTCAGGCTCAGGAGACGCATTAAAACAAGAATTTCAGGAACAAAACCCCTTCCTTCAATAGCATTGAGCAGCCCATGGAAATTGAAAAATACTTACTGTTGGTGCCAATGAAGTGCATCCTTCCTGGAGAAGTAGAAGGTTAAAAAAATAAAATAATAATAATAATAATGCAAGAAAATTGAATTAGAAAGCTTTTTCAGGAGCCCTGACATTTGAAGTAGTTGCTTACAGTACCAGGACCAGATGATCCCCGCATGATTGGTTCCACCAACCACAGCGGCGACCACTAATTTCGCCGGTCCCTTTCACTTTGAGCCCAGAAACTCCGTAAAACGTTATCCATTTGCCCTGGTCGAGTCCCTCCCATGTTCTAGGTGAAATCGGTGATACTATTCTCCCCAGTATCTGTTAAAAACCGAAAAACCAACCATGATAATAAACACGTTGCCTTGTGCCAGGAAAAAATGGAAAAACATTGCTCGCATACTAGGCCCTGAGCAAGATTATTATACTATAAAATAATGAAGATATTCTTCCAGGGAACTGGTGATTATTTTTCCCACATACTAGAAGCTTCATCTCTTTAGCCTTGCATGGCCCGCTAAATGTGACTGAATGCAACAAAAACGTTTGGTTTTCTGGAACAATCAATGTAATATTTTCCGTTTCTCTGCTACATAAGAAATTCCAGGTCTTCAAAAATGCCTGAAAAATAAAAATTGTTGGGATCCCACTTGAAGCAAAAGGAAAGGGAAAAAATTTTGAATTAGAATGAACTGAATTTACCTCAGAACTATCTGCCGTGCCATCGCCAACAGCACCAAAATCTAAGACATCAACAACCTCTGATTTTATGCCGACGGCATTGCAAACAATATAAGAACAAAACAAGCACAGTACCAGAATAATGAAGGCAAAAAAAGTAGCCTGCAAAGAAGGAAAAATATCAGTGCATTTTACTGCAGTACCAAACAAATATTGCTTCATAAATAAATGAACGTAAACTATACTTCCTTATGGTTATGGCGTTATGCTTTTAGAGAGCTGTTATTCTCTGAACTTTTAAATTAAGTTATTAAAGATGAAAACCAAAGACTCACCATGGCATTAAATGGCCCTGTAATGATCTAAGCACACTGTAAACTGCAGTTTATTTACATGACGAGAAGCAGAGAATTTAAAAAACTTGACTCCAGGTTCATTCAAGGGAAGTCTTGAAGACAGGAGACTTAGCTCGCCCTTTATTTGCTGGTAAAGGTAAGCAAATAAGTACTTTTGTTTGCTCCTTAATTTGAGTAATAAATCATGAAAGAAATAAAAAATTTCAGCATCAAATCAAGGGGCAATAGAATGTTTAAATGTAATGCACAGAGCCAAGTAACGTTCCAACTCTCTCTTTTCTTCCCATTCTTTTAAGCAAAAACGTTCAACTCTTTGCCTTCCAGTACATGAATGCCCGTGGACATTGGTGCTGCAGTCACCATGTCTTGACATTCTTGGCCAGGATCATTTTTTTATTGGCCAGGATCAATTCGCACTATTTTCCGTATCATCCATTGAATGGTCGGCCAAAAAATTACTCCCAAATGCATAAGAATTATTAATTGATGATTCCTCATTCAAAAAGAAAAGTGACAGATGGTAATAAAGAAATAAGAGAAGATGATCATATAAACAAACAGACGATCTTGTTTAGATAAATAGCACTAGTAAGTTTTTTTGAGCCTCGTTTATTTAAAATTTTTATTCAACTGTGATTTGATTGCTTGATTCCATGTACTTAATTACTTGTTTTCATTTCTTCTACACGTGGCAAGTCATAATTGGTAACAACCAAAACACTCCGTCCCAACTCTCTACAGCTCCACAGTCCACACTCAAAACTCAAAAGCTCACAGTAATCTTCACCAGAGATCCAATCTCTCAGAGTCCACATTTCACCGGAAAAAACATTTCTTAAAAAATCCTCATTTTCCATGGCAAATGCATGGAAAAGAGACAACGGCAAAACCCAAAAGCTCCTCTCACCCAAAACCCTCCTTTCCCTCCTTCTCCTCTCCCTCTTCCTCTACCTCTCCTTCTCTTTTCTTTCCCCAAAAAACCCCACCTTTATTCCCACTACTCCCTCTTATAAGACCCAAAAAACTGCTCAAAATTTCCCAATCCCTCCTTTTAATTGCCACAATTCCCCACAATCCCATCCCATTATTGCAAACACTGTGGAAAATCTCAAATACCCCTTCATTTACTCCCTAGCTGACTTGGGTTCCTTCCCAGACAAGCCTCACAAGAACATTGTGAGACTTCTTAAAGGTAAGCCCTTTCGTCGACCTGACATCTCGGCCACCATTCAGGATATCCTGGAAGGGAAAAACAGAGATGGGTTTGTCGTGGATGTTGGTGCCAATGTCGGGATGGCGAGTTTCGCGGCGGCGGTTATGGGGTTCAAGGTATTGGCTTTTGAGCCGGTTTTGGAGAATTTGCAAAGAATATGTGATGGGGTTTGGTTTAATAGGATTGAGGAATTGATTACTATTTTTGAAGCCGCCGCATCTGATCGGAATGGAAATATTACTTTCCATAAGGTTTGACTGCTTTAACTTATGGTTTTTTTGGCTGATTTTGATTTGTTATGATCTTATTAGTTTTAACATCTAGTTGTGAAGTTAGTGAGCTTACCATTTAGTGTTAGTTTTATTTGTTAAATTTGTGTTTGTTAACTAAATGATGGTTTATCTTAATTGGAAGTATAGAGGCTTAGCATGTAAGTCAGTAAGTGGCTTACAAGGTGTTAAAATGGGAATATGGTAGCACTGTTGGATTTTTCTACCTTTACTTTGCACATGCATCCATTGGCAGTTGAGTGGCTTTATCAAAGGTTCATACTTGTGGAAGCATTTTCATTTGCTACTATTTTTTAGTTCTTAAGGCTCTGTGAAAAGGAGGCAGCTGCATGGTGTTTTTTGCGATATTTGGGATGGAGAACAGTTCCATTTTGGTTCCTTAGTAATGCGTTCATCAGAATCCCTTTTACAATAGCCCTCCCCTCTGTAGGCTAGGTGCATCAGTTGCATCAATGGATCCACCCTAACCAATAAAACTTGCCTTAATTTTTATATTTAGAGTCGATGTTAAACTTAATGTCGTTAACTAGATCCAATAAGAGCCCTAGGAACTTTATGCATGATAAGAATGCCTGCTAGGACCAGTTAAACTCTCTTTGGTTGGCCATCAATGACCAATGTTCATGAATTCAATTTAGAATGGATTTTTGGGAAGCTTAAACCTGAATTTTTCTTGGAACTTTATTGTGATCTCACTTTCAGTTCTGTAGACGTTATTGTGATCTCTGCTTGAAATTAAACCTATGTGATAATGTGATAATGATTTTGCTAGTCCACTTTACTAGAGATCTTGGTAAATGCCGCTTGTAAGAGTGGGAGCCGGTAACTTTTGTGAATTACATGATAAGCTATGGGGAGTGTGGGCTGAGAGAGAATTATAACTTTGCTTTATTGATTATTTATAGTCTTATCATTTTTGGCATTCAGATTTGGTATCTTATGGTTTTTTCCCATTTAATTCTTAGTAGTTTATGTTGTTGTATGATGTACAATAGTTCTCATTAAGAAAAGGCTGCTGTTTTTGTTTATACATTCTTATATATTCCCTGCCATCTGTTGCTGTATTATTTCTTTTTGTGCTTCTCATGTCAAATCCTTCCGTGTTTTCACCAGTTGGTTGGCCGGCTTGACAACAGTGCTGTTTCTGCTGTTGGTGCGAAGTTGGCATTCAAGTCCAATGAAGAAGTAGCAGTTCAAGTGAGGTCCATCTCTCTTGATGACCTAATCCCAGAGTTGGAGCCAGTGCTTCTGCTTAAAATAGATGTTCAGGGATGGGAATACCATGTACTGAAGGGAGCCAAAAAGTTATTATCCAGGAAAAAAGGTGAAGCCCCTTATCTGATCTACGAGGAAGATGAACGACTGTTGCAAGCAAGTAACAGTACTGCCAAAGAGATACGGAACTTTCTAAGTAGTCTGGGTTATAGTAATTGCACCCAGCGTGGTACAGATGCTCATTGCACCAAGAATTAATGCAAATACCACGAATTTGCTATGGATGAGAACCCAACTGCAAATCTGTTTATTTGCATGCCGTTTCTCTCAGCCCTTAGGCAGTGCAATGCAGTTCATCCCAGTAGAAATTTCTTCATTTTGAAGTTAAACTGAAGCTGATAAATTGCTCTAACAATAGCCCTCTGCGCTTCTCTTTGTTTCATAATTGAATGGTTAATGGCAGCTTTTTAATGCGCAGAGTGGTAAATGGTCTGGTTGGATGAAACCGTTGTTGAGTTCTTATCTCATGCTGGTAGATTTTTACTGATTATTGTCAGATGTGTGTCGGTGGCTTTTAAATGTATAATTCTTCTTTTCCCCTTTTTTGTAATTTCCGTTTACAAATCTATTTGTTTGATTAAAATTTTAGTGAACAAATTGAAGCAAAAGTTCAAAAAATTGAGTTAGCAAAAGACTATTTTACTTGATCTTCCTGAAGCTTTAAGATACAAGTTGGCTCACAGCCTCCTACTAAAACTATTCACATTGATCAGAATTCAGAAGAATATACTACAATTGGCCAAATACAGACAGGTGAAAAATCCTAATGCTATAACATATACACCCTTGAGTATTACATCTTTTATAGTTGAATGTCTGCAACTCAATCATACATGATAGAGTAAAATATCTGCTTGATGAAGCTTCAAATTAATGATGGGCGCGACAACTCTTAACCTGTATAGCGAGAGTTGGGAGAATCTCATATCTGATGCTTATAAAGTTTGATCATGAAAATCTGTCACCATTGAAGTCCAAGTCTTCACTCTTCTACCACTAGGTTTTAAAGGATCAGCTCTTTCTACCATAACGTCGTAGAGTTGCTTTCTGTTCTATTTGTAACAAAATAAAATAAAATAACAAATCATAAATCAGGGATTTCACTAACACACCTGAAGTTTAATGAACCAAGTAGAATAAACAGCTATAATATCCAATTAACTGAAAGGTCTCCTTTATCTTCCAGGCTCATGTCAAAACCAAATACACTAATCCAGTAAAGCTGGTTAAGGCTTGGCCAGCAAAGTTCCCAATTCACAAATGTTGAGTATCTGTGGAAAAATGGCTAGGTCGGCCACTTAGTCTTTTGAAATTTGGATACAAGTTCAAAAGAATACTTACTTCCAACGGTTTTTTCCACCCACAAAGACATTTTCACCTGAATCCTCAAGCTGGTCTCCTACTTTCACCTCCTAAAACCACAAATGTCACATATGTATAAGTGAAGAATTCTAGTGCCAAATCTAAAAAAATGAAGAAAGTATTTAATACTCCCAAAATTAATGTTCTATAATGCTCTTGAACTTTATGATGTTTTGGCACTGATAGTTGTAAGCCAAGAAAGAATCCGGAAGCATATCTAAGGACAGTAATTAGATATCTTTTTAGCAACATAAATTGAATAAGTTGTCACTGTATTATGTTTGCAAACACCGTGTTTTAAGAAATTGTAAAGTTGAGAAAATTGGACTGACCAGTGCCTCGTCATCAAAGACAAATCTCACTCTGGTAGTCTGGAAGAACAAAATTGTCAGCTGATTTCAGATAAAAAAATTGATATGTAAAACAAACCATGATGGAAATAGAAACTAAAATAACGAAAATCTAGAAAAAGGAGGAGGAGATTTGTCTTGAAGATCTCATCAGAAATTCAGAATGGTATCTTATAAACTGCTTTGATTTTAATAAAGGGAAGAAAGCTCTTCAGAAGGTGGCAATTTGGATTCTTCTAATGGACATCATCTACTTTTAGTTAATCGTAGCTGGAACAATAGGAGAACGCCAAGTAGACCAACAGGTGCAGCTGGTAATAGGTTATCTGTATAAGCCAATCCACCAGCCAGACTTGTTTCAATTAACAATTTTAAAAAACATATATATTATGAATGCAGTCTTGTTTTGAAAGAAGGGAAGAGAATTGATTGATAACAGCAGACAATGCAGCCAATTCAATTTTATAAAGATCAAAATCAATCAAAAGATTGTTATATGGCTAGTCAATAATAAGATTAACACACTAAATACGCATGTTCCAAGCAAACACAGACATAGCAATAAGAGATTGCTCATAGACCTGTGCCAAACCCATATCTAAGCTGATGCAACTAGAAATGCAACCTTGCTCACAGACCAGAATGCAGTTTGGATCTATATATATTTAGAAAGGGCCCAGCCTTCAGACCATCAACAACAACAGGAAGACACAAACAACTAATTGTTGCAGAACTATTATGGTCCTAGTTATGATAGTATATTCATCTCCTGACAAAATAGGCAAACTTGCTTAAGCAAGTTAAGTTCATGTGAACAACAATCAAGACCACCCAAAAGCAAGTTCTTCATCACTCAGAAGGGTCAAGATATGTAACGCCCCCAATCTCACATCATGAGGATGTGTGGATAAGGAATGATATATATATAAAGATTTAATCTTAAACTTGTAAGACGTCTTTTGTAGGACAAAATCGTGAGACCTTCAGGTCAAAACGGACAATACCTCGCAGGTTGGGTGCGGGTCTCTACAAATGGTATAAGAGCGGTCACCAGTCCGCAATCGTGGGAGTCACTAAGTATTACACGATGGTCTGGTGTGATCTTGGTCCTGTGGATGGACTCGGCTTGACAGGGACGTCAAGCATTAAAGGTGGGGGATTGTAACGCCCTTAATCCCACATCAGGAGAATGTGTGGATAAGGAATGATATATATGTATTAGACTTAATCTCAAACTTGTGAGGCACCTTTTGTAAGACAAAATCGTGAGATCAGAGGACCAGAGCGGATAATACCTCACAAGGGTGTGAACCGTGGCGATGAGGTTGATTCGGGACGCCGGAAGGGTGAATGCTTGGGTCTCGGAGCCGCGCGGGTTCGGAGCTTAAGTCTTAACTCGTGACAAGTGGACCCGCACCCAACCTGCGAGGTATTGTCCGCTTTAACCCGAAGGTCTCACGGTTTTGTCCTACAAAAGACACCTTACAAGTTTAGGATTAAGTCTCTACATATATATCATTCCTTATCCACACATCCTCCTGATGTGGGATTGGGGGCGTTACAATCTCCCCACCTTTAATGCTTGATCACACCAGAACATCGTGTAACACTTAGTAACTCCCACGGCTCCACCGTGTAGCACTTAGTGACTCCCACGACTGCGGATTGGTGACCGCTTTGATACCATTTGTACAGACCCGCACTCAACCTGCGAGGTATTGTCCGCTTTGATCCGAAGGTCTCACGGTTTTGTCCTACAAAAAACGCCTCACAAGTTTAGAATTAAATCTCTACATATATATCATTCCTTATCCACACACCCTCCTGATGTGAGATTGGAGGCGTTACAAGATACACGAAAAAAAAAAAAAAAAAAAAAGATGTATCTAAGTATGGAAAATGCAGATTACCCACCCGGCAGGACAATTGATATGCGATAATCTGGGGTCAGGAATCACAGTTTCTTTCTTCTGGACCTTCCTTCGAAGCTGCCAAGCATCAAAGTAGCCATCTCAAACCATGAGTTACAACTAATGAAACTGGAATCATAACCAAAAATCAGCTCAATCACAATCATACTTCCTGCCACCAACCTGGGCATAAATTAAAGTCTTTTACCTTCATCTACCAACAAATTTAACAATTCAAACATTCAACTAGGGAAAAAATGTTAAATAATGAGCAACAAATATCAAAGTTTGTTCAAGTGAAGGGATACAAACCACTGACGCAACAATAATTCTGCCTCCACGAGGACTATTGAATTCTCTTCCTAGAAAACTTTGCTTATATCCTACTTTGCCATGGAATGAACTCCTTAATTGTCCACTTCATTTCCTGTTTGAAATAAGCATGTAATTAATTCTTTTAAATCTTACTTCTCCTCAATGAAAAGATAAAAATATACTTCACAGATAACTACCCACATCCACAAGTTTTCTTTTACAGAGTTCTCACAAATTTCTTTATGCATAAAATTCTGAATTTTATAGTAAAAGGAAAAAAATGTTAAAGAAGAGTCAGAAAGTGCTTACTTTGGGAAGGCAGAAACGGAGCAGCAGTCAACAGGAAGCCACTAGCCATTTTCTGCTCATTGTTTTTGCCGAAGGCAAATTTTTGTCTTTTGACAAAAAGAAAAGAACAAATAAAAAAAAAAAAAAAAAACCTGCTACTTCCTGCTTTGTTTGAAGAATAAATTGACCTCATTACCCCTGTTTCCAGCGAGCAAGTAGCAATTGAATCCTTAAAAGCTATGCCTAGGGCATTTGGGTATTTTCACTCAGACTGAATGTCTTTTCTTACCTTTAGCCTTATCGGGTATAACAACTGAAGGACACTTTTTTCTCGCTTTCTTCTTCGAAGTTCAAAGCCTTATAACAAAAAGCACTTCAATAAAGTGAAAGGAAACCCTCTTGAGAATAAAAAAGAATGGCAAGCTCTCTATGTTTCACTTCTGTTTGCTCCTTCAACACTCCCAATAAACCAGGTACTCCAAAAGTGAATGTTTTGCTGATATTGGTTTAATCTTAGGAGATCAAAGTTTGACTATATTGTGTTCTTCATTGGTTTTAGAGATAATTATTGATAATTCCTTTCCAAGGAAGGTTCTTCGGGTAAATGAAGTGTTTCAGAGCTCCAGGAGTGCCAGAATTCAATCTTTAAAGACTAAGGTGAGAGGTTTTTTTTTTGTTTGTTACCATCCCATTTAATAAACGGTCTTAGTTGTGGATTTTGTTAGTAAAGTTGGGTAACTTGAAGTGTGGTAGTTGAATAATTCTTGCCAATGGGCTCATACCCATTTGTAAATTTGCAAGGGAACTGTGAAGGGATGATTTAGCTGCTAATGGCCTGTAAGTTGGATTTTTGGGTTGTATTTAATATTTATTTTGTGGGTGAACATCTAGTAAAAGCAAGGAAATAGCGGTCAGGGCTGAAGGCTTGAATTATAATGATTGTTTTGGCTATCTAGGATAGAATGATTTCTGGAAATGGCTAAGGAAGTTGCCCATTCTAGAGAAGGATGATAAAATAGAAAACAATGCAACATTCAACTTTATGGTTATTAGAACAGACCTAGATTGTCAATGTATCAGTATTCAGCTATGTGGAACATGTTTAAGGGGAAACTTCAGTCTTGTTAAAATCTCTGTTCTTAATCTCTTTTTATGCTTCTGTAATTTTCTGGTTGCAAGTTTACCTAGTTTTTGGTTTAACAGGCTGCAGATAAAAATCAAAGTACTAAACCAAATAGCATTGTCTGTGCTGATTGTGATGGAAATGGTAAGGAAAATTGTGGCTAATTACTTTGTCTTTGGTCTGGTTTTTTTGTCAAAGATTAGTCTTCTTGTTTCATTAACTAGATATTTTGTTGATTATCATAATGCCTTTATGCAATCTCACTGGCCTGAAATGAAGCAGCTTTGTTTTATTGATATATACTGAAATCAATTAAACTGTTGAATTTAAGACTTTATGCTGTTAATATTATATATGGTATCCTAAACACCAACCTAGCAGGATGCTTTGAACTGCCCATTATTAGAGTGTTTATTAATGATATTCTGTTCTATATATATATTCTAGCTGAAGAATGATCAATGATGTATGATTACTCTATGCGAAGAGTAAGCAGATATAAGCATACAGCACTTTTTGTTTATATGTGGCCAATGATGCCCACAATCATTCAATGCTATATAAGGATCACTAAATTGGTTAAACATAGGAATGCTTTTGATAGCCTATTTTTGCAATAACTGCAAGTGCACAAATTGATCAAGTAATAAAGTGATAAGTATTCAAGTATCGTCTCCTATAAGATTATAGATTGTAATGTTGGGTGGACTAAGTACCAATGGTGAAAACCTAATCTTTTATATCTAAACAAGTGAATACTAGAATGGGTTGCAAAACAAATTAAGGAAGCAATGTCGAAAGGATTATAGGCCTATATTTTTACTCTACCAACTATCACTTGGCAAGTAAAAGAGGTGTGGCCGAATGTAACTAAAAGAAATAAAGATTGCTTTTGAAAACAAGGAAGAATAAGTGAAGGCCAAAAGCTGGTAGAACATAAATCAATAATGCATAAACCGAAACTTAAATGAAAGAAGTATGAAACCTAAACTTGAGTAAAAGAGAGGGTGATTGCCGAAACTTTTAAAGCGTAAAAGAGTTGTAGACAAAACTAGTAAAAGAGAAAAGAATTGAAAACTAAATCTTGAATAGAAAGAATATTTGTATTAAAGGAAGAATTTAAGAAAATAATTGTATTGAAGAAAAGAATTTTAGAAACTAACTTTGTTATTGGCAAATTTGCAACCTAAGCCAAGAACTAAAACTAAAGAAAAACTAAAGAAAAGACTAAGAAAAGAAAAGGGAGAAGAGAGGAGAAGAATGAGATGGAATGGGATGATGAGCAAGTGAAATGGCCTTGCCTATTTATAGGCATAGGTTTGGCCATAAGTGGTAAAGATTACGAGAGTCTGACTTCTATCTAAATGCTAAAGGATGAAATTTATCTTGATCTCCAAAGAGCTTTGACCGAATGGGACTCTTAGTTCTTGAAGAGTCATAGCCGAATGGGGGTCTTGGGAAGCAATCTTGGCTGTGTGATCTTGCTTGGAATCCATCTTGATGCAATCTTCTTCATATGTTCGGCTAATGTAGGATTTTCAAGATAAGGTAGTTGAATTTAATTCAAATTCCTTTAATTCAAATAGCAAGAGTCCTTCATTTATCACAATTCTTCAATAGATACACAAAAGAGTCCTCCTTGCATGAAATCATCTTTGGCTGATTAGGGTAGTGTGCATGTGAGCTTGATATTGCTTGAAGTCTTCTTGGAATTTGATTTAGCCGAATGGATATGGGAGATAAGAGTCCTTGTGCTTGCCGAATTCCTCAAATAAGCCTTATCTCCTCTTGCATTTGGATTGGCCGAATAATGTAGGAGTCTTTGGTGGAGTGAAACTCTTCAAGCGTGCATCATCCTTTCTTGGCCACATGAACAAGTTCTAATGCAAGTGGAATTCTTCAAATGAACAAGCAATCCTCTTAGATCTTGCTTTGGCCGAATTTAAAGGTGACATGGGAGTGTCTTTGTGCGTGTGAAATTCCTTCTTGGCCGCATGGATGGGTGGAATTGGTCAAACAAGGTTCAGCCACAATCTCCCTTGCACGGTCAAAGGTCATCTTGCATTCATGGATTGCATGGGTTGCATGTTTTCCTCATTGAACAGCCTTAAACCCTAAAAAGCAAGAAAATAACACTAAGGCACCTAAAATTGACCAAAATTTAAATTTTAGCACCAATTTTATCATGTAAAAACACTGTATTTTTAGGTGCCATCAGCTTCTGTGCTTTGTGCTTCAAAGTGATTGATTCATTACAAGGGGCAACAGAGCTGTATGGGTTTCCTTTTTTATGAAAGTGGATGGAAATTAAAATAAAAAATTATTATCCAAAAAAAAGTTTAACAAAAATTTTCTTTCTTCTTTGAGTGCGGAAGAAGGCTTCTTAGCCAAAGAGTGACCTTCGCACTTGCACTCTTAGCCTGACCCACCTTTAAAAAAAAAAAAAAAGACTCTTTGTATTGGTTAACTTGTATTCCTCCATGTTACGAGTCTATGTTTGTCAGGTATGAATGCTTTGTCTTCTCTATCTTCTTTGAACTTTTTGATCATTCAGTCTTCCAGATAACTTCCAAATGCTCGAGTCTATATTAGGCATTTAAAGTTTTTCTTGGTCTTTTGTTATGATACTTGAGCTTGTTATGAAGCACCACTTAAGATTTCATTTTTTCTAATTCTCTTATTCTAACACAACCAACATATAATTATAACTAGTTTCCATATCCAAACTACCAGGTGTCAAACAGTGTTCTCAATGCAAAGGTACTGGAGTTAATAGTGTTGATCGCTACTATGGACAATTGAAAGCTGGTGGGCTGTGTTGGCTTTGCAGGTGCTAATCTCCTTTTCCTTCTCTTCCTCGATCCCCCCTTGACCTCCCAAGTTATGATAGCTTGCAATAATATCATTTCTGTTATCGCCAGTTAATGACCACATTCAAAGTTAATTATTCATTATTCATTCTCTTTCTTTATTCTGATGTCCACATTAGGGGATGAATGAAGGATTGAAAGTTTGATTTTTTTTTTTTTTTGTTTTGAATCATTATTGAAAGCAAGATGGAATACTGATGTTGGAATTTTTGTTGGAAAAGAAAATGAAACTTTATCTATGAGCAGGTCAACTAGCCATAATGTCTTAGAGAATTGACTTTACCTTTTCTTTTGGCAAAATACAAAGCAATTGATAATTGATACTATTATTGGGACTTATCTCCCATGCAATCCATCATTTTCAATTGTAGAAATGGACACATTCTTGGTTCCAAAGCCAGTCCAAGCCATGTGTTTATCATATTTCTTCTTTTCTCACGTAGGAGTCCTAAGTTTGATGAATTTAGGAACACTGGATTCGAGGATATAAGCATTGGTCATGCACTTATGTTCTAAAGTCAAATTTTCTTTCAACCATGTGTTTTTCCAAGATAGCATCACAATTGTCGGAAGTGGTTTTTTCAGTGCATCAATAGCAGCCTATTCCACAATTCCTTAGATTAAACATGTAGAATTGTTAGCAATCAGCTTTTGATACGATTAATGTATGTTTTGCTGCAGGGGAAAAAGGGAAATTTTATGTGGGAATTGTAATGGAGCTGGCTTTATTGGCGGATTTATGAGCACATTAGATGATTGATGTAAAAGCTCAATTTTGGTGGTCTTCAAGGATATTTACTAGATAAATCTTTTGTAATTTCGTTTTGTATCCTTTGCTTCAGTCCTGAGGTCGTTCTTTTGAGAAATGATTCAACCCGTCACGATGCCTATACTCCGATATTTGCTTTATGGCATGCAGAAGTTTTTAACATTTTCCTAACCAAAATGGAAAACAAACTTTTCTTCTCTGTTACTTGTCGAATCTCCTAACAATCTGTTCTCTTTTAACTCACCAAGGAAAAAAAAGGTCACTTAATAATCAAGGATTCTTATTTCGAACTTATACTACTCATCGTTCGTTTGTTCAGGGATTGAAAACAATCAGTATTCATATGGCGCTAGTCCTTGTACCTTTTACGGGGTTCGTATCAGTAAGACATTTCTATCATCATGAGTAAAAAATTCATCATATTATAGTTCATCACCTAAATATTAATGATAAATTTGAAGATTTTCTGATATGTTGGCAAGTTGGGATATAAATTTTTATCAAATTCATGGAACTTGCTCGAGCTTGGGCTGGCTACTTTGCCTTTGCATAAAAATATAGTAGTTTCTTGTATTCGGAGATATGGTGAGATATTCCAAGTCGAAACCTCTCAAATAAGAAAGGTGTAAATTACTAAAAAGCGTTCGGTTTAATGTTTTTCAGGAACGTGGGTAGCAGAGACGAGGCAGTCCAGTGGGTCAACTGTAGCGGTACCATCCACAGTTAAAATTGTGAGGCCTAAACTCAGCTTCAGCTAGGCTCATAGAAACAGGGACCATGTTTTTTCACTTTGATAAATGTAAATAGGCAGCTAAAAAATGGTGTCATAATCCATGAATGGGAAAATCAAATGCAGAATAAGAAATAGTTTCAGAAAGAAGAGGAAAGAACAAGAAATAGCCAAAAATAGTAATAAGCAGTAATGCGCGCCAGGTAGGGGTCGAACCTACGACTTTCTGCTTAGGAAACAGACGCTCTATCCACTGAGCTACAGGCGCAGTTAGTCAGGAGTCTTAAATCTCTTATACCTCATCTATGAACTATCGTAAAACCATCGAATGCAATAACCCATTATCACCATAGCTATCAATTACTGTAGTGGTATTGACTTTGAATCCATATGAACCACCTGAGATTTGAGAACACAACCATAATATTCTACTACTTCCGAGGGTTATGTCAGAGCATAAACCACTAAATAAGACAAGTTACACTTAAACTATTAAACTACTATGAATTCAAGTTTTATGCTTAATTATAATTTAGTAAAGTTATATACCATAATTAAAAATAAACTTATCCCAACGTATGATGAAACTAATAAAATCAGGTCAACTATATCAAACCCTTCCATCAGATGATTTTAGCCAACTTTCATACTTCTAAATTTATTCAAATTGTGATATGAAAGTGAAAGTAATTTCGTTTTTGAAGGAAATAGTTAAAAAAAAGGGTTTAATCCAGAGTAACAGACATATTTTGGCTTGTGCCATTACTTACACAAGACCAAAACAACAAAGCAGTTATACACACTATGACAATATTAGTCGAAGGATCTCCCCAGAATACTTGAACGATTTCTCAGTCTCTTCCAAACAATGGTTCTTCTCATCTCTAGTCCAGCTCTGAAATGCCAGAGATAAATGTAGATGTGTTAGTCATAAAATTTGCTACTGTCTTAACTTCTCATGAGCAGGGTCGGGAAAAAGAAACACAATGGAGTTTATAAGAGAATTCTTCAATAACAGAAAGAAAATTACCTCAGCAACTTTATTCAGCTTATCCCTGACATTTTGTAGCAGTTGGGAAAGGTCACCATCCCATTTATAAAATTCCAACTCCTTGTTGTTAAGTATTTTCTCAGCTACCTTATATAAAGAGGGGTTAAAAAGGAGCTTGAGTATACAAGTGAAGTGCCTGTATTTAACATGTTACAAGATAAGCATGCCTATGGGGTATCCACTAGATAGAAACTTGTCAGACATATGAGCTGGCCCAGTTTGGGGAAATAAAAGAGTTAAGGAGACAAAGAGAGACAGACGGAGAGCAAAATGCTAAGTGCTTACTTCTAAACAGTGTAGATCAGTACAGAGTAATATACTTTTCAACATACATTTGAATCTAATATTTTGTTTACCTTCTTCCCGATCATCCGACCACCAGCAGAGTGGGCAAAATAAATGTTGTAGAAATGGCATATGAATGCTTGAGGATCCTTCTCGGATAATTCTTTAAGATACACAGCATAGGTAACACCAGGGGAAGATGGTTCTGGAATGGCATAACCTTGCTCTTTGAACCACTGTAAATCCTTCACCAATTTTTCAGACCTTTCCAATCCAGTGTTCCTGAATTCAGCATCTGCAGCAGACCCAAGCATATCACTTTAGTTTTCAAGCAGTATCATAAAACAATAAAATACCACACTCAAGAAACATATACAAACACATACATAACATGATAAATGATCTGAAACTTCGGATTTAACCCAAAGTTAGCACCACTTGTGCTTTTAAAGGCATTCATTTCAAGGATTAAACAGCTACAATTCAATCATCTAGGTTACATGGTGAACTGTTTTAGTGGTTCTGTGGAAGGCCATCAAATCCACCTTCATCAAACCATTGGACCAAACAACAGAAGAGGGAAAAATGAAAAAGAATAAAAATTCTTGGTACATGATTGGTGCATAACTCAAAAACACAACCACTACTCTGACAGGGTTCAATCTGGATTCTTGATTTGCCATTCTCCATACAGAGGAGGAGATAACTAATTACGTGAAAAAGACCAATTCAACCTGCATTCTCGTAGATATTTACCCCAAGTTCACTCCCTTAAGCCATATAATAACACCTAACTACCATCATGTACAAAACTTCAAGCTTCATTCTCGTCTTATTTTTCCTTACTAATCCCTTGTTTTCACACGTGATCCAATATTACGATTCTACAATCAAACATGATACCACAAAACATAACATTAGTAAAACTCCATAACATTAAATCATCCTTGACATATAAAGTCTTGATGTTGAGCCCCATCTTAAATCTTATAAGCAACCCTTCACCTAAACAACAATAAGTAGTACTATTTGAACAGTTTGTTGACAACAGAAAAAAATTAACATCTATGGTGAAGCAAAATCCGAAAACATATACCAAAAAGAGAAACCTTAACCTAACCCAGAAAAAGAAGTTATTCAAATCACAAAAACAAACCATTCAAAAAAATAGGACCAACAAAAGCAAATAAACATAATAAAAATAGCTAAAACAGAAGAAGGGTACCAAAAAAAAGAAACTTACAGCTAGGAAAAGCAGCCTTATCAATAATCCCTTCAAGCGTATCATAAACCAACTTGCTATCCACAAGGAACTTCAAGTACCCATCAACCCTGGGCTCCCATTTCCCCACGGCCCGTTCTTCCGGCTCTTTCACTTCCTTTTCTCCTTCCTTTGCCTGCTCTCTTGTATGCAATTTCATAGCCACGAACCTCATCTCCTCCACAAACCCTTTAGCCTCTCCAGGGTACCTCTTCCTGGGCTTCTCCGCCGTCGTGGCCGATACGACAACGTTCCTACTGGCCATCCCGGGAAGTTTGAAAGACTGAGCTTTAGAATAGGGGAGATCCTTGGGGATAAAACTGGAACAGAAATTGGGAGATTGAGGCGTTGTAAGGTTCGGTTTTTTAAGAAGGGAGTGGGATTGGGAAATTGGGGTCAGAGACGCCATTGAAAGGGCGATTTCTTGCTTAGTTTTATACGGAATTGGTTTAGTTGTTGTTGTGAAGAAGAAGAAAGCGAGTGAGCTTTCAACTTTCAATAGAAAAAAAAAAATTAAAAAAGCCTCAACTCGTGGTTCAATTACTCTTGAAGCTAAAGCGATAGAAACAGATTGTTTATGAATAAAGAGAGTAAAGAATATTAAAGGAGAAGAAAAACCCTGGGTTGCTTAGAAAATGGTGAGGTAATGGACAAGGGTATAGGTTGGTTCTGGTTTGCGTCTACTATCATCTGCGAGAAATCTGCCATTGCTGTGTTATTGTAACTTGCTTTTATTATTTTATTCTTAAAGTAATATGTACTAGAGAGATAAAGAAATACTGAAGCAAAGGAATGGCCAAAATTAGAATTTGCTTCTTTTTATTTTCTTTATTTTAAAATATTATCATTTTTAATTAAAAAATGCTGCCATTTATAGAATAACGTAGTGATTGTTTTATTTTTATCATAAATTATTAACAATTTTTTTATAAAAGATAAATATGAGTAGATGTTATAAGTTAATTATTTTATTTAAATAATAAAAGGTTTGATAAGAAATGTATAGTTGAAAAAATAATATAAAATTGAAATAAATCTTTAAAAACCTAATTGTTATTTTAAATTATTCATAAATTTTGATAAGATAAATATATAACCGATAGAGTAAAAAAAATCTCGCAACAATTTTTGAGGGATTTTTTAAAAATAAAATTATTGAAGGATTTATATAGAAAAAAATTAACAATATTTTTATTGCCAAAAAAAACCCCAGTAGATTTGAAAAAAAAAAAAAAAAAAAGCTACCTGTTATTGTGTAGCGTGTTAAAACTCCTATATTTTTGTTTACTTTTGCGTGTAAATTAATATAATATTTTAACAATAGTTTATGAATTAGGTTTTTTTTATTAAATTTAATATAATATTTTAGAGTTGATTAATTAAATGAATAATTCATAAATAGTTGTAAAATTGAGGATCAACTTTCCCACGCTAACAAGTAACAAATAACATAAAAGAAAATATCCATCATAAGTAGACTTGGCTCAAACGACGTCGGGTCGAAAGCCGTGGATGGTCCAATGGATCAAGACGGCGGTGCACAACCCTTTATTTTAGTGGCTGGGCAAAACAAGTAAAAGTAATTGTCTTTAGCTGGTTTTATTTGTGGTCGTCGTTAATTGTGTGCCGTGGAGAATTCGCATAGAGGAGTGTAAACGTGGAACCATTGTTTTGGGGGATTCTTTTTGGCTTCTCTCTCCAAATTATTTACGTGTCATTGACAAAAACATAGAAAATTACATCAAAATTCAACGATTGGTGAGTGAATCATTAGGGTACTTGTCAACATAAATTAAAATTTAATTGATATATTATTTTAAATTTTTTATTTAATTTCACTGTTAATGTATAAAAAACTAATTATATATATTATCAATACAATCAAATATGATACATTAATTATAAAATTTTTCAATAAGTATCATCAATACCTATAAGCATTCATCAATACTAGTAAATAGTTAATTGCTTATCAAGCATTTAAGTTTGATTAGTTCGCTTTTTAATAATTATTAATATTTGTTATCATATGTGTTTCATGTGAAATTTTTTTATTTATTTTTAAATAATATAGTTGCATATTGTATAAATGATTGAAACTAATAAGATGCATATTAATCAAATTTGTAATATAAAGTTTATTTCATATGTAAAATATATTAACTCAACATAGAACTTTGTGGATTTTATCGGTAATGTAAAATTAAAACTCAAAAAAATAGAATAATTTGATGTAAAATAGGTCAAATTAGAAAGAGTATTCGGCTCATCCTCTTTTCCCCCAATAAAAATAATTAGGTATTAGCTTTGTAAAAATAATTGGTTTACCCATAGTCATATTCTAAAATTTAAAATGCATAATAATTGTGAAGTTAGTAATGTTAGAATATTTCGTTTGTAAAATTTAAATTTAATTTTTTTTATTAATAATTTTTTAAAAAAAGTAATTTATAAATTTAATTTAATATATTTGTTTTTTTGAAACTTGCTATATATTCTAATTTTTAAAACGAAAAAGCTTCTCATTCCCTAAATTTCTATGTAAACTATAAAATAATTATAATCATGTTTTAACCAAATTGAAGTGCACAAAAGGGGATGACCTTTTACGGAATAAAAATTCATGATAATGAACTTTGCTTTTGTACTTTTATTTACATTAAACTAATCAGAATTAAAAGTTAAAACCTTAGATGTAATAATAAATTATTGGATAAAAAAGTGTAAGAATTACACTATAATATAAGTGAATCTCTCTTAAAAAAATTTAAAATTTCTTAAAACTCCCTGACTCGCATTCTCTTCTCCATAAGTTTGCTGCCTTTTACCCCACTATTTCTTTTCTGATTATGATTATATTTATTTGATTATTTCCGATGTCATTTGAAGCTTTTGAGGGGTTGAGTGGGTGATTTGGTATGTATCATTTTTAATTAAATGGATTATAATACACAACTGCTGTTTAATAAAGTCGCTTTGGCCGAGTGGTTAAGGCGTGTGCCTGCTAAGTACATGGGTTCATCCCGCGAGAGTTCGAATCTGTCAGGCGACGATTTACCTTTCAAGGTGGCAACTATATTCAGAAACCATTTTCCTCAATCAGATTTCAAGTTGTAAAATACAAAATTTTCCCTTGTTTTTAACATAGATCTGATTTACTCTTCCCAATTTACTGATTCACGTTAAAATATTCTGTTACTGCTAAGCAATCTGTCTGCAATCAGTTAATCTTTGAACACATCTTCCTAATCTCTCCTTCTGAACCAGTTTTCACCTCAATGCTACTCATCTTGATCAGTGCTTTTCGAAACTCAAAATCGAACCTTAACCCCAACAATCCTCTTATGTTCCCAGCATAGTTTTCCACTATGCTGCGTGTAGCATCATCTCCCCAAAGCCTCTGGTCTGATTCCAACACTCCTTTGCCATCACGCACATTTTTGAAGTAGCTCACATCAAATTTAGTCTCGCTATCTATATCCAGTGCAACCCTTTTCGAGCCGTCACCATTTTTTGGACAAAGAGCTTGAAGTTGTGCTAAGAAAGATTGGTTAATGGTCGGGTCTGCACTTCCCGTTGTAAAGTTGTATAGGCGGTATCGGAAGAACAAGCAATCCGTTTGGCCAATGGTGTGTGCCCCTGCCATAGAAACATGCGTACCAAATAATCTGTTACTTAAGTCATCGTTTGGTGGCAAGAAACTTAAAGGAAGACAGGGTATATTATATTATTATATACCGACTAAAGTTACAAGATCATGATCACTAAGGCCTTTAGCGGCAAATTTTTGCCTTCGAGCAGCGATGGACTCAAGTGGAGAAGGTAAACTTGAGGTTTGAGATGATGAAGACACCCTGCCATCTCTTCTCCCGGTGGGTACAGTCCAACTTGGACCATCACTCTGACATATGAAGACAAATGAAACCCCTTAATCGTATTTTGAACTAAAATCATGTCTGTGTCTGTGTATGTGTGTGTGCGTCCACGTGCATATATGTTACAAGGAGAAAAAGAATGCTACCAAGTCAACAGCGTCACGAGCTGCCAACGCTATTATATCAGCACATGAGACTACTCCGGGGCATAGCGCTTCTAGCTGTGCTTTTGCATCATCAATTACTTCAAATCCTCCTAGCCCAAGGTTTGGCAACGCACTTCTCTCTGCAGAAGAGCCAGAGATCAACACTGAACCGTCACAGCCCTGCATTTACAATATTTCAAGCATTTCAATTCCTATATAAGAGTTCATCTCGAAATTGTTTATCTATGTAACATACACGACAATAGAAAATAAGGAAGAAAAAGGCAACCAGAACAAAGCAATCATGGAAATGAAGCCTGAGCAAGCCAGCAGCAATGATAGGATCTTTGTCGAAGTGTGATTGAACTGTAGACCTTACTACGGCCTCAGCCTTTGGACAAGAAGAAGAATAAAATCCATTTTGCAAACCTGATCCCTGGCCTTGAACTAACAAAGCCATCATTAAGTTCACTATAGAAGCTAACCAAACAACTCACATTTTAACAATTGGTAAACAAAACCAAATTATAATCAGCCAACCAGATTCTGCATTTTACTACCAAGGCACCAGCATTTATAAATGGATTTGCTTAAGTTGCTTTATTGGCCTGTCTTTTCGTTGAATTTTGAACTGCTCTCAACTTTCATTTTAGTGGAATGCGTGGGAGCATTTGTAATATATATTGCTTTTCTCTTTTGAAGATTTGTCTATCTATAGAAGAGTAGTTAGGTTGTGGAAGGTGAAATCACAGTGCACATTATGCTTAAAGAAATGGCAATTGATAACGTAAGACGCCTCTCTTATCGTCTGATTCTTTCCCCTTTATTCCTCAACGCGTTTTCGTTCTTTTTCATGTTGAATTAACCATATGTTTCTTTGATCATTTCCTTTTTTTGAATTGTTTTTCTTCACATTCACATTGATAAAGATTCAGCACTTTGGATTTGAGGGTTATGCATAATTGTCTTGGCAAGAGTAAGCTTGAGTAATTACTGTAACATGCAAATTATAACTGCTACAAAAATTGGATGCCTGGTGTTTTGGTAGCAGGCTTGATTCTTTTCAACGTTTTGTCAATGAAAAAGAAGTAAAAAAGATTGATACATTGCAGCTAACTCTTCCTAAACAAAACCAAAAACGGTTAAAGTACTGGACGGTTTAGATACAGAAAGTGATTCAAAGGAGCCACAATTGTGGCATGGGACGGCGAAGATCAGAAAAGAAAACTCAATGTCAGAATGACAAGTGGTTCGTTGAAATAGCAGTAGTTTCACACACATGTTCTGGTAGAATGAGATCCATTCCCTTCCTTTTAAGCCTTGTTGTCTCATTGAGAATGTGGCGGTGAGAAAAATATCCTATCTGAAACATTCATTTTTGTGACAGGCTTTAAGATGATGACTTGTGCTTCTTCCAATTAGTTTTTGGTGAATAATCAAGAGAGTGGATGGACCCGGATAGAGTTCTGACCAATGATGGACCAACATCATCAATAGCAGCAATGAACATGTCGTTTCATTGTTAGTTCCCATTTTCATTTTACATTCATGCAAGTTTTTTTAAAATTTTATTATTGATATATATATATATATATATATATATCTAAATGATCACATGGCTTTCATGAAAATTATCTTCTGAGCTAGATTGTGATAGAGTACTAGAATTAGGGCCTTGGCATATTCAAAATAAGCCTATCATAGTTCGGAAATGAGAACCAGAAATGAAAAGTTTGGAGTTTCAGATGAATAGATTACTTGTTTGGATACATCTGAATAATATGCCATTGGAGTTATACACAAAGAAAGGGCTAAGCTATATAGCAAGTGCCATTGGTGTACCACTATACATGGATAAAATTATAGCAAATTGTGAGAGACTAGCTTATGCAAAGATTTGTGTGGAGATGGAGGCAAATGTTGAGGTCCCTTGATTCATAGATGTGATGCTAAGAAATCAAACACTTGTTTCGATATTGGTAGGGGTACCATGGATGCCTCCACGGTGTCACTGCTGTAATATATTTAGGCATGCAGATAAAGTTTGTGTGATAAGCCAATGGCTACAGAAACAAAAGTGTGGCAGCCAAAGAAACAAAATAATAAGCCAAAGAAAGAACTGAGAAAAGAAGAAAATGAGGTGGTTGCATTGGAAAATGCCATAATTGAGCCACAACAAGTTGTTCATTCTACTTCAGCAAACAAATTTACTCCATTGGAAACAATTGTTAAGAATGATAAAATGAATGATGATGCTCAAGTGGACCTGGCGAAAGCAGAATCTCAAGAGACAAAAGAAGCTGAGCCAGTTATCAACTCACCAAGGAAAGTGAGGGCAGCATCAGTTAGAGTTGCAGACTTAATGAAGCAGTTGAAGAATAAGAAATGAGGACTTATTGATGAAGGGAAAAACAAAGTAAAGGTAGATCTATCTACTTTATGAGGTATATCCTCTTCTTCTCTTTCCTCATGAACATCTTTAGTTGGAATGTCAGAGGGCTTAATGCTTCTCTGAAGTTAAAGGAAGTTATAGATAGGATTAGGAGAGCTCAAGTTGATTAGCCTCTTTGTTAGAAACTAGAATAAAGCAGCAGAATATGCTGCAAGTCTTGAACACTCATTTTTCTGGTTGGTTTTTTTTGCAATAATTATTCTACAGCTTATAATGGTCGAATATGGTTGCTATGGAAGTTTAAATTGCATGTGGAGTTAGTCGCTAACAGTGATCAAAGTATCACTTGTAAAATCATGTATGGGACACAAGTGATATATCTTTTTGCCTTTTATGGATACAACAATGAGGAAGAACGAAGGAGATTATTGATAGATTTGATCTCACTCCAGAGTGTAGTTGATAGCAGCTCATGGATATTAATAGGAGATTTCAATGTGATAGCCTATCCTATGGAGAGTTCTGACTATAATGGCTCCCAGATAAAACGCTCAAGTACTAAAGAATTGCAAGAGTGTATTCAGAAGCTAGTTGTATTGGATCACTCATACACAGGGCCATTATTCACATGAAGTAACCATACACTATCCAGGAAGTTGGACAGAGTTCTAATTAATGATGCATCATGCATGGCTTTTACAATGGCGAAACTCGACAGTTGAATTCCTTTCACCTAAAGTTTTAGACCATTGCCCAGCTCTGATTAAGTTGAACGTCCCAAGCAATCCCCACTAAAGCCATTCAAGTTCTTCAATTTTTGGACAAGACATCCAAATTTTTTAAAGATAATAAAGGAGTTGGAAAGTGTAAACCATTGGGAAACCTATGATTATATTGCAAAAGAAGTTAAAAAGATTAAAGGCAGAGCTAAAGAGGTTCAATTTTATGCAATTTGGTGATTTGACAAAAAAAGTTAAAAGAAAAAAAGAGTAATTGGCAGAGGCGCAAATTGCGGCACTAATGCAACCATTAGGTGTTGATGTCGAAAAGGAGAATAGACTTTTACTAGCGCTTTAAGAATTGTTGAAATATGAGGAGAGCCTAGGGAAACAAAAATCCAGGATCCAATGGACACAATAAGGGGACCAGAATACAAGGTTCTTTCATAAAACAATGGTAGTTAAGCAAAAAAATAAGCATTATTAGGGCGTTACATGACAATGAGGGTAGAAGGCTAGACACCTTTTCTCAAATTTCTAAAAAGGTTGTGGATTTTCAAAAAACTGTTGGGAACAGAGGATATTAAAATTGAAGGCTGCTCAAAGGGGGTAGTTGCAAATATTCTTCAAGGTCACTTGACTAAAGAACAACAGGCTGTCTTATCCCTAGATGTAATTATAGAAGAGATAAAAGAAGCTATATTCTCCCAACACAATGATAAGGCACTAGGGCCAGATAGTTATAATGCATAATTCTTTAAATTAGCTTGGAGTATAGTAAGAGAAGATGTATCAGTAACAATAATGTATTTCTTCAACACTCAAGATTTGCTACTTGCCTTTAATTCTATTATAATAGCATTGGTGACTAAATGTCAAAGCCCACTAGCATTTCAAATTACAAGCCAATTTCATGCTGTTTTGTACAAAGGTATAACTCGAATACTAGTAAGCAGAATGCAAAGGTGCTTGCCAAATCTTATTAGCAGAAGCCAAAGTGCTTTTATAAAAGGACGAAGCATCATAGAAAATGTGCTAATGGCTTAGGAATTAGTGAAAGGGTATATTTAAAGAAATTCCCCAAGGTGTATCGTAAAGGTAGATTTAAGAAAGCTTTGATTCTGTACACTAGGAGTTTTTGCTTGCAGTCCTTAAGGCAATGGGCTTTCCGAAAAGATTTGTAGGTTGGATCAAAAGTTGTCTCACTTCACCCATGTTTTCTCTATCTATTAATGGACGCTTGGTGGGATACTTTATGGGTACAAAGGGAATAAGATAAGGGGATCTTATGTCACTATACTTGTTTTGTGATAGTAATGAATGTGCTATCATATGGTATATTCTCCTATCATCCAAAGCGAAAGAAGATATAATTGACATATTTGTGCTTTGTGGATGATTTACTAATATTCACACAAAGGAAGTTGAATCTATTCTTGGCATCCAAAATGTTTTACAGTTGTTTTACGTAGTTTTTAAACTTCAATTAAATTGTACAAAAAGTGAGATATTGTGCTTGGGGATTCAAAGAGCAGAGATAGAAGAACTCTTACAAGCAGTAGGTTTAAGTTGGGTTCTCTCCTTGTTAGATATTTAGGACTGCTACTGATCACATGCAAGCTCACCATTATAGATTGCTCCTCGTTAATTGAAAAAATCACAGCTATATTACACAACTGGGCAGTAAGGCATCTATCTTATGCTGGTAAAATGCAACTGATTCAGTCTATTATATTTAGCTTGCATAATTATTGGTGTAGACATATTATATTGCCTAAGAAGGTTATTAAAAAGATTGATCAGCTATGCTCTACTTTTTTTTAGAAAGGTCAAAAAAGTACAATTAAGGGAGCAAGGGTAAAGTGGCAGACAGTGTATAAGCCTATGTCTGAAGGGGCCTTAGGAATAAAGATGTAGAAAACTAGAACAAAGATTGCCTGCTTAGATTGCTATGGTCTATTTTCACACAAGCTTGCTCGTTACGGATAGCATTGGTATAGTGTTATAATCTTAAAGGGAAGAGCATATGGGAGATAATGAGATAGAGTCAAAGCTGGTGTATGAGGAAACTGCTGCAACTAAGAAGTATTACCACTAAATTCTTGTTACAAATGGAGAATGGAGTGCTATGGCAAACCAAGGGGTTAGGTTATTCAATTGCTAAGGTGTGGGGTGAAATAAGACAAAAGCAACCAAAAGTAAACTGGCACAGACTTGTTTGGTGTAAGCAACATATTCCCAAGATTGCTATAATAACTTGGATGGCCATTCTCAATCGACTCCCTATGAAGGACAAATTAATTACATGGGAGATTTTTGTAGATGAGATCAGTGTACTATGTAAGCAGGAGAAAGAAAATAGAGACTACATCTTCTTCAATTGCAGCTACTCAAAAGAGGCATAGAAGCAGGTATTGTCACTATATAACCTAAGACGAGAAGTAGCTGGATGGGAAAATGAGTTCCAGTGGGCTGTGGCCAAGCTTAAAGGGAAGGCATTGGTTTCCATTATGCTTCAGTTGGCTTGGGAAGCATACATTTATAGGATATGAGCAAAAAGAAATAAAAGAATATACAAGTCAAAAGCATTAATAGGAGAGATGATTTTAATGTAAATAAAAAAGGTAGTCAGGTTAAGAGTAATGAGACTAAAGAGTGTTGCTTTTGATTATTTAAGTCATAAATTGAATGAGAGTTAAAGGTTAAGTAGAGATATGTTGGAAATGTAAATATTGAAATAGTTGTACATGTTTTTTGTAGCAACTTTACTACTTTTTGGATAATGGACATAATACTTATCCCAAAAAAAAAAAAATTTTGTGGCCTAAGGTGACATTTATATATGGTTGGAGTTGGAACATGATATCAGCTTAACTAAGGGTGTTTATAGTGTCCTGGACCCTGGTGATGTGGTTCTCACACCTAATCTGTTGAAAAACAAAAAAATAAATAAAATAAAAAATAATTAGGGATTTTTTTTTGGGAGGGGGGGGGGGGGTGGGACCTAAACAGATCGTCGTGTTCCTGTGTTAGAGATTTGACTCAATTACAAGGGCCATGAATTAAGGTTTTATTTTCTCATTTTCTGCGGGGTATGTTAAGTATTTGTATGTATTGGTTGGTTATTGTTATTAATTAAAATTATAATATCAATTTTCAATTACTATTCCAAATCTAACTACAGTAGAGTACCGCCAAACTAAGGAAATAAGAGATTTTGTATTATTAGCAAATTAGAGAATCAAATTAAAATATGGTAGCTACCTGGCGCTTCTCTTCTTTGTACAAGCTATTATCATGCAAAATCACCCTTTTGCTTGCATAATTAATAACTTGATTTAAAATTCTCATCTAAAGAGAAGAAAAAATTGTCGTTGATTTAGTTTTTATTTTTATTTTTTAGGTTACAATTAAAGTTTTAATTTTAAATTTGAAATCTTTAATTTTGAAATTGATTCTAATAAGCTAACAACTCATTGGTGTTGTTAATTTAATTATTAAGAAAGAAAAAACTAGAAACCTGACATAGTATCATTAAACATTTTGCAAAAGGAGGGTTAAATTTTATTTTGGCAACTTGATTAAGAAACTGAGAAGCATTTGAGTATATCATAAGTTTTTATTACATCACATTAATGAAATTTTACTGGATAATATTCTCTTATTAATTAAATAAATCAAATGATATAAGTTTATTAATGAATAAATTTTTTTAAAAAAATTAATTTTTATGTATTTATTTTAGATATTAATATTTACTTATTAATGAAATAATTATCATTTTATTAATAATGTATTAAATATAAATTTTTTAAATTATTCATATAAGATTACATGTTTTTCTTTAGGAAGCTGCGTAACATCGGGTGAATATCGTTTCCGCTTGTTTCTTAGGAGGCTGGAGTTAATCCCATAGATAGCGAATAACTTTTTAATATTTTCAAAATAATAAAAAAGAAAAGTACTGTTGCTTACTCTCCCAACCCCTTTTCTTAGAAGCGTCTTTATACATCCCTTGTCAGAAACCATCATCTACATCACAATTCTCAAGCTTAAATTTGAAGTTGAATGAATGACAACAAAAGTGCATTAAGAGTTAATTAGGAGATTAATCTTTGTTGTTTATAAATAAAAATAAAATAAGAATTCAGTCTGTAACACGTGACACAAAAGTTTATGAGATTATACCAATTGCCGTAGCTTCGATGCATATAATATGATGATTTACATGCGTTAGTATCTAGGACTTGAATTATAAAAGCATGAAATATAAAATTAAAGGTAAAAAAAGAAAAAGATGATTAAAACTAGAAGGGGCAGTCTAGTTCAATTCCCCTATTTACCAAAATTCAACTATTTGGCTGCTTGTTCAAGAACAGGGATCTTTTTCCATGTCTCATCTAATCCTTTTATTTGCAGTGGAGGCAACGAAAATGCGCTAACAGTTGAGCTTCCACTCCGAATTTCCTTCAATACCCGCAATGCTGATATAGTGCTTTTCATATATAGGCTCTCCATGAACTCGATCTCCGATAGTGCTTTGGGCATTCTGAGCTGATCTTCACTCTTAGTCTTAGAGGTAGTCGATGTTGAAGAATTGCACGCCTCATCCTCACCATCACCACCATCATCCCCATTCCTTGCTTCAGATGAAGCTAGTTTTTCATTCTTTGGGAAGAGATCGTCCAGCATCGCCTCACACTCCTTGACCAGCTTGTAAAGCAAGTCTGTAGAGTAGAAGGGCTGTCGCAAGACCCTTTGAATGAAAGGCAAGCGGATCAAAGCACCAGTTCTTTTGTCATATTTCTTCAGTATTTTCACCAATCCTGTTCAGATCATATTGTGTTAATGATTTATCCACTTGATAAAATAAGCACTCTCGGTATACAATTCTTAATTCCAAAGGTCCAGGAGTTTTCCCTCAATTTCAATTAGTAACTACTACTTTAATAAACAACCGGAGTTAAATTTTTTCTTTCCATCCATAATAGAAATGCAAATGATCTTTCCTAATAAGCACAAGTGTAATTGTTGAAACCCCTCTATGCGTGTTTATTCTTTTTTCTCATAATTTATATCAACAAATTATCTCCTCAGCTTTTTAGTTCTCAAAGGGAGGAAAAATCTCAATGGACAACGGACCAGTTTCCAAGTAGACTGGTGCAGGTCTGCACTAGCAGGATAATAGATCAATTTAGGACAAACCCATATTATCATAGGGAATAGAAAAGAAATAATTCATATGCAGCCCACAAATCATCCTAACATTTGAGAGAACTGAATTTTAGACCAGACTCATATAAATCCATAATAGTAGTACAACTTTATGATGCCTGTACCATAAGTAATCCATATAATGTCTGCGTATGCTGTGAAGCAAATGGTCCGAACACATTCAAATGGGGCCATTTAAAGGAAGGTTGAATATTTAATGTTTAATTAAAGAAAGGATGTGGATAAGTTGTCTGCCAGAATAATATTGGTGTTACCTGACTTCAAAAGAATAGATCTAACACTAACAGGATGTTCTCCGGGAATTGCAAGTTGCTATATACCTAATCTTCATTTCCCTAAACAACTCATTGGGCCGGCTAAAATTGTACTTTCAACTATGTAAAGTATTAAAACAAAGCAAATGGCAATATCTTTGATTAAACAAACAGATGAAGCAGTGAGAACAAAGCTGAAGTACCTGTGTAGTTAAGGGCGCTGTAATTCTCTAACAAAACCATCTCGCCATGGAAGTCCACTATCTCCTTTCTAATCTTTATCATTTCTTCATTAGAATCATTTGCCTTTGCCACACTATCTTGTAATTCCTGAACCCCAACCCAAAACAACTAATCAAATAAGCAAAAATTTACAAAAATGAAAGACCCATTAATGGCATTACTTCTCGAACTTAGAATCTGTAGCTAGAAATCTACATAATGAAGACTTCACTGCATCTGATAGATTTCATCTTATTCTTTTTAATAATAATTCAAACTTACTTTTATGTTTTCAATCTCAACTTTCAAGCATGTAAGTTACTTGGCAGCAACATTAACATGCAAACTAAAGCTTGTGCTTCAAGGTACAACTCTTTTCATTTTTGTACGATAGTTGTTGAATGGATTTTCTTGCAAGTTGACCCAAAAAAAGAGTTTAACGGTTTAATGGACCCGTTAAGGACAAACGAGAATTTTTCCAAAAGAAGGGCAAGAAAATCTGCTATCTTTATTTATATTAAACGACGACGTTTCTGGCTCTTTTCATTAAATTCATATCCCGTCTGTTTACCGGGAAAAAAAAAACTCCCCAACCAAAGAGATCGAAATCAAATCAGAGTTGGAATTACCTTCAATCTGATAATATATTCTTCCTCTTTCTCAACAAAAAACATGTTGAATTTCTCGAGCTCATCTTCCAAAAGCTTAATAAAATCGGTCTCCTCCCTCGACATACCGTCGCCGACAGCGACCTTATCTCCGGCATCGACAACGTTGCCAGAATTTTCATCCAGCCTAAGCCGTTTATTCGGTCTCTCACCAGACTTAGGCTCAATAAGCTTCAATTTCTTCTTAAGCCCCTTATAAGAAAGGAACTTGTCCCGCCATTCAGGCAACGTCTCCTCGATCTGGTTACTGAGGCTCTTTCCAAATTTCATGGCAAAAACTCTTATTTTTCAATCTTAAGCACGTAATTGGTTGGTAAGAAAATGAGAAAGAAAGTGCGGGTAAATGACAGAAACGATGGTAGGTCAGGGTAGGAGTGGGAGAAGGTATCGGAAGAGGGAGAAGGGGGAAAATATAATGGAAAAGAAAGAATATTCGGAGCGTATGGCTGAGAATATCCATCGGGGATTTTAATAAACAGAGTATATGTTGGGTTTTATCCCTTTCGAAAAGAGATAGATGTAATTTTTTATTTGTTTTTTATTTTATTATATTATTTCTTTTTAGGATATTTTATTTTTAGGGAATTTAATTGGACACGTGGCTATGCCATTTTAATTTTTATGGACTGTTTCTGTTAGTGTTCGTGTAGCGGCTCGATGGGAGTTTTTGTTTGGGTCGGAAGTCGGAACTGCGACTGTTGAGCGGAGTCAGCTGGATGTGATTAGCAAAGACAAGCATTTTCTTTTTTTTTTTTTTCCAATAAGATAAGATATTTTCTAGCAGTGGAATTTGGTGCATTTGGTCAAATGACCAATGTTTGACCATTCAAATTCAATTATTACTACTATTATTTGAAATAAGCAACAAATTTCTTATTTCATTTGTGTAAAATAAATTTTTTTTACAAAAAGATAAAATATTATAGATATTAAATATTAAAATTTAAATTTATTAAATATATTTTTTAAAAATAATTATATTAGTTAATTAAATTAAACTTCAAATTAAAAAATTTTATTTGAGTACTTAAAAGAACTTCCTCATATCTTCACATAAAATTGAATGACTTAAATTAAAATTTTTTGTTATTGGATCAATTTATGTATGATTAAGATACAATTTAAAATCAATTGTTAATAGTGTAGAAATCTAACTTAAATATCATAGGCAAATCTATGGGCCCAAAATATTTTGAAAATATTTACATATTTCAATGATTTTGAAGTTGTTTTATAAATAAATTAATTAGGCCCTTTCAAATCTAAATTTATTGTGTTCATATAGATTAATATTTATTCTCTATATCTATGGGATATATAGTAACAAAAATTATTTATATCCAACATTTATAACTCTTTCATTTGACTTTATTTATAATAAATGATTTTCAATTTAAAATGAATAAATTAATCATCATTACATTTCACAAATATTTAAATTTAATTAATAATATGAGTATTATGATAATTAAAACCAATTTGATAAATATCAAATTGTAATGTTTTTAACCAAAATAATTAACATAATTAGTTTAAGTCACTTTTCATTTTTTATAATTTAATGTAAAAAATTAAAAGGTTTCAATTTATCTAAATCTCTGCTCCATTATTCTAAAATTTAATTTTTATTTAAAAATATAGCTTTTATAATTTTTTTAATTTAATGCTTAAAATGTTAAATATGATAAAATAATATATTAATAATGAAAAAAATAATGATTTTATTCTATCAGGAATGTTGCTAGTTGTGTATAACTAGAAATCGCAAGATCAATTGCTTAATATATTCATTTTGTTGTACATATATCATATATTAGCGTATTTATAATTACAAATTTTGTATTTAAAATTTTTTTATTATTAATAAAGTTGATAAATTTAAAAATTAAAAATAATTTATTATTGTAAAATATTACTTCAACCACCCAAGATCTGTCACTGTTGAATGTGTGATTACATAAATCTTAAGATTTAATAGATATGAAGCATAATTTGAACTCCAGTATCATGTTAAGTAAATAAAATAAAATCTATTGATAATAAGTTAATAGACTTAACTCAAATATATAATATCATAAAATCCTAAAACTTAAAAATAATACCACTTTAACATTATAATTCTTTTTTTTTTTTTTGGTTTCTCTAATTGAGTCCATGACATTTGTAAAAATTATTTATTTTACTAACAATAACGCTATATATGCCAAATTTTGAATAATAACTCACTGTTTTAACAATTTTAACATATAATTTTATTGTATTGAGAAACTTAATTTCATATATAAAATTTAAAATATATTTAAATTAAAAAATTATCTCACACTATTAATTTTTTTTTTTTTTATTTTGGATCAACTTTAAAAAGGTTAAATTCTGATTTTATTTATATTGAGACAAAAGAAAAATAAAAACCAATAAAAAAAGATAAAGGAAAACTTAATTGGACATTTGATTCAGGATAATTCATATATTTTCTCTCGTAATCTTACTATTGGGTATTTGATTTTAATATTTGATTCAAGGTAATATGATTTTAAAGGAAAGTGATAGATTCTCAACAATACTTAAAGTCTTAAAACCATAAATTCACATCTCCCTATAGTATTCTAGGATTCCAAGAAAGAAAATTACGTTATTTTTAAATTTAACCTGAATAAAAAATTATGAAATAGCCATTACTATTTTGAAAAGCATGTTTAAAAGTGATTACAAATCAGATGTAGATTTTGTTGCTAAAATTTTTTTTATATTCAATTAATGGCATTTGGCATAAAAAAATGCCTTACATAATCCTGTTCAATTTTTTTATTATTATTTTTTTACCATAAAACACCTTAAATAATTTCTTAAATAAATTTATCAACATTATTTAAGGCATTTTTTAGTTAAAAATACCTTAAATAATTTCAAAAAAAAAAGATTATTTAAGATGTTTTCTAACAAAAAACGCCTTAAATAATCATGTTCAATTTTTTTTTAGAATTATTTAAGGTGTTTTTTTTCAAAAAAATACCTTAAATAATCTCCTAAATAAATTGAACAGCATTATTTACTATATTTTTTGGTTAAAAAATCCTTAAATAATTTTGTTCAAAATTTTTAAAGATTATTTTTAAGGCATTTTTTGCTAGAAAATGCCTTAAATAATGTTGATCGATTTATTTAAAAAATTATTTAAGCTATTTTTTGATCAAAAATACCTTAAATAATCTCAACAAAAATTGAACATAATTATTTAAGGTATTTTCCTCCAAAAATGCCTTTAATAAATCAATTAATATGGTCTAATTCTTCCCACTTTGCCCTAATTAATTCTTGCGTCAATTATTTAAGGTGTTTTCCCAGCTAAAATACCTTATTTGATAATTAAAAAGTAATTTTTTTATGTTCATAAATTAGATTATTATAACATGATCTTTTTTCAGATATACCTATAATAAATGATTAAGGTGTGTATACGAAAAAACGTCTTAATTGGTTATCAATGGAGGTGTTTCTTCTTACAACTGTCTTAATTGTCTCATATTAAAATTTTATCTTTCCTCTCGATGATCGTGTTTTGACAATATGAACGTTTTAACATCACTGTGAAGTAAAAGAGCTAATAAATATAAATATCAAATATGGCATTCGTATATATCGAACGCCTTATTCGATGTCTTCATCATGTTTCAATGACCAATACATTTTTTATTTATATTTTAAGAGATCTCAGCTCATAGCATTTACTTATCTTATTAAAAAAATTTTAGCTTTCTCATTCGTCATTTAATCTTCATCCTGTTAAAGTTTATTGTTGTTTTTTACACAAAACGATGTGTATAATTTTTTTGATATAATCCATGTTACCTTCAAATGAACTTATTTTTATTTTTTTGATATTGTTTAACTCTGGATTAAAGGCATTTTTTATATATATTATTTGTTTTGTGATTAAATTCTTTTAGCTTCTTCCAATCTTCCAATGTTTTGTTTGTGATTTATATTTTATTTGATAATGTTCGAGGGATTTCATATACCATATACCAAGATTTGCTTTTTATTATATTTTCAAGTTTAACGATATTCTTTCTTCTAAACAGTTATGGATTGTTTTTCACTAAAAAGGAAGATGCGATTGGTTACATTGCTTATGATGTAATTGAACCAAATGGAGACTTTGTTGCATTTGTTATGTTTTGTTGCTGTAACTTTATTAAATATTAACGTAAAAAAATAACGTAGACTATCTTATGGTGTAACATCTTATGATAAGCTACGTATTGGAGAGTTAAACTTAAATACAATAATCATTGAAAGTAATATACAGTGTTTAGATCATACTAGAATAGACATGAAAGCTTTCAAAAAATTATATCATTTGCTTAAAATAAAAGGGATGTTGTAGTCATCTAGACATATGTCAATAGAAGAATTAGTTATCAGCTTCCTCCACATTATTGTCATCATACAAAAAATAAGATTATGAAGCATCAAATGGTCAGATCTTGATAGATAATTAGTAGATAATTTTATTTTGTGTTGAATTCTATTTTAAGATTACATACACTGCTGTTTAAAAAACTCGAACACATACAAAAAAATTTAACAGATAATAGATAAAAATTGTTCAAGGCTTGTTTGAATGCCTTAGATGGGACATACATCAAAGTCAATGTAGAAACAGTTGACCGACCTAGATACAAGACTAGAAAAAATGAAATTGCTTCTAATGTCTTGGATGTTTGCACCTTAAATATGCAATTTATATATGTTCTACCAGGATGAAAAGGTTTTACAGCAGATGACAGAGTGTTAAGGGATGCCATTACATGCAAGAATAGGTTGAGAATCCAACAAAGTATGATTTGTATTATGTTCATGTAATGCTAATAACGACGTTACTTATTTCCATATTAGTAATGTTGTTAAGCATTCTAATAGGTAATTATTATTTGTGTAATGTCGGATATACAAATGGAGAATAATTCTTGGCACCTTATAGAGGTTAACAATACCATTTTAGTAATTAGAGGGTGGGACTCCAACCAACGACCCTAGAAAAATAATTCAATCTAAAATACTTTCAAACAAGAAATTGTATCGAGAGATAGTTTGGTATATTGAAAGCTAGATGAGAAATTTTAAGGGAGAAATCATTTTATTCAATTAAGACACAATGTAAAATCATTATGCTTGTCGCCTTCTCCATAATTTTATTAGGTCTGAGATGGTTTTTGACCCTATTGAATAGGATGTTGCCAAAAGAAATGCTTTCCAACAAAATGAATCTAAACAGTAAGATTTGATTACACATATTGAGCCATATGATTACTGAACTCAATTTAGAGATAATTTAGCTAATGATATGTTCACCCATTAGTTACAATCCTGAGGATAATAACATTATATATATGTTTTGTATTTTGTTATTTGTTTACCCAATAGTTTTTATGTTATGTACCATATGGTTAAGTACAGAATTTACTTTATATCAATGTTGAATATATAGTTTTCAATATATTAAGGCATTTTTTATTGTCCAATGAATATTTCAATTTGGAATACACACTTTTTTGTTTTATTTCCATGTGTATTCTATTATTTTATTCCTTTTATTGTTTTTTATTTACGTTATTTATTGTTTCATAATGTCTAACTATGTGATTTGGAATTGATATGTTTTCATTGCATGCCAATCCATTGCAATCTATTCAAGACAGAAGACAATTGGACAGTTTGGGCATTGGTAACATTCATAAACTCAAGATGAGGATTGGTATTTGGTTTAATGCCTACATTTTTTGGCTGAAGATCTTAGATGGAGAGCAGATAATAAGACATTTCGCATCGAATATCTAGGTTATATTGAACAAATGCTAAAACAAGTCATTCATACTTCACAACTTAAAGCCACACCCCACATCAAATCTAAGGTTAAGCTACTTAAGAGACAATATCACACAATTTGTGATATTAAAAATTTTAGTGAATTTGAGTGGAATGATTAAGAAAAATATACCACAACTGAGAACGCAATATTTGATAAGTAGGTTCGAGTAAGTTTTTTTAGATTATATTGTGACTTATCTATTTTTTTGACTTTTTTATGGCTTTTATTTGATTTATCTTTGTTTAGACTTTTGTCAGTTACACCCACATGCTAAAGGGTTACAGAATAAATCTTTCTTACTTTTTGATGATTTTAAAGTGATATTTGAATATGATAGAACGATCGATCAATAAATCGAAACAACAGCCATTGCTATTGAATCATTAAATGCCAATAAGGATGCTTACTTCTCTCATGAGTTTGATACCAATGTCAAAGGAAATGTAGAGAAAAGAGATGATAAAGACGATATTGGTTTTGCTATTCCAACCAACACTAGGACGACGTTGTCAGGTAAAAAGCATGCTAGGAGTGAGGATGGACCAATTGTTGAGTTGTTGCATCATATTGTCCATATTAATGTTTCATATGATCGGGCTATGAATATTATGGAGGGCATTTCAATTTAATTTCAGACAAAAGTCGAGAATACAAATAGAAGAAAGGTATTTTTCAATGAAATTATGCAACTCAATGAATTCACGCTTGATTTGTGATAGCAAAGTCTTTTTTGCTTACAGTCTTGATTCATGAAAGATTGTCCCTACTGGATGTCGGTAATTGACTGTTTTTTAGGTATGTTAGGCTGCATTGCTACCAATATCGCCTCTAAAACTACAAGTCATTATTGTTGATCATTCAGACATTACTCTTACTCATCAAGTCTTTGTTGTTGTTGCTGAATAATTGCTTTATATTTTACATTCTTCATTAGAGGGGGTTTGGGTTTATTACTGATGGCAACACAAATCTACCAACCCCACAAACTCGACCATGTCTTTCTTTTGATCTTAATGCTAAAGATAAAAGATCTTTTTCATAACCAGTTGATAGCTCACCAGATTCAAATTTAGTAGCAAAATTATCTTGAAAAATAATAATAAGATGGTGCATAACAACAAAGCTATACAAGTATATAGTCATGAATACAAGCATAAAGCCAATCATACGTGATAAATTGATCCATTATACATACAATCTTTTTAGTCATTTTTCAGTTGCTTCATCAATGAATGATCCATCATTTCGTATATGTCCTTGTTTCCACACATCCATCTAGTAACTTCGGTGCCAAAGCTAGATGGTTCCTAATAAATTAACATTACAAAAGATTCAAAATCTAATAAATGAATATTCATAAATATTCATATACAAGTATAAAATATGTATGTGAATACTTACAAGATCATGTTTGATATTTGCATAACCCTTTCTCGATGTTCGAAGGTGATATACTTGTTTGATCTGAATGTTTTTTGTTATTCTTTGATTTTTTGAAAAAAAAAAAAGGTATGTCATATATTAAGATATCGAATATATTACATAAGATATTATAAATAATTAACACAATGGGTATGCATATCGAAAATTTTTCTAATAGTCGATATCGAACAAAATGCAACCAATCTTGATAACTGATAACATCTACATATGACGATATAGGATCAGCAATAAATCACTATTATCAATGAACGGTAAAATATATTAGGTTGTCAATCTACTTTTAAAGTCTCTAAATATTTTCTCAGTCAATTGCAACATAAGCTTTTTATATTCATTTAGGATGTCAAATCATTTCTAATAAATTTAAAACAATAGTATGAACATATTGCATTTCATAAATATTCATATACAAGTATAAATTAACATTACAAAAGATTCAAAATCTAATAAATAAATATTCATAAATATTCATATACAAGTATAAAACAAGTATGTGAATACTTACAAGATCATGTTTGACATTTGCATAACATTTTCTCGATTTTTGAAGGTGATATACTTGTTTGATCTGAATGTTTTTTGTTATTCTTTGATTTTTTGAAAAAAAAAAGGTATGTCATATATTAAGATATCGATTATATTACATAAGATATTATAAATAATTAACACAATGGGTATGCATATCGAAAATTTTTCTAATAGTCGATATCGAATAAAATGCAACCAATCTTGATAACTGATAACATCTGCATATGACGATATAGGATCAGCAATAAATCACTATTATCAATGAACGGTAAAATATATTATGTTGTCAATCTACTTTTAAAGTCTCTAAATATTTTCTCAGTCAATTGCAACATAAGCTTTTTATATTCATTTAGGATGTCAAATCATTTCTAATAAATTTAAAACAATAGTATGAACATATTGCATTTCAATTAAATTATCATTTAACAAATTTAAGGTGATTGTTGAATAAACATACCATAACTGACTTTCATATATATGGTCATTTTGATCATCAGGAACTTGTCACCAATTATGGTACGTAATATAAATGCTACTATGTACAATTGCTCCAATGTGACTAGCTAACTTGGCAACTCCATCGGACACAGCTACCCACTTTGATTGAAATCAACGTAAATTTTCATGTCAATCGTTTTAATTTATTTATCACGTCCCCTTACTTTTTTTTTTTGGTACGGGTGTGTCTTATTCATGTTCAGTAGCATGAGACATGTTCTTCAGATTTCATAATACCTACATTTTGATCATAATTATACAAAATACACCAAAATATTTCTCATAATTTCATACAGTAAAAAACAACCAATATCTAGTATAATTAATAGACTAATATACATAAAACATCATAAAACCAATAATATTTTATAGGTAACAAGCCATGTTGTGATTTTCACCTTAAGTAAGAATTTCATACAAAACAAATGATAAGTATAAAAATACCCACAAGTTCCACAAAACCATTCAGCAAACTATAATACTTAAACCAAACAACAACAAAAACACCATGCATGCAATGAAGGGATAATTAAGGTGACATTAGAATACGAATAAAAACAAATATATATATAGTAAGGAAAGAAAAAAATACTTATATAAAAAAATATAAATAATAAAAAATAGATAAAATGCGAACATACCAATAAAAAGCAAGGTGTAATGGCATTGAGTTGTTACGGTCGACAGGGATGATAGAGATGAAGAAACCAATAGGCAAACTAAATGGGTTGATGGTTTAGGGGTTGGTTGCAATGCAGCTTTTTATCATTCACTGTATTAGTAGTTTGGTTTTTCAAAGTTCAAAAACAGGGAATGAATCTTTCAAAATGATCATTTAGAAAAATGCCTTAACTAATCTCTTATACTATTAAAAAAGATTATTTAAGGTATTTTTTAGTCAAAAACACCTTAAATAATCTTCTTAAAAAAATTAAAAGAGATTATTTAAGATATTTTCTGGATAAAAATGTCAAAAATGCCTTAAATAATCCCCTTAAAAAAATTAAAGGATATTATTTAAGGCATTTTCTATATAAAAATGCCTTAAATAATACTAGTCAAATTTTTATACAGGATTATTTAAGGGATTTTTTGCCAAAAAAATATCTTAAATAATACCCTAAAAATTTGAATAGGATTATTTAAGATATTTTTTAGCCAAAAATGCTTTAAATAATCATGTAAAAAAATTTTAAATGATTATTTAAGACATTTTTGAGTAAAAAATGTCTTAAATAATCCCCGTAAAAAACTAGATGAGGATTATTTAAGACATCTTTTACCTAAAAATCCCTTAAATAATTCACTAAAAATATTAAAGAGAATTATTTAAGGTGTTTTTTTGTTATAAAACGCTTTAAATAATCTCATTCACTTTTTTTAAGGTGCCTTAAATAATCCTTTTAAAAATTTTGTACAGAGATTATTTATGGTGTTTTTGATCAGAAAATGCCTTGAATAATCTCATTCAATTTTTTTAGGGGATTATTTAAGGAGTTTTCTTACAAAAAATACCTTAAATAATCATTTACAAAAAATTTATATGGGAATTATTTAAGGTGTTTTTTTATCAAAAAATACCTTAAATAATCTCATTTAATTTTTTTAAGGGATTATTTAAGCTATTTTCTATCAAAAAACGCCTTAAATAATCTTTTAAAAAAAATTGTCGATGGATTATTTAAGTAATTTTTGTCAGAAAATATCTTAAATAATCTCATTTAATTTTTTTTTAGGATTGTTTAAAGTTTTTTTTTTGTCAGAAAACGTATTGAATAATCACATTTAATTTTTTAATGGGATTAAAATTAAATGAGATTGTTCAATACTTTTTTTTTACTAAAAAAACCTTAAATATCCTCTAAAAATATTGAAAAAGATTATTTAATGTGGTTTTGACTAGAGAATACCTTAAATAATCTTTTAAAAAAAATTGTCGATGGATTATTTAAGTAATTTTTGTCAGAAAATATCTTAAATAATCTCATTTAATTTTTTTTTAGGATTGTTTAAAGTTTTTTTTTGTCAGAAAACGTATTGAATAATCACATTCAATTTTTTAATGGGATTAAAATTAAATGAGATTGTTCAATACTTTTTTTTTACTAAAAAAACCTTAAATATCCTCTAAAAATATTGAAAAAGATTATTTAATGTGGTTTTGACTAGAGAATGCCTTAAATAATCTTTTAAAAAAATTGAAGAGGTTTATTTAAAGTATTTTTGGTCCAAAAATATTTTAAATAATTCAATTGTATTTTATAATCTAATTATATCAATTTCTCTTACTTAAAAAAAAATTGAAACACCTCAATTGTTTATATTTTATGAATAAAAATATCAGTCAAATAAAATATTTATATTTTTTTACTGCAAAAGGCATAGTTTGTCATTTGGTTATTAAAATTTTTAATAAAATTTAATGAAAACTTATTATCATATATATCAAAAAAATTATGATAATTATTTAAAAATTATTATATGTAAATTTTTTTGATCAAATAAATGAATTTAGAGATAAAGTATCTTAAAAATTAAAAACAAAACTTTAGATATTATAATTTTGTAAAGATTATTTTTTTAAATCTATTATTTTATGAACTAAACGTCCCTAATCGTTAATAGTAAAATTCTTCATTTGAAAATTGTTTGATCATAAAAGTAAAGGGTTATTTTTTTATTAATTTATTTTGATTGGTCACCTTCTTTTGTCACTCTCACCCCAAAAGAGTACACGTAGGAAACAGAGCCAAGAAATTAACACAAAAAGGCAATGTTGGAAATAACCTGGCTAGGCGAAACTTCAAAAGCACAGCCACGAAGCCGAGCCGAAGTGGGGACCTTTGCATATAAAATTATAAATGACGCTTGGTATAATTCCAAAGCATTTGGAATATCCATCTCTCTTTCAACTGCCACAAAACTTTATTACTTGTACAATTTAACAATAAATAGGAGTAGTTCTGAATAAATAATAAGGCAAAATATCCTTTAATAAGTCTGAACTTAAAACTATAGCCTCTCTTTTTCTCCAAATGGCACCGAAGTAGGACAAGTCAAATAAACCGGTATTGTTTTTAAGGTTGAATGTGGAATTTCATTTCCACGATACGGTGTTTCTCTTTTTTTTTTTTTTTTTTTAATAATTTTTTTAAGAAAATATTCGGATCTAGATCTTGGATATTCTTGTTTTAAACCTAGAATCTCAACTTTATAATCAATAAAATTAATATCACGAATAATTTAAAAATTATAATAAAATATTTAATATAATATTTAAATTTTAAAATTTTTTAATGTAATATTTAAATTATAAATATATTAATTAATATAATATTTAAAAATTATTTATTCATCTCATATTATCATTTAAAATTAAATATATTAGAGATGAGTATTATTTTATTTAATAGATTCATAATTTATATATAATATTAAAATTTTTTAAAATTCATACACTTTATTAAATATTTTTTAATAATTTAAAAATTATTTATAATATTAACCCTAATTAATATATCATGTTGACATCTCCCCTTCTTCCTCATCTTCTAAAAAAAAATTTAAAAATTGAAGAAGGTTTTTCTCTTTGTCCCTCTTTAATTCTTTTACTATTATTATATAAGTTCGTTTTTCTATATTAATAGTATAATTTTTTTATTCAACAAATGAAATTAAGCAATTGTTATTTTTTAATATACTTTAAAAAGTATATGTCACTATATTAATTTTATTTGTAAAATTTAAAAATTTTATTGATAATAAAGAAAATAATTTCCTTTATTATATACCTTAATTACTTGATTTTTAGTTAAAATCAACTTTTCTTACCATCTTTATATGTGACTTTTTTCTTTTTTATGAAATTTTTTGTTGGATTAATAATAAGTTTTGAGAAATTATTTGTCAAAATTTAGTGGTTGTTACAAAACTATGCATGGTTTTGCTTTTTTTTTTTTTTTTTTTTTAAGTTTTCAAAGTTAGTTTAAGTTGCTTTAAGAAAATTGTTTATTCATTTGGTTTGTTTATGGATTAAGAGAAAATGTTATAAATTCAATTATATAGATATTCTAATTTTGATTCTAATGGGTTCACTGAAGATAGTCAAAGACAATATCATAGATATATGTGTGCAATAATAATAATAATAATAATAATAATAATAATAACGATTAATTTTTAATATTGAATATGTTTGAATCTGTATATTCGATCAATTTAAGAACGAGTCACTTTCAATATAATATATATTTTCTTAAAAGATAAAATAAAGGTAAATAAATTATAAATAAATAAAATTTTATGAATATAAAGTTGTAGATCACCGAGGATTATATTATGAATAATTCATAAATAATAACGGAATATTTAAAGTAATATCTAAATTTTATAAATTTTTATTATGATATTTAAATTATGAATCTATTAATTATTATGATATTCACTCTTAATATAATTAATTTCAAATGATAATATAATATGTATAAATAATTTTTTAAATATCATATTAATTATTAGATTTATAATTTAAATATCATATTAAAAAAATTTTAAATCTAATATCACTTTATATTTCATTGTAATTTAAAGGTCAATATTTTTTTTAATAAAAAAAAGGCTAATTTGAGGATTTTCTAAGTTAACTATTCCCTTGGAGCGAAAGACATAAAACTTAATTATTGATTATGTGAATTTTAAAGTTTGTTTTAGTGATGATTGCTTTGGGATTACAATTTTAATTACATGGTACGTACAAAGAACATAATCCCTATTATCCTAGAGAAATTTTTTTTTCTTTTTTTTTTTTTTTGGTTACACGAAAAAGCTTATTTCTTGAATATACACCAATGTATGGAAATCTACATCTTAATTATGTGGTAAAAAGATCTTTTATTTATTTTTGAAAAGTGATAGTTCACAAGGCAATAGCTTAAACAATAAAATTTTGAAGATTTCAATTACAATACCACAAAGAATTTATGAAAGAAAAAGTGATATTAATTTATAGAATAATAAAAATGCAACTAGTATTTTCATTATTTTTAATTAAAATAAATTTTTAATGCCAGATCAAGTTTGAATTTTTTGTACACACACATGTGTAATTTTGTAAAATAATTAAATTTTTTTTGAATTTTTAAATAATGATCTTACATTATAATAGCAACAATTTCCAAATTATTATATTTTAATTTTTTATTTATCAATAAACATTGGTTGGGTTGGTAAGAATCATTTATTTCGTTTATAAAATTAAATTCAATTTTATTATAACAATTTATTTTTTAAAATAATTTATAAATTTAATAATTTTTTTATTAAATTTATTATATTTTTTTGCTCTAAAATAATATAATCTCTTCTTACCTAATTTATACGTATAAAACTTCTTTCTATTAGCCAAATGGAATATCCTCAAATTGACAGAGAAAGGACCAATAAAAAAAAAAAAACATATCTAAGGAGTGTTTTAATTTTATCTATTATTGGTGGTGAGAGGAAGATCTTATCCAAACGATGTTTAAATTTTAAAGACGGTCCGACATTAATATGATAAGACATGTGATGAAGAAAATGATGGAAGAAAAACCAGCATATTCTATTATAGATCCTTTGTGCTTAACATCTCCCTTCTCCCTAGTCTTAATCCACCTCTTCACAATTTTCAAAGGTCATTTGGGATTGTTTCTTATTTTTTGTTTTTGTTATCAAAAGTTTTATCATTTTTATAGAGTAATATTGTTTTATGTTCTCATTGAAAGGAATATTAATTCAGATAATTTGGGTGTGACATATATTTTCAGATGAATTAAATAAATAAAAAAAATTAAAATTAGTTTAAAAGTAAATTAAAAATTCAAAAGAAAATACTATTATGTATTAAAAACAAATACATAAATTAGTTTTTGATAATATTGTTAAAGATATTTTTAAATTTTGTTCTTACCTTAATTTCTTTGAACATATTAGTTTTACTTTGTCTCAATATCTTAATAATAAAATAATATGATTCAAATTCAAGTCTTTGAAATGAAACACATTTATTATCAATAAAATCAAAATTTGAGATATTAATGATAATTAAAAATTATAATTTTAATCTCTCAATAATAATTTTTTTTCTCTTTTGATTCACGAATATGGACTTATTTGGTTGATGTATTTTTCAATCCAATTCAAAATTTATTATTATTATTTTCTTAAATTATTTGGGTGTTAATAATTTTTACGGAAATTATAAAAAATTGTGATTTTAATATATTTAATATTAATTTTTAATTTTTAATAAAATAAAATTTTCATAATTTTGAATGTTAAAAGTAAAAAAAATAAAAAAATAAGAGTTTTAAATGTTTAAAAAATTATAACATAATTTTGAAATTAAAAAAAATGAAAAAAAAAAAAAAAAACGGAGGGAGTATGAATTAAGGATAATAAGTAGCGACAAATTCTTAATATTTTTCCCTAAATAAAGCATGGGCTTAATTTAATGCTTTTGTAACGTGCCGTGTGGGTGTAATGCCAAGCGTATACCTTAAAAAATATTAAAGTAATACATGTTGCTTCGAGTGTCCGTTTCCATTCTCTGTTTTAATGACATGCGAATCTAGGTGACCTGATTCACACAAAACAAATATATAATTAATCAACGTTGAATTTGAGAAAGCAAAAGGCATATCCTTTAGCCTTCAGCTACACATAATTTGTAATATATAGAACATGACATTTCAATTTAGGATTTTGATTTTGATGGACTTTGGAAGTTCAAAAGATGTCTTTGATTTGCAAATGCAAAAGCATAGAAAGTGAGTCTCCCAAATATTATTTATTATGGGGTTACATTAGTTAAATTTTCATATAAAAAAATCATAATTTAATTTGAGAAAAAAAATTATAAATTATAAATATTAAATATTAAATTTATTAGATATAATTTTTTAATTAGTAATTGCATTTTAAATTAAATTCATGTTCATAATAGTTAATTTTTAACTAGAATATTTGGAATAAAAAATTTATGTTATTTAATTCTCCAAATTAAAAATTCCGGTAAAACTTAAAATATGGAAAGAAGAGTAACTGAAAATTGGATTCGACTCAATGATAAATGTACGCATTTTTTATAAAGTCAGCTGAGGGGCTGGCTTGGAGAAACAAGTGGTGGGGGCAATCAATTAAAGCTGACAGAGTGAGTATGACGGGTGGTTCAACGTAGCTAGAGCCCATCGCATTATGTTCTTTTAAGTCCAGTCAATTGAAATAAATGAGTAGAAGAGAACAAAGAGGGATCATAATCCATGAGCTTGCCTAGCCCATTGTGGAGGCCATAATCACTTTTGCTAACTTTATTACTGTTTTTTTTTTCTTCCTTGATTTTTCATAATAACCCCTTGAGTAAATATAAAATTTACATTAAAGAAATAAATTTTCATACTACATTGGATTTTGGAATAAGCAAAACTTCATATTTTGATACACATTTTATAAGTTCTGGATGTAAAACACTCAAATTGGATTTCTCACAATTTTTTATTAGTAGATGATTTATAAATTAAAAAGGTTTTTATGAAAAAAAATCCATTGGGAACTTGCTTCGAGGATGAGAAAATCTCTTTTACTCCTAAATTTTTTGGAATAAAAAAAATTTAATTTAAGATTTTTTTGACCAATATGATTAAGTAGAGAAAATGAATTGGTGTACTAAAAAGATTATAACATTCCTTACACGTTATGAAATAAAAATTTAATAAAAAATATTTATTTATATAATATATATATTTTTTAATGAAAATGAAGATTTTTGAGGGATTATTTCTCCAGAGCTTTTCCATAAAAGAGAGGGTGTCCTAGCTCCTCTCTTTTCCTCTCGATCCAAACAAATTAAGCATAAGAAACTCAAGTAATTTAAATTAGATATCATGATGATTAATTGGACACTTAACCCAAAATTTTTAGCTTTATTTTATAGTTTTGTACTAACAATAATTATAATTGATAAGTATTAATTGTAAGACTGTTTAGAAACCTGACATCAATTCTATAACACCGTATACTACCATTTTACTTTATCTTTTTTTTAATAAGATTAAAGATATTTTATATTTAATTTTAATTTTAAAAATAATTTTTAATATCTACATTCTCATATAATTTCATACGTTAAAAAATTTATTTTATTTCGATGTTAAAAAATGAATCAAAGTTAAAATTTTTTTTTCTTGTGAGCTCTTTCTTTATTTTATTATTATTAGTATTATTTGCATTTTCTCATTTATATATGTGGGGTAAACTCAACAGTTTATTTATAGCTAGAGCAATAATGCACGGAAAATCTTGCTAGATACCGAATTTTACAGTCATTATTATTATTATTATCATTTTGATTTTTTACCATATATACTAAATTTTAATTTTAAAACCTAAAAGATTTGGGGGGAAGCACTCTTGGTAACCGTCTCTTTTGTTTTGAATTGGACTTGTATTTGTTAAATTTGAGTTGAGATCAGCTCGGGGACCTTTCTTTTTTTCTTTTTTTTTTTTCTAACTTTTAATGTCAAATCAAAGCATAAAGATTTGGGTGATAGGTGTGGCCTTCTGGGACCATTGAATTTTAAAAAAAGAAGAAAAAGGCCCCGAAGACAGCTTACTCTAACCAACGAAACAAGACAACATTCAAGACCAACCAACTACCTTGCCTCATGACCTTTACCTCAATTTTTTCTCACGTATACTACAAAAGCTAAGGCTAGCTTTTCTTGCAAACCAGACACCATCGTTGGCCTCATTTTCTTCCTCCCGCTTTTGATTAGTCAATATTAATTATGCAGCTTAGATTGCTTTACTAGTAATAAATTGTTGAGATTAATTGAGAGCTAATATATTTAAAAAAACTCTTTTTGGGGGAAAATGAATGTATTTTTCTAGCTCATGGTAGGAACCACCAAACTCGTCTGTGTTTTAAGAAACCTTAAACAGTGCCAGTGAAATGAAGTGATGAAGAATCTATGGTTGCATGCAATTGTCATGCAAGCTTTCATGATGTGATATACCATTACTAATCTTGATGTGAAGCTTTTTCTTCCCATCAAGAAAGAAAGATATACACTATATATATATATTTATATATATATTTATATATGAAGAGAGTAGTCCTAATTTGATTGTTAGAGGCATTTGGTAATGATGTGTGGAAATTATTATATATAACAGCCATGCATCAAACCTTTTGCTTTCTTATAATCATAATATTCATTAGTCCGACGGAAACTCCCCCCCTACAGATGTTAATCAAATATTCTTGGATCTTGACATGGTTAGGTTTATACATCAATCACATCTTTTTCTTTCAAAAAACAATAGTTTGATATGTGTGGTCTAGAAAGTGAGGAAAAGGACTAATAGTCATGTACAAGCTAAAGATTTTCCAATTTTATTTTTTGGATAATTAAAAATTTTTCATTTTTCTTATAGATGATCAGATATTAAATTTTCATCACTAAAATTTATAAAAAATTAATATTCTATCAACCGATTACCCAATTATTTACAGTGTTGGCTTTTTTTTTTTTTTTTTTTTTTCATGTACTACTTTCGGCCTACTAAACTTTCACGAAAGCAACTTCTACAATATCTATACGTACATGTTTCTAGTCAATAGGCTTAGGTAAAATAACTTCACCGCTGTTAACTAGGTTGTCATATGCATGTATTGAGGTTTGACTTAAATATTTTAATTCGAAAATTAATAAAATTATAAAAATTGAGGGTTTATTTTATATTTTATTGAAAATTTAGTAAAGTTTAAGAGATTTTATTTTTATAAATAAGGTGTTTTGATTTTAGTTTATTAATTTTAAGTAGTTAAATATGAAAAAAATTATTAAGTGAGTAGGTTATTAAAAGGATATAATTTGATTTTGAGTAAAAAATTTTTAATAATCTATTTTATTCTAAAAGTTTTAAAATTATAAAAATTTATTTATTAATAAATTAGATTTGAAGTAAATTACTTTAAGTTAGATTGAACAAATATATTTTTATATTTTTATTTTTGTTTTGAACTTGTTCTATTATTTATGTGTAAAGTGTTGTATTTGTATGTTTGTTCCTAACAGTAAGTAATACTAAAGTGTTGTATTTGTATGTTTGTTCCTAACAGTAAGTAATACTAAGAGTTTTTTAAAAACTCACTTTGATTGATTTTTTTAATTATTATTATTTTTTACAAGAATAAATAAAAATAATACTAAATGAATTGAAACAAAAAGCAAATATCAGAAAAATAATAATAAAAGTAAATATACCATTTCCTTGATTCATCTTCCTCAGGCAGATGCAATGATGAATCTGACTAAGTTGTTGCTTAAAAAGAAGAAATTGAAACATCCAAAATTTATATAACTACAAGGCAAAATTCAGATGAGAAATTGCAATCAAATGATTCAATTATTTATCTTTCTCACAAATAACATTTGCTTGTAAACAAACACGCCTTTTATATATCTGTGTAACTATATATAACTATGATATATCACAGACTTCAAATTCTTAAACATGGTATCCTTCCCCCTTTCTGCGCACAGGTACATATATTCGCCAATGAATGACATGATATATTCAATCCTATACAACACATTGACATTTCAAATCAAACCAAACCAAATACACGGCACAAGAAAATTAATTAGAGACTACAGGAACATGTTACCCTCCCCTTCAGCCGCAGCAAATGAAGAACAGTTCCTGTGAAGCAGCTCCTCTATCATTTGTAATGCAATTCTCTCCTCTTCATCCATTTCCCCTCTCATTTCAGGTTCTGCTAACCCTGGGGTCTTGGAAGGCAATGTATTTGCAGAAACTTCAGTATTTTCTTTTCCAAACTGGACAGTCATCACCCAATTGGAATCTGAGCTCTGGCCTGCCCGCTTTTGCCACACCCCTATATGAGAATTCTCAGTGTCCAGCCTCAGGCAAGTCATGGAAGGAGAAGGTGCCTTGCTACATTTTCTAAGCTTGGCATGAAGGACTTCAGATAGCTCATTTGGTGGTGATGAATGGGGATTTTCAGTGCCTTTCGGGTCTCCACTTGGTGTTTGTGATATTGGGAAGTTGGTTTTTGCATTCCTGCCACTCATTAAGATGGCTGCTTGATCATAAGCTCGGGCTGCCTCTTCAGCTGTTTCAAATGTACCGAGCCAAACTCTTCTCTTTCTGCAACAAAATACAGCAAAATTAAAGGGGAAATAAAAGAAGAGAATTTTGAACATTGGATTATACTATGTTTTTGCAGTGCTGTTTTATTCTTGCGAATAATCTATCCCCCAACCAATGAAGTAAAAAACAAAATTGAGAAAAGCTTGTACTTACAGTAAAGGGTGGCGAATTTCAGATACCCATGAGCCCCAGTGTCGCTGCCTGACACCTCTAAACTTCTTTGATTGAACCATAATTTGGAAACAGATGGAGGGTTCAATTTTTATTCCCCTTTTGGGTGGCTCAAACAGATGGAGGCTTGAAACTGAAACAGGTACGGAGAAAGCAGGCTCAGAGAAGAAGATCCATCATGTATAGAGATGAATGAAGTACATGCTATCATATATGGAGAAGAATGGAGATATTGAGTGGAAGGTTTAACTGAAAAGATGCATTGTCGGCGAACTAAAAGGCTTGTATTAGGAAACTCCGCAATTAACATTGTCACCTACACCTTCCGTCCTTAAAACCATGGTAACCTACCAAATAAATGACTGGACAATTACCTTGCATACTACTCTGTCGTCAGCTGCTTCCCATGCAATATAATTCCATGTGATTGAAATAATGTAAAAGTGACATTGATGGGACAAAATTTTTCATCAAACCTATGATTACTTTTTTTAAGACTATTACAAATATTAATGCAGAATCAAGTGTAAAGAGAGGTTATTATCCTAGCAAATCAATGATTTGGACAACGATTTATGGCATGTTTTCAGCTAATCTTGTTTGCCTTTTTTGGGAAGTTTTATGAACTTCACATGGAGGAGTCCTATTCGTGTAGGCCAGGGATTATAAAAGGAATCAATGAACTAATTAGAAGATGTTGTTAGACCACTGGATAAGGCTGGGGAAATGGGTTACCATGTTCAGCATCAACTGCTAGGAAGAATACAGACTGATCAACTTGTTCCTATAAGGATTCTGAGTACAAAGCCCAAAAATGCAATCTCTTGGAAATGTATGTAATGACTTGGTATCTCTTTTAAGATCAGAAACTGACTACTCACCAAGCAAGAGAAAAATAATTATCGTTGCACACGAGTGCACGCACCATGGGACATAATTTCAGACTTTATGACTCTCAACAAATTGGCAAGTCTTTATATAGATTTTGAACTCACTGTTATATCCGTTCACCTTAAATTCTTTTTTTTTTTCCATCAGTTGAACCAATCAGCAAGGAATTTGGTCAGTCAAAGAACTTTTTCCCCCTACTTACCTACGGATTTTAATTGTATGCTTAATGCTATAATTCACAGTTTTTTCATATAAGACTATATAACCTAAGAAAACTAAATTTTCGGTTCAAGGAGCTATCGATAACTTAGAGAGACTTAACTGGAAAAACACTTAGATCTGCAACAGTTAATCACATGCTAGATGCCTCTCCTAGTGATTTTTAGACAGCTTGTAAACTTTTTCCTTTTCCATTAGAAGAAGAATGAAACTTATACATGGAAAGGCTAGATTGTCAAAAGTAACCATAAAGAAGTCTAATTAATGTGGTGAGGTTTTGATATTATTTGACTCAAAGTTTCGCAATGAATGCATGTCGTGGCTGAATAAGAATCACTAACACCCAAGTCAAAGCACAGAGAAAGAATTAACTCGGTGATTATCAATATTAATTTTGCCTGATTTGCCATCGTGAGACCAGTAATGTTCTAGAATACGTCCATAACTTGAGACAAGTTGATTTCATCTGCTTGTTCGAGAAGTTACATTTTTGTGGTGCAGTTTTTGGATTAGTAGCAAGTAAACATGAAGGCAAGTAGGATGCAGTTTTTTCGATGGTTTTTACTTAACCTTCTTATTTGCTTAATTTTGCCTAATTAAGCCAGGGCTAAAAGAGAAATTTCAAAACCCTCCTCATTTCGGAGTGGTGATGCTGAGTGCTGACGTATGAAATTTCAAATTTTTACATATATACAAATAGTTGAAAAGCTGCCCGATCAAAATTAATGAAACAGTACAGTTTAACCAAATAGATAAAGGTGGTGCAAGGTAGACAGAAGAACACAAAATAAATGAGGAGCTGAATCAAGATTTGATCTTTCCTTGCTGTTAGAGAAACGCCCCGCCGCTACCTCGCTCACCGTCAGCTTATTATTTCCTTTATCAGTACTCCAATGCTCACGACAGGACGATGAGAAGATAAATATATTTGTACTACCTTGCCTTGGTAATTGTCTAACAACGAAACTGGACTTCTTGCTCCTAATTACAGTATTGATGATGAGGAAACAATTGGACCCCTTTACAGCTAGATGGTTAAATGTCAAAGAATACAGCACATAAGCTTCAGCCCCATAGGCCAAGGAACGGAATTAAAGACCTCCCAAATAAATTATAACTTTCATATCCCATGTGTAACCTGTGGTCCTTTTTTTTCCCTGGTTGGTGCCTTGTGGTTTACCAACCATTTTTCTCATCGAGTCATTGGCCCGATCCAGCTAGCATTTCCTATGGTATGGCTGGTGAGTAGTGAGATTCATGTGATTTAACTTTGTGGTTACTTGTTCTTTAAACTACAGGAGTTTAGTGAGTTTTTGAGATGCACCGGTGCAGTTACATTCATGAGATTTTGCAACTGTCTTGGGGTAGGAAAGGGAGAAGAGGAGTGAAATTAAATCTCTTGTTCCATAAATAAGTCATTTAAGACTGGAATGGAATATTGTCTTCAAAATTTTCCAGGTATACGGTTGAGGAGTACCGTACCTTCCAGAACATGAATTCTAAGCAAAAAAAACTTTTCTTGCAGCATTTCCATTTGAAGGTAAAACATCTCTCACAACGAATGTGAAATTCCACCCTCTTTCCTTTTTTAATTTATAACCCTTTCTGATCTAAAAAGAGCTGAATGTTAAAATACGAAGTCATTTTGTTTATCTGTGTGATTGTTGAAGTTTGCTTTGATCGAGTGGTTGGTATCTCCTGTGGCTGCTTTGAACCCTGGGCTATTTGGGGGATGAAAACCCAGCTCATGACGCTAGATGGTGAAACACTAGGCACATGGCTCGACTTTAATCTAGAGTTACAGCTTCAGTTTCGATTCATCATCTTCAACTAACTGAACAAGACAAATTACCCATGTACGTAGGCCGTAACCATGCGTAATGGCTTGCTTAGAAAAAAAAATAAAAAATCAAACCATCTTCACCGGTATACGTACTAGGTTCGTGTATTTAACATACGCCACGAAATCCAAAGCAAAATCCACATGCCTGACATTGATGTGTAGCCATTGATAGAATTTTGTTGGCATTGTAGACCCGCATTCATGAATATTGTTCAAAACAGACTGGCAGCTCGCTGAAAATGCGCGGTCCAAGTGACCCAGAAATAGTTTGCAGCATTATCATGGCACTTGAAATGGTCTTTGTCTTCTTCTCCCTTCTCTTTTTTAAAAATTAACTGCCCCAGCAAAGAGAACCCTCCGCAATCAGGTCCTCAAAAAATGATTGCTTTTGTGTTCCCTTGGGCTTTGGCATGTTATTTCCAGTGTTCCCTCATTTTGTTCAGTATACTTATTTTGGAAAGAATTTGCAGAAAGATTACGCTTTACAAGCCAGCAAAATATTAGAACATTTAACTAAATTGTGTAAAGGATAAGAACCACACAAAAAAAGATAAGCTAAATCGACGTCTCTGCCTCAAATTTTGCTTACAACTTTACATGGGAATGAAACTTTAGAGAATGAAACTGTAGAGAAATATAAACAAGAGAGAAGTGCTCAGGGACAGTTATGGTCAGCTGTATAGCCATGCAGTGGAATTGCGAAAGAGAAGATCAGAAAATGATTTTTAATCAAGAAATATCCTTTCTTCAGCCAAAAAAGTTGTACGGCATGACAATATGTTTAAAGCAAAGGAGTTCATATAAAACAGAAATATCTTGGGGCAGTATACCCAAAAAGCAAATTCCCATACCGGGTAAAATGTAACATCACTGGCAATAATCTGGTGCTATTACAAAACCATAAGCTAAAGGCACAAAAGGACAGTGACTCGAGAGTTTAAGATAAGATTGGTAACGGGTCGGAGGTGAATTTTTGTTTATTTTGAATTTGATTTGATTTTATATTTATAAATTTGAATTTGATTTATTAAAAAAGTTTAAAAATTTTTTTATATTAAAATTCGATTTGAAATTAATAAAATATTATTTTTTAAAATATAAAATATTATTTTTAAATATAAATATATAATTATATATAAATAAAAAATTTTAAAAATAATTAAAAAATAATTTGTAATATAATATCGGGTTGGGTTTACTCGATTCGACTCAAAACTCTATTTCTTTTAAAAAAAATTAATTATATAAAATAAAATCGGATCGAAATCCGTGGGATTCGAATTGGACTGTCAACAATATTCAAGAATATAAACAAGGACCTTGAGTATCATTCATGTCATTATTACTTATAAAGTTTAAATTTAATTTATTATCAGTTAATCATAAAATAATATTTTATTATTAATAAGTAAATATAAATTTTTAAAATAAATATATAAAAAATTAATATTTTTAAAAAAATTTAATGAATTGATATTATTTGATTTTTCGTATTAATAAGACAACATTATCTGATTGATTGATTGATAGGGCATCAAATATCCCAAACATTGCAACCTGCATAATTCTCCTATATATAATTTCCTTGCAAAGAACAGCAAGTACTTGTAGCAGCATTTTATAAGATGGCGAACAATGGGGGGTTAGAGGCACAGATAAGAAAATTCAGCGAAAATGCATTGAGCAAAATATGCCATTAATATATGTAATCATTCAAATAGCAATATTTATCTACTTAATTTCAATTTTGATCTAAAAATCATGGTAATCATTTGGAAAATTAACGTAATGACGACTAGAGAACTTTATTTTCAATGATGCAAACAGATACTCAGGCAATTGACAAACTCAATCTTACGTTACAATAACAACAGAAGTCTGTGTTCTTCATGACAAATTAAGACAAAAGTAACAAGTATTGAAAAGTTGATCAGCATATTTTGAACCTAATACAACTGCCTATAAATCAAACAGGAAGAGAATAACAAATCCGATGAGGTAAGTTGAAAGAAGTACCCATGGACATGGTTTAAATGCGTTGGAATCAGGGACAATAAGAGCACCTGAGTTACTACATTAATTCCGAGAAGTGGGTTTTTAACAAAGAAATTAAAGCATGGGACTTCGTCTTTCAAATGAAACTCTGCTACCAACAATTAAAATCACCCAAAAAATTGCAAAACCCCTTGAAAATGGTAGTACCAATTGTAAGCCATCACCAGCAATGGGGCCAGAATCACCTGTCGGGTTATGAACGGCAGCAGAGCGTCAGCCCTTCCTCCTCCAACTGCTTCCTCATTTATGTTTTAACTTAGGTTAAGGACATGAATGAAAAGTTAAAAAGTTTTGATATCATACTTTAAGTTACGAAATAAGAAAAGATATTTATGAAATATGGTCATTAAATTAATTTTTTCTCAAAAAGGGACAGAATAGATTTGCAGAATTAACGTGGCCTTTCACTATTGGCTCGAAATTGGAGAGGACCCACCTAACATTCAACCGTTTATAACTACCAGTCTTCTCCACGGAGGGAAAGCCCCAGAATCACCACCCAAACCCGAGTTTTCCCCTTTTCCTAGTCATGAAATCTCCTCCAAAACCTCTCATACCCCAAGCCCAACTCACCTTTGAATCTGTTCCAAGTCGCTCACCACCTCCAAAACCCACCACGCTACCATGCTCAAAGGCAAAAAGCTCAAGCTTCCCGATAGGCTTGGCAGCTTAGTAGCTGGATTCGACGACAAGGATGACGATAGCGGAGGATCCGGTTCGATTTTCGAGTCGGGAGAAGAGCTCGAGATCATTCAATCAAACGGATTCGCGTTGGATCGTGAAAGCGAGACTGATGATGATGGTGAAGTTGAAGAGGAGACAATGGTGAAGAGGAAGATGAAAGTGGACGGAGAATTGGAACATAACGGGCGGCAACAGAGGCACGAAAAAGACGGGTCGGACCATCTTTGGCTCATGAAAAATATTGAAGCAGATGAGAAAAGGTCTGATCTTGAGTATGAGGTGAGAGATTTAATTGGTATTTATTGATTTGCCTTTTGTTGCAGTTCACTTTTTTTTAACATGATTTTATGGGTTTTTTTTAATAAAATTTTAATCCTTCTTTTTCTTTTTGCATAATTCAGATTTCCCAGAAGGAGATAAATTTGGAAAAATTGCAAAGAATTGCTAGCACAGGGCTTCCTGATGGAGGAGGTTTGCGTGCAACAGTTTGGAAGGTACATTGTCTAATATCATTTTATTAATTAATTATTTTCTACATTTGAGAACAAGTATTATCTGTTTTTTAGTTTTGAATGTGTTTGAAAAAGGCTTGCAGAAATCGTGTATTGGTTGAGCAGATTATTTCTAAACTTTTTGATATTTGAACAGTTGGGAAATGAATGTTAAATACATAGAATAGTAATCAATTTAGGTATTTTAATGAACATTGAAGAAAACTAGGCCGAATTATCCCCTTTTCCCGGTGTATGATTATACCAATGAATTGTTATTACATGGTAGCATTGGCTAGCAGAAGACTCCGCTGAGTTTTGAAATCTAATGCTTATATTCATAACTAGAATCTAATTTGTCGACTCTACAATTGCTGCTTCATACCGATACTTGTACATTTCCCAGGCATAATGACAGTTTGATTTGTTCATGTTTTATATTCAGTAGAAGTATTTATTGTCTTTCAATGTTTAATTCTTGCAGCTGCTCCTGGGTTACTTACCTCCATCTCGGAACCTATGGGAAAAGGAGCTGACTGAAAATAGACAAAAATATGCTAAGCTGAAAGAGGAGCTTCTTTTAACTCCTGTAAGATACTGATTATAATGCAGCATACGCCTAGTCAAGAGAATACCTTACATGTTGATGTAACTATTAAGATAGTACCTAGAATTTTCCTCGCACTGATCTATTGAATCTAGTCAGCACTTGCAAGGATTAAAGAAGAAGCATTGCACTCTAATGAGCATAATAACGCTGATAGTGATACTGATGGACCACTGACGCGGCATGAAGTGTCTCATGAAGATCACCCTTTGAGCCTTGGTAAGGCTAGTGTTTGGCATCAATACTTCGAGGTAAATCTCTTCTCATAAGGCATCAGTCATCACTTGATTTTTTATGCTATAATTTAGCTTATGTGTATGATAACGGATGCATTGGTTTCCAGCATACAGAGATTGCAGAACAGATTGACCGTGATTTGCAACGCACACATCCTGAAATGAAATTCTTCTCAGGAGAGTCATCGTTCAGCCGGAAACACAGGGTACATGACTTCATAACTTTTTCTTCCTCACAACATGGTGTATTTTCTTGTCATGACACTGTAACACTTGGTTCAATCTATTAGCACACCAAATTCTGGAATATAGGGAATTGTTTGACTAAAATATAGATGACTAAGCATCTAATGTAGTAGTCCGTGGGGTTTAAATTCTCACTCAGTGTTGCGATGCTTTTCAATTTACAGGAATCAATGAGGAATATTCTTCTCCTATTTTCAAAACTCAATCCAGCTATTCGTTATGTCCAAGGAATGAATGAGGTCTTGGCACCAATATACTATGTATTTAGTACTGATACAGATGAGCAGAATGCAGTAAGAGTCATACTTTATCCTTGTTTTCTTTGACTTGAGAACATTTGTCATATGATTCCTGGTCATTGTCAGCACTGTAATCTTATGATTTTTAGGAGAATAAAATCTGAATTGTAAAATATTTATTTGCTGAGATGGATTAAACCTATGAATACAAATTTGTTACATCAGCTTATCTATGAGTCTGTGACTACTTTTGGGAGTAGGCATAAATTCTATAGAAGTTGATTTCTCTTAGGGTATATAAAGTTCCCAATCAATAGTTTTTCTTAGCTGGCTATATAGTTTCAATTAACTGAAGAAATATGACCAGATGGAATTCTCTGAACATTAGGTTGTGCTTGCTGTTTGGCATGAGTTCTAGCCAAATTCTCAGTTACAACACTTAACTCATATCTTAACTCCCAGTTCATCCATGAACAATTCCCTTTCTGTTGTTCTTTTTATTTTGTTTACCTGAACTTTAATTCTATGTTTCCTTTTCTTGTTGGAAAGGAACCAAAAGGAGGGCATGGGGATTGTTTAACAGGTCAACTTTTCTTTTATTGGGCCAAATGATTTCCTTACGGACATGGGTTGAACATCATGAGAAACAAGTAGAGCAAAAGAAAATGCATTATCTGAAAATTCAAGCAAATAACTATGATCTTGGCTGTAAATGATACTTATACATTCATTTTCCGTTCTGCAGTCTAATGCAGAAGCAGATAGTTTTTCTTGTTTTGTCCGACTCTTGAGTGACTCAGTGGATCACTTCTGTCAACAATTAGATAATAGTTCTGTGGGCATCCTTTCTACTCTTTCCCGCTTGGCAGAGTTATTGAAAGCCAATGATGAGGAACTGTGGCGGCATCTTGAAAACACATCTAAGGCAAGTTTAATGGAATTATAAGATGTGCTTTATTGGGTGTTCAAGTAATCAATGCATACCATATCAGTTTTTGTTGAGATACATAGCATATTTCTTTGTTTTTTAATCCTTGTGGAATCCATTGAGTCATTTTGATTTCTGCTTGGGATCAAGCTGCATCAAGCCATCCTTCATAAGTTATTATCGTCAACCATGTAATCTTATTGTACTCTGCATACTCTTATTCTTATACCATGTATCTTAATGAGCAGGTTAGGCCTCAGTACTATGCATTTCGGTGGATAACTTTGCTACTTACTCAAGAATTCAATCTCCAATCTATCTTAAGAATCTGGGATTCTCTTCTGAGTAATCCTTTTGGTGTGCAGGTCTCTCTCTCTCTCTGCCCATCCGACTTTGCTAACAATGCTATTATTGAAAGTTTACTAGGGATTTATTTGAATGTTCCCTCTTTCTATATCAGTTTTTGAGAATTTAAACGAGCACTTGTTGACAGCAAACTATCCCTTGTGCAGGATATGCTTCTACGTGTTTGCTGTGCCATGCTGTTGTGTGTTAAAAGCAGGCTTTTGAGTGGTGATTTTGCAGCTAACTTAAAGCTATTACAACACTACCCTGATATTAATATAGAACACCTTCTACACGTAGCCCGAGACCTTAGTCCGGACACCTCTTCCTATCGATTGTCTTTGTAAATTCACATCACATGCACTTTTGTAGACAAAGTTATCTCTCGACATGACTTGCAATCTTTAACGAAATTTAAGCTGTTGAACAAGTTGTTATCCAAAACTTTTTCATCATATTTTTGAAGGATGAAAATCAGCAGCATCAATTAGACTGAAATTAACTCCAATATTCTCTCTCTCTCTCTCTCTCTCTCTCTCTCTCTCTCTCTCTATATATATATATATATATATATATATATATATGAATGAAAATGTCATTGATCAATAAATAAAAGAAGCAGCTCTAGACAACTCTTTTGATGATCAATAACTAAGAGGTTAATTGAATTCTATATCAACTTTTACTAACCCCGGCCTGCAATGAAAAGATTGCTCTTCCTCGTAGGGGAAGCCCATCCAGAAACTTGAAAATAAGTTATTAAGGGCTTAATTGATTCATAATACAGAATCCATATCACCATGAAAGAAGATAAGAAGCTTATCCACTCGAATACCAAATGGCTAATCCTGCTGAGGCGTAGAAGATGAAGTATATATCTACAGCAGCATGTTTAAGCCCCGGATCCTTTGGAATAGACTCTAGTGTCATAATTCAACTCAAAAGATAGTTTTAAAGAGATGGATCCTTCGTGATAGTCCATGTTGCAACCTTATAGATGGTTATGATTCATTAGCGAGGCCCATTGCAGTTGAATTTTTTAGCATATATTTTATATTTATGAACACAACTGACAATAGTTGCCAACTAAGAAAACAGTGGTCAGACTCGTAGGAAAAATTCATGCTGCCGTGTTATCCGTTAAAGCCATTTGCTGCATAGTTTAAAAAAATCCAATTAATTAAGAAAAGAAGAAAAAGGAAGACTTTTCCCTTCGATTGTATCATCTAAATTTCTTGTTAGTGCCTTAGTGGTGCAGAGATTGACTGGCCGTTAGGCATTGAAACGCGGTTGCTTCTACGTCTGACGTACTTTTGCATTTTCAATCGTCGGTTGTTTATGCTGACCCTCGATTGTTTACACTAATTAATGGATTCGGTGTAGGAAATGAGACAAGTTGTAACATGACCGCACATGGATAAGGACTTAAAATAATTTCAAGTGCGCTCGTTCTGGAAATTTCCACCCTTGGCGGCAGCAAATAAGCATAATGCCAGTAAGAAAATGTATAATAGATATGTCTAACCTTGCATGCACATTTCCATTGTGAAAACGTAAGGAAAAGAAAAATTGGAGAAAAATTTTCACCTTAGCAATTGTAGAAATACATGATAGAAAATGGAGAAGGATCCACATTAATAAAACTACAATAAGTACAGGCTCAACTATCATCTCATAGCCAACACATCCAGCAATTGTTTCATATCCAAACCAACGACCTTGTCGTTAAGAAGGGCAACTATTCTTTTTTTTTCCCACGCTGTATGACCAAGCCATTAGTACCGTTGTTGTATGCTAACATCAGCAGATATTTATAATAAAACCATTTAGCAGGCATAACTAGCTAGATTACAAACTAATTAAGTTTACCTGCTAAAGCGTTGCAGCCAATATTTTAGATTTGTTCAACTTCCATTATGTACTTTTCTTGCTCTAATCTGTTATCCGTGCAAATATTTAACCAATTTGTATGAGGCACAACTGTCTCTGACCCGTGATTCTGGATTCTTGTTCTATAATTTTTATCATTTTTTATCCAGGTTTCTTGACTTGGTTTCGACCGTACAAGGTTTTATTAAAGCCTTACAGTTCATATCAGCAATCTTTACGTTTGTTTATGCCTTCTCTTCTCAAGGTCAGATTGCTATAAATAGGTCATTTAAGTTGTGTGGTTTTTGGAAGAGAAATAGGGTAAAGCATGGGACGTTTTCTGCTCCACGGGACACTTCTTGTGACAAGTTACGAAGTTGACAGGCTTTCTGAAGCTGCTGGTTGCTGCAATGTTTTCTGCAAGGTATATATATACTCCTTTTGATTTGGTTGATTAATGTTTGTCAGTTATCACCAAATCATCATCTTAATCACATACTTCGTAAATCCGTTGTACAAACCACAACAAAATTAATGCAAGCCAATTTGTTTAGTGTGGGATTTTTGCATTTTCTTTTCTTATTAATTTCATAGTCTGCTTTATATATATATATATATATATATTTGTACATAAAAATTAGTCTTATTGAGTTTTCACTTAATTAAGCTAACCTTTTTCCATCCTTTAAACCCCACTTCTTCACAAAAAAATGAACTTAAACCTTTCAAATTTTAAGACTCCAATGTAAGCAAACAATTGATTCAGTTGGTTGGTACATGATTCTCTACTTAAAAACGAGTAAGGTTCAAACCCCCCTTTCCCAAAAATTTTGCTAACATTCAAAAGCCTTTCTGTCATTAACTAGTTGGTAGGGTACCGGATAAAACTAGCTCGCAAGTGCACCTAAGCCTTCTTCATCCCAAAGGAGATTTCTCTTCAACTCTTGCCAGTTGTGTACCTAGCAACTAGACCAAAAAAGAAAAGATTGACTGTACTCCAAGCATCAAGACACTACTTTTAAGCATCAATTTTTCAAAATTATATGGAATAATGAATTATCCATGTTTGTCTAACCTCTTCCGGTATGATTTCAGAATTTCAGTTGCTTCCAGAGAGACAAACACTGGTCTTTTCAATTTTCTAGAATCATACAAATCTCACTCTATATTATACTTTTTGATCAAACACGTTTCGTCGCTCTGTTTTTTCAACATGTTCCTAGATTTTTCCGGCAATCTTTCTACTTTCCAATATTTTATTTTCTCCTTAGACCTTGTGAAGAAAAAAATGAAAAATTTTGGACAGATTCTGCATTGACGTGAACCTAGGATATAATATTCTATATATGTTTTCGTTGTTGTTGATTACATAACTTGAAGTGCAAGTTTTGATGTGAAGTCAAACAACCATTTAAAAATCTCTAAGTATCTTCCTCGTCAAAGTTAATATGAAACGTTGTTGTTCTTTCCTGCAGCTAATACAAAACGTTGAAAAAAGTGCTGGAAATGGAAAAGGAATTTCCAAACTGTATGTGACCATTGACTTGGAAGAAACCACTGTTGGCCGAACTAGGCTGTTAGAAAATGAATGCTCTAATCCACAATGGCATGAGTCATTTCATATATACTGTGCCCATAAGGCTTCCAATGTTGTTTTTTCTATCAAAGAAAATGATCCTGTAGGTGCATCCCTGATTGGAAGAGCTTACTTACCTGTTGAGGAACTACTAAATGGAGAAGTAGATAGATGGCTTAAGGTTGCGGATAAACACCATAAACATTTTTACAGAGCTTCCAGGATCCATGTCAAATTGAAGTTTTTTGATAAAACTCGGCACCCTAATTGGTCTAAGGGAATTAAAAGTCCTAAGTTTCCAGGAGTCCCATATACATTCTTCAGTCAAAGAGAAGGTTGCAGGGTTACCCTTTACCAAGATGCTCATGTTCATAACAAATTCATTTCTGGAATCATCCCTCTTGCTGAGGGCAAGTATTATGAACCACATCGATGCTGGGAGGACATCTTCACTGCTATTTCTAATGCAAAACATTTTATTTACATAGCTGGGTGGTCTGTGTACGCAAAAATAACCATGATTAGAGACTTGAAGAGGCCAAAACCAGATGGAGATTTGACACTAGGTGAGCTTCTTAAAAAGAAAGCAAATGAAGGTGTTAGTGTTTTGATGCTTGTTTGGGATGACAGAACTTCTGTTAAGTTACTTAAGAAAGATGGAGTAATGGCTTCTCATGATGAAGATACAAGAGAGTATTTCCATGGCACTAAAGTCCATTGTGTTTTATGTCCACGCAACCCTGATAATATGCATAGCATTGTTCAAGACATAGAGATTGCTACCATGTTCACTCATCACCAGAAGATTGTAGTCGTTGACTGTGAATCGCCCAATGGAGAATCAAAAAGGAGGATTGTGAGCTTTATTGGTGGCATTGACCTTACCGACGGAAGATATGACACTCCCTCTCATCCCCTTTTCAAGACTTTAGGCACAATCCATCATGATGATTTTCGTCAACCTTGTTACCATGGTGCCTCAATTGCTAAAGGAGGGCCAAGGGAGCCTTGGCATGATATGCACTGCCGATTGGAAGGAGCTGTTGCCTGGGACGTATTGTTCAATTTTGAGCAGAGGTGGAGGAAGCAAGGGAAGAAGGACTTGCTAGTTCAATTACGAGAATTGGATGGCATATTAATGCCTCCATCTCCAGTAACATTCCCTGAAGATCATGAAACATGGAATGTTCAACTGTTCCGGTCCATTGATGGTGGAGCAGCCTTCGGCTTTCCTGACAACCCTGAGGATGCAGCTAGATCAGGTCTTGTCAGCGGAAAGGATCATGTTATTGATCGAAGCATTCAGGATGCATATATTAATGCCATTCGTCGAGCAAAAAATTTTATTTACATTGAAAATCAATATTTTGTCGGTAGCTCTTTCAGCTGGAATTCAAATGATCTTAAGGTTCAGGAGGTTGGTGCTTTACACCTTATTCCGAAGGAACTGTCACTTAAGATCGTTAGTAAGATTGAAGCTGGTGAGAGGTTTACTGTCTACATTGTCATTCCAATGTGGCCAGAGGGTGTCCCACACAGCCAATCTGTTCAGGCAATATTGAATTGGCAGAGGAGAACCATGGAGATGATGTACACAGATGTAGTTCAGGCTCTGCAAGCCAAGGGACTTGAGGCAAACCCCAAGGACTACTTGACATTTTTCTGCCTTGGCAACCGAGAGAGAGCAGTTTGCGGGGAATATGAACCTTCGGAAAGACCTGAACATGATACAGATTACAGTAGAGCTCAGCAATCTAGGCGTTTCATGATCTATGTTCATGCAAAGATGATGATTGGTAAGTTAATTTGACACATTTCTACTTGAACAGTTGAAGTATTTCCATTAGCTAGGGTCACATTCTAAACTTGGGACCATATGCTTTTTGCAGTTGATGATGAATACATTATAATTGGATCTGCCAACATCAATCAAAGATCAATGGATGGTGCCAGGGATACAGAAATTGCAATGGGGGCATATCAACCGTATCACCTAGCAGCCAGAGAGCCTGCCAGGGGCCAGATTCATGGCTTTCGAATGGCATTATGGTATGAGCACTTAGGTAAGTTTGATTGCTCCTTTCTCCAACCAGAGAGCTTGGAATGCGTCCGGAAGATGAACCAGATTGCTGAGGAGTACTGGGATCTCTACGCATGTGACACATTAGATTATGACTTGCCAGGGCATTTGCTAAGTTATCCCATTCGAGTTACCCATAACGGAGAGGTGATAGAGATTCCAGGGTTGGAATATTTCCCAGATACCAAGGCCCGAGTTCTTGGATCCAAATCTGAGATTCTTCCTCCCATTCTCACTACTTAATTTCAGTTGTCTAATAGTCAAAATGATTATGTTCTTTGATTCTGTGATTTAAGCAGCAGTGATTCTGTTTGGTTGAAAGTAACTCTAATAAACTTATAGAAAGTGCTAATGTGTAGCTCTCACACTTACTCATTTGGCTAATAGAAAATGGTTTGTAGATAAGAATGATCCGAGCATTCTAAATTGTTTTCCTCAGCAAAATTCCTAAAACAACTTTTTTGCTGCTCAACAATATGACTTTTTTTTCTCTAATCCAGGATGAGTTAAAAGAATTTGACAAAATCTGCGAGGGCCTAGCCCTGTTCCAACCATCAATTTACCTTTGCCCCTTAGGGCCTTGTCCATAACTCCCTAGTCCCTATCCATACATTACTAATTTGGTGCACCCATGAAACCAAGACCTACAGTTTTCCTTTTGATTTATTTTTCTCTTTTTGGAACAGACCAAAAAGCTCCAATATTTGCTGATAGAACTTTCGATGCTTGTTCAATATTTGACAGAAAGTTGTAAATATGCAAACAAATTCAAAATATGCTTTTGGATACAAAAAATTAATGCTCAGCTTTAATTTCCAATATCTAAATGATATTCTGCCAACGCATTCCTTCTAACCTGTTGACTTCCAAGTTGTAATACCATTTCTTCGAACACCAAAACATGTTTTTCTATGGAAAGTGGAAACCATTTTCAAATTCCACAACACCTTATTTTCTCGACATATATTATTGTTGCTTGCGGACTACTTCTAAAACCAAATTTCACTTGCAGTCTTCTTTGCTCATGACTTCATTGGTAAGGTATCTTTGGCCTTTGCAGAAAACAATAACCAGTGGGCTCCATCAGTAACAGTAAGACTGCAATCTTTGTCTACCAAAGCTTTTTCTTTTGGTAAATCTTTGACTTTAAGATTGTCTATTTCATCCCTACGGCCTAAAAAATTATAATTACTACGTGGAAAAACTGTCCTTTCCTCTTCAGTCTGTTTCCTTCTTTTCTTGTCTCGGATCATCTCGCCCACAATTTTCCAACACAGCCATTCATTGCATTCCCAAAGAATCGAAATATGAATGCACAGTTTCCGCATCAAGTCAACAACGTGTGGCTACAAATTAAGTTTCAGAACTAGGAAAGAAGTTTGCCTCAACTTTTTTCTGGATTTTTGTTTGTGTCTGGGGAAAATTGTTAATAATGACATGATTCACGTTTTGTGAAAACAAGTTCAATATCACCGCATAAACCAATTTCACATGTAGATTTCATGAGTTTACTATCATCACCTAAACCCATGCTTCTTTTTACACGCATATGGGAAAGTAGGTGACTTTAATGGCTAAAGTCATGCGTTTTGAGAGACCATTTCCGGATACGAGTTGTCCTACTTGGCTAAGGTTAATTCCTATGCCAAACCAAAGAGAAAGCTAAGAAAAAACCCTTCCCTCATCCGAATCCCATCTCTTGCTTTGCTCTTTTTGATACGAAAAGAATCTTCTCTAAATCAGAATGATGCTTAAAAGCAGATCGTACTCACTCCTCCTAACGTGTTCATCATTCTTCCGTTTCCTCCTAACTATACGTAACATCTCCTGATTTTGATGTTTATACTCGACGATTTCACTTTAATTTCTAGTGGAAGTACATTTACCATCTACAAAATTCAGTGATTCAGTGATTATTCGATTTTAAAATCAGAACATTACAGAAAATATCTCATGATCGTCAAATGCATTGTATTGCTGAGTCTAGTTTCTTTGTACTTTCGATTTGATCATACGATGAAAAAAAAAAGTAAAAACACCCATATTTATCTGCAAGCTTGGATGAAGACTCTTTGGTAATTAGCCTAACAAAGCTGCATATCTAGTCGCTACCTGCTAGAGGACATAAATGATCAAACACAAGCATGTGCCAATGAGCCCAGAGAGCAGCTCATTTATAATCTCTGGTAATTATTAAAGCTCTTAGCCCATTGGTGGCAGAGTCATTTTCCTATCCTGAACCAGACCTAAGCATCTTAAAACTCCATTGTCCAATCTTTTGGCATGGGAGAGTCTGATACATCATGGGTGACACAGGCAAAAGGTAAATTAACCATAAATTATTGATCAACTGTACTCTACATACGTTCTTTTTCTAAAGCGTGAAATCCACTCTCCAGGTTCAGGAAACAATTTGAGGAGTTTGTAAGAGTTTTGCAGACAAAAGTTAGCATATCCTCTCCGTACATTTTATATTGTCCGTTTCTTACGAGTCTTCATCCTTTTGTTTTTTATGGAATTAAGAAAGCAGATGAAATTGCCGTAAAAAAATCTGCAGGAAATGATTTCTATACACATACAGGATTCCCAATGATGTGAGCAAAGTTGGTTTAGGCTAAGATAAAAACTAAAAGCATTGAAATCACTTTTATCACTTTCTAAATTATGCTAAAAAAAAAAACGGCCGACAATAATGAAATTAATCGTGAACAGAGGCGGCAGCGCATTAAATTATGTTTTTCCAAAGAATCTGGAAATTACAAAGAACTGATGAAGAAGAAACAGAAAAACCTACCTACAAATAATGCGTCCTAATCACGCGCTGCCAAACCGTACAAAATATTGAACTGACAATAAGATATTGTCCCATATACTCCTTCCCTAAGAAGCAATAGACGTCACCAGCTATGGTTTTCTCGTCGGCCTTGCCGTGTAGTGCACGCCCAGAAGTTAAGACTTGAGAGAGCCCAACCCTATAGTCCCCTTAACACCCAAAACACCATGCCTTAGGCTTTCAGCCTTTCATTACATAGTTTTTTTACAGAAAATTGTCTCACATTAAAATAAACACTAGAAAAAAGAAAAAAAAAAAAGGACCCACCAATCAGGTCTTCCTTTGTTTTCTATATATATAAAATATGTAATAAAATAAAACATTGCCCATTTGATTCCAATTCTTTATTCAGCGTTCAGTCTAGTTTATGTTATGACACTATTTATCTAAGGGCCAGAACTCCACCTTCCCCTTCCCCAGGCAAAATCAAACGAAAGCATCATTTCTAATCACCCATTTCAGCCTAAAAAAATTTATTTTCTTGGTGTTTTAGATTTTGGTTCTGTTCTGATAAAACATGGCTTCAATATTGAGCTCACAAGGGGTGGTGTTAGCCACAGCTATGGCAGTCTCCGGCACTGTAATTCTCCTTGCTTTTCGCCTTCAGAAATCTTTCCCTCTTCCACTTGATCAAATACCCCAGACTTCTCAACAAGTCCTCCGCTCCTGCATATCTTCTGGTACATATATCCATATCCATAAACAACTATCCATCTAGCTTTACTATTGCATGCATAAATTTTAACATCTTTGTTTTCTTGGGTTTGTTTTTGTTTAAAGGGGGGAAGAAGAGGGAAAAGAAAAAGAAGAAAGTGCACTTTGCGGAAGATGTGATGGATCCGAGAGGGGATGGAGAAGAGTTCAGGAGACAGGTGAAGAATCCTGTTAGAATTGGTAGCAACAATTCTCCAGCAGCTTTAAACTCAGCACCAAAGCTCAAGAAAATTGGTGGAGGTAAAGATAGAGGAATGCCTGCTAATAGAATTGCTCTTTACAATGGAATTCTAAGGGATCGTGTTGTTCAACGATTGGCTTACTCTTACTGATCAGGAAAAAAAAAAAAAAGAAACTGATTTTGATTTTTGTTCTTGTACTACCAAAATTGTGCCTATTTCTCACACAGTTTGTCTGTAGTTTGTAATTTTGTAAATAGTATAGTATTTTTTTTCGTTTCAATCTTTGTTTTTGTAAAATGTTTTAATGATGGTACTTGCTAGTCTAATTTTTTTTTCTATCTAGTCTTTTTTTTTTCTCTTATTTTTAGTTTTTTTGTGGGTGAATTCATTTGTTATTTTCACTTTTTTTTTATTGGAAAAAGAAAATTTCCAATCGTATTATTTAAATAAGAGTTTATACGTCAACTACCACGTAAAACGCTGGATGCTTGTTATTTTGACTACGTAGTTTCGTGATTGAAAAGGATAATCTCAAGTTCACATAATTAATTTTAGCCAACAAATTGTTATTAACGTCACAACCAATGTATATCTATATATTTTTTGATAAAATTTTGATAAAATTTTGATAAAATTTGATAAAATATTAGGAAATATTGATAAATTTTTGTAACATATGTTATAATTTTAGTAATATTTAACAAAATTATAATAATTTTTGTATAATTTTGATAAATATTGATCTAATTTTTATAATCAGTTTTAGCGTTTTAGTAATTTTGGATATAATTTGAATAATTTGTTAATATATTGATAATCTTTGATATGATTTTTATAATTTTTAATATAATTTTTATTTGGGTAACTTTATATATAAATTAATAACATTTATTAGAAGTTTTACAATGTTTGATAAAATTCGAATAACTTTTGAAAAAAATTTAGTAAACTTTGATATTATTTTTGTAAATTATGGTATGATTTTGGAAACTATTGATATATTTTATCAAAAATTTTGATAAAATTTTAGTAATTTTTTATATAATCTTGATAACAATTGATGGTAATATTTGATAAAGTTTAGTAATCTTTGATACAATTTTAATAACATTAGATATGGTTTTAGTAAGCTTTTGATATAATTTTGATTTTGATAACTTTGATATAATTTGTTAAATCTAGATGCAATTTTGATAATCTTTAATATAATTTTTTATTTTGATAAATTTTGTTAGAAATTTGATAGCTTTTAATAAAATTTTGTAATATATGATACAATTTTTGTAATTATTGTATTATTTATGATAATTTATAATATGATTTTGTTAATTATTGATAATTTTTTTTTAACAAAATTTTAGTAAATTCGATATAATTTTATTAACCTTTAATATAATTTTGATAACTTATAATATAATATTGTTAAGTATTGATACAATTTTAGTAATGCCGAATAACTTTTAATATAATTTGATAATCTTAGATACAATTTTAATAATTTTTTATACAATATTGATAATTCTTATATAATTTTGACAATTTTTTATTTTTTTTCTTTAATTAATAGTATAATTCATTTAGAATTCAAAAAGTTATTCGATAAAAACAAAAACCCAATTATCTATACAATAGATTGAAGTTGTTCTTTGAAATTTAATTTATGAACAACTAATATTTGTTTTAAAATATGATGTGAGGATTAAATGGTTATAAAATTATAATATTAAGCATATGCATGAATTTTTTGTAATTTCACATGAAAGGTAATAACATCAATTTAGATTTTTTTTCACTTAGATATTGTAGGCAATTATCTATATAAAATTAAATTTATAACTACATAGAATAGTATATTATTATTTTTTACATATATAATAGTAGACTCTTAAATGTCAAATAATTAGTTCTCTTATGAGGCTTCTAATCTATTTTTTTTATAAAAATTTCTTATTAAAAAATTAAACAAAATTTAATAAAAATATTTCTCAATAAATATTTTTATGAAAAAAATTTGATAAAAAATTATAAAATATTAATAATCGATTAAACATGTATATATATATATATATACATACATACATATGAATACATACATTTATTACTATATATTGTAATTAAAAATAGTCTCCTACTTAATTAGCCCCCTTTAGAAGACTATTATTTTATTTTTATAAAATTTTTATTACAAAAGAAAATTATTATGAAAAAAATACAAAAACTCTAATAAAATTACTTCTTGATAAATATTTTTTAAGAAAAAAATACAAAAAAATTATAAATTATCATTGATCAACAATCAATTAAACATTTATATAAATACAAATAAATACAAACATCTATTACTATATACTATAATTAAAAGTAACTTCCTAATTTTTACTATTCATGAATCTTAATCGAGGGTCTTATTGCTCGACATTTGTCAAGCAATTAAGTTTTCACTAATTTTTTTTTATTTAGTTAAAGACAAAAACAATGTTTTGTATATATAAAATATAGTTTTTCAAATAATGTTTTAGATTAAATAAGGTTTAATTGAACGAGGTCCTCACCCTTTTTTTGTTTTTGTATTTTATTTTTAAAAAAGAAAAACACCAAAAAAAATTAAAATTAAAATCTCTATAAAAAAAAGAATGAGTTTTTTAGAAAGCCTCTTAAAACATATCAATTTGCTTATTGTTTACTAAATTAAATTAAATTGTAAAAGATATTTAATTTTAAAAAAACTCTTAAATTGAATTTTTTTTATATTGTCATACATAATTAAAGAAATAAATACAATTAAATTTAAATACTTTGTATTATTTTAAAATAAAAATAGCCTAGGTGTAATTGAACAAGTTTTCTAGTTACTCGTTGAAAACAAGACATTAACTTGAAATTTTAAACAACATCTACAATCTATAATAAAGTTTTGTTATTGTTCATATAGGTACTAGATTTAGAAATTAAAAAAAAAAAACTTTTCACACACATTTACATGTGTCCAAATACGTATAGAAAGAGATCAAAGGTTTGGAAAAGCTTTGATTAAACGAGATCAAACCTAGAATATTATTTAATTAAATCATAAAAATTTTAAATAAATAAATTTTACATTCAAATAAAGATATTTTGTTACTATAATAAAAAATTTATTAATTAACAGATGATAATTTTCATGAATTGATCATTTGCACGAACAATTAATTTAAGAACTTTGAGAGTAAATAGATTTTGTGTATCTCTATTTCTTTTTTTGTTTTATGATTTTTTATTAAATTCATATTAATTTCAATACCTAAGATTTATGCTATGGACGATTAGAAGTAATATATAAAAATTTTTAATTTTTGTCAATAATCATGTAATTTGTTGGTAAAGTGGTAAACTCTTAATTCAAATGATTAAGCTCAAATTTTAATAAACTCAAATAAAAAAAATTAATTTTCATAGAACCAACCAAATATAACATTTTGCAAAGAGAGCCAATAAATTAAATGTAATTTTTTTTTTTTTATTATCACTAATCAATAGTTTTTTCATGAAATTTTTATTTAAATGATAATAATAATAGAAGTAAATATATAATAATTAACATAAAAACTTTGATTTAATAAGTATGAAGCCTAGCTAACACAAGTAACATATATTTGCCCCTTAACGAAATTTCTTACGATATGGCAAACAATTTAAGCTTTGTTTACAAGTAATGAGAATGTGCTTTTATTATACATGCCAATTTTAAAGATGATAGATGAGAAAAAAGATACAAAAGAATTATAATTTATAATTTTAATAAAAATTATATATGAATCTAATAAAAATATAAAATGTGCTTCATGTTTAGTATGTTAATACAAACTATAATAATTTTTTTTATATTTTATATATATTTAATATGAAATAATCATCACATGTATACATAAATTGACCAATTTTTTTTTTAATTTTATGTAGTTGTTTCTTCACGACATGGAAACTTTCTTTCACATGGACATGTACGTAACAAAACCATGTGCTAGGATGCTTCCTTTCTCACTTTTCGCCCTCACATTATATGCTACTCTACTTAATTATTTAGTTATAACTAAATATAAATATTTGACTTGAGTTAATTTTTTCTCTTATTTTTCTTTTTTACACGGTTTAACTTTTTTTTTTTTTGAGTGATATACATAGTTATTCTTGCTATCATTTGTGTAAATTTGAAAATTCGGATATTCTTATAATGTAAAATACTAATAATTTGTGTATCTATTTTATATTTTACATAAAAATTACATATCATAATTTAAATCGATAAAAAAACACAAAATACATTTTTTTTTATTTTTGTTGAAACCTATAAATGACTTTTATTAAAATTTTAAATTATATCTCTTTTGTGTCTTTTTTTATATAATTTTCGTGTCATATTCTAAAATTTTTTTCATATCATTTTTGTGTCACATTTTAAATTGCTAAATATTTGTGTAATTGACCTAGACCTCGTCTTTAGTTTTATTATTAAAATAAAAAAAAATGAGTGTTTAATTGAATTTAAATCTTGGTTTTCTGAAGAAATAATTTTGAAATCTGAGTTATACCTTAGAAATAAAATTAATTTTTTTAGATAAAGGTGTTTCAAAATTAGGAAAATTAAACCAAAGGTTCCCTAAGACATAACAGTAATTAAAAAAAAAAAACATAAAACCATAAAACCAAAATTTGTGCCAAGGTGAGATCATATCATTAATTATTTGTAACATACAAATATTTTATCTCATAGTTAAGAAGAAAGTGTTAATTGGACTCCATATAGGGTTAAAAACATGAGTGAATCGCTAAATTAAATTAAATTTTCTTTAAAACGAAATAAATGACAATATTTTCAATATTGTTGATATATTTTTTATGTTTTTAAATGAACCCATTATTTTTTAGTTAACATTAACATTTTTTTTTTTAATTTGATAGCGCATTTGTTTAACTATTTTTGTCAATTTGGAAATTTTATAGCACCTCTAGAAATAATCATTTTACTTATAATTTTTTTATTTTAATTTTATAATTATTTAATTATATTAAAAATTATGTAAAAATTCATTATTTATGAATATAAATTTCATATAATTATAAATTATAATTTATTAATTGTATTATAATGATCGTAAAGTATACGTTTCCAGACAAAGTCAAGGCAGGAAAGCCTTAAAAGAGAAGGCATCGGCAACTGAAAATGTAGTTGGAATGGGTTGCATTGAAATTGGAACATGTATTCTCACCTCATCACCTACCTTGTCTTTTCCATTGTATATATATATATATATTTTTTATTTTGGAAGTGCTAGTATGTATCTTGCGGGGATCCTTTGTGCTTCTCACATTTTTTCCTCTATTTTAACTTTTTTTTATAAATTAAAATCCCTTTTTTTTTTGTAATTAATTGAATATATTTCTCAATCAATTTTTGTAGTGTCCTAATTGTGCACCTAAAACGCACTAAGCTGCAAGGACAATGGTTTAAAAATTCCATAAGGTTGTTCAGTGTCTGGTCAATCAGCCTATCCAATGGCAAAGAGGGAGTTAACATCACTCCATTATTTATCCCCTCAGCCGCCCCTGCCCCTATTAATAATTTATATATTTATATTATATAAAATATTAAAATTTATATATTTGTATTATATTTTATACAAAAATTATATATTATAATTTATATAAATAAAAAATATAAAAAATATTTTAAATTTATTAAATTTATATATAATTATTATTAAAATTTTAAATTATATTATTTTTATATCATATTTATATTATTTCACTATATTATGTTATGTTTTGAATTATCAGCTCTACCCCAACATCTTTGAGCTAGGTTGGACAAGCCATGTTAACATTTTCAAGCATCGATCAATCACATTTCTGATGGCTCTAAAAAAAAAAAATTTGCGGAGAGAGATATCAGAGACATTGTTCTTATTTTATTCTAATTAAAAAAATAATTTGGTGAGAAGCATTGCTCTTAATTTTTTTTAGAGAGATGACTTAAGAGCCATTCATGAATTGCGTTGACATTCTAAACAAAATTTTCTGTCACATATAGGATAAGATGGCAACCCAACCAATATTCTACGGTTTCGATATGATATCTTGAGATCGATTTATTTTTTTTTTAAATTGTGTTTTAGTTTGGGTCAAGTCAAGTAATTATAAAATAATATGAGAGTCAAATTTTTTGTAAACTCAACTGATTTGATTGGTATATATAAAAATTATTTTTAATTAATTATATATATTTATTTAATTTTAATTTATATTAAAAATATTTTATTAATTTCAAATTAGATCGATTTGGATATAATTTTATATAATATTGAATCAGATCAAATTTAAATATAAAAAAATTATAAATCAAATCGAATTTAAATATTATAAATATAAAATTAAATCGAATTCAAAATAAGTAAAAATTCATTTCAATTCGACTTGTTACCATCTTTAGTCACATAAAATGACAAATTTATAGTTGGATGACTATTAAAAAATTATTGAGAGATGATTTTTTTATAAATTCATTAAAATTAATGTAAATAAATATGTTTAAATCAATTTTAAAAAATATTTCAAATAAAATTAAAAACTTCTTACTACTTAAAAGAATTCACAAAATTATCGTATAACAATCTATCTAATATAGAAGAAGACAGTAGTTTAATTATTTCAAAGATATGCTCGTGAACTAAGTTTGTCAAAAAATCCATACAAAAATTGACCACTTTATAGATATCAACAAGAGAACATTTCCCACTGAGAAAATTGTTTGCAAACATGTATAACATGATAAAAAGAATCTTCATCATCCAGAGGTTTTAATTTTTTTTTTTTTTACAGTTAATAATAAATCAGATTCTATTAGAATTCTTTTGCAACAATGCTCTCAAGCCATTTTTTTATGCCTGGGTTAAAATTTTTTATTTTTAAAATATAAATCACTTAATTTTTTAATAGAAAGTATATGTATCTAGTTAATTTTATGATTTGTATTTAAAAATTTTCAGTGAAAATGTAATAATTAATTAATAATATTTTTGTATTTTATTTTTTGTTATGATTTGTATTTAAAAATTTTCAGTGAAAATGTAATAATTAATTAATAATATTTTTGTATTTTATTTTTTGTTAATTGTTTGAAGTCAATATTTATTAATAAAATTTTTTGTTATATTTTTTTATTATTTGAGAATAAATAAATTATTTTATTATTATTATTGCATGAGGTTATTTCCCTTATTCAATTAATTATTTTATTTATTATTTTATTAATCTTTAACTAATATTTTTTAAGAAATTTTATAAATTTAATTATACCCTTAAATAAAAATTAATAGAAATAAAAGAATACTATGGCATAATTAATCAAATTTTCTTTATAAAATTTAGATTTAAATCCTTAAGCTATCAATGGGTAAACAATAACAATAACTCAATCTCCAAATCAAATTGACTTTGTGTCAGATCTGCATTAATATGATTATTTTTTCTTAATACCAAAGCTATGTGTTTTGGAGTCAATCTAAAATTCCTTAAACCTATCCAAAAATTCTTCTTCAACTTTCATTTTTTTTTTTTTTTTTGACTTTGAAATAAAAAATATGTTTATTGTGGTGATTTGGCTCTTTTTTTTTTGTCATAAAATTAGTCAATGTTCTTTAATTGCGGAAAATTATGCTCTTTTGTTCCCTTTAATTTTTTAATGAAATATTGAATTTCTATTTTTGGAGTTTTTTTTTTTATTTTTAAAATATTTTTGTGGTTTAAAGTGTAAAAAATTAGATTTTTTATTTTTATTTAAAATTTGACATTATGATTTCACAATTTAATTATAATAATTATTTTATATAATTGATTTTGTGATTTGTTTTTTTATCAAGGATAAAATAGTAATTTTATTCAATGGACAAATGTCAAAGTGGGAATCCTAGGGGATTTTTTTCATGTACAGTATAGATAATAATTATTTTGTACAATTGATTCTGTGATTTGTTTTTTTTTTTTATCAAAACTAAATTAATAATTTTATCTAATGAACAAATGTCCAACCGTGATAATCAACCACAACCAAATCTACATAGAAGTTTTTAGTAATTTGCCTAACTTTAATTTGTCTAACTTTGGCAATGGCGACAGTCACACGTGTCGATGAACAGCTCCATCCTATCATGTAGTGATGAATTTTTTGTTCTATAAAGTTAAGTATGCGTGTTGCTTAACATATACTCCCTTTTAAATATTTATCTTAGATTTTGGCCCTCCATAAGATGAGTTAATCTACCGATGAATATTTTGGAATGCAACTTAGGCCTGAGGTTATGGAAGGAAAGTGGCCTTTTTCAATTAGGGATATTAACGGTTGAGGATGGGGTGAGTAAAATATTTTTTATTTTTATTTTTAAATTTTTATATTATATTTATTTTCATATTCATATTTGATAAATATTTTAAATTTATCTTTATATCTATTTTTATAATATTTAATGGGTATGGACAAGGGTAAAGCAAGCATTAGGATAAGCAGGGTTAGAATAATGAACACTTTTAATTTTAATTTTTTAAAAATAAAATTAAAAAAGGTATACTATTAAACATAAATAGATTTAAAAATTAAAAATACTTTTTCAATTGCACTTTATGGTTTTTCATCACACTAAAATTATTAATTATTATATCAGTATTAAACTTTTTTGCAATTTCTTTCTTAATGTAGAGAACCAAATGATTTCTCAAAAAATCATCTTCTATCTTATTTCGAAGTCGAGTCTTCATAATGTTTATAACTGAAAAAATATGTTTGTAGATGCAGTTGAAACTGAAAGAGTCAATATGAGATAAATTAATCTATCTACGACTGGATACACTTTTGACTTTCCATTTTCAACTAATCTTCTACAAAGTTCAAAAGGTGTTAATATTTTTCTCATATCAGAATGTTGACATACATCAACTTCATAATGTCTCAACTCATATAAAGGCATTCTTTCTCATGGTGAGTAAAATCATCTAGATAAAATTTATTAACAAGACTGTAGATTTTTTCAACACCAAATAATTTGAAAAACTCTATGGGATCTAAAGATTCAGTAAAAGCAAGCAACTTAATAACATGGTCGTTGAATCTATAATTTAATTTTTGCATCTGAGTATCTATTGCAGCAAAAAATATATCTACTAGATAATGATAATCCATTGTAACATATTCTTTCTTATTATGACTATGACGTACCATGTAAGGAGCATTCATATTTGGAGTATCTAGCCATAAGTCTCGTAATAGGACATCACATTATTTAATAATTCATCACATTCACTTTTTTTGAACTTTTGAATCAATTATTTGGTTGTCGATACAAGATTTATGGCATTCAATATATCTTGAGAACGACGTTGCAAAGCTTGACAAAGATTATCAATAATCTTATAATTTCCTTCATCAAATGTAAAATAAAAACAAATTCAAAAGATCACAACCTATTATATGCAGCAAGAGCATCTTCTCATTAAGAATAGTTAAGTGCAATATTTTTTATATTTTCAAAAGTAGTGTATGTTGCACGAAACATTTTCATTAAACTGATAATTGAACTCAAATGAGAACTCCATCGATTATCACCTAGATGCTATAAAGTGCCCAATTAATTCATATCAATTGTAGTTTCCAACTCAATAATAGAAATTAAATGAGCAATTTCAATTGCTTGAGCTTCTTATAATTCATCATAATGTTTGAAAAAAACATAAACCACATTAACAATATCAACTAAATTTTTAAAAAATTAAGGCACTTCAACCACTTCTCTAAATGCAGCAACTGATGGTAATTGAAATTGATGAGCAAAACAATTAACATAATAAACATATGGGTTCTAATTCAAAATCAAAGCTTGCAAGCCATTTAACTCTCTATACATATAAATTGCTCCATCATATCTTTGTCCTAGAAGATTTTGTATGTTAAAATTATGATGGCAAAAAACATAAAAAATTTTATTTTTCAAAGTTAAGGTTGAAGTATCTTTAACACGAACTAGATAAAAAAATTCTTTCTCAAACTTTTTTTATCAACAAATCTTAAAACAATTGCCATTTGCTCATTTTTTTGACTTATTTCTAGCTTTATCCACAATAATGCAAAATTTTCTATCACCAATTTCATCACAAATTGCATCACAAACCTTTTTAGCATAAATAAGCAGAATTTTTTTTATGTTATTGAATAAGTATATGTGACATTTTGTGGAGCATTTTTCATAACATCTTCAACCTTTTTATCATAAGAAGTCAATAATTTTACCAATTCAATAAAGTTTTCATGTTTGTTTTATTCTAAACTTTTTTCATGACTTCTAAAGGCACAACTTTGAAATGTTGACCATCAAACATTTATATATATTTATATTTATTTAATTTTAATTTATATTAAAAAAATATTTTATTAATTTCAAATTAGATAGATTTGGATACAATTTTATATAATATTGAATCATATCAAATTTAAATATAAAAAAATTATGAATCAAATCAAATTCAAATATTATAAATATAAAGTTATATCGAATTTAAAACGAATAAAAACTCATCTCAATTCAACTTGTTACCATCTTTAGTCACATAAAATGACAAATTTATAGTTGGATGATATTAAAAAATTATTGGGAGATGATTTTTTTTATAAATTCATTAAAATTAATGTAAATATATATGTTTAAATCAATTTAAAAAAATATTTCAAATAAAATTAAAAACTTCTTACCACTTAAAAGAATTCACAAAATTATTGTATAACAATCTATCTAATATAGAAGAAGACAGTAGTTTAATTATTTCAAAGATATGCTCGTGAACTAAGTTTGTCGAAAAATCCATACAAAAATTGACCACTTTATAGATATCAACAAGAGAACATTCCCCACTGAGAAAATTGTTTACAAACATGTATAACATGATAAAAAGAATCTTCATCATGCAGAGGTTTTAAATTTTTATTTTTATTTTTTACAGTTAATAATAAATCAGATTCTACTAGAATTCTTTTGCAACAATGCTCTCAAGCCATTTTTTTATGCCCGGGTTAAAATTTTTTATTTTTAAAATATAAATCACTTAATTTTTTAATAGAAAGTATATGTATCTAGTTAATTTTATGATTTGTATTTAAAAATTTTCAGTGACAATGTAATAATTAATTAATAATATTTTTATATTTTATTTTTTGTTAATTGTTTGAAGTCAATATTTATTAATAAAATTTTTTGTTATATTTTTTTATTATTTGAGAATAAATATATTATTTTATTATTATTATTGCATGAGGTTATTTCCCTTATTCAATTAATAATTTTATTTATTATTTTATTAATCTTTAACTAATATTTTTTAAGAAATTTTATAAATTTAATTATACCCTTAAATAAAAATTAATAGAAATAAAAGAATACTATGGCATAATTAATCAAATTTTCTTTATAAAATTTAGATTTAAATCCTTAAGCTATCAATGGGTAAACAATAACAATAACTCAATCTACAAATCAAATTGACTTTGTGTCACATCTGCATTAATATGATTCTTTTTTTTTAATACCAAAACTATGTGTTTTGGAGTCAATCTAAAATTCCTTAAACCCACCCAAAAATTCTTCTTCAACTTTCTTTTTTTTTTATTTTGAAATAAAAAATATGTTTATCGTGGTGATTTGGCTCTTTTTTTTTTTTTTGTCATAAAATTAGTCAATGTTCTTTAATTGCGGAAAATTATGCTCTTTTGTTCCCTTTAATTTTTTAATGAAATCTTGAATTTCTATTTTTTGAGTTTTTTTATTTTTTAAAATAATTTTCTGGTTTAAAGTGTAAACAATTAGATTTTTTATTTTTATTTAAAATTTGACATTATGATTTCACAATTTAATTATAATAATTATTTTATATAATTGATTTTGTGATTTGTTTTTCTATCAAGGATAAAATAGTAATTTTATTTAATGGACAAATGTCAAAGTGGGAATCCCCAGGGGATTTTTTTCATGTACAGTTATAGATAATAATTATTTTGTACAATTGATTCTGTGATTTGTTTTTTTTTTTATCAAAAATAAATTAATAATTTTATCTAACGAACAAATGTCCAACCGTGATAATCAACCACAACCAAATCTACATAGAAGTTTTTAGTAATTTGCCTAGCTTTAATTTGTCTAACTTTGGCAATGGCGACAGTCACACGTGTCGATGAACAGCTCCATCCTATCATGTAGTGATTAATTTTTTGTTCTATAAAGTTAAGTATGCGTGTTGCTTAACATATACTCCCTTTTAAATATTTATCTTAGATTTTGGCCCTCCATAAAATGAGTTAATCTACCAATGAATATTTTGGAATGCAACTTAGGCCTGAGGTTATGGAAGGAAAGTGGCCTTTTTCAATTAGGGATATTAACGGTTGAGGATGGGGTGAGTAAAATATTTTTTATTTTATTTTTAAATTTTTATATTATATTTATTTTTGTATTTATATTTGATAAATATTTTAAATTTATCTTTAAATTTATTTTTATAATATTTAATGGGCATGGACAAGGGTGAAGCAAGCATTAGGATAAGCAGGGTTAGAACAATGAATACTTTTAATTTTAAATTTTCTAAAATAAAATTAAAAAAGTTATACTTTTAAACATAAATAGATTTAAAAAATAAAAATGTTATTTCAATTGCGCTCTTTGGTTTTTCATCACACTAAAATTATTAATTATTATATCAGTATTAAACTTTTTTACAATTTTTTTCTTAATGTAGAGAACCAAATAATTTCTCAAAAAATCATCTTCTATTTTATTTCGAAGTTGAGTCTTCATAATATTTATAGCTGAAAAAATATGTCTGTAGATGCAGTTGAAACTGAAAAAAGTCAATATGAGATAAATTAACCTATTTACAACTGGATACACTTTTGACTTTCCATTTTCAACTAATCTTTTACAAAGTTCAAAAGGTGTTAATATTTTTCTCATATCAGAATGTTGACATACATCAACTTCATAATGTCTCAACTCATATAAAAGGCATTTTTTCTCATGGTGAGTAAAATCATCTAGATAAAATTTATTAACAAGGCTGTAAATTTTTTCAACACCAAATAATTTGAAAAACTTTATGGGATCTAAAGATTCAATAAGAGTAAGCAACTCAATAACATGGTCGTTGAATCTATAATTTAATTTTTGCATCTGAGTATCTATTACAACAAAAAATATATCTGCTAGATAATGATAATCCATTGTAACATATTCTTTCTTGTTATGACTATGACGTACCATGTAAGGAGCATTCATATTTGGAGTATCTAGCCACAAGTCTCATAATAAGACATCACATTATTTAATAATTCATCACATCTACTTTCTTTGAACTTTTGAATCAATTATTTGGTTGTCGATACAAGATTTATGGCATTCAATATGTCTTGAGAATGACGTTGCAAAACTTGACAAAGATTATCAGTAATCCTATAATTTTCTTCATCAAGTGTAAAATAAAAACAAATTCAAAATATCACAACCTATTATATGCAGCAAGAGCATATTCTCATTGAGAATAGTTAAGTGCAATATTTTTTATATTTTCAGAAATAGCGTATTTTGCACAAAACATTTTCATTAAATTGATAATTGAACTCAAATGAAAACTCCATCCAGTATGACCTAGACGCTGTAAAATGGCCAATTAATTCATACCAATTCTAGTTTCCAACTCAATAATAGAAATTGAATGAGCAATTTCAATTGCTTGAGCTTCTTATAAGTCATCATAATGTTTGAAAAAAACATAAACCACATTAACAATATCAACTAAATTTTTAAAAAATTAATGCACTTCAACCACTTCTCTAGATGCAGCTACTGATGGTAATTGAAGTTGATGAGCAAAACAATTAACATAATAAACATATGGGCACTAATTCAAAATCAAAGCTTGCAAGCCATTTATCTCTCTATACATATTACTTGCTCCGTCATATCATTGTCCTAGAAGATTTTGTATGTCAAAACTATGATGGCAAAAAACATAAAAAATTTCATTTTTCAAAGTTAAGGCTGAAGTATCTTTAACATGAACTAGATAAAAAAATTCTTTCTCAAACCTTTTTTTTTCAACAAATCTTAAAACAATTTCCATTTGCTCATTTTTTGGCTCATTTCTAGCTTTATCCACAATAATGCAAAATTTTCTATCACCAATTTCTTCATAAATTACATCATGAACCCTTTTAGCATAAATGTGCATAATTTTTTTTTATGTTATTGAATAAGTATATGTGACATTTTGTTGAGCATTTTTCATAACATTTTCAACCTTTTTTATCATAAGAAGTCAATAATTTTACCAATTCAATAAAGTTTTCATGTTTGTTTTATTCTAAACTTTTTTCATGACTTCTAAAGGCACAACCTTGAAATGTTGACCATCTAACAACATCTATACTAATTTTCAAATGTAGATGATTAACTGCATGTTGTATTATTTGCTTATTAAGTGATACTCTAATATGTTGAGCTTCATTCATTAAATATACACAAGCTTTTTGTGCATTGTTATGTGGTGAATTCAGATATTTTCCTATAAAAGTAAAAAAAAGCATAATTGTGTCATTTATGTACCTTTTTCCATATTCTAAAACCACTATGAGTAAATATAATTTATAAAGCATCCATTTGACTTGTTATTAAAGAGAAAATAAGGCAAACCAAATGTTGCATCCTTATAAGGTGAATATTCTAACCAAGAAAATTGTTTGAAACATTATGCTTGAAAGTAACGGAGATGCTTTTGTGAACTAGAAATAAGATATTTTAAAAAATTAGGTTGATATGGTCCAACCTTTATGTAAGCTCTCTGAATTTCAACGTGTAGATTAACCATATGCTCATATATTTGTTTATACAATCCTAGCTGACATCCTAAATTAGACAAATCAATTGTCTCAACTTCAATTATAGGAAATTTAGAAGTACGAGTTTTACAATTTGGAGTAAATGATGGTGATAATGGTGCTTTATTTTGTGAGGTAAAATTAGAAAGTATAGCATTAGTTTTAAGAGTAGAAGATGTCATCTCTGACTCTATATTTTGATTATTTTTCTTTAAAAAAAAACTATTGTTTTTAACTTCATAGCTACAATAATATTCTTAAAATTTTGAATAAAATTACTAATTATTATATAAGTATAATAAAATAAAAATTCTATATTTATTTATAAAAAAAGTAATGTAATAAATCACTGCAGATAAATAAAAACTTAAACATCATATTAAATTAAAATAATTTAATAAACAAATATAAATAAATAAATAAACAGATAGCATATTAAATTAAAATATTATAATAAATTAATGCAAACATATAAAAAACAAGGTGCGTATTAAATTAAAACAATCAAACAAATCAATGTAAACTAATAAAAAAAATAAAAAGCATATATTACTATCATTGAAAATTAATAAAAAAATAAAAAATATGATTTAACTATTTACTTGTCTTCTCAAGAGTCTAGAGAGTACTTCAATTTCTCAACCCCAATTGAGATGAAAAACTTATGTTTAATTACTAAAGCAAAGAGATGATCAGATTGGGAATTGGATGAAAAATTTTATTTTGATAGAAACTATAAAGAGATGTCACCTAGATATGTTCATAAGACATAGACATAATAATAAAATAGTTTATTTGGATTTTAATTAGATTTAAGTAGTAAAATGGGCTTCAATTTAATTTTGATTTTTAAATTAAGTTGAGTAAATAAATGAAAAATAACTAATGAACTAATAAAAATATAAATAAATAATGTATAAAAAGTAAAGTTTACATGTTTCATATACCAATTGGAGGGGGGCCAATTTTATATTGAGTGAGGATAAAATTCTAATAATATTTTATTATCCAAAACTTCGCGGGGGGGGGGGGGGGGCATGCCCTTGTTAGCCCCCCTCCAGCATTGTCTCTGGTTATGGATAACTTTTATACACATTGCTTTTTTAAAAAAATAAAAATAAAGAAATATATTTTTTAGCTTTTAAAATTTTTAATTTGTATATTTAAGTAATTTTTTATAAATATATGTTAATATATATTTTTTAATAAAAATATATTAATCGAAAATAATAATTTATATTATTTAATAAAAAAATTATTTATTAAATATTTATAATTATATATATAAGATACAAGTACGAAACATATGCTATATTAATTGTCCCATCCTCATATTAAATAAAAATTTAAAATTATACTCATATTTATATTCATAATGTAATATTTATTTTTATTTTTATTCAAATAAAAAATTAAAATTTTTATTAAGTACAGATAAAATTAATATTTTTATCTTTAACATTGCACACTCACCTTTAAAAGATAAAAAAAATTGGGAAGAACGTGAAATATGCTGCCCATTAATGTCATTTGTTTTGTGTGTTGAGCCAGAGATGAGATGCATACCAAAATGATTTTAGGAGTAAATAGAGGAATGATCGTTCAAATTTTATGAATTGAGATTTAAGCTCATGAAAAATAATACCAAAACTGTTGTGAGAGTATTATGTGTAGGTTAAAAAATATTATAACGTCATACCTCATAACAAAGTATGGATCATTTTATGAAGACATCAGTATTTAATCAAAAGAGTTGTCAGGGTAAGTAAGTGCGTGTTAAATCTGATATCAAAATGTGTATTAAAATGATTTTGGATATAAATAGAGAAATGGTGACCAAGATAAGCATATTTTGGATTGAGGCCAGGGTCATGACACTAGCTCGCAGCCGGACGATTCTCCAACTTAAATTCTAGTCGTCACCAATAAATCTTGAAAAAGATACGGAAAGATACCTTTTAAGTCAGCTTTGTTAAAGGTAATCGATCATTGATATGTAATTGGATGGTTACTGTAAGGGAGCGTCATGTGTCCCCACCGTCTCTGTCGGCCAACTGCTTGAACTTTGAAGTTCACGAGAAAGCAACTCAAGCTTACAAGTTGATGAATGATGGGGCAAGGATTGAAACCTGAAAGAGAAGTGGCTCACCGATTGGCTCCCAAGATACTTTTAAGTTTTTTTTTTTTTTTTTTACTGTTTAGAAATTCTTTCTTAATTTAATCAATAAATCGTATCGTGGATAAGGACCACGGATAAGGTACTCCTTAAAAAATGATTTTTTTTTCAGTTGCTTTCTTAATTACTAAGGCTTTGGTTGGTATTTTAATTTTTTATAAAATTTTTGTTATTCATATTTTATTTTCAATTTATTTTTTTATTTTGTATATTAAAAATTAAAAATAAATAATAACAACGCAAATCAAACGGAGCCTGCTCAATCCAGTGCCGTCTATAGATGGATAGCAGACATGCCCATTATCTGCCAGCAACTTAATTGGACGAAACTACGCCGTATGTTGTCTAGCCAAAGGGATGTTAATTGATAAATGTTAGTTTTCATGTTTATATAAGCAAGGCAATGTCCCTTTTGTTTTATCATCACATAAGTAAAACTCCAATTGTTAATAGAAATGTATTTTGATTAGGCAATTTTAAGTCCGTTCATGTCATGTTAATATATAAAAAATAAATAAAAACTTTAAAGTACCGAAAAGTTAGTTAATCTTTCCATATACTACATAAAAATATATGTATTCATAAATATATATCAATTTCATTGGTAATTTCATGGGTTAATAATAGGGAAGGCAAAAAAATCCGGACCCGACGGGTTCCGGTCCGACCCGATTTTTTAGGGTCGGTTTTTTCTTTTGAAAATCGGGGGTCGGGTCGGGGTCGGGTCGGGTAGGATGAAGACAAAGTCGGGGTCGGGTCGGGGTCGGGTTTTAGGCAAACCCGACCCTACCCGATCCGATATATATATAAATAATTTTTTTAATTAATTTTTTAATTTTTTAATTATATATATTTATATAATGATATTTTTAAATATTTTATATTTAAAAATTAATATTTTATATTTAAAAAAATAATATTTTATTAATTTCGGTTCGGGTCGGGTACGGGTACGGGTTATATAAGGTCGGGTCGGGTCGGGTTCGGGTATGAAAAAACAAAAAAAATTTTCGGGTAGGGTCGGGTTCGGGTTTTTTAAGCATTATGTCGGGTCGGGTTCGGGGCAAGCAAAACCCGCCCCGAACCCGACCCGATGCCAACCCTAGTTAATAAAGTACACATAATCTTAATTAGACTATAATTTAATTAGTTAAATGTGTCATTTACGTATAACACTTTAATGTCAAGCATGTTAATTGCCAACTGGTATTTAAGTTCAGGTCATGAAGTGACAAAAATAAAGTAAGATTTGAGATAAAATTCTTAGATAATTATCAAATTTTAAATTTTAATTATTAAAATTAATTATTCAGTACTCTATCAATGGGACACAAGTAAATTGGTAAAATTCTTAAATCTCGATATGTAATGTGTCATTTAAAAAAAAAAAAAAAACCAAACACTTTAATTTCACTCTTGAATCAATTGACTAAAAAAAATGTATGAGGTATAAATGCCCGTACGTTAAACATAAATATATAATAGCAAATAAATGTATGATTTATTAATAAAATATTAAAATTTTAATTAATAATCAAAATTTAATATGCATCAGCCTCATATGAAAATATATAGAGTGACATAATCCCTATATATAGCAACAAATCAAAATGTAATAGACGTAGTAGTAAACCCCATCTCAAAAGACAGTTGATGTGCTGGAGAGAATGAATGATGAAATCCCCAATTGGTAACTTCCCCGGTGGGGCAGTGGAACATGACACACCCCATTCAAAAATGCTTGAATCAAAGGATCACCACATCAATAAAAAGGGCACATGACATACGCAAAATCTCAATGGTTTGATGCTGAATTAGATTTGCCATTTGGGGTTTTGTTTACCTCACCAACCTTTTTAAACATTAATAATTTTTCACTTTTAAATCAAAAGACCAAAATAAAAAAAGCAATGGCTTTCATGTAACATTGGGTTCTTTCATTTGTTTTTTTTTTTTTTTTTTTTTTTTTTTTTGAAGTGGTCCAATATGGCCCCCCACTATCCCATTTCGTCAACAAAAGAGCCAATGATTTTGCTAAAGTTACCCTTCTCAACCAACTTACACAATTAAGATAAACTCAGCCAATAATTTGATCAATTCCTTCTTGCCTCATCCTCCTTTGGCTTTTACATCTGAATTATTGAGAGAAAAGGGGCAATCGGGTTCTTTAAGAAATAAGAAAGCGACTTCCTTTTGGGAATTTAAGTGGGCAAGGTCAGGAGTCGAGTTCCCTTTGTCTTGCTCTAAACAAGGTAAGCTCTCATTTCTTCACTACCAAATGGGTGAGAGTCGGTTTGAAGATAAGGATAACCGGACATTAATTATTAAATAAAGTTTTGGTTACCAGATTAATGGTAATGACGTAAGGTTGATGTTGCGAATTGTCTAATGTTCGGAACAATTCTAACATTTATTACTACTTTTTGCACCAATAAAGAAATGATTTTAGAACCCAAGTTTAATTAAATTATTCATCCAATCATTTTTAAAAATATACTTAATAAATTTAAATTTCAACTCTTATAAATTTTTTTAAAAAATTTAACGATTCATATATTTATATTGTGTTTATTATGTTAAATATGTATAAAATATAAATATTATTATTCATAATTAACCACAAAAATATGATATATATAGTTTTATTGTTGTCAAGCCTATATACAATTTTTATCAAAATTTTAACAATGTTATTTTTAAATATTTTTTATGTCATATAATTATATTATATCCAAAATTATTAATTATATTCTTACCTTATCTTAAAAATGTAATCTCATTTATAACAAAATAATTTAACCATTCAAAGCATTTGTTTCTAGTTTTGCCATAAAAAATTTGGAATCTGTACAAATTAATTTCCAATTTAACTGGGATAAGTACTTGATTATAGCATCATCTATTACTACCAAATTGAGATTAAAGAAACATTAATAGTTTCTTAGACATTGGTCAAATCTGATTACGTGCCTCATTACGTTGTAGCTACATGTAATGTTGCATCATTGCATGCATGCACATGTACTTAGTTTGCATGTCAGATATGATCAGATGACTTTGAAAAAGAAAATAAAGAAGCTATGCACTTATTTTGCTCAACCACTGTGGGCCTGACCTGAGAAAATATTGAGCTTTCCTTTAATATGTATAATAAATTAATATAGATAAATAGATTTTTGTTAGGCCAAATTGACTCTATTCATTTAAATCAACGAAAATATAATTAAATAATTAATTAATTATATAAATAATAATAATTTAATATAATTTGATCTAATTAATTTATACTAAATTATTATTTTTTACATGATTTATTTATTATTTGATTATATTTTTATTAATTTAAATGAATAAAAACTATTTGATTTAATAAATAATATTAAAGTTGTAGTGATCTCTAATAATTTTAAAGGTTTCGTATATACTATTAGATAAGAGTTGGACCAAATCCGATTTGATTGGGCCAATATTCGAATCCTTTGAATCAATCGTTTCAATGGGAACTGGACCCGATCAGCCCACACCGCACCCTAATTACCCCAAGACTTCCCAAAGAAAACCCAGGAAGGAGAGGTTTAGTTCGCATTACGACAATACCTCACCGTTCCCAATCGGTACGTAAATTTCTTCACTACTTGCCGTTCTATTTCCTTTTTGTTTTGAAAATTTTGAGGTGTTTATTTATGAGGATCGAATTTCATCTCATGTAAACGCTCTTCGCTTAGTGACGATCCCCTTTAACATTTTAATCCCTCCTTAGGGTTTTTCATTTTTGTTTTATTTATCAACAAAGTAATATATAATTTTGTCTTGAGACTGAAATTTAATTGCTTGCAAAAAGTTAGGTTCCAAATTTCAAATGCAAATGTATGCTTCATTGAATCATTTGTCACCTATAGTTATAATCGAAGTGATTATGTTATGGTTAAATCTTTAATATGGTTAAAAATGGTGGTATTTTTCTATAGTTATAACCTAAGTTATTATGTTATGGTTAAGTATGATTCAGGGAATTTGATGGTATCTTAATTGGATTGTGCTGTAGTAAGTATGAAGGTGCGATCATCAGTGAAAAAGATGTGTGAATTCTGCAGAACCGTTAAGCGCCGTGGACGGGTATATGTACTATGCACTGCCAACCCTAAGCATAAGCAGCGGCAAGGCATGTCCACATTTGCTTCTCAAGGCACATTGCTTCCTTCGTATGGTCCTCTCCTCACAGTTGCTTTATCTTTTCGTGTGTTTTAGTCCCTCCTAGTTCACTTACTGTATGAATTTAGTGGCAGCTTAGATTCTGGACCCTTTACTGGCAATTATACTGCAAATTGTTTGATGTTTACTTGTTTTCTGAATTGGGATGCTATTAACTCTTCGTTTTTCAATTGTCTTTATAGTGTTAGCTTTTAGTGAAAGGTACTTTCTTTTGATTTAGAAGATAAAGGGTTGTTTTGATAAAATTAGACAAGGAACAAATACACGCAATTAACTTGTTTTTGAAAATACAGGCTGATATATTATTTTCAGTATGTTTTGAATTTTTTTCAATATGATTCCATAATCTTTAATTAGGTATAGATACGTGCTGTTGTGAGGGAATGTTTTTACCCTACAAAAATTTTTTAAGTTTCCGTACTTCACACTGGTATGCATTTCCTTGGCTGTCCTGTACAAAATATTGACTGAGTGCCATATGCTAAGTAAATGCTATTTCATTGTTTTGGACAACACCTAGGGAAGTGATGCATTTTTTTTTTTTATTGGAAGAAGAAGATAGGGCTATCTTTATATCTGGTAAAACTTGATCAGTTGATCTAAAGCCCTTTAGTTTCCTGACAAAAATGACTTGTGCCTTGATATTCAAAGAAAATCTTCCTGGTCATAGCCATTGATTTATTGGTATAAATAGGTTATTTCCATTCTTGTTTCTTCAAAGCCAATCCTAAGCATCAAACTGAACTCTGTTATGTGATGAAAATAACAATGACAATTATGATAAAAGCAAAATGTTAGTGTAGTTTTTTGTTTCTCTGAGTTCTGATCTTCTGTGCACTTAGGGCCTAGAGGAAGGTGTTTAAGTATTTTTATGGAAGTTTTCGATCTAATGAAACTATAAAGTAAAAACGCCATAACCATAAGGTTTGTGTTATATTAACTTCTCCCTTACCAAAAGTCAATACTTGGGTAATTGGTTGTTTGAATTGCTACGAATTTCCTCAATCACTATTTTTCTAAGCTCTTAGGTAATCAATTTTACAGTTGACCTTTCAGCGAAGCATTCTTTTCTTTGAGAAGGTTTTTAATGATATCATTGATGCTGCTGCTTAATGGAAATATCTGTTAGATCAATGCAAAAGATTTTTGTCTGAATTCCTTCAACTTTGAATGTTTTATATATTTATAGATTATAGGTTTGAAAACTTGAAGGCGTCAGCTCGAATCATGACACGATACTATTCATTCTCTTGGAATAAATTATATACATGAAACAAACATTTAGTTTACCGAAAATTCCAGGTGAAGGTGGAAAAAAAGAAGAAAACAGTGAAAAGTTTTGTCTTTCTTAATTTCTTTACATTGTAAAAAGGTCTCAACAGAGGGCTTCAACCATATTGAATCTTTAAATTAACCAGAGGATGTCAGTACTTGATGAATTGGTAAAATGATAATTTGGGGGCTAATAGGGACCCAATTGTCTAGCTGATAATATTACTTGTTGCTCTGACTCTGTCAAGCGCAAAGCTTTTGCAGTTAAGAGCTCTTTGCTGCTTATGGATTTAGCTTCTAAATCAATTCTTAAGGAATGCCTCCAAAGACTCTAAGCAAGTTTTCCATCTTAAGTACATTTGAGGACATGCACCAGTGTGTGCACATGATTTACTGCAATAAAATGCACCAAACCTTTTAGAAATCTTTAGGGTACATCTTAATTTTTGGACAGATATGGCCTTACTCTATTTTATGACTCATATAAACGTTGATGTCTTTTATTTAAATTCTATAATTTATGCTTTTCTTTTATCTTATTTTACATTTGAGGAACTTTTCAAGCTGATGTACCTTTTTTGCATTCCTTTTACCACACCAGTTTGATGTATTGTTGTTGTATGGTGCTCTTGATTAAACAATACATGCTTTCAGCTCTCTTGTTACCTCTCAAGTTGGGGTATTGATGTGATTTTGTTGTGATTTACCAGCTAAATGGTTTACCATATTTAGCCATTTGCTACTAAAATGCCTATCCTAGCTGTTAGGACTGAGAAAAAAAGTGAGAAAATCAATTCAAAATCATAGTGTTCGGTTTGGTTTTCTTCTTATTCAGTTTTGATATTAAAATGTTTCAATTGGGTTTGATTTGGTTTTCGGATCATGAAGTGAAAAAACCAAAAATAGTCATACCAAACCGAATTATATTTTTTTTATTAGTTTTTCTATAATCTTAAAACTTTTATAAAGTAAAATAATTATTTTGTATCCAAATTTATTTAAATATATTAACAATAATAGAAACATTGTTAAAAAATTTTAAAAATTTCATAATGTGCTTGTTGAATCTTTACCAGGACGACAGAGACAAATGTCAAGCATGCAATTTTGCCCAGTTACAGCATGCGGCCGGGACTAGCATCCCTTCTTTCCGGAAGGCAAGAGCCTTCATTGATGATTGGATGGAGGGCTAACTTGGCATCTCTCTTATTCAAACGTGGAAATTAGGGGAACCAAATTACAGTTGTGGACTTGATATTCAACTGATGCTGCTGAAGCTAGGATTCTATGAATTTGTTTTCCATTGCTATTATATTAGTGAATAGTGATGCCGTATTTGGAATTATCTTCGGTATTTTGTTTCATCATGGTGCTGTACTTATTGTTGCAGTCCTAAAACAACTGTTGAAACACAGATATAGTTGAAATGGCAGTGCCTTTTGAGTCTTTGTGGTACGTGGGATTGCATTTATGCGCACGCCTTGGGGTGCATGCGGATAAGAACCAAGAGCAGCCTGGGATTATTGAGAAATTGGTACGAGTGTTCTGTAACCAATCTATTTCTTGGATTTATTTTATCCATGTTTACCTGGAAATGAAACATAAAAGCAGTAAAGGCAGAGGAGATCGTGGAGCTCTTTCATCCTTCTCCCTTGTGTTTCCTGCATTTTGTTTAAGGATGGGAAATGGGAGATGCCCAAGCCCTAACCATGCTCTGCGCATGGAAGAAAGAATGCGCTTTCTTTTATGTGGGCGCATTGACAATAAAGTCAATGTGTAAACATTGAGGTTCACTTCTGCCTATTGAAGGCAAAGAAGAAACCATTTAATTTCTTGTGGATTCGATGGCCAGCAATGTTTCAAGTGCTTGCTTTGGCATACACATCGGGGCACTTTTCTTGCTCTTGGAGCCTGGGGTTTTACTATTGATAATAACTTTAAGATAACCAAATTATGTATAATTGTTATGGGAGGTGGTGACATTGTTCGAATATGTAAATGGGCAGACAAAAATAAAAACATTGTGTAATAATATCAATTTTAAAGATAAAGATTTATTTATAGTTATGTTGTAGAGAATTTTTTAAATATGATTCGGTATTTTTTAATTTAATTTTTTCCTTGGGCAAATTAAAGGTGTATTTTTCGTAATGATTTGATGCATTTAAAATTTTATTTTTAAATTAAAATAAAACTTTTTATTTTTTTATTTTTGGCATTTTATACTATTATTATAAGGCTCGTAATCTTTATTTTTCTTTTTTCAACTAACAATAAGTCAATAATGTTACATTATTCTCTTCCATTAGTTTTACAACGGAGCCCATGTTTTGGTAGGCCAAATCCAAAACCCGAGGCCTTCTTTAGAATTCTGTTAGTTAAAAGACAGTTCCTCCGCCCGCATCCGCAACCCTGGCAAAGCATATATTACTCATTTACTCTCTCAGCTTTCACAAATTTCTCACTTCTTTAACTGCCCAGTCAAGTTGCAGCAACAACTGCTGTACCCCCTACTTTCAAAATATCTTCCCAACCCCACCATCCCAGAATTACAAAAAAAAAAAAAAGACAATTTCAAGTACCCGTTAATTCATTTCCAGATTCCTTGGTTTCTACTTCCGTTTGGGTATTGAAATTTTTTTATTTTGGATTATTGTTGCTGTTGTTGGTGGTTGTGACTTGAGACTGGCACTGATGGTTGGTGTTATTTGATTGTTTCGCCGCAATAGAAAAAGCATGGTGACTGTTAATAGTTTGATCACTAGTTGGATCGGTGACCTTCTCGCTTGCATGGGGTAAGTATTTGGTTTCTTTTTCTTAATGATTTCAATGTTTGTTTCTTTTTGGATAAGTTTTTTTGGATGAGTTTTTGGGTTTTCTTTTTCCTTTTTATTTTCACTGTTTATACTAAAAGCTCATTTTAAGGTGGTATAGACTTGACTTGTTTGAATGTTGACCCTTTTTTTTTTTCATATTATTGGACTAAGAATAGGAAGATTGTATGGTGCTTTTTTTCTACCTACAGTAGAAATGAGATTAATATTTTCCACTATATGATTGAGTGTCAAAATGGTACTTGTACTAGTGGTTGTGGCAGTTTAGCCCCAGTTTTTTACTCACGATTAGCAATTTGATAGAATATGAGATTACTAGGATCACAAACATGGTAAAGGGAAGGTCTTAATTTGGAGTTAGGGTGAAAACCCCGTTTTTTGAGGAAAGCATCAACCGAACGGTTAACTAGATTTTTTTTAATTTTTTTTTTGGGGGGGGGGGGGGTGAGGGGGAGATCCTGCTATTAGGATTTAGATACAATGACATGGCTGTTTATGCGCAACACTCTGTGAACTGTTTGATTGGATAGAACAAAATCCTGAGTTAGAAGACATGTGAGTCTCGTATGTGGTGGTGAACAAGGTTTTTTTTTTTTTTTGGGTGAAACTTAGTATAGTTTTCTTGGTTTTATTATTTTGTAAGGACGGAACTTTAGTACCATAAAAAGATGGTAATACTAAAGACATTTGTAGAGGGAAAAGTAGAAAATAGATAAAGCTTTACAGGTTAAATTACCTGTTACCGAAGCTAGTCCTGGCTCCCCACTTCACAACAAAACTGCCTCTAGTTGGTCAGTCTAGGAATTGTTGAAAGGGCCTAGTCTCTTTGACCAAACGAAACTTCCTATACTTGGGAAAATCCATATTCTGTCAAATCAATCTCCTATAAAGTAAAGTATCCCTGCTGTAAAGGGCAGTTGCTGCAGTACATGGTCTTTTCAAATTGACGTGTATAGCCAGATTTAGCTGCTTATGTATGCCAAGGCATTAATTCTATAATTGGGAAAGAAGGTTTCTTTTTCGCCTAGACTGAAAGGGAAAAGGTGTGTAAGTGGAACAAGGCATAATATGCCTTGCTCCTTACTTTTGTATATTTAGGCTTAAATATTCTGTAAAGAAAATTATAATGTAGTGCATTTTATGTATGTGGGAACGAACGTGCCCATTTTTCGCTGCTGGGAAACCAATTATAATACCATTTCTCTATGAAAAGTTTTCAGCTTTCAAATTGATAATATGGTTTTCTTCCATTTTGTTAGCCGATCTTTCAACTGTCTTCATTTCAATGATGGAAATCACACTTGTAAATACTAGTCAACTGGTCAAGCTGGCCAACAGACAGTGGTGGATACATGCTTGAAGGTGTGGTGTCGATATATACACCCCCAAAGATTGAAAAACAAGAAAATTTGAAGGAAAATTTTTTTTGGACACCCTCAAAATTTTTTCATGGACACTCTTTCCATGGATAAAATTGGTAAATCTGTTGACAGTTTTTTATATAGATTATAAGTGGGCATCTTTGAAAAAAAATCTTGGATCCGTCGTTGCTAACAGAAGTAGAGTTTATTCATTTATTGTATTTTCAACTATGATATCATTCTTCTTGGAGATATAGTTCACAAATTGCTTAAGAATGTAGCTTACAGAATGTTTCCTTGAAGTTAGATCGGTCCTATGGTGACATTGTTGATGCAATCCGAGCATAACTAGTGAGTCTCAGTGATATCTATTCCTGATAGATTAAAAGAAAAAGGGAACATGGAGCTTTCCACTGAATTTTTTTGTTGAAAATGTTAAAACCTTTTGCTGTGAGCTAAGTTCTGCTTCAGCTTCTTGCTAGACGTTTTATATAAATGTGTGTGGTTTAACCTGGTTTTTAACAGAGCAGTGGTTGTTTTGGCTGCTGCACTAAGCCTACACCGGTTATTGCTGTGGATGAGCCATCAAAAGGATTGAGAATTCAAGGGCGTGTAGTGAGGAAACCTAGCATTTCAGATGATTTTTGGAGCAACTGTACATATGATTTGGAAAACAGTGCTGTTCAATCTCAAATAAGCTTGTCTTCAATCGGTGCATCAAATCCGACTCTAAGTCAATGCAGTAGCAATGGTGGTGTAGGCAACCCATCTGATTTTGTAAATCAGGGCAAGTTTTACTTATTATACTCTTTATCATGTCCACAAACTATATGACACCGAGGACAGATAATTGAAATTTTACTCATGACATTGTTGTGAACTTTGAGTTTGTCAAAATTAAATTGTGCAGTTATATTTTTGTTAATCGCAGGTTTTATTGTTTGGAATCAGACCCGACTCGAATGGATGGGAAGTAGTAGGCCTAGGAATCATGCTCAACAAAGTAAAGAGCCCATATCAAGGTGTGTCACTCATTATTTTAACATTTTATGTTTCAACGTGATATGCTATCCAGGAAATTTATGGAGCAAAGTGTTGTTCATCTGTTAAAGTAGTTGCCCATTTATTAGATAGTTTCCTTTACCAACAAAAAGTTGTCTCGATTTAGTGACATTCAATGAGTCAAAGAAATGGTGTGAAATAAATATCAAGTCTTGCTAGCAGGTACCATACTCCCTTCTAATGAACGAGGCAATACTATACTTCGACTGGCACCAAATTCTGGACCACTCATTGAAAATAGAAGTACATTGAATACAGGTGAACTTTTGACATTAGCAGATTGTGTCCATTGGACAAATATAGGTGCTAATGCTATCAAGTTTTACTGCTTGAGAGTACCAAAAGCAAGCATGACATTTTTGGGTATAAAGTGCTAACTCCTAAAGTATGGAAATCTAGGGAGAAGCTGGCCAACTTATATAGAACATGATAGTAAGAACATGACAGCAGCTTCTTTGTGAATACATCACCCCATTCTGTTCCAGATTGTACTCAAAAAAATATAGCTGTCTGGCAAAAGCTTTTTTATGTGATGAATTCAGTGATAAGTGATGGGTATATAACACTGAGAAGTGAAGTCTTATGCTATGAGCAAGTAAGGTAAAGAGCGCATGTGTTAAGCTGTGAAGAAACGTTAGAGAGGCCGGAGAAAGGTCTAATTGAAAATGAAAAGTAATCTTTTAGTAGTTTGTGTTCATCCCACTTATGCTTAATTTCCCTAATCTTACATTGTTACAGTTGGAATGCAACTTATGAAAGTTTACAAGGGACGAGGAATCCATTCCCCCGGCCAATTCCTCTTTCTGTAAGTCCACTTTGCGTGTTGCTGGCTCTTAAGTACCTTGCCCTGCATTTATATTTGTTTTTGCTGCCTTCTAACCATGACTTAATTGGCAGCAAATGATTGATTTTCTGGTGGAAGTATGGGAGCAGGAGGGATTGTATGATTGAAGTCTATCAGAGAAAGAAAAGAGTTTCTGATTTTTACTTAATTAACAATTGTCCATCTTTATAATTTTGAACACTTAAGAGAAGTTGTATATAGCTGTGGGAAAAGGAAGAAACAAGATGATCAAAATACAGTTTTTATATCATTTGTATAATTTCATAATTGCTAAAGGGTATAAAAGGTTCTTAAACAAAAATTTTATAATCATTGAAGTTCTTATCATTGTATTACAATTTATTAAGTTTTCAAACATCTATTTTTATCAATTTAGTTTTTATTAAACAAACATTAATTAATCAACATTCATTTTCCTCTACTCGAGAGTTTAATTGGGGTGAAAATAAATTTCTAAAGGTTCAAACTGACTAAATAAAAAATTTAAAAATTAATTAATTGTAATAAAATGATAAAGATTTAAATGATTATAGAACTTTTTTAAGAGGTTTTTTTTATCTGTTTTTTCTTTTATCTCACCTTTTTTTTTTATTTTCTTCTTTTTTGCCAAGGTCAACCTTTGTTGAGTTTCTCCGATTACGATTTGAAGTAAATGGAGAATAGATAAGCGGGTGTTTGGAATCCTATGGTTAAGAAACTCTAGAGACGATAACCAAGAATATAGAAAGCCTTTTTTTATTCTTTTTTGTTAAATAGAGACACAAAGCATGGTGTCACCTTCAAGACTTGCAAAAACCAGCCTCTGGAAATAGTCTTTGGGATTGGCACATTTATATGCGCAAAGGAAAAGTTGACATAACCCTAATTGTGTGTTCACTAAATTTAGTGAAAATTTTGTGAAGAATCTTAAAAAATCTCAATCAATTAATCAAAGGTTAGTTTAATATTACTGATTTAGTTGAAAAAAATTTGACTGAAAAAGGTCCATAAAAATGTGATAAAAAATATTTTTAAAAATTTTAAAGTATTTGATATTGTTATGAAAAAATGTTTTTTGAGTAATTGAAATTTTTTTAAAAAATATGTATAAAATATTAAAAAGTATAGAGATGATGTAGTGAATTTTGTATTCCAAACATAATATTTTATGACAAAAACATCTTTTGAAAAGTTTTTTTATTTGTTTGATTGTAAATTAGATTTTTAAATTAAAAAATTACAAATTATTTTATTTAAGATTGAGATCGGATAAAAACAGTTTTTGAAAATAAAAACTATTTTCAATAACAATTTTAAACTAGGCGCAGCTCACCGACTGAGAAAACAGAGTTGTACAACGTTACTTGACACGATACGCGAGCAGGCGTTATTAGGAAAACAAGATAATCTAGAATTTTCCAGTTTAACTTTAGATGATTCTTTTTCATTTGTGTTCTGATTTAACGTATGGAATTTGAACTCAGGAATTGGCGTCCGGCTCAAAGACTTCTAGTTGGCCATATCAAGCAAATAGTAGTTGGATTCGTTTGCCCCAAAGAAAAAAAATAAGCAAAGAAAAAACCAGCTAAACTTGTACCCTCTGAATATGAAGCTGAAGCAGCCTCTTTAATGAAGATGTCCCAATAATGTGAACCAAGAAAACAAACATGAGGTGGTGGTTGTTGAATGCTAATGATACACATATTGATTCATCAGAATGTGTAGGCTGATGATGAAATGGGTTGGTCAGAACAATGGTTGTTGAATATTACGCGTCAGATCTTTGATGGTGGCTATCATCTTCTTTTACGACTAGAGAATAATATTATTGTTCATGACGCCGAAGGTTCAGCTTCACCTAATAGATCTTGATCGAATATAATAATATATTAGAATAATGGCTTTCACATTGACCTGACGACCACCATTTTCAGAAATGACCAAATGCATGCAAAAGATTAAATGAACCTTGAGAACTAATCACCTAATGATCTCACTCACATGAATGATGGTTTTTTTTTTTTTTTTTTCTCTCTCCTATGCTTTTGGCTCATTTTACATAGGATATGCATTTTGTATATGTTCTTTCATTTGTCGCTTTCTTCTTATTTCATAGCAATCTGCTTAATAAGACAAATTAAGAGTTACATGCATTCTAATTACAACCATGATTACATTAAGAAAAAATTTAGATGAAATTTTTTAAGTAAAATTTATAAATTTTTTTTTATTAAAAACGATTAAGTAAAAATTAAAATCGATAATTAAAAGTTTTTAATATATAAATAATATAAGTAAATTTTTAAAAATAAATTAATAAATTTTGATATATTTTTTAGATTGTTATTTTTAGGTAAAAATTTTAATAAAATTTTTATAGTTAAATAATACTGATCAAATTTAAATTAAATTGTAAAATATTTGTAATAATTTTTTATATATTATTTATCTTCTCGTTAAACTCTTTTAATCAATCAAATTTTAATTTAATCATTTTTATTAAAGAATTTCACAAAACTGAACTTAGAGAATTTAATGTAAAATTTATTTATACTAATATTTGCTTATGATGAGACTTTCAAAATATCAATAACAAAAAAAAAAAATATTTTTTTATATTTAAAATTATAAAAAATTAACTCTGTTCATTAAAATTAACTGATTCTAAATACTCTATTAACAGATCATAACGCACTTTGCTTATTTCAAATGAGAATGGCAGGGCAGTCGTCCCCACAACACCTGCTTTTCAACACCCGGGCTCTTGGAAAAGCAGGAGTTTCAAGTTCTGGTCCTTCAAATATATAGCTCTAAAAATCTCTTGCAGTACAGTGGAGAGCTAATATGTGGAACCTATGCCTAGTTTTACAATTTCATGGCAATATTACCATCTCAATATTACAATTTCATGCCAGTCCATTTGTGAAGAATACTTGAGAACGTAAAGGAAGATAAGTGATTGGGGAACCCAAAAGTTCAAAAAAGGAATTTCTTTTAGAAAAAGTGAGAGAAATTTAATCCTTGAGTAGATTAAATTCATGAATGTATCAATGAAAAAGAAATATTTTCATTTAACAGCAATTAACATAAAAAAAAGATTATTATATTTTTATCTTCAAAATACTTGCAAATTGTATACATATATATATGCTTAATATATCTATATATAATATATATTGAAATTTTTATATAGTATATATTTTGATAAATAAATAAAGATGTTCAAAATATATTCAAGATCATATATATTAAAATAAAAAAATGTGAATAAATTGAACTTAAACTTTAATTTAATTAATTTATAAATAATTATTTTTAAAAATACATATAACATGTTTAAAGTTTAAATTTCAATAGTCATTTTTCTTATTTTAAAATTACAACTTTTTTTTAATAGAAGAATATAATTAAATTCGTGGCTTGAAAGGTAAGGGAGGAATTTTTGAAAAAATCAACTCTAGAGGTGCATGAACACAAAGGATAAACATCACAACAACGATGACCTGTTATCCAACCCTTCCGCAGTACTTGCCAAGGACAGCAGGGATTATGGGAAGCCAACCAAACCTCTCACTTGGGAAAGGGCCATTTTCTAATTTTAGAATCACTTTAATTTTGTATGCCCTTTGAATATGTTGTTATCGTTACATCTTTTTCACCCCCCATGACTTCAACATTTTGATCAATTAAATTTAATCCAAATAAGATTTAGAATTTCACTAAAAATAGAAATAAGCTTTTGATTTTTTATTACATGGAATTAAAGTTATCAATTTGTATTTTGTTATTAAAATCTGTACATTACATAATTGTTTCATATTTTGTTAAAATTTTCTTGTTTGATTTATAGAGTTTATAAAATAATACTTAGTATTTGAATTTATTTAGATGATATGGATGATAAATATTTGAGAGATTGTTATTTTAATAATTATGAAAATTTAAAAATTGGAATTTATTCATTAATTTTAAAATTTTAATAAGTATAATTACAATGAAATGAAAATTCATAAATTTAATTTTAATTTTTTAATAAAATTTAAAATCTTAATTAAGTTTTTTTTTTAGCAAAATAAGAGGTGTAAATACTAATGGGGTGGCCAATAATTTGACTATAACTATGCTGGATTTCAATAATCTTAAATGTGCTCTGATTAGAAGAGAATATTTCATTTACAATTATTATAATACAATTAATTAATTATAATTTAAAATTATGTGAGATTTATAAAAATTTATGTAAAGCTCATATTTATAAATAATGAATTCTTGCATAATTTTTTATTGTGATGGAATTTATTATGTTATAATAAAAAAATTATAAGTGATCTACTCTCCGATTAAGATATCAAGCTTTAATCCACGAGTGACAAAGAGAATTCAGAGGAAAAGATTAGCAAGACAAAGATTACCTTTGGACTGAAATCTTTGAAAAAATCAAGCCCTCTGTAAGGGAAAATTATTTTTGCATGATCTTTTGGTACAGGACAAGATTGGATATATGCATGCATGTTAGACGTTAACTCTTGTATATACATTGAATCTTTCAGGGACCCCAAAAATAATTAGGAAAAACACGTTCAACTCAAAAAATAAAATAAAATAAAAGTAAAAGAACAAATTTAATTCTCAAAAGGATATTGAGATTGCTTGAATTTGTGTGATTGTGTGTCTTCAACAGATTCATTTGACCATGTTCTCTACCATTTCACATGTTTTTATTTTTTATTTCGGAATTAAATTTGGTTGGGATGTATATACCTAATTGGTTGAATATAAATTAGTTAATTTATAAGACCAAATGTGCGTTTCAACTGATAGATGCCCTTCAACAAAAAAATACAGGTAATTAAAAAACGTGTCTTACTTTAACATTTGGGTTATGCAGGCATCATTGAATGCAAAGTTTTTATTGGGTTTGGCAGGAAATATATAGAAAGGGTCTAAAGTAGATAGAAACAAAGAAAAAAGAATGAAAGTAAGGAAAAAAAATTGTCAACATTTTGCAAATTCAGTATTTCTCTCCATGAATCAAGATAAAGGCAAGTAGAATGCTTGATTTGTCCAAAGTAATCCATAAATATTGAAAATTTGTATAGATTTGTTAGACTTGAATTTACACGTATAAATCAATTGGAGAGGTTTTTTTTTTTTCTTTTTTTTTTTTTTTACAATCATCGATTATGGAGTTTAAACACTTTACGTTTGAATAAAAATCGGACGCTTTAAATCAATCCTCCGTGGAATTGGATTAGTTATTAGCTGCATGCTTGCATGATTGATCCACTGAAAAAAAATCTTTGATTAGCTCAGTAATGAACTGGCGTGATTGGCTCTGACATTGAGGGATCAGATATTATCAGAGATAAACCACAGTACTGAGAGACAGCAACTTGCTATAGAAAATCATGTAGTCTTTCTGAAACAAGATGATGGAGTGATACTGGAAATTGGAAAGTGAAGTGAATGAAATGACTAAATTTTTTTTTTTTATTATTAGTACTAGTATAACAGTTCAAGTTTATTATATTATTCCTGCAGGGAGGGACCAATACTGTCTAGAAACATGCATTTGGGACAAATCTACTGGTACATGATTCCATTGAGAATAATTTATGAAGCAACATATCAGCAACAGAAAGCTGATGAGAAAGATTTCAATGGACCATGCTCACACGAGGATTGCATCTTAATAAAAAAAAAGTTACATATATGGATCTGAAAACAAATATTTTAACTAATTTAGATGGATAAAGTGTTTTTTTTTACAAGCGATTTGGGATTGTATAATAAGGGAAAGATTCTCCCATAACATAAATTTTAATCCTAACATTTTAAGATTTGAATTCAAGATTTGTAAATTTGACAATAATAATATGAGAATTAAAACAAAAGGACTGAAAGAAAAAGTACACTGTACTTTGAAGAGAATATAGAACATAGAGTATTACATATTTTGACATATAGTATTAATTATCCCAAAAAAATTCACGTAGTATTGGTGTTATGGAGACTTTTTTTTTTTTTTTAAAGTACTGTCAATTTATATGTGGAAAGAAAAAGGAGCAATGATGATGACAAAGAAGTGAGGAAATATGAATGTTGCACTTGCACAGCAAATGTTGAAAGACTTGCTAAAAAAAGTCACTGTCAAATGAGACATTTTTGAATCTTTTGACATTTATTTCCAAGAAAAATATTGATACTGAATTGAAATATTTAGGATCTTTATTATCATAACAGTTTTGAAACTATTAAATGTAAAATATTTTAAAATTAAAAAAATAAAAAAAAGTCATCATTAATTTATTTTAAGGTATGATTAATCATTTAAAAATTTATTTTTTTAATAAAATTATAAAAGTAGATTTAAAGTTTATCAACAAGATAAATTTCGATTTACGAAAATCAGATTGGGTTTGAGAGTCGGTTACGTGTGAAAAAAAATTAGCACTCTATAACACTCATAAATTGGTACCATTTAATCGTGCACTATTTTCGGTATTTGATGGAATGGTTTCGATTTAAAATTTAATACTAATTTCTTTCATTTAAAAATAATTTTTTGTTAAAATTCTTTACTTAGGATTACTAAGGAAATCTTTCAATTAAAGAATTATCTTAAAATTCTTCAACATCTAAGTAAAATTTAGAATAACTTTTTTCGCTTAAGATTTAACATAATATTCTTTAAAATAAAAATAACACTATTTGTAGAAAACAATTGTTAGTTACTTTTCAATATCTAGGCAGAGTATCAAGAATTATTTCTTTTAGAATATTATTTTTGTCTTATTTTATAATATCATAATTTTAAAAGTAAGTAAATTAAAAAAATATTTTGTGCAAAAAAACAAATGATGGTATTATCAGATAACAAGTAAAAATTAAAAATAAAAAAAATGCAAACGAGCGCAAACAATAATAAATAAATGCATGTAAACCAATAGATATCGTGTATGATGATGAAATGCAAATTTAAAAATTGAATTTTTAAATATAATGAGACTACTTTTTACTCCCCAACATCTAAGCGGAACTTAAGTGCGACTATTTATTTTTAAGATCCCATTACATTTTGTTCTTTTTTATTAAAGCATATCATTTTATTGTTAAAGCAAATTAAGGACTAATGTGAAAAAATTAATGGAATAAAGTTTCCTAAATGCCTCATCGTCTAGCTGGCATTAGAAAATAAATTACTTCATTTAAGATTTTCGTATGTATCCTTAAAGTTTCGAAATAGTTTTGAATAGAGATTTAGGTCGAAGTTTTAAGACTTCCATGATTTTTGGGTAATGATTCGAGATTGTGTGCTAAATTTAGGGTTTTTAGAATTTTGGATTTTAAGTTTTAGATTTTAGGGTTTGAAATTTTAAAGTTTAAAGAAAACGCGAACATCTTCGAAAATTTCTAACATTTAAGTGAATTTTTTAAGTAAGTTCGATTTTTATGGTTTTCAAAAAAACTATTTAAAAATTTTTTTAATAAAAATTTATTATTAATAATATTATTAATTTATTATTTATTATCTTTTTATACTTTTTAATTTTAATTCTTTTATAATAATTTTTCAACATATAGGCGAAATTATTTTTAGAAGTATGTTTTTATTCCCTCTAAAATCTAGGCAGGAAAAATAATAAAAAAATTATTAATCAATTATTATTATTTTTTAGATTATTATTATTATTATTATTATTTTAGCATTTTTAATATTCTTTTTAGTTATCATCCTACTTTATTTTCATTATTATTATTATTAAAAATAATAAAATATTCTAATAAATTTTAAAATTTTATCAGGCATAAATATTAATAATAAAGCTCATAATAACAAAAATAATAATATATAAAAAAATTCAAAAATTAAAAAAAAAAACCTGAACTGGATCGATCAACGTCAGTTTGATCGACTCGATGGTTCGAAGGTTCGAATCGGTTCATTGGCAGTTCGTCTGGACTGGTTAAAGGTTGCTGGTTACTGGGTCAGTTTGCCCGGATCTTGGGTTGGTTCCGAGTCCACGCGTGGATCCTCTCTATGCCTGAAACCACGTCATTTTGCTTCTTTGTTTTCCTATACAAAATGAACTTTTTTTTTAGTTCATTTAACCTTTCCTCTAGAAAAAAAAAGTTTCCAGCTTCAAAAATTCCCTTTAGCTTAGTCGAAGTCCAGTGTCGTACTCTATTTGGATTGTCGTCGGTGATCGTCGCCGGTGATCAAAAATTTTTAAAATTCACTGAAAAGTTTCTTTCGACATTCTGAGCTCAAATTCATTGTCCTTTTCATAATAAATAATCTCGATCGAAATAGATCGGGGTTTGAAGTTTTTTACGTTTTTTTCTTTTTAAGACTAACTGATGATCTCTTTTTTTTGTTGCAAGAGGCTTTGGCGCTGAGGTTTCTCACAGTTTAGGCGAGAACTGTGTAGCTTTGTTTTTGTTTCTCTATTTGGGTGTTTGGGAACAGTTTGTTTTTTGTTTAGGTTAGAGGTAGTATTGTGGGGTGCGTGGGGGCTTAGCATTTAGGTGTAAAAGGGTGCTCGTTCCTAGGGTGGGTCTTCCAGCTGAGAGTGGGGTTGTTCTCTGGTAGAGGCTAGATGAGGTGGCCAAGGTTGAGTTTCTAGAGCTTGGGGGTTTTTGGTGTGTTCTAGTAAGTAGAGGGCAGGGTGTCTGAGCTTGGGGGTTTTTAGTAGGGGTGGAATGAATGGGTTTCTGGGCGTCCAAAGATGTGCCTAAGAGGAGAAAGTTTGGAAGGGAAAGTAGCTAGAAGCTTTAGGAGCTGGGTGAAGTAGGGTGGCTGCAAAGGTAGGCTATAGGTTGGCTGGTCGGGAGGCTGCAGGGCGGCTGGTGCTAGGCATCAGCCCCCTACTCATTTTTTATTTTTTTTGTATTTTTTAAAAAATTAATTAGTTAATTTTTAATAAATTATTATTAATATCTAATAAATAAAAGGGAAAAACAACAACAATTGGCTCGAGCCCGAAGAAGAAATCAGGCCTTGGCCCATGAGTTCGATAAAGCTCGAACATTTAAACTAAGATTCGAATAAAATTGGTGTCTACAGTTGTTCCTCTTGTACATTGCTGAAAATTAGAAATAGGACAAAGACAAAGACAACAATTTATTCAAAAAAAATTGAAGATTTTTTTCAAAAGTTTTTTTTATTTTTTTATTTTGTAAGACAACGATCAAGATGACGCCATGAGTCAAAAAATAAAAAATAATCAGGATAACATCATAAATAAAGAATCGATTAGGACAATACCGCAAGTTTAATAGTAAAAAAAAGACTGGGACAACACCGTAAGTCGAAATTATGGAATTGACTGAGACAATACTACAAGTCGAAAAATAAAAAAAACGATCGGGACAACATCGTAAGTTAAAATTATGAAATCGATCGGGACAGCATCACAACTCAAGAAGTAAAGAAAACAATCAGGATAACACCGTAAGTCAAAATTATGGAATCGATCAGGATAACACCGTAAATCGAAATTATGGAATTAACCAGGATGACAACGCAAGTCGAGAAGTAAAAAAAATGATTGGGACAACACCGCAAGTCAAATTTATGAAATCGATCGGGACAACACCATGAGTCAAAAAATAAAGAAAACGACTGGAACAACATTGTAAGTCAAAGTTATGAAATCAACCGGGACAACACCGCAAGTCAAAATTAAGAATTGACCAAGATAACACCGTAATTCAAAAAGTAAAAAATCGATCAGGACAACACCGCGAGTTAAAAAATAAAGAAAAAGATTGTGAGAACACCGTAAGTCAAAATTATGGAATCGATCGAGATAATACCATAAGTCAAAATTAAGAATTGATCGAGATAACACAACAAGTCAAAATTAAAGAATCGATCGGGATAACATCACAAATCAAAATTATACCTGGAGGTCTTAAAAATTATGCCAAGAGGTTTTAAAAAGCATGCCTAGAGGTCTTAAAAATTTTAAAATTTTTGAATGTCTTTCCAATCAGAGGTAATTGAACTTTGAAAATTTAAAAATCTTTTTGAAAATGGCTTTCCCCCAATCAGAGTTGATAAATGTAATCATGATACAAATGTTTATCATCATCAAATGATGCTAATGGCAATGTCGATGTGAACACAAATGTCGATGCAAATGCAAGAATGCGAATGCGAATGCTTGATACAAATACATTTGACAATAACAATGTTCTTTTCATGTAAATGCTCCTACAAATACCTTTTTCTAGGATGCAGATGCCATGATGCAAATATAAATTTTTCTTATAGTGCAAATGCAAATATCTTATACAAGTGCAAATGCAAATGATGCAAATGCGAATGTCTTTCTTGTGGTGTAGATGCAAGTGATACAAATGCAAATGTCCTTTTCATGATGCACAAGCAGGTGATGTAATTACGAATATCTCTTTTTTATTTTTTTTATTTGCAAGTCAAATGTCTTTCTCATAATACAAGTGACGCAAATGCAAGATTTTTCAAAAGGTTTAGCATCAAGAATTTGTTATTTTGGATAGAACCTTGAAACTCTAAAACTTTTTTGGAGCCAAATAAATTGGGTTTAAATTTCATTGAAGGTCAGTTAAATTGGGCTTAAAACTTCATTTGGGGCTAGATAAACTAAGTTTAAAACTTCATTAATGGCCAGATAAATTGGGCTTAAAATTTTCTTAAGGGCTAGCTAAACTAGGCTTAAAACTTCATTGATGACTAGATAAACTGGGCTTAAATTTTCTTCAAAGGCCAGATAAACTGAGCTTAAAGATTGAAGGCCAAATAAAAGGGCTTAAAATTTTCTTGAGGGCCAGCTAAATTGGGTTTAAAACTTTATTGATAGCCAGATAAATTGGGCTTAAATTTTATGTAGATTTGAATTTTTCTTAAGAATTGATAATTTATATTAAAAATGAAAAAAATGAAAAATCTCTTTCAATGAATTGGTTGATTTAGCACCCAAAGATTCCTGCTAATTCAAAAATTTAACACTTAAAAGTGATAAAAGGGATATATACTTTTCAGCTAATTCGAACTTATATGCCAACTAATATGGGTTTACGTGCCAATTATATTGGGCTTAACTTTTTATTGGTGCTAATTAAATTGAGCTTAAACTTTATTGGTGCTAGATAATTTGGGCTTACGTGTCAATTAAATTAGGCTTAAAATTTCATTAATGGCCAGATAAACTGAACTTAAAATTTCATTGATGATCAGATAAACTGGCTTAAATTTTCTTTGAATTTGGCAATCCTTATAAAAAATGAAAGAGGTGGGAATTTTTTTTTCAAATGGATGTAATGGTTCTGTAGATAGAGATTTTTATTTATTCAAAAGGTTTCAACACTTGAAGGGAGTAAAAAAGGCATATAATTTTTCATACAAGCTCACAGATGAAACATAAGCTTTTGTGAAAACATGAATTCCTTGAAAATCAAATATATTCAATATTTTTTTTAGTCTCCCAATACGACATTTTGATATATGTCAAGATCAGCTGTAAGGGCTTGAGATTTTAAAAGGTTATTTGAGAAAAAACAACAATTAAGATTTTTGAAATCAACCAATTTCAAACTTCTGTGATTTTGATATTTCAAATCTTTCAAAAAAGTGTGATTTTATCTTTGTTCAGCATCTACCATATTCAACATCAAGAATGGCATTTCAAGGTTTAAAATTAGGCTTAATGGCATTTCAAAAAGGAGTGGCTTTATCTGACCATTAATGAAGTTTTTAATAAATTATTATTAATATCTAATAAATAAACAATAATAACAGTGGGCTCAGACCCAAAAAAAAAAATCGAGTCTTGACTCATGAATTTGATAAAATTCAAACATTTAAATCAAAATCCAAATAAAATTGATGTATACACTTATCTTGCCAATTGCCATATTTACCATGTTATGATTGGGAAGATAGCAACAGAAAGAGAAGAGATGATCAGATTCAATGGTTCACGCATATTCCATCTTTATTTTTCCTTTTTACAGTATAATTATCACCCCTTGTTTCTGGACTCACATTTTCAATTTCTTTTCCCCTTTCAATTTCAGCCCATTCCAAGTTATGGGACCAACATATCATCCCATTGATGCCAACAACTCAAATTCAACGCATTTTTTTCATTACTTCAAGGCTACTAAACACCATCAAATCCAATGCATGCATCTCTCTTTCTCTTTCTCCATCATTTTTTAAGTTGATTTCTCAATTTTGAACGCATGATTTTTATAGCCAACTGAAATATTATTTAATTTTTTGTTCTAGTTTTCTTCGTGTCGAAGAAGGAACTAAAACTCGGAAAAGAGAAGGTTTGGCACAGTGCAGAGCTATGGGTGAAAGGAGACCATTACCCTATGCCTATGGTCTGGCTAAAACCATATCCATTGTGATTGTGATGCGCCACGAAGATCTGATTAAATCAAATAATTAATCACCACGTGTCTTTATCAAATATAAATGCAAAAAGATTGGAGTTTTGGACAACAAAATTATAGAGACTAAGGATTGGAGTTTTGGACAACAAAATTTTATTAAAATTCACGCATAAAACTAAATAACGACTTTAAGCAAGGGAAGGGCCACTCAAAGTGTTGTACGTGGCCAGCTACGTATCACTTGAAAAACTTGGCTTGAATGTCGTTGTGGTTAGGCTTTTTGGCCTTTGTAGCAATTTTTATTTGGTCTATCCACTACGATATTTACTTGAAAATTAGGTACATATGACCAATATTTAATGTAATTTAATGAGATTCATTGTTTTAATTTAGAAGATCAAAATATCTTTGAATTTCTTCAAATTATCCCACAAATGTTAAATATTTTGTGAAATTTTCATGTGGCAGACCAACTTAAGCAATTTTCTTTCTATTCAAGTAAAACAAAAATTTTTTTAATTAATATAAATAAAAATGTTGATAATTCTATATGATATATAAATAACTTGAAAATATTAATCAAATATCACATACACATACGTATATGTTGATTGGATTAACTGTGTTAGATTTTTTTTTTTTTGAAATAACCATGTTAAAATTTTGATTAGGCATAATACATAATTTAAAATTTTCAAAAAGCAAAGTGTATTTTTTTCTTTTCGATACTAATTAGGGTATTTTTATCAAAATTTAGATACCAAATATATAATAAACTTTAATAATTATAATATGCACATCTCCAAGTGGAGCATGCACATTCTCAACAAACCTATTAATTATGAGTAAAATACTATATATCCAGTAGTTCACCTTCAGTTTCTTTTTTGTTTGGCCAAACAGAGATAATAAAAATAAAACAATGTGAACCCAGTATCTTAAGTACAATTCATGAAGTTTCTCATAAAAATGATTAAAAAAAAACATGAAATTTTGGAAATCAAAAGCGGGAAGTTAAATAGAGCTTGTTAAATAGAACATCGATTATACAAAATTTTGTGTGTACATATTTTTTAATTAAATTATTAATTAAAATTTATAATAAATTTATTGATTTTTATTTAATATTTTATATTAAATTTTATCTTGTTAATAAACTGTAATTAAGTTTTGCCCTATTTAAATTATCTTAACATGTTGAAAACAATAAATGATGAAGGAATTATTATTATTATATCTCAATCTTTTGCTTTGATTTAATCTCTTCCTCAAGTGATTTTAAGAGTGTAGTGCTTCACATCCTGATGCTCATTTAAGATTTTATTTTTGAAAACTTTAGTGAAGATGAAAAAATTATTATTATTAAATAAAAGAATTACAACGGTTAAAAATCAAATTCTATGAGAAATTATTATTTTTAAAAATGAGTGAATCATTAGCTTAAACATCATGTTAAATTGTTCATGACAAACAATTATATCACTAACAGCGATTCGTGATTTTAATTTTTTAAAACAAATAAAAAAAAAAAAAAAACCACGCCGTGTTTATCCATTTCCGCACAGAAAAAACGAGGAAATCGAACACTGCCGTTGCCTTTGCATCATGTTAGTAGATCAGAAGTTGCCAAATGGACAATGTCTATCTTGTGATATAAAAAGATTATTATTAAAAAAAAAAAAACACTGAAACCAATTAAGCCGAAATTTCATATTTCCAGAGTCTTCAATTCAATGATTCTAATCCACCTCTTTAAAACCAACCTCCCCCCCTATGTCCAATTTGTCAAATCTCATCTTCATTTCCGGCCATACATTGGACCTACTTAAAATAAATTCACAAATCATGACCCCCTACCTCTAATTGAGAAAAAAAAAAGGTAATCAAATTCATTGTACATCATTTGGCATTTGTCCAAGAGAAGAGAACCCACAGGCTCATGAATTTTCATTTTACTACCACAATTTGCCTACGGGCCCCTCTTTCTTTGTTTAATATATTTTTTAATTTTGTTGTCGCCAATTTTGGATTTTTCTCTTTCTTTTTATTTTGTTTTTGCCGCAAGTCAACCCAACACAACCATGACTCTCTCTTCTTTGTTGGTAAATGAGCTCAAAGAGTCGGCCGAATTTGACTGGTGTTGGGCAATTTCGAGGCAGCTTCGTCAAATCTTCAACTAACTATTGATAGAATTTTGGGTTTAATTCTATTAACGTTAAGCAAAGAAAAATCCAACATTGAATTTATTGGAATGTTGAAATTTTCTTTTTTTTTTTTCACAAATGAAAAAAAAAAGAAAAAACTTAACTAGTTAACAACTTTAGCATAACCCTTTAATGGTTCTTATTATATACTACTATAAGATTTTATTACATCTCATAAGAGGATAAATTAAAGAAGAAATCAAAATAGAAATAGATAATAATTCAGAGGAATTCAAAATTATTTATTATAGCTAATAACTTGCACATGAATAATGGTACATTTTGATTGCTTCATTGAACGATTTAAATACATACTAGTATATCAATTAAATAATTTCATTATTTACTATTATATGAACATATTGAACACCTGTGCATAGCATAAATTTAAATTCATTTATGAGGGTTTTAAATATTTAAAGTACATATATAAGATAGTAATAATTTGAAAAAAAATTATTAATTTCAAGGTTAAAAATCTAAGTTAACATAAGTTTTTTGTAACTATTAAAGCACAGTAAATAACATATTCCAAAATTTGCTTTCACTAAAATTGTTTTAATCACAAAATTTGAATTTAAATGGTTTATTAATCAATAATTTTGAGATTAAATATTTCGAATTTAAATTTTAATTATAATTAAAAAATTGAAATGTGAAGATAAAAGGATAAAAATTAAAGCATCATTTCTGATTTCAAATTATCTGTTAACCTGCTCTTATCCAAATCAATTTAATAAATGAATTGACTTGTTAAGCTACACTTAGTCAATCATTGGTGTGATATCTTCCTAAATTGTAAATCCCATAACAAAATTATGGAAGGAATTGCTCTAATTATGAATCTAATTATGGTGCTACTTTAATTATGTAAGGAAATTGATAAGACAGAAAATAATCTTTTTTTTTTTGTGTGTCAAAAAATGGTTGGACCATAGAAAAGGTGTCAAAAGTAATTATTTTTTTGGGTCTTCTCGGTGCATTCCAAAATTAATTCCAATAATCTAAAATCATGAATTACTTGACAGAGGTAACTTCTTTTCCTTTGTTACTAACATCAATGAAATATCTTATTAAAATGGATATTTAAAAGTTATAGATTTGAAAGAATTTGTGTTTTTAATATTTTTTTTAATTAAGTATAAAAGGTAAAAAATTTAAGAGAAGATTTAAAATTAAAAAAAAAATCAATGAAACAACTTTTTTTTTTTTTTATCTAAATGATCTTATTAAAAAAAGTTTAAGGTATATGAATAAAATTTTAAGCTACAAGTTGACTGAAAGAAAAAGAAAGTGGTGGGAGAGAATTATTATGTAATTCAATAGATCCATGTATGTATATATAAAATAGTGCATAACTATTTTTGGACCGACCTAATTTCACCCTACTTTTACTGGTTTTGAGCTTTAATTTATGAAAGAGGGCCTTTAATTTGTTAAGTGGTTGATGAACAGAAGCAATTGACAAAACCTTTTTAATTAATTAATTAATTCAATTTGCCATTGTTAAATTCTCTAATTCTCCTTATTTGACCTCGATTAGTGCCCAAAAATGAAAAAAAGATTCCTTAATCTTGCCACAAAATCCCTAGTTTATTCTTTATACCAAATGCTAATCCAGAGTCCAAACACTAGTTGCTAAAAATAATTAATTCCTTGATAAAGTATCATTAGCTTTTTCTTGCTTGTTAAATGCTAATCCAATGGGACAAAGCAATCCTTTCAATCCCCTTTTTTTTAGATCAAATTGGTTTATTATGAAAGAGGTAATAAATCTTAAAAAATGGAAAAGAAAACAGTGTAGCTGGATTTCCAAATTCCCAAGCACCCTTAGTTGGGAAACTTTGGAGAATGCATGACCTTTGGGACTAAATACACTTAATCTAAGATAATAAAAGCACACACTTGTCCAACTTGTTCTTTAACAATCAAACTGTCATTTCCCCACTTTTTTTTTTTTTTCTTTTCCTTCAAACCCATTTTTTCTTTTTCATTTAATAAGCTGAGAAAGAAATTATTGTTTTTCTTTTTATTATTTTTCTTTACACAACACTTTGCTTAATAAATATTTCCATTTATCCAACTAATAAATAAGAGTAATGATGTAATGGTGTTCTTTACTAAAAATCAATCATAAAAATGATTTATGATACCATTATCATAATTATAAGAAATAAACACTTAACTTGATATCTATTAAATTTAAATCACATAAAATAATATTTCAACATCAAAATTAAATTATAAATTAATTTAGATTAAATAATTCTTAATTTTAATTAAAAAAAACTACTATTAAAATTTTGCATTTTTTCTTACAAATAAAGTCATAATTGTATTAATAATTTAAAATTTAATTTTTTTTATTTCAAAGGCAAAAATAAATTGAAAAAAAATAAAAAAGGTTAGTAGCCGGTAACCGGGTGTTTGGTTGGACTAAAAAGAAAGAGAGAGAAAAGAGAGGAAAGGAAAGGAAAAGAATAAACAGGCTCTAAGGAAAGATACATTGCATGTAGCAGAAGTTGTCAGTTAATGTATCTGCAACAAAAACATAAAATTAAAATAATAATAATAATAATAATCGAAAATTCTCAACACGACATCTTTTTTCTTTTCTCCAACCAAATAAATAGAACTCTTATGTTCTGTTTTAGCTAACGCAAAACTATTCTTTTTCTTTTTCATCTCTCCTTTCTTACAATCTTTTATTTTTTTTGCCCTACTTGGTGGGGTTTCAGAATTCTTCCTTCTAAACAGCTTCTGATGCATTCAAGCTTTCAACGGTTATACTTGATCTGCGTTTTCCTAGCGTTTTCTCTTGTTGGGTGTTGCGTTTTGGGGTTGGAGGCTTCTCAGAAAGGTTTCTTCTTTGAGATTCAATCATGCCTGCTCTTGTTAATTACGGTGGTAAGCTTTTTTCCTTTTCTTTTCTTCTTTTTAGTGGGTGAAGATTGGCTTTGAATTTATAGATCTGTTTATAATTCTTAGATTGATGATATTATTAAGCTTTATATGGAGATCACGTGTAAGAATAGTCTTGTTGATATAGATATTAAGATACCCGTTTTTGGGTCTTTATGCCTGATCTAATAACGCACCAAAGAGACATGACTTTGATTTTGAAGTCATGGTTTTGTTGGTTTTAGCTACCGTTAGTTTTGAGCAAGAAATCGAAGACAAAGGATTTAGGAGTAATAGTTGTGTGAATATGTCTTGTGAGTATTGGATCCTTGAAGATTTGCATCAAAGTTGGGAGCTTTTACCAAAAATAATTTGTAAATTTTATTAAAAGAATGAAGCTTTATCTATTTATATGCCCCCCTTGGTTGTCTTTTGTATTATTATTTTTGGAAGGAAAAAAGATATTGTTGTGGGGATATGTCTTTCTGCTAACTTTTTTTGGAAATATTCTTTGGGTTGTTTTAGCTTATTGTAGTTCTTGTTTATTGGAATTTCAGGTGATGATGATTTCTATGCTGGGGGGTCTTTTTATACAAATTCCACAGACTTGGGTAGATTATGTTCAATCAGTTCCCAAGTGGATGTGTACTGCCCTCCTCGTAAAAGAGCTCGTATTAATGCCCCATTTTTCTTTGGGGAAACTGAGCTTGAGCAGAATAAGCAACCATCAATCGATGTCCTTCCTGATGAATGCCTTTTTGAGGTCTTCAAACGCCTTCCTGGGGGCAGAGAAAGGAGCTCCTGTGCTTGTGTCTCAAAGCACTGGCTTATGCTTCTGACCAGTATTCGTAAGGGCGAATATGAGTCATCAAAGGTGGTCAAGGAGAATATTGATTCGGTTTCTGATGATGTTGAGATGATCTCATCTGATGAAGATGATGGGCATCTTACTAGGTGCTTGGAAGGGAAGAAAGCATCTGACATGAGGCTTGCTGCCGTTGCTGTTGGAACAAGCGGTCATGGTGGGCTGGGAAAGCTTTCTATTAGGGGAAGCAGCTCTTCACATGGAGTAACTAATTTTGGGCTATCTGCGATAGCCCGAGGTTGCCCTTCTCTCAAGGCACTTTCTTTGTGGAATGTCCCACGTGTTGGAGATGAAGGTCTGTCTGAGATAGCTAGAGAATGCTATTTGTTGGAGAAGCTTGACCTTTGCCAGTGCCCTTCAGTTTCAAACAAGGGTTTGATTGCAATCGCTGAGAACTGCCCTAATTTGACCGCTTTGAGCATTGAATCTTGCCCAAAGATTGGTAATGATGGCCTCCAAGCTATCGGAAAGCTTTGTCCCAAGCTGCAGTCCATATCTATCAAGGACTGCCCTCTTGTTGGGGATCATGGAGTTTCGAGTCTGTTGTCATCCGGATCTTCTGTCCTTTCAAAGATTAAGCTTCAGGGTTTGAACATCACAGATTTTTCTCTTGCTGTGATTGGGCACTATGGCAAGTCTGTGACAAATCTAATGCTCAGTGGTCTACAAAATGTGAGCGAGAAGGGATTTTGGGTCATGGGTAATGCTCAGGGTTTGCAAAAGTTGGTTTCTTTGATGATTACTTCTTGCTGGGGGGTAACAGATGTGAGTCTTGAAGCCATGGGAAAGGGATGCGCAAACCTGAAGCAGATGTGCCTTCGCAAGTGTTGCTTTGTTTCTGATGATGGATTGGTGGCTTTTGCCAAGTCTGCAGGTTCTCTTGAGTGCCTGCAATTGGAAGAGTGCAACAGGGTCACACAATCCGGGATTATAGGCGTCGTCTCAAATTGTGGATTAAAATCTCTTACCTTAGTAAAGTGCTTGGGAATTAAGGATATATCCTTGGAAGCTCCTTTATCCTCCCCCTGCAATTCCCTTAAATCCTTGGCTGTTAGGAACTGCCCAGGTTTTGGGACTGCCAGCCTGGCCATGGTGGGAAAATTGTGCCCTCAGCTCCAGCATGTAGATCTGAGTGGGCTTTATGGCATCACTGATGCAGGTCTTCTGCCTCTTCTGGAGAGTTGTGAGGCAGGACTTGTGAAGGTGATTCTGAGTGGTTGCTTAAATTTGACTGATGAGGTAGTTTTGGCCTTGACCAGGCTACATAGCGGAACCCTCGAGTTGCTCAATCTTGATGGTTGCAGGAGGATTACTGATGCAAGTTTGGTGGCAATTGCGGACAGATGTGTTTTCCTCAGTGATCTGGATGTGTCAAGGTGTGCAATTAGCGATTCTGGTGTTGCTGCCTTGTCTCATGCAGAGCAATTCAATTTGCAAGTACTTTCTTTTTCAGGTTGTTCCGGAGTGTCAAACAAAAGCATGCCTTTCCTGAAAAAAATGGGCAAGACCCTGGTGGGGTTGAATCTCCAGCACTGCAATTCAATCAGCAGTCAAATTGTTGAGCTGATTGTAGAAAGCTTGTGGAGATGTGACATCCTTTTCTAATCAAAGATAGAAGGCTGTTGAGCCTGATCTGAACAACTAAATTTATGGCATAAAAGATGGTAGAAATATCAAACTCATAGTCAGCTCACACGGGTAGCAACATTCATTACAGTTTTTTGGTCCAACAAAGTGGTCATGCTGGTTACTCTATGACTTGGTGTTTTCCTGGGGCTTTGGCTCTTTGGTAGATGGCCTATCCATCCCTATTTTTTGCAGGCTTTCTTGATGCGGGAATGTCTGTTGCAACTATCAAGCCCCCAGTTACCGGAGGCAGTTTCATAGCCATGGTTCCTGGAGAATTCTGTCATTAAGTTATGGTTTTATGTTTCCACTCATGATCATCATAGCTTTTGGTTCTAATTTGCTGGATGTATCACTACTCGGTGTTTTAGCTTTGTCATACAGTTCTTTATTAGAATGCTTGACTAAGCTTTCTTTGTTTTCAGTCCTATGGAGTCTGTTGTTTGGGTCAGTCCATCTTTAGTTTTAAGCTTTTTTTTAAGGGTCTTCCAGTTTTTTAAACTTCTGCAGGGGTCCTTCTGTGTTCCTTTTGTTGGTGTCTTTATAGTGGTTGCTTTGAGCAGTTCTATGTTTGGGTGCCGCAGATTGTTAGGCTTTGGCTATGGCAGTGGATCCATCTCATCTGCCATAACAACCTTCATTTTGGTTGTTTTTTTCATCCAAGAGTCCTAGTCTTGTAGGCTTTTCCTTGTATGTGAATTGTACAACTGCAACTACTCTGTTATAATCAATGAAGCATCATATTCCCTTTTTCTTATTTCGCTTTATGATTAATGATTGTAGAACCATGCTGCAACTATGGAACAAATTTGGAGCTTGAACGTGGTGATGAATATCTGAATTTTCTTTAAACGATAAAATTTAAACTAATCTCTTTTGTTTTGGAAAGCTAATGTGACAAACTAGCAATTCCATCAAAAGCCAATCACAACTAAGAAACATCCTGATTATTCTGCAGTATGAAAGATTTGCCTCGTGAGGTTTTAACCTAAAAAACATTGTTAAGCCGTACCCATTTCTCAGACGGTAGATATGTATATAAAAAATTGTCCAGGCCTACCCTGCCCCCTTGTTGGGTTCGACTCCTCTCCACTCTCCTCTCTATTTTGTCCAAATAATGACTTCTGATTTACTTCACTGTCAAAGGAGGCTGTGCCTGTATAATTAATTTTATTATGTCTGTTTATTCCATCATAATCCAGACTTTGTTGGGAGGCGATTTGCTTTGAGATTTGAGAATACATGCTGCTACATATTATCCATTATCTATATTTTCCATTCCCAGATGGACAGTTGGATACCATATATAATAACGTAGTACTAGTATAATTCTTTCATTACCGTGTTCTATATTCTTCAATTATAATAGGCAAGTTTTATTTGAACAACTCTGATAAGATTTGCAGGGATAGTCTTAAACTTTGTTAAGCTTAAGCTTCTTTCATGATGATAGAAGAGTCCATTCTTTCACATTGATAATCCCGATAAGAGGATTAAAAATCAATTAAGTAGAAATGAATATTTAAATGTAACAATGACTCCCTTGAAATTTCTTACATCTCAACTTGCCAGCAGCGGATCCAAGGAAACGGAAGAAAGAAATATAACCCAAGAGTTTCAACTAGTGTTCAATAGAAGTGAGTTTTTGACTCTTTGGGTGGTAGCGGATTATTAATTGAGCTAATTGGAGCAGACAGATTGAGACACAGAGGTGTGGCAAAAATGCGTCAATCAAAAGGACAAAAAAATAAAAAGTGCTGTTGGATGGAGATAATGGAGAGGCAGTGTTCCAACTCTTCCCATGATTCCAAAGTTGCAGCGGTCAGTTCCTCAGCGTGGTCCATGGTTGCGGCTCGAGGGAGGTGCATATGCCAGCATCAAGAAAAGTATATTTTTTTGTTTGATTTCTTCCTTTGTTGAAGTCATGGGAAATGAACAAAGGAAAGAAGTCAAAGAGAGAGACATGGAAACTTGAATCAAAGTAAATATATTGCCAACTAATGTTCCTGGATACTGGAAGCAATCTTTTATCCGTGTATATATACAGTATATACTATATAATAAGAAATCGAAATCACTGTTTCAGAACCTTCGTTCTCGAGACCTGTAAACGGTATGACGATGTCGAGCTGATCACTCACTTTCGTCTTGAAAATTAGTTCCCTTTACACCGAAAGGATAGAAAATCTCATTCACAACAGTACCATAGCTGCACCAAGAATAATCATTTCATGCACTGTTTAAAAGAAAAACAAAATACAGTGAATATTTAGGCATTTGCATCTTATGAGAGACCATTTTTGTGCTTTAATTTGGATAGTTACTTAGTATGAATAAGGCCTCATATCACTATATCAGTAGGAAAAAGAGAAAAGGAATGTTACTGTTAGCTTTCCCCATTAATAATGAGAGATAGCAAGAGAGGCAGTGCATTAAAATTTATAATTTAGAGCTGCATTAATGTTTATGGCACTAGAAGTAGAATAAATATAGCAGATACAAATATCAGCACCGTTCGAAAGAGAAAGGGAGAGGGAGAGAGCGAGAGACAGCAGATTGCAATGAAAGAGCTTCCTAGTTTACAATATAAGGATGCTAATGCCTAAAAGTAATAGGGCGATCGAGATTCTACACCACGAAGTTATAAAATGTAAGCTGACAAGTTTAAGGCTATAACTTTATTTACATCAATCTTTACTCAAGGTTGGAAGAACTTATCTCCACATTTGCATTTCCAGGCCAGCAGATAATAGCTTTCATCACCTTGATATGTAGAACTTCGACCGTTTCTATGGTGGGGAGAAGCAACTAAAGCTGCCATGCAAGGTCTGCAACTGAAGCACCTGTTGACACACTTGGGAGGCCTTGAACCCAGAACCATTGTCTCTTGCTTGGAACTGTCATTAGCTGTTACTGCCAAAAAGTTATCCAGGAATAAATGCTACACCGATTAACAACACAACATAGAATCTTGCTGTGTAGAAATGATCAGCTTGAGTAAGTTTTAAATGCATGTCTTTTCTTTTTTTTTTTACCTGATCTGGAGGGGGAAAATGCAAGGTAAAAGATGACCATAACGCTGACTGCAATCTTTAGCTCAACTGGGTGGTGTTTGAACGAAGCCATCAGTCTTGTCTAGGAGTAGTAAAAAAGAGAAATATGAATTGCAGCAGCAGCAGCATAGAGTTTAGGCAGCTTGTTTTGATTGTTTCTCAAGGAAGGAATTGAGGAAAGACAAGTTAATATTAAATGCAAAGCGGGGAAGATGGGTTTTGCCTGTAAAAAGAAGCATCTCTCGTCACTCAAAGAAAAATACAATGCATCCCTGATCAGAATTTGAGAGGGTCCCATAGAATAACTTTAAAAAATTTTTGAAGTCTCTCCATCAGGAAATAGTTACTCTGTCTTCGTGTCTCGGTGAATTGACTGAAGTTACATCTTCTTTCATCTTTTGTAAGCTGACTTGACTCCCCTCTGCTATTTTTTTTTTTCAAATCGTTGAAACGAAACCTCTCTCTGATTTGAAGATTAAAGAAATATAAGTACTAAAACCCACCATTTTGCTTTGATTTATGGATTGTTTAATTCATGGTAACAGCAAATAAATGGATACATCGATCTAAATAGAAATGCTCCAATCCAAAATTATTTTCCTATATTCCGTGGTGAGACCAAGCCATGTCTTAGTAATAGCATTTAATTCGCATGGAAAGTGGAAAACCAAAATCTAAAAAAGCCTAAAACTAGAGGCTCAATTAAGGTCTCAAAGCCTCCCAAACTTGGGTTTGGCATGGATACAAATTAGGTCTTCGAGGAAAAGTCGGTGTCCCTCAACACAATTGGGCAGAAAAAGTCCTAATAACCTAATTAAGCTATACCTACGATCCAGGACCAGCTGACTCCATTGCTAATATGCTAAGAGACTGTACGTGGTTCCACTAAAAAATAATTCAGCTCATAGCCGAACATTAGGACCGCAATTTTATCACATACATCTTATGATTGATGTATATATGGATGAAGCAAATAATCTTTAAGAGAATATCATACAGCCGGATTTTGAAATTTATTAAATATCTCAAATTTTATTCGAATATTTGATTTAATAATTAATACATATATTTTTTTTAAACCGAGCTTTCTGTTAACTAAATCAAATCGGTGGAAAAAGCTGAGCTTTTGTTACAACACAAGAGCAAGTTAACAAAGTGGATGTCAGAAGGATGAAGGGCTTTAATTTATGGATTATTTATTCTACATTGGATCAAAGTACCAATACTACTTAATTCACACTGGCTTTCGGGAAAGGGTTCGAAAATACAACAAAATCTGAGTGTTGGCGCTGCCAATGTCACATACATGTCTTTTTAGGAAACAAAACACTAACAAAGTAGAGACCAGACCTCGCATATCTTCCGGACAACATCAAGTGACAAAAAGAAAATCAAATTCATTGTCATAGTTACTGACTAGCTCCATGTTTATATATATAATGAAGGGGAGTTTCAAAATACTTTAGTTACTGTTAAGAGATATATTGGTTGTTGAAATGGTTGATATTGATAAAAGATATGTAAACCGACTTCTTGTTAGGGGTTTCAAAAAAGGTTTTGTTGTTGTTAAATGTTATCTTAAATTTTTTTAAAAAATTATAGTTATAATCTAGTATTATATTTATATAATTATTAAATAATTAGTTAGCAACTTAAAATATAACTAAAAAATCAAATTTATATAATAAGACATGAATCTAAAATTTCAAAACCCTTCTCCTTACCACTAAGACAAAACTTGGTATCTCAATATCAAATTTGTGTGCATGTATGTATTTCTTGTTATACAACCGAACCGGTAAATTTTTTTTTATTATTGTAGTTAAATTAAGGAAGAAGCATGAATCCAAGATCTTCTAGTATCTATCTCAGTATTATTTTTGATGATTTTTTTTTTTTTTTTTTGCTTTTATTTTGGTTGCAAGTTAAAACCCAAAATGCCAGAAAAGTCAGAAGTGGCACAGATCTCCCTTAAATACTAAAGAATTCACAATATCAGAAGGCTATTTAATGATAGACATAGGAAAAAATGCAGACCACATGGCTGATACCTTCTGAAGGGTATTCTACAGGTAGCCCTGTTGGCTATAATAGTAATAGTCTAGTACAAGTTGCTTCTGCTAACTCCAAATGTTGCTTGTTTGACAAATGTTGGTCATAACCTTTTTTCAACGAGGGCAAATGGCGATTTCTAAGGAAAAACAAAGATAACAAAAAATTATGCAACCTGACTGACTTTCAAGTTTTGAAGATTCTCTTAAACATACCCGCCAACTGTTGCAACGGACGCGGTAGAGCTATTCATCCAATAATTATAGATTAGAAGTCTTTGTAGTTGAAACATGTTTTAAATTCAACTATATTATTATATTTATATATTATCTGATTGGAGTATGGGAACAGCGTTGCCAGCAGTAGAAAACAGTGCTGAAGATTGCTGCTAATCTAGTGAACCGCCAATGGTAGTACATAACAGTGAAAAGAAAACTGAAATGAAATCCAAGGAGTGACGAAGACGGAGGCTCCACTTGCGGCCAAGACATTAACACGTGATCCTTTCCTACAAAAAGATCTAAATGCAAGGGTAATGGGCCTGCCTAGGAGAAAAGAAGTGGGGGAAGAGACAAACATATATCAACATGGAGTAATAAATTCTTTTGGTCCTGCATCTGGCAATGACTTAACGATCCAAAACTCGGAAAACTATATGTACGCAGCAGACAATTTTATAGCAAGACGGCAGGTTGGTGAAGCTTAGCAGTGGAATGGCTTCCTTGGGCCCTACTGCTCCCTGATTTGCATCACATCGACACAAAAGGGATCAGCAAGTGATTGTTCTATGAAGACTGGGATTTGGAAGACCCTCCTTTGGTTTCGAGATGATATTTTCTAGTTTAGCACACAAGTTCTTGTAGAACTGCAAAAAGGAAACACAAGTAGTAGATCAATAATTTGCTGATTGGCATTCATTGAAAATTTACTGCGATATCAAATATGAACATGCTAACATACCTGTAAAAAACAAACACTAGGACAAGTCAATGAGCAATTAATTGCCTGCCTTGTCCAAGTCAGAAAAAAAGTTTTAGCAAAACTGTAAGGCGAAGATTGGTGTAGCCCGTAGGGTTGGCAGCTAAGAAACAAGACTAGCCACATGCATATTGTACGATGAAATAAGAAAATTACAAAGATGAATTACTAGAAACTAAAATGACTCCGCCATAGGAAATTTACCGCAACGAGTCGGGTCGGATTTTTATTTGTCATAAATTTAATTTGATTTTATAAATTTAATATTTGAATTTAATTTAATATTAAAATATTATTTTTAATATTTAAATTTGATTTAATATGTATATGCTAAATTCCTAATTAATTTAATCAGACTTAAAATTAATAAAAATATTAATTTTTAAAATAAAATATTATTTTTAATTTAAAATAAAAAATTAAATAAATAATAAAATATAAATATAAAATTAAATAAATAATAAAAAATAATATATACCGGACAGATCGAGACGGATGAAATGGGTTTGTATAAACCCGACCTCAATTCTTTTTAAATATTTAATTTGATCCAAAATTCAATTTAAAAAAATGATCATTTAAAATAAGTCAGGTTAGAATCCATCGAATATGGGATTTAATTACCAACCCTATCCTTGTTGCATAAAACAAACGAGAGAAAATGTTAGAAAGAGACGTTGCAGTCTCATGCAAAGAAGATCGATAGCACCGGCATAAATGGTGCAAGGTACATGTTGAAATCGAAGAAGATGAAAATGGCTCAAAGGAAGGCAACTAAGATCATGAGAAAACACAGCAGTATTTAGCCTTTTACAAGAGCATAACGAAAATTAAATTCCTCTAACAAGCCAAAAATGTAGCATTTGGATGACCAATTTGTGAGAATTGACACTGTAACCCAATTCCTATTTTTATTTAATTTCTGTTGCATGTAGCCCATAATCAATTTTAAGGTTCGAGAGACCTAAGACTAACACAATGACAATAGAAGTGTAGCACAATATTCTAAAATATGAGGATCAAGACACATGCAACCTTGTGATATTCAAGAGTTATCTTCAGCAGCTTTTCAAACATCTACCATGAACAGGGATGTTGCAACTTCAAAAACCTATATAAGAGACATAAAACTAACTTCAAAACAAAAGTCAGATTGAAATTCACCTGCCAATATAAACAAGCATTACTTACCAAATCATAGAAAAATTCTAGGCATCTACCTCCAGGACAACCGCAAATTGCCCAACCTGATTTCCAGATACTCCCTCAAGTCTTGTCGCAGTCAGAAGGATCAAATTTTAAGGAAAACAAAATAATATAAAGATAGTACACTTATACACAGATGTTCTTTAGCACTATGAAACATGGCCACCCAATCAAACCATTGGGAGTGACCCCAACATCACTTGCATTGCTAGGAACAGAAAGAAGCTTAATTAACCTAGACAGTGTTATTTCCTCATTAAACCTTTTCCATACATACTAATATTAGGCAAAGTGAATGAATACATTTTGTATGGATGCTTATCTTATGCCGATGGTATTACATTCACAGAATTATTTCTGAGAGTGTCGTTGAGAAGTATTCAAGATCAAAATTAACTAAGTGCCTACTACAGAGGAGCCATTCAAGGGCTTCTTTATCAGCATGTTAGCATTCCTAGGTAGTTTTTATTTACTTTAGAAGAAAAGTAAATAATAAAATAATAAAATGGGGAAATGAACTATTTCCCTAAAAAGATAAATTGCTCCATTTTGTGGAAAAGTCTCTAAAGCTATGTTGCTCTGACTCTTCATTTTCCTTAAAGTGACCGTGTCGAGGTACAATCCTCCCAATATATGAAAAAACTTAGAAAAAATTGAGCATACCCATGTCGGATATATATAAATATATATATGCCCATATCCAACACTCATCCCCAAGTCCGACTGTCCGAGTAACATAGCTCTAACTAAAGCATACCACTACTGAAGAGCGACCTGCATTTTGTCAATAAGATATGTTTACAAGTCATACCATGTAATTACCGGTATGAACCTTGTGATGCATTGATTCTGCAACAGCTTCAACACTTGAGATTATAACTCTTGCTGGTTTGTGTGATACAAAACGAGTTTGCCGTTTAACATAACCCTGCCAAAGAAAAAGCATGGTTGATACCTTGTACGCTAGCATTAAACAATATAAACATTTCATTCTCTCAATGTAAATTACCAGCAAACATCATATACAGGCATTGATAAAAAGAGACATGATTATCACCCCACCCACCCTTTCTCATTGACTGAATATTAGGCAAGATAATAGCAACTCAATATGCTTTTCATATTTTAGGCAGCATAACTTGCTACAAAAGTATCAGCTATAACCAACCAACAACCATGATGCGAAGAGAGAGAGTTCATTATGCTTTGAGGTGAAGTAAAATAACGTAAAAGATCTCATGTTAGCAACGCTAACTTATGAAACCACAACAATATGAACAATTGACTGATAAACTAGGAAATCAACACCGAATGTAATTTCATATGACAGCAGAAAATACTGACTAATGCTCTACCTGTTGCCTGTCAAACAAAGCTGACAGATTCAAGCCTTGTGATAGTGTAATCATCTCAAAGGCATTCATTCATATTCAGGGGACCCCCCTCATCGACTACAGCCTGCTAAGGCACGTACTAGTCCTGCAAAATACCAGTGATTACTCGGAAAAGATAAATATAGCAAGGATAAAAATCTAGAGAACAGGGTCTCAAGACTATCAGGTTGCATTTAAAATACTTTAACACTATTAAAATCAGTAAGCTAGCGTCAGAAGATCTCTTAGGTCAAAAAGAGGAACTACAAAGAACAAAAGAATGAATTCCCCACCTCAATGTCATCAAAAACTGCACTTAAACTATCCAAATTCACTTTTTCTTCTCTAATTCTCACAGGTGCGTAATGCTTCTGAAACCATGGATCCTTCTTAATTCCTTCAATTTGAATACGCTGCAGTATTACAGGAACCAGTTAGAGAAATTGCGGAGAAAAAGGCATAAAAACAGGTCTTAAGTTTGCATTATTCACCATGCTCCATCAAACTAATGCCTACCATCACATATTGAAGAGTTTGGGAAAAACTTGTCACAAAGGATAGTGTTTTAGAAATAAAATAAAGCTTACTAAGACCAGATCTAAGGAAATTTTATTCTTTGATTCTAATGCCTGAACTACCAGCCTTTTACAAAATGCAAGGACATTTCATAAAAAACAAACTCTTGGTCTATTCATTTTATCGTTGCAAGGTCAGTGCTTTGTCTGGAGGATCCTGATCGTTAGGTTCTTTAATATACTGAGCATCCACCAGATCCAGAGTGGTAGGCATTAAAGCATTCTTGAGCTGAGTAATTGCTTCTAATGGGATGTCAAATCCAATGCATTGAGTAGTTCAGGCTTTCGAAAAATATTTGGCAGTCATGGACCTAGAGGATAATGCAATGCATATGACGTAATAATGATGGCATTCAAATAAACAAAAGCTAGAGCTCAACAGTAAGCTAAATATACCCACAGTTCTAGAATTGGGAACGAGGATCTTCTGTATTAATGATTTTGCCCCAGGAGAAAACCAAAATGGGCAAGAAAATTGAGCAGCGTTAATCTGCACATTGAATAGAGGAACAGTCAGAAGTTTCAGAGTTATATCAATGCACTTACTGTATGCTTACATGATACACATTAAGTTCAATTAAGGTGGTTCCACTAAGCAAGACAGACTAATGGGAGGATTTTCAAGAGTGACAAATGGTTAAATATTTTGGGTTTGCAGCCTCCATTATTCTATATGCAAAGACACGTGATTTTCAGTTTCAGCGCAGGACGCAAGTCTGACAAAGAAAATTATAAGAACATAATATGAAACAAAATGGGAACATAAATAAGATTGGAAGCATTCATTGCAACACAAAAGAATGGAGGAAAAATATGCAGTGCATTGCAGCATAACCGTACACAAATAGCTCAATAGAAGTCGATGTCTGCAAATGTTGGAAAAATTATTTACTCACAAAGAAGCAGCACGTTGCAAATTAATAATATATTAATTGTCAATCATGCAAAAATGATGGTATCTAACCTTTTGGTACAGGGTTGGAAGGTCTATCTCGTTAAATGGATGATATCCAGCCATTATAACAAAGAGAATCACTCCACATGACCACACATCAGCCGCTGCACCATCATAACCATGGTTGCTGAGAACCTGATGGGCAATGGTTTACCGTGAGAAATTCAACTACACAAAAGAAACCTAAAGATACGCATGTCTTTAAATGTACTGATGCACGTTTAAACATTAAATGCTTGGAATTTACGGCCACGACTAGCTCTAAGCAACTAAGAAACTACAGAAATTAGTAAACCGACATGATGACAAACAAAAAGTCAACAACTACAACTGCCAAAGATATTTAACAACTTACGAGGAAGATAAAATATCAAAAGACATAAACTGAATAAAAGTTATTAGCCAACTGCTTATCAAGAAAAAGCCTGAAAGCCTTAACCAATTTTCCTTGGTTTCCATTCTTTAATTTAATTCAGCAGTAACATCTCTGTACCCGAGGCATCTCAGTCGCCACCCCCAATAATTCCTAGCAAACATTTACAAACAAATGATAAGAGTATTTTAGGGATCTTATTAGTCTCTGTGCAGTCTTGGCATATGTAACATGATGCTGATTAATATGTATTTATTGACTCAGCACTTATAATAATTGAGAAAAGGTATGTTCAACCAATGAATGGATAGTTATTTGATGCAGCAACAGAGCAAGGGCAGCAAAGGCAAAGATCCAGGGATATTAGACAAAAGTTTTAATATTTTTACATTTTGCCCTCACTAAATTGAAAAAGAAGAAATATAAAAGAGAAAGATTTAAAAATATTATAAAGAATAGATATAGTTTAGTAAAAAAAATTGACTCATTTGAAAAGAAAATAAAATATTATATGTAAATATTAATACATTTTGACTTATAAATAATTATTTCATGTAAGTCTCATCTGACTAACTTAAATCACAATCTAAAATCACTTTTTTCTTCTTTGCCCTTATCTGTCTATTCTCCTCTCTTTTCATTTGCAGACTTCTTTGTTTTCTAATAGGAAATATCATTATATTATTATAAAAGTGTCCAAGTCAAGTATAAAATAATAAAATATTTGTAAAAAAAAAATGCTTAAATTAAAGTTAAAATAATCTTGTATAATAAAATATAGATAACGAGTAAAATAAAATTACGACAAAACACTCATGATACAAAAATTTATTTTTAACATATCAAAATATTTTCTTCTCTTGTTATTTTTCTTTTATATTGATAATGTGATAATGTGTTTTTTTAACATTATTTAGAATTTATAATAATATGTATTTGATGTAAAATAATGTTGTAGAGATGTATCTTAACAAACTTGCAGAGATGTAATCTAACAAAATCTAAAATTTAGCAAAAAAACTAGTATCAATTTTAAAATTATTAAAAAATTAAAAAATATATAAAAGTAGTTTGTTGTTGGTCCAATTTTTTATTTTCATATCTTATCTTATGTCTTAAAAACTATAGAAAAATTAAATTAGTATTTGATTTAAATTAGTCAAAGACAAATATCATTTAATAAGAAAAAGTGAATTTTAAAGGAAATATCTGAAATTAAATAAAATTATATATCTTTTAACATTGACAATGAAAAAAAAAAAGTCATACATTTTCTACTTATGAAAACTATTTAACTCAAATATATAGTATTATTTTCATTTGAAAAATGATAATATTATGTGTTTGTGTTTATTTGATATTTAGATTTTAGATGTATTTAATATTATAAGTTTTTGTTATATTAATGTTAATTTCTATTTAAACTTTTTATATATTTGATATTGTAAAAAATATTTAAAATTATTTTATTAAAATTATGTTTTACATTTAGAAGACATTACCTTTACATTAAATAAAAAATTTTAAGTAAATATATTACATAATAAATTTGCTCCCACTAAAAAAAAAATCCTGGATTCGTCAATCACAGCTCATAGAAGCTCTGAAATATTATGCAGCTAAAGATTTAAAATCCTTAGGCTTAGATTTGAATTACCAAGGAATTATGAATTCAACTGCATATGTATCCCCTCCTCGGTGTGCTGCAGGCTGCAGGCTGCAGGCTGCAGGTTTCTCTTGTCCCAAACACTTAACAGTATATAACAATATGAAATTGGATTTACATTAGACAACCGTAGTTTGAAGGGAAAAAATAACCCCCAGAAACCTTTAGTTGCTTGATTTTGGAAAAGTGATGTAATCTAGCTTTTCACTAAATAAATTCAAAAAGCCAATAGAAAAATAGCTATAAAGCTTATCAGTCAACTTGCATCTCTTGAGCCAAAGAGTTTCATTAACAATCTTGTGTCAAAACAGTGTCGCTAGAACAGGTCCAAGCAGGGGATTTAGATGTGACAACTTATAATTGTTATAAATCATTAATTTGTGGTTCGTCTACACTTTTGATTTAGATTAATATTAAAATTTATTTTTTATTTAGGATGAAATATTTAATATATTTAAATTTTAAAAAATTTTAATAATAATATTTAACTTATAAATTTATTAATTAATATGATATTTATTTTTAACATAATCAATTTTAAATAATAATATGTGAGAAATTAAAAAAAATTTAAATATCATATTAATTTATAAAATTATAATTACGAATTACATTAAAATTTTTTTAAATTTAGATATTCATAAAAATATTATATTATAATTTATAGGTTATTTATGATTAATAATTATTTTGATTTTAGTGTTCAAAAATGGATTGCGTTAAAATAGTGGGGTTTAACACATCAATGACATACGCTTTCTTTTTCTTTTTCTTTTTTTTTTTTTTTCTTAATGGGCTTTGTGATTTGGCCTATGATGAAGAAATGAGGAAGAAATGAGGAAATGACCTTCATTTCTTCTTTTACTTTGACAGTTGTGAGAAAAACATAGGCTAATCTAAAAGTTATAGAGAATAATAATGAGCAAAAAAACAAAAAGTTTGAAAAGTATAGAAAAGGACAAAAGGCGTAATTAAACCCCATGACCCAAAAGATATCACATGCAAAATTGTATTTAGGGCGAACCTCTTGTCTCCTATGTGGCCAGCTCAGCCCAGGCCTACTAACACACCCTTTGTTTTTTTTTTGTTTGAAACAAGGCCTACTCAAACACTTGACAAAGCAGGAATCCTAAAGTTTAGCCGGACATAGATTTTAAAAAGTAGTTCCTATGATTTTTGTAAAGATTAAAAATGGCAGGCACCGTTAGAATTAAGACTGTACCAATATTTTAAATAAAATTAAAATCTTATGCAAATAATATTTAAGTAAAATTTTTATATTAATCTGAGTAGATATTATAGGAGGACAAGTGCTATAAAGACATTTTTGAGATTACTATATTAAATAATTTTAAATGGCTTCAAAAATAACAAATTAACTGTCAAAATTTTTTTTTTGAAATACACAAAAATAAGTCACTTCTTTTATATAATAAAAATAATAAAGTACGTATATTTATATAATTAATTGAGTAATTAATGATTATATCATAATTAAAATATAATTATTAAATAATCAACTAACAAATTAAAATATAATTAAATTATTAAATTCACATATACAATTAACTATTTTAATAAAACCAAAATTACTGTAAATAAAATATTGACTAAATTTGAAATATGTACTGACAAGACTCCATATCAAAAATTCAAAATCCTTGAAGATAAATATTGTCGTAATGGTTTTGCGTCCGCCCGACGAATTTGGAAACGAAATAAAAAAAACGAAGTCGTCACCAATCTTTTTTGACTAGGTGCGATTGGCCACCTATTAAAACATACCTTTTTAATGAAATCTTAAAATTAATTAAAAAGATAATTTTACGGTCTGCGAAACAGTCTGAGTTCGGGAGTCGGTTACGCGTGAGGAAGGATTAGCACCCCCACAACGCCCGTTAAAAACGGTACCAATTAACAACGTGTTATCCTTTGATTTTAATACAAACAGTCTTATTTTCAATATTAAAAAAATAATTTTCTTGATTTTTATTTATTAAAAATTATTCTCGAGAAAATAAATCAAAACCTTTTTATTGAAATAATTCTTAAAATGTTCCAGTACGTTGGTAACATTAAAAGAACTCTTTCTCACCTAGAGATTTCTTAAAGCATCTCTACTCGGAATACTTTTAGAATCTCATCTTTGGAGGCTCGAATTTATTTTTCGTAAGAAAATGTCATGTTAAAAAAATTTATTCTCGAGAAAAATAAATTAAAACCTTTTTATTGAAATAATTCTTAAAATGTTCCAGTACGTTGGTAACATTAAAAGAATTCTTTCTCACCTAGAGATTTCTTAAAGCATCTCTACTCGGAATACTTTTAGAATCTCATCTTTGGAGGTCTAAATTTACTTTTCGTAAGAAATTATGTCATGCATGCCATGCAAAATATTTTCATGTTTATGCACACATTTTATTCTCATTCAAAAATTTATTAATTATTTTATTAATTTTAATTAAAATTTTGAAGAAAAAAAGGAATTTAATCATATTGAAAAATTTCTATAAATATTCCAATACGCTGGTAATATTTTAAAAAAATCTTCTCACCTAGAGATTTCTTAAAGCATCTCTACTCGGAATACTTTTAGAATCTCATCATTGGATTAAATTTTTTTCTTCCTATTTTATTACTTATATTTTTAATATATTCATCAATTTTTATTTATTATTCTTAAAAAAGAAAATCTTTACTGTATTGAAAAATTTTTTTATAAATACTCCAATACGCTGGTAGTATTTAAAAAAATCTTCTCACCTAGAGATTTCGTAGGCATCACTACTCGGAATACCTTTAAATCTCATCGTCGGATAAAAATTTTCTTTTCTTTCATTTTTTATCACTTTAGTATTATTATTAAATTTATTTTTATATAATTGTTTTTAAAGTTTATCTTAAAAATAAAAAAATTTAACTACAATTTCATCAATTAGTTTAACAAATATAAACATTTTAACATACATAAATATTAATAAAATAAAAAGTAAAAAATATAAAAAAAATTTTTTACCTGAACCGGACCGGTCAACGGTCCGGTCAACGCCCGGTTTGGTTCGACGGTTCGGTTCGGTCTGGACGGTCCAGTACCGGTTCGGTTCGGTCTGGGCGGTTCGGTTCCGGTTCGGTTCGGTCTGGGCGGTTCGGTTCTGGTCCAGTCAGACCGGTCAGATGCTGATGAAGGAAACGGGTCGCGGGTCGGGTGCGCGGACCCAGGGTCGGGTCGCGGGTGGACGCGCGGATCCTCCTTAGCTGAAACGGTGTCGTTTTGGTCCTATGCCCAAAACGACGTCGTTTTGCTTTTAATTTTTTCTATAAATAACTTGAAAAATTTTTTTTTGTTCATTTGGTCCTGTTTTCAGAAAAAAAACGAGAGAGAGAGCTCTGGGGGAGGGGTTCGGCCGATCGCCGTCCGGCCGTCGGATCGCCTTGTCGGTCGCCGCCTGGTCCACCGTCGGCGGTGGTCGCCGGTGATCGAAAAATGGTTAGAAGGTCACGAAGACTCCTCGAGATGCCCTCTTTCCAGATCCGGTCTCCTTTTCACCGGAAGCAGCCCCGATCAGCGTAGATCGAGGTTCAAAGTTTCTGTTTTCAAGACTTTTTTCGTTTGTTTTGTTGAAACAAGATTGATGCAATTTTCTTTGCTTTTGCAGGTAGCTTCGGTGCTGGGTTCCTCCCTGCGGGGAGGACTGTGTTGTTTTTTTTTGTTTTGTGTAGATCTGTTTTCGGTTTGGGTGCTTTGGGGGGTTGCGTGAAACTGAGTTTTTTACGCGTAGGAATGGGGTCTGTCTGGGGTTGAATGGGGATTCCAGAGGGAGATTGAAGGGGATTTCAGAGGGAGATTGAAGGGGATTTCAGCCAGCTCTTTTTTTTCTTTTTTTTTTTTCGAAAAGGAAATGGCTGGAGATTTTTAAAGGCTTCAATTAGGGGAATCTAGGTTTCTGTAAGGTAGTTGGTTGGTGGCTGTAGGGTGACTGGTCGGGAGGCTGGTCGGGGGGCTGGTAGGGTAGTTGGTCGGGGGCTGGCGACAGCGGCGCCGTACCAACTCCCTGACTTCTATCTTATTCTGTTTCTTTTGTTTGTTTATTTTGTTTTTTTGTTTTGTTTATTAATAAAATGGTAGACCCGGACAAAATCGGTATCTACAGTTGCCCCTCTTTGCACATTACTGAGAATCAGTAATAGGGCAAAGACAAAGACAATGATTTTGTCCGAAAATAGATCGTGAATTTTTTTTATTTTTTTTTTTTATTTTTGTTTTTGGAAAAGCTCCTCTGCTCTCAGCAAAAGCTCAACAACTTTAAAATTCTCATCTTGAAAAAGCTCCTCTATTTTCAGTAGAGGCTCAACAACTTTAAAATTCTCATCTTGGAAAAGCTCCTCTGTTTTCCACAGAGGCTCCACAACTTTAAAATTCTCATCTTGAAAAGCTCCTCTCAGCAGAGGTTTCACAACTTTAAAAAATCTCATCTTGAAAAGCTCCTCTCAGCAGAGGTTCCACAACTTTAAAAATTCTCATCTTGGAAAAGCTCCTCTCAGCAGAGGCTCAACAACTTTAAAAATCTCATCTTGGAAAAGCTCCTCTCAGCAGAGGCTCAACAACTTTAAAATTTCTTCTTGAAAAAGTTACTCTCAACAGAGGCTCCACAACTTTAAAATTCTCATCTTTTTCAAATTTGAGTTCTCATCTTTGAACAAGTAAATTTCTCTCTTTTGAATTCCTTTGTTTGATCATTGTCTTTACCAAAATCTTGTTTTTTTCATTACAAAATGGAAAATTTCTATCTTTGTTACAACTTCTCATGGATGCATGTACTGAGCGCTCATAATGCAATGCATGTAATGCAATCAAAATCATTCATTGTAGTAAAAAGGTTCTCGAAATCTCTTACTTTTGGCTTCTTTTATCAGAATTCTCATATGATCAATCTGTTATCAACATCTGACCATAATTTTTTCAAAAGTCTGCAACATCAATGTCTTGTCATGCTTTTCTCATCCTTTTTCATTTGCCTTTGTCAGCTTTAAAAGTAATGCTGAGATCTTTCATGTTTGTTTTTCTTTTTATCATTTTAAGTTCAAAACAAATAAAATGCAATCACATTTCTCTGATGGACAAAAATATTAGATAAGGATAAAGGAAAGGATAGGCATTATTTTCAATGGAAAGATAATGTATTTCATATGGCTGATAACAAGTGCATGTCAAAGTGTTTGAGTTAAAACAAAGGTGTCAAAAGAATGATCATAAGATAATCATGAACAAAATATTCTCAGATTCTTTCTCTAAAACTAAATCAGATGATTTCTTTGATCATTCAGAGTTCGTCAAACTACACTTGCCCCTGCATTGTGGGATCTCTCTCTCTTTTTTTTTTTTTATGATGCTTTTATTTCACATCCAAGCCGCCTTTTCAGGTTTTCAGCTTAGATAAGTCATCATTTTTTTCTTTTTTCTTTTTTTTTTTTTAAGCAAAATATTTCTTCACAACATCTGAATTTATTGGGGTAGGCAAATCACCTCTGTCCATTTCTGCCAAAATCAATGCCCCACCAGAAAAGGCCTTTTTCACCACATACGGGCCTTCCCAATTTGGTGTCCATTTTCCCCGATTATCATGTTGATTTGGAAGGATTCTTTTTAGCACTAAGTCTCCTTCCTTAAAGCAACGGGGATGAGTTTTCTTATCATGTGCTCTCATCATCCTCTTTTGATATAATTGACCATGACAAAGTGCTGACAATCTTTTCTCTTCGATGAGGTTTAACTGCTCGTAGCGATTTCGAACCCATTCTGCTTCCTCTAACTCTACCTCCATCAAGACTCTAAGTGAGGGAATTTCCACTTCGACTGGTAGTACAGCTTCCATACCATATACCAAAGAGAACGGTGTGGCTCCAGTAGACGTTCTGACTGATGTTCTATAAGCATGCAAGGCAAAAGGCAATTTCTCATGCCAATCTTTGTAAGTTTCAGTCGTTTTCTCCAGGATTCTTTTGATATTCTTGTTCGCAGCCTCCACTGCCCCATTCATCTTCGGACGATATGGTACCGAATTACGATGACGGATCTTGAACTGAGTGCATACTTCATTCATCATTTTGTTGTTCAAGTTTTTGGCATTATCAGAAATAATTGTCTCCGGAAGTCCATATCTGCATATTATCTCTCTTTTCATGAACTTACATACCACAGATCGGGTCACGCTAGCATATGATGCAGCTTCTACCCATTTGGTGAAGTAATCAATAATTACAAAAATGAATCTATGCCCATTCGAAGCTTTTGGAGTGATGGGACCAATAACATCCATGCCCCACATAGAGAACGGCCAAGGTGGAACTAGAACATGTAATGTTGATGGCGGAGCATGAATCTTGTCAGCATAAATCTGACATTTATGACATCTCTTAGCATAATCAATACAGTCTCTCTCTATTGTCAACCAATAATAGCCAGCCTCATAATTTGTCTAGCCATCATATGACCATTTGCATGTGCCCCACAAACTCCATCATGCACTTCTTCAATAATCTTTTTTGCTTCAGCTGCATTTACACATCTTAAGAGCACTTGATCTCGACCTCTTTTGTAAAGGATATCTCCATCAATGAAGAAACTCATAGCCAATCTTCTGATAGTCCTCTTATCATTTTCAGTTGCATGTTCTGGGTATTGCTGGTTTTTAATGTATTGCATGATATCATGATACCATGGCTTCCCATCAATTTCTTTTTCAACACCTGAGCAATGTGCTGGAACATCTTTCACATCCAGCTTGATGGGTTGGATTTCAGTATTTGCATCTATTTTGATCATTGCAGCTAGAGTAGCCAGTGCATCAGCAATTTGGTTTTCCTCTCTAGGTAGATGCTCAAATTGAACTTCTTTAAATTGCTTAACCAACTCAGAGATATATTTATGGTACTGAATCAGCTTAGAGTCTCTTGTCTCCCATTCACCTCGTAACTGATAGATGACTAAAGCTGAATCTCCAAACACATCTAACACTTTGATCTTTTTTTCAATTGCTGCTTGTAGACCCATAACACAGGCCTCATATTCAGCCACATTGTTTGTGCAATTAAAATTTAATCTGGCTGTGATGGGGTAATAATGTCCATCAGGAGATATCAAAATTGCCCCAATACCATGACCCAAAGCATTAGCAGCTCCATCAAAATACATCCTCCATGATTTTTCAACAGGTTTATTTTCTTCAATGGCCATCACATCCTCATCAGGAAAATCTAATTTCATTGGCTCATAATCTTCGGCTGCACGATCGGCAAGGAATTCAGCTATTGCACTCCCTTTAATAGCTTTTTGAGCCACATAAATGATATCATATTCTGAAAGCATAACTTGCCACCGTGCTATTCTTCCTATCAATGAGGGCTTTTCGAAGATATACTTAATAGGATCCAGTTTTGCTATGAGCCAAGTAGTGTGATAAAGCATGTATTGTCTAAGCCTTCGAGCTGTCCAGGTTAATGCACAACACATTTTCTCTAATGGTGAATACTTTGACTCATAATCAGTGAACTTCTTACTCAAGTAGTAAATTGCTCGTTCTTTCTTATCAGTTTCATCTCTTTGCCCCAGCACACATCCCATTGAATTTTTATGCACTGTTAAGTACAAAATCAAAGGTTTTCTTGGCATTGGTGGCACCAACACAGGTGGATTTGACAAGTATTCTTTGATCTTATCAAAAGCTTCTTGGCACTCATCATTTCATTCTCCAGGATCATGTTTTCTGAGAAGCTTGAAAATAGGATCACACTTATAAGTGAGTTGAGAGATGAAGCAAACAATATAATTTAATCTCCCTAAGAAGCCTCGCACTTCTTTTGAAGTATGAGGAGGAGATAAGTTTTGGATGGCTTGTATCTTATCCGGGTCCACTTCGATTCCTTTTTCACTGACTACAAAGCCCAATAGTTTTCCTGATTTGGCTCCAAATGTACATTTGGCAGGATTCAACTTCAACTGAAATCTTCTCAACCTGTCGAACAGCTTTTTGAGATTGACTATATGATCCTCTCCTTCACGAGATTTTACAATCATATCATCCACATACACTTCTATCTCTTTATGCATCATGTCATGAAAAAGAGTCACCATTGCTCTTTGATAAGTAGCACCAGCATTTTTCAACCCAAAAGGCATGACTTTGTAACAGAATGTTCCCCACATGGTCACAAATGTAGTTTTCTCCATATCATCTCGAGCCATCTTGATCTGATTATAGCCTGAGAAACCATCCATAAAGGAAAATGTGAAGTGCCTAGCAGTATTATCCACTAGAGTATCGATGTGAGGTAAAGGAAAGTTATCCTTGGGACTTGCTCTATTTAGATCTCGATAATCGACACACATTCTCACTTTTCCATCCTTCTTAGGAACTGGCACTATGTTGGCTACCCATTCAGGATATTTTGCCACTTCTAAAAATCCAGCATCGAATTGTTTCTTCACTTCCTCTTTAATTTTCAGTAGCATCTCTGGTTTCATGCGCCTTAGCTTTTGCTGCATCGGCTTACATCCTGGTTTTAAAGGTAACTTGTGCTCTACAATATCAGTGCTGAGTCCTGGCATATCCTGGTAAGTCCACGCGAACACATCTACATATTCTCGGAGTAACTCTTCTAGCTTCTTTCTTTCAACTGGTAAAAGAGATGTACCAATTTTGACCTCCCTTTTATTCTCACCATCTCCCAAATTTACTGATTCAGTAATTTCTTGGTGGGGTTCAATTGGCTTATCTTCATGTTCTATTAATTTTAACAAATCAAGAGGCAGTGTGTAGTTATCTGAATCTTCCTCATTATCAAGTTCATCAACATGAATTAAATTTTCAAAATCAAATCCGAGATTATTGCCATGATTATCTTCATGTTCATTGTTTGGGACCCTGCAAAAGGGTAAGATGAAGAAAATATTGGCACACAAAAATGGAATGGCAAGAAAATGTAGGAAAGAAAAGAATGAAAGGTAAAATGAAGATAATAGAAGAAATGTGGATGCATCTTCTAAGTCTTTTATTAAAATGACAAACATAAACACACCATAAAAGATCTCCTAATACTCGTAGAAAGTAATTAGGGATTTAAAGTTTCACATTACTTTTCCAAAGCTTTAAAAACAATAGGCAGCTCCGTAACTTTCCAATTATCCAGCTCAAAATCTGAAGGACAAGGGTACACGAACAGCTCTTCACTTTGACTCTTCTTTTCTCCATCCACCATTTGAATGGCCAGCTCTGAAAATTTTTCTATGAATCCTGCACTTGAGGCTCCCGGTAAATCTGAATAAATGTATCCTCCCGAGTGAAAAGAATCATAGAGATATGGAATGACTATGGGTTCTGACTCTGGTTCATATCCCTTAAGATTAGCTATCCTTTTATATCTTTTCTCATTCCCCATTCTCCCCTCTTGTTGGCTTATATCCCAAGCCAAACCTGTCTCTCTTTTCATATATGGCCGATGGCTTCGTGATTCCTTGCAGGTTCTTCCCAAGTCCGGCTTTAGGTTGCCATCCCATCTTGGTAAGCTGTCTGACTACCATTTTAGTAGTCGTAGATAAGTGTGGCGAATACAATTTAGATCCTTCAACTATATATGTTGCATTGGTGATCTCGAAAGATCTATAAGAGCATTCTAAAGCTTCATCTGCCGATTCCACATAAGGAGTATTTATCGGTTGAGTTACCAATAAATCTTCTTCTCCTGCCACACATGTTAGCTTCCCTTCAACAATGAATTTGACTTTTTGATGTAATGAGGATGGGACAGCACCTGCCATATGGATCCACGGTCTACCCAATAAACAACTATATGAAGGAGAGATGTCCATGACTTGAAATTTCACGTTGAAAGTACATGGGCCAATCTGCAGTGGCACTTCTATATCTCCCAACACTTCTCTTCTGGTTCCATCAAAAGCTCTCACTATCATATGACTAGATTTCATATAAGATCCATCAACAGGGAGTTTTGTCAGAGTAGCCGCAGGCATAACATTGATGGATGAGCCATTATCAATCAAAACCTTAGCCATTATATGACTTTTACATTTCACAGTAATGTGAAGAGCCCTGATACTTCCTCTACCCTCAGGAGGAATCTCTTCATCATTGAAAGAGATATAGTTTGAAATCGTTAGATTACCAACAAGCTGTTCCACATATTCAACAGAAGCATTGTGAGACACATATGCTTGATTTAGCACCTTCAGTAAAGCATTACGGTGTGACTCTGAATTGAGCAATAATGACAATAGCGAAATTCTAGCTGGCATCTTGTTAAGCTGTTCTACCACGCTATACTCACTATGTTTTATTAGCTTCAAAAATTCACCTGCTTCACTCTCAGATACTGGCTTCTGACATTCTTTTTCTGGTGTTGCATCAAGATCACTCTGACTTTCATTTTCTTCCCCTACCTTGGCTTTCTCCTTTCTAGCTTTTTCTAGAGCCTCTGGGGTATAGCACCTGCCACTTCGGTTTATGCCTCCTACACCCGTTATATTAGCAGTATCTGGGTTGACTACGACACCATAATCGTACTTCTAAGGTACTGCTTTATCATTCTGATATGAAAAAGGGGCAGGAACTTTAATTGTCACCACTGGTCGAGAGACGAGTTTTTCTAGCTTCGATGTTGGCTTCTCATCATAATAGATAGTTACTGGTCTACGCCCAAACTTATTCTTTGAATCAATGGTAGACACTTTCACCAACTCTTCTCTCTCTTGGTAAAACTCTATTCGACCTTCATCCATCAATTTTTGCACCTCTTGACGAAATTGGTGACAATTCTCGATAGAATGCCCCAGAACATCTCTGTGATAAGTGCAGCTTTCAGTTGAGTTTATCATTTCAGAGTAATTTTGAGGTTCTATTGGCTTCAACATGTCAGTTTTGACCAATACTTCGAACACCTTAGCCATAGGAGTTTTCACCTCCTCTATTCTTCTTTTCACATAACTTGTTTGCCCATCAATCAAAGCATTTATTGATGGTTTGGTATGATTTGGTAGAGGGTTTCCATTGACATTTGGAGTCCTTTGTTGGCTGGTATCAAAATTTAATACTCCTTCATTGATTAACCCCTGCACTTTACGCTTCAAAGCAGTACAGTTCTCAGTGGAATGACCTGGATTCCCATAATGATAATCACAATGTGCATTGGGGTCATACCATTTGGGAAACGGAGGTTTCATAGGTTCAATGATAACAGGAGCAAGCAGATGTTTCTCAACAAGTTGAGGATACAGATCTGTATATGTCATGGGAATGGGATCGAAAGTGAATTTTTCTTGGATATTTCTTGGGGCTCGTGGACTACTATTAGGTCTCCAGTCTGGTCTTGTAGGTACAACAGGACGGTTATAGGAATAAGTGGGTGTTCGAAAGGATGGTTGAAAATGAGGTGAATAAGCTGGTTGTGGTAATGACTGGTATGGTTGATGTGAATGAGGGATGGATGTAACATGGTTTACAGAAGGGTAATGGGTCTGGTATACTGGTGTAGGATAAGGTGTGAAACCTCTGAATTGTTGCCCCATATAGTTCACTGCTGGAGCTTCATTCTCCTTCTTTCTAGGAGCTCCACCTTTCTTTACTCCACTTGTCTCTCCCGCATCGAGCTTACCATTTTTTATGGCATTTTCAATGATCTCACCGGATATCACCATATCGACAAAATTCTTGGTTGCATTACCTATCAATCTTTCATAATACGGTGCTTTCAAGGTATTCACAAATAAAACAGTTGTTTCTTTCTCAGTGAGAGGGGGTTGAACTTGTGCAGCCACGTCTCTCCATCTTTGTGCATACTCCTTAAAGTTTTCAGTTACTTTCTTTTCCATGCTTTGAAGAGACAGACGATCTGGAACCATATCCGTGACATGCCGATATTGTGTAAGGAATGCCTTTGTAAGCTCTTGCCAAGAACGAATATGAGTCCTATCTAGCTGGACATACCACCTAGCTGCAGAACCCGTAAGACTATCTTGAAATATGTGCATTAACAACTTCTCATCTCGAGCATATGCTGCCATCTTTCGACAATACATGGTGATATGGGTCATTGGGCATTTTGTACCATCATATTTTTCAAATTCAGGGACCTTGAATTTAGGTGGAATTACCACATCTGGAACTAAACAAAGATCAGCTGCATCTGTGGAGCCATAAAAATTCATTCCCTCTACAGCCCTAAGCCTATCTTCATCTTCTCTCGGGCACTGGTATCTTCTACTTTTTCAGGTGTCTGCATCCCTAGCTTTTCTCTTTCCTTGGGATCATCTAAATCAGGAACTAAGATTGGCTCAGGTGGTTTTTCCATCATAATGGGATTAACAAAATTCTGAAATTGTCCTGGAGCAGGTGTGGATGTCATTCCTGGATAAGGATTAGGATATCCACCAGGAGTAAAAATTGGTACTCTAGTTCCTTGTGAAGGTTGTTTCAGTCGTGGCTCAAATCCTGGAGGATAGACAGGATCTACCATATCTGGCGATTGTTCTTGAAAGCTAGGATTTTCTTCCACTGTTTTTCCTTTGTCAAGTTTCTTGAGCATATCCATTATTATACTAAGATCTCCTTTTAGTTCTTCTTGAGCTTTTTCAATTCTCTCAAATCGACTGGCCTGTTCTTGCTCCATGATTCTTGTCTGTGTCCTGGTATTGTATGAATGACGAGTAGGTTGGGCCGAAATTTTTGATGGGCGAGCTATTCTTGAACCTTTATTACCATAAAATTTTTTTATTTTGAAAAAGAAAAGAAAAAAATAAAATTAGAATGCTATGTGTTAAAAATTTTACTTTATGAAAAATGATGTATATGATGCATGAATGCAAGTGAGAGATATTTGTTCTTGAACGAATTTCAACATTAGAAATTTTTATTGATCTCATACAACTTTTATTACATAGGATTTATAATCCTAGAGTTATATCCATAAAAGCATTTGACTTGCTCATAATGGTCCTTCACCTCATCTAGAAAGTTCACTAGGCACTGTCCATATTCTCCTATGGGATTGACTTCTCTTCTTAATGCTTCTACCTTTTCAACCATCTCCCATGCTTTCCTCACTGCCTTGCAAACTTGATTAGTCAAGTGCTTTATGTACTGTTGCCTCCCTAAACTTTCTGCCTTCCATCTCATATGAGCATCCCTTTCTGAATCACATGTGAAGATCCAATCTTTTTCCCTTCTATGCCACTCATCTATCATTGCTGAAATATGACTTTTGTGGTCTTGCAGTTGTAGCTCTAACCCTTGGATCACCTGGTGAAGCGATTCTTTTTCATTCAATACTTCGAAGTGCTTTTTTCTTTCTTCTGCGAGCATGACTTTTAATCTTTTCTTTTCATTTTGGCATTCCACCAATCTTGCTGAGGTTGTAGAGTATAATCCCTTCCAATTCTGACATTCTTGAGAAATTCTGGTGGTCTCCTCTTGCTTTTCTTGAGCTTTGCCCTTCCATTGGTTTATTCCCTCTCGGAGCTTATCCATTTCACGTTGTCGGCCAAGGTAAGACTTGGTAACTAGTAACCTCTTATTTTCTTGATGTAGATCTTTCAAGTCACTATTAGCCAAATCTCGCTCTTTTATGACTTTTTCTAATATGCTCCCTTGTATCTCCGCTTCATATCTTAATTGCCCTACTTTTTCACGAAGTCTCAAATTTTCTCTTCTTATTTCTTCTTTTTCAGCTTCTAATTCTTTCTTAACAAGCTCAACTTCTGATAATTGCACCTCTTCTGAAAGATTAACCAATTGATATGAGCTATCATCAGGAGGGAGTACTATGTCTCTAGGCCGCATTGCTTTCCAAAGCTGATAATCAGAAGTGACTTTATCGATGAGAGGCCCTAACCTCATTCTTTGTGTTCTCTTCCATGCTTGGATCAACTGCTCCGAAGTTCTTGATGGATTTGATTCCCCATAAATGAATTCTACTTGGACCAGGCCATGAGTAGCAGGAACAAACTGTTTTGCACCAAATTGCCTAAGTGCCATCAATGGAGCATAACTTACAACACCCCATAGCCCTAATAACGGAATCCATGGCTCATTTCCTCCACGATACAACAAGGGCACACGAGGCATCCAAGGCACCATCCATTCGATTTCATCCCCAGTAATCCTTTGTAAGAAAAGGACCCATTCTTCCTTAGTCTTTAATGTCGGCCATTGGCTTTTGCAAAACTCTTCGAGTGGTGCTTTATTTCGAAGATATGGTTTCGAAAATGCACTTTTCCCACATTTGAAATGACTTCTAACCCATACGTATAATAGAGATGCACATCCTATGAATCGACCTTTCCCATTTCGTCGACAAAAATTCAATGACCTGATGGTTTCGGCTAAGACTGCTGGAGCGAGATTAATTGTTTGGGTTTTAATTTGCTCGAAAAAGTCTACCACAGTTATCTCAATGTAACCCAAAGTCTTTGGAAAGATTACCATGCCATACAATGCTAGAGCAAACACATCCCTACCTTGATCATTATCCAAATGCTCCTGAATGAAATTTCGAAGAAAGTCCCAACGAATGCCGAGATGTTTACCTTTAGACTTCACAAAGGAATCAATGGTTTCTACTTTAACCTCCATAAGCTTGGCTAACTTTTTACGATAACCTAATTTTGGCTTTCGGGTAAATACTTTATCTGGACATTGTAATTCTATCCCGAGCAAAATCGAATACTCCTCGATGGTTGGCACCAAATCTTTCTGATTAAAAGTGAAGCATCTATAGGATGGATCCCAAAACTGTATAGCTGCTTTGACCAGCTGTTCATCAACCACTACTGAAATGAGAGATGCAATCTGCCCATACTTTTTGCAAAAGCTTTCTTTTCTTCCTTCACTTAACTGACCCCAGATAGCAGCTAACTCTTTTAAATCATTCTGTGTGAGATCTAAATGCACTTTTTCGGGTAACTCAGACATATAACTGGTATGCAAACAATCTCCGTTCTTTTGTTGAGCCTCTTTCGACCAAACATGTACTTCATTATACGACTCACATGGCACACTGACTGAGGATGAGCAAATCTGTAGTTCTATGGGATCCATGAAAACTTCTTGGGAGAAATGTCCTTGAGCAAATATCTCGATGCAAAACTGTATGATATGATTAATGTAACAAAATTGAGTTAGTGTGAGGATGTGATTTTTAAAAAAATTTGTTTTTTTTTTTTTAGAGATTTTTTTGTTTGTTTTGTTTTGTTTTGTATTATACACAACTTTTATTCTTGGATATTTTTTACAAGAAAGTGGATGGAGCTCTACATAAGGCTGGTTTCCTAGGCTTATTATATGCTGGGTTTGGATTGACAGGGTCTAAAGGTTCCCAAATTGTTCCTCACTGTCGTCCATATTGAACTAGTAAGGCATCCCGATCCTCACCCATTACAGGCTACTAACGGAAAGGGTTCAATTCGAGTGGAAGTATTTCGCTTGCCATTGCGGAGGTTATCACCTCACGAGAGCAATAGGTACTTTACTTCCTTCTATAAAGGACGAAGCCCGGGTATAGAGCTCATGTATGAGATGCATCGTGCCATTGTGTGCAAATATATCCTAATTTATTGAAAGCAATATATATACAAAAAATAAAACATAAGAGGCATAATAAGAGAAATGTGTGTGAATTTTTTTGCTTTTTATTTTTGATTTGTTTGGTTTTGTTTTGTTTTACTAAAAATGAAGAATAAAAAATTAAGAATTTGATTAAGACTATTTAAATCAAAATTTAAGGATAACAAGTAGTTAATTTTGGCTTGACTCTCAAAAACAAAATGCGTCCCCAGTGGAGTCGCCAAGCTGTCGTAACGGTTTTGCGTCCGCCCGACGAATTTGGAAACGAAATAAAAAAAACGGAGTCGCCACCAATCTTTTTTGGCTAGGTGCGATTGGCCACCTATTAAAACATACCTTTTTAATGAAATCTTAAAATTAATTAAAATTTATTAAAAAGATAATTTTACGGTCTGCGAAACAGTCTGAGTTCGGGAGTCGGTTACGCGTGAGGAAGGATTAGCACCCCCACAACGCCCGTTAAAAACGGTACCAATTAACAACGTGTTATCCTTTGATTTTAATACAAACAGTCTTATTTTCAATATTAAAAAAATAATTTTCTTGATTTTTATTTATTAAAAATTATTCTTGAGAAAATAAATCAAAACCTTTTTATTGAAATAATTCTTAAAATGTTCCAGTACGTTGGTAACATTAAAAGAACTCTTTCTCACCTAGAGATTTCTTAAAGCATCTCTACTCGGAATACTTTTAGAATCTCATCTTTGGAGGCTCGAATTTATTTTTCGTAAGAAAATGTCATGTTAAAAAAATTTATTCTCGAGAAAAATAAATTAAAACCTTTTTATTGAAATAATTCTTAAAATGTTTCAGTACGTTGGTAACATTAAAAGAATTCTTTCTCACCTAGAGATTTCTTAAAGCATCTCTACTCGGAATACTTTTAGAATCTCATCTTTGGAGGTCTAAATTTACTTTTCGTAAGAAATTATGTCATGCATGCCATGCAAAATATTTTCATGTTTATGCACACATTTTATTCTCATTCAAAAATTTATTAATTATTTTATTAATTTTAATTAAAATTTTGAAGAAAAAAAGGAATTTAATCATATTGAAAAATTTCTATAAATATTCCAATACGCTGGTAATATTTTAAAAAAATCTTCTCACCTAGAGATTTCTTAAAGCATCTCTACTCGGAATACTTTTAGAATCTCATCATTGGATTAAATTTTTTTCTTCCTATTTTATTACTTATATTTTTAATATATTCATCAATTTTTATTTATTATTCTTAAAAAAGAAAATCTTTACTGTATTGAAAATTTTTTTTATAAATACTCCAATACGCTGGTAGTATTTAAAAAAATCTTCTCACTTAGAGATTTCGTAGGCATCACTACTCGGAATACCTTTAAATCTCATCGTCGGATAAAAATTTTCTTTTCTTTCATTTTTTATCACTTTAGTATTATTATTAAATTTATTTTTATATAATTGTTTTTAAAGTTTATCTTAAAAATAAAAAAATTTAACTACAATTTCATCAATTAGTTTAACAAATATAAACATTTTAACATACATAAATATTAATAAAATAAAAAGTAAAAAATATAAAAAAATTTTTTTACCTGAACCGGACCGGTCAACGGTCCGGTCAACGCCCGGTTTGGTTCGACGGTTCGGTTCGGTCTGGACGGTCCAGTACCGGTTCGGTTCGGTCTGGGCGGTTCGGTTCCGGTTCGGTTCGGTCTGGGCGGTTCGGTTCTGGTCCAGTCAGACCGGTTAGATGCTGATGAAGGAAACGGGTCGCGGGTCGGGTGCGCGGACCCAGGGTCGGGTCGCGGGTGGACGCGCGGATCCTCCTTAACTGAAACGGTGTCGTTTTGGCCCTATGCCCAAAACGACGTCGTTTTGCTTTTAATTTTTTCTATAAATAACTTGAAAAATTTTTTTTTGTTCATTTGGTCCTGTTTTCAGAAAAAAAATGAGAGAGAGAGCTCTGGGGGAGGGGTTCGGCCGATCGCCGTCCGGCCGTCGGATCGCCTTGTCGGCCGCCGCCTGTTCCACCGTCGGCGGTGGTCGCCGGTGATCGAAAAATGGTTAGAAGGTCACGAAGACTCCTCGAGATGCCCTCTTTCCAGATCCGGTCTCCTTTTCACCGGAAGCAGCCCCGATCAGCGTAGATCGAGGTTCAAAGTTTCTGTTTTCAAGACTTTTTTCGTTTGTTTTGTTGAAACAAGATTGATGCAATTTTCTTTGCTTTTGCAGGTAGCTTCGGCGCTGGGTTCCTCCCTGCGGGGAGGACTGTGTTGTTTTTTTTTGTTTTGTGTAGATCTGTTTTCGGTTTGGGTGCTTTGGGGGGTTGCGTGAAACTGAGTTTTTTACGCGTAGGAATGGGGTCTGTCTGGGGTTGAATGGGGATTCCAGAGGGAGATTGAAGGGGATTTCAGAGGGAGATTGAAGGGGATTTCAGCCAGCTCTTTTTTTTCTTTTTTTTTTTTCGAAAAGGAAATGGCTGGAGATTTTTAAAGGCTTCAATTAGGGGAATCTAGGTTTCTGTAAGGTAGTTGGTTGGTGGCTGTAGGGTGACTGGTCAGGAGGCTGGTCGGGGGGCTGGTAGGGTAGTTGGTCGGGGGCTGGCGACAGCGGCGCCGTACCAACTCCCTGACTTCTATCTTATTCTGTTTCTTTTGTTTGTTTATTTTGTTTTTTTGTTTTGTTTATTAATAAAATGGTAGACCCGGACAAAATCGGTATCTACAAATATAGATACAACACTTAATTATTATAGCATGTCAAAGTTGAAATTTTAAAATTTAATTGAATTGATTATTTGAGATTTACTTCTCACTTTGGAAGGTTACAATTAATTAATGGATAAAAAAATAATGCCATTTTTTTTAGAACATATATAAGCAAGATCTCAAGAAAGAGTAAGTCAAAGATTTTTATTGGATTTACAAAATTAAAGTATCCGGGATCGAGCTTTGATCATGCATTATGCATAGGGCGCCAACAAAGGATTGTAAGGCTTCTGTTATCATAACAAACAAATAAAAAAGGAAAAGAAGAAGAAGAAGAAGAAGAAGAAGAAAGAAAATTGATTATATCATAACTGTTCGTCAATTATTTTTGCAAGTAACGACATTTTAAAAAAACGCATGACAAGTACAAGCAATGTGCCCTACCAGGGTAGATTTTCTCATTTTGATTGGAGGGTGGATGATCATGAAACCAAGTTGATATTTCAAACTGTGGAAAAGAAGGGTGAGGCTGAAATTTATATGATGATGACACACACGGGCAAACTGGTTCCAATGAACTTCATATCTCTCTTTCTCGGCTCTTCCATGGTGGTCCAAATCCAATCAATGCAAGAAAGATTTTATTTGATCTCTCCTAATCTTTAGTGCTTTTCAACAGCCTTATTTATATATGCAAATGGATGTGTAATGGTTGAGACTTGTTTCCTAATTTGTCAAGAGTTTTGGACATTTTGATCATTTGGGTGTCCTTATTTGGTTATCTGAGTTTGTTTGAATTTCAGTCAGTTTCATGGATGTGTATACAAATTCCTTTCCTTTTTCAACTTAAGAACTGGGTTCTAGCTTATAATCATTTTGGTACATTAGAGCATGAATTTTTTTAAGTATATATGGTTCAATTTTTGTGAAAGCGCTTTCAAAGTAAAATCTCAGATACTCTAAATTATTAATATAAATACTTCTAAAATCTTCACGAAAAAAAATTAAGTGTAGATAAAACCTGAAGACATCCCTATTTGTATTATAAAAAATAAAAAAGCATTGGTACCAAATTTGCTTGGCTACGTAAAAATGAGGTAAGACTTATATAAAGTTCATAAATTTTTTTATTAAAAATGATCAAATAAAAATTAATTTTGAAAATAAAAACATATATATATTTAAGTGAAGTTTCTAAATTTCCTTATTAAAAATGATCGAATAAAAATTAATTTTGATAATTAAAACGTATAAATTAAAAGATTTTTTTATATAAAGGTAATGTATTTTATATATTTTTAGTTTTTTGTTTAAATTTTGTTTAATTTAGCTTTTGAATTTATGAAAAATAAAAAATTTTAAAATTATTTTTAATAATTTATTAAAATTAATTGAATGATCAATTGATTAATTAAATTTAAAAAATTCAATCAATTAATTAGATTAAAACTAAATTTTGACCAAAGATAACTTTTAATTTACCAACTTTTAATGCTTCAATTTTCCATTAAAAAAATATCTTTTACGTACGAAGCTGACAATTAAGAAAAGTAAAGGGAAATTCTAAATGCACTTCACTTAATGTTATATACATTTTATTTTTATATATATTTCAAATTTAAAATTCATTTTTTCATATTTATTAAATGCATTCCATCCTTCATTTTGGTATTTTTCGTTCATACCCTTTCTCTCTTTAGTTCTTAACATTGAATTTTTCAAAAATAAATATTCAAGAGATTTTGAAATTTTTTGAAAATTGATATTCAATAAGCTATAAAAATTCTCGAATATCAATTTTCGATAAGTTTTAAAGTCTTTTAAATATATCTTTTCAAAAAATCGTTAATTTTATTGAAAATACATATTCGAGAAGAGTTGAGACTTCTTGGATCTTTATATTGAAGAAGTTCAAAGTTTTTTATTTTCTAAGCATGAAAAATTTGCTAATAGAGACCTTTAATTTTTTGCTTACGAGACATTATCATTCAATAACGTTTGTGATATTTTTACAATTTTAATATATATGTATTTGAGAGAAATTACTAAGTGTGAAAAAATGTTAGTGTAAATTGACTGTCGCACCGTATGCAACAAAACATGATTGTCTCATCGCGCATGATGCAATAGTCATTTGCACGAGTTTTCTTTATAGTTTGCAATTTATTTTCAAATGCATATTTGTTAAAATTTGATAAATATTATGAACATTATTTATCAAATAGTGCTTGGTTGAAAGATTATAAATTTTTATTACTGAAATTATACATCCCATATGTCGAAGTTGATATTTTTCAATGGCTCTAATATTAGAGATCTTGATTTTTTTTGTTATCAAGAATTTATAATTAAATATAATTTTTAAAAAATTTAATGTATTGTCAAAATTAGATTTTTGAGACTTATATTATTTTCTCAAAAATCTATTTCCAAAAAAACAATACAACTCTTGAAAATAGATTTTTGAAAAATATCATTGGTTTTCAATAATCTATTTTCGATAATTATGATGTTTTTTTATAAATAATTTTTAAAAATATAATATAATATTCAAAAATTTATTTTTAATAAATACAAGATGATTTTTAAATATATAAGCTATTAAAATTGATATTTAATGTTAATTATCCCTTTCATCAGTTGACATATCATTAAAATTAATACTTAAAGATTATAAATTCAAAAGAATTTAAACGCGTAATATATTTTTCAATTATATATATAATTAGATAAAAAATTTAAAGATAAATTAAAAACTTCACAAAAAAAAATTGACATTCGATGTATTAGTATTTTTGAAAAAAATTTTTGGTGCCTACTTAGAACACCCAAGTAAAATAACATCAAAGAAGAAATAATTGAGACCAAAAGACGAAATTAGCCTTATATTTACAAGTTGCTAGGCTGAATACGAAAGAACTTTGGATGGGGGCAATAAAAATCAGGGGAAAGGGAGCTGCTTCCGTCCACTTAACCAGTGAATAGCTCACCCCAGACGTGATGCTCTCGACTTGATGGCTATAAAACTCCCCACCGTTGAGCCCAACCCCCGGGCTCCACCACTTCTGTAGACCCACTTGCCGCAATTTGCACCACGGTCCCACCTAGGTCAAGACCAGCCACTCATGTGCACCAGACCAGTGTGATTCAACAGCAAAACCCAGGGCTGCCCTTTCCTTTGTCGTCAGAGTTGTAATACGAATTCCGTGGGAAAAATCCTGCCCTTTACCTTTCCTAGGGGACATGCCGCTGGTTTTTATTGTGTTTCATGTGGAGAGATTGAATCAGAACCGTTAAAACGCTAGAGCTGGACAATCTGACGGTGATATTTTAGGTGGAATCTAACGTTGGTCAATGTCAACCGTGTACTTGTCTTCGTCTAGTGCGCAAATGGAGAAAAGCCCAGACTAGTACGAGTTGTGCACACTTTAGGGTCTGTTTGTATTGATTTTTGTTCTCTCTTAAATGAATTTCAAGGTACATAATTTATAACAGTTATTTATTTTCTATTAGATTTTTTTTATATTTTAAAATTTTAAATTTTAATAATTGAAATTAAAAATGAAGACTTAGCATTGACGTGAAAGTGCTATCTCCACGGATGGTGTACTTGTTTGTTTAAAGAGTTAATGGAATTTCGTTTTTCCTTTAATCTTAGAACTTATAATTTGCTTAACTATAATTTTGTAATTTTTCTTTATCATAATTTTTTTTTATTAGTAACTAAAGGATTAATGTGGTATTTAAGTTATATGCCTCTTGGTTACAGTTTGTTGTTGGTAAGTAACATATATTTTTAAATAAAAATAAATTCAATACACCATTTTTACTCTCGCTTTATAAACTTAATATGACCAATATTTCAAGTATTATGTATTATTCACATTCAAGTATTTAAAGACAAATGTAACATTAAGATATATGTATCCGGTGAAAACTAAAGCATGAATCTAGTCATTGTTATTTAAAAATTAATTACTTCCTTATGGTAGGATGCAAATTCAAAAAATCATTTAAAAAAAATGGTCCGTAGCCTGATTTATAAATATGTAGTATGTGATAAAACTTTAATCATCAAATGAAAATAAAGCTTTAAAGTTCTATACAAAGTCTAAAAATTAAGTATTTTTTGCAAGATTCAATACTTGAATAACTATGACTAGAGGTATGTAATTTAATTTCAATGAAATGTATCAACACATTATTAATTAATTAAATACTAATAAAAGATTTTTAAGTTATATCAATTAAATTAATTACGAAGTTACTCATGACCTAATAACTATGTATGGTTGAATATATTTTATGAGATATATATTATGTTGAAGCACTAAGATTTTCAAAAATTGTTTTGTGGATGGGATAAAATATAATACAAATCATTTTTTTTTTTTTTTGGCTTTTATCCCAAGTTTTTCAAGAGCAAGCTCAAATTAGTTTTAAATATTTCTTTTTACATAAAAAGGTAAACAATACGTTTTATAAATTCTTTGCGCAGCAAACTGGTCCTTAACAACCCAGCTCAGCAAAAACGCACGTGCACATCAGGGTATCGATCCAACGGCCCATGTATTTGCCGTACATCCACTCGGCATCCCTATAAAAGACCTCCATCGTCCCTTCTCTTGGTCGCCAACTTTTTTCGTTAAAGCTGCAGCTGCAGCTGCGGCAGAGAAGCGACGGCCCAAGAAAAATACTTGAAACGTGATTTTGGCTGAAGTATCAAAATCACCTTTAATTTTCTTAACATTTCATATTAGTACAAAATGCTTTTAAGGAGTGCATCGACGCCGATACTTAACTCATGGGTCCCACACTCGAAGGAACCATCGCCGGAGCACGAGGTTTTTTACCAGATTTCCCGAACCCGAACCATTTCGTTCACAGTTTCGTGCTCGAGCTCGATTTCTGTGGGGTCGAGCGACGATTCGAGTCGGAGGATGACGAGGGCTGTGTCGGAGACAGATCTGAGGGACTTGGTGATCCCCAAGATGAAAACCGTTGAGAAAAATACCGGGATCTTGAATGGAATCTGTGTGGATGAAGAAGAAGAGGAGGTGGAGAAAGAAGAAGCTGTATTTCAGTGGTGGAGAACTGCTTCGCTTGGAGTGGAGGAAGTGTGTGGGGTAGGCGGTGGTGGGGGAATGATCTGCGGTGGTGGAAGAGGCGGTGGTGGTGGTGGTTCCGACGGTGGCGATAATGAATGGGGCTTTTGGGATTGGAATAAAGGACATGATAGTACTGAATTGTATTATCAGAAAATGATCGAGGCTAATCCTGGAAATTCACTTCTCCTTAGCAATTACGCTAAATTCTTAAAAGAGGTAACTTTATTTATCCATATTTATTTCATATTCACAAAAGAAAAGGTTAAAAAAGATTTTTGAATTTTGAGTTTGATCTAATGTCGGAAATCCGAACAGGTTCAAGGGGATTTCGTGAGAGCTGAGGAATATTGTGGGAAGGCAATCATGGCAAATCCAAATGACGGGAATGTTCTGTCTATGTACGCTGATTTAATCTGGCAAACTCACAAAGATGGCCCGAGAGCTGAAACTTACTTTGAACAAGCTGTTAAAGCTGCCTCTGATGACTGGTAAATGCCCCAAAACTAAATTTTAAACATGGATTTGATTAGTTATGGTTAATTACACAATCATCAACGGGAAATCTATATCAATTTTTTTTTTCATGAATTTGCAGTTTTGTGTTGGCATCATATGCACGATTTCTTTGGGATTCTGAAGAACAAGTTGGGGAAATTTTGAGTAAAGCATCAGAGCAAAGCTTTTTCCATGCAGCTCCTCCAACGCCTCCTCCTTTGGCTGCTGCTTCTTAGGACTCTTACTGTGACATAGCTTGTATTTAGCTCTTCTGACTTTTGTTGATATACCCTTTTTTTTTTTTGGCCTTGTAGAAAAGAGTGAGATTTGTAGTTAGTGAGACCTCTGTTTTACTTTTCTCTACGTTGGAGCCCTATCTGGTAAAAGGGAAAATAAGATATGGAAATGAATTTTTCATTGGAATCTTCGTCTCTCTCTCTTTTTAACCCATCTAATGATTTGTTTAGTGAAAAATTTCGGGTTAGAGATGATGTTGTTAAAGAAGATATTTGTTTTTTTTTTTTTTTAAATCAATTAATACGCATTTTTTGTGCTGTTCATTACAATAAGCATGGAGGCTTCTGAAGGAATTGATTCCTAGTTGTTGATCTTATCAAGATTGCTTAGTTCCTGTACCACCGAAATTGATTCCTAGTTGATCAAGATTACAAGATAAAAGCTACTATTTTTTCCCCTAACGTTTTTTTTTTTTTTGAAGTTTTCTTATTATTTGTTGCTTTTGGCCGGCAATCAAGTTTGAGGAGAGAATATTCAATTCTTATTACATTATCCGTTTTTGCTTCATTAATCATGGTTGGGCTCAATCCAACTCTAGAGTTGTTTCTTTCCTGTACACAAAAAAAGTGGGGCCAACAAGGTGAGAAAGAGATTAAATCACTCATATATGGTATATCTAAAGAAAATAAACACCAAGCTGTTAATAGATTTTGCTAAGCAATCTTGATGCTAATAACAATCATTGAGTTTTTTTTTTTGGCGTTTTCAGACGATGAAGAGAACTTTCAGATTATATCATTATTCGGAGTACATGAAGAGTTGACTCCTGGTTTGCCCAAAACAGCACACAGCCGACGTGCAGAAGTGCAGAAGTAACCTTTTCTTTTTCCAAGGAAAACTGGCTACATGACTTGGGAGACTAGGGAGCTCAGGAAGGATCAAATGATCCAAAACCAACCAAGAACTGAACCACTGACCAATCCAATTCCCAGGAACACGACCAATACAATTGCAGATAATTCTGCTTCTGAAACTGGTACGATCTTGGGGCCTAGGATCATCAACACGCTTGTTAGGTATCCATTTGTCAGACCGAGCATAAACGTAAGAATCACTACTGGTACTTCACCCTTGAGCCACTTTGGTCCATGGAGGCAAGCAGTGAAAAGTGGATAGAATAAAAGCCTAGATATGCAAGCCCATGTTGCTTTCTTAATGCTCTGTAGAACATATATTGCAGTCAGAGACTTTCCCATGAAATCTGCGACATTATACACTGTGATCAGCAAAACAGGATACCAGTCCTGAAGAAGTTTGGATTCCAGATTCTCGGCTATAAATCCGGGGAAAATAGATAGGGTCACTATGTATATCATGAGAATTCCAAGAGCTGGCCAGCAGACCTTTCTTGCCACTGTCCAAAATTGTGGCCTGGAGCAAAATGGGTCATCTCGAAGAAGTCTGTAATGCTGTTGCATAACTGGTAATTTGTATAGCAAATTGCAGCAAAGAATGCAGCAAAGCAGGATGGTGGTGCTGACTATAAAGTAGAAGTGAGCACTTGCTCGGAGGCCCTGTGGGGTTTGTGAAAGTGAAGACTTGGTTATTAGTCTCAGGATGGAAACCAGCAAACCTGTTATCAGACGTTAGATTTAGTTAGAGAATGAGTCACATTGCGGATCGTACAGCAACTTTTTAGTCTTCCTACAGGAAACAAGAGTAATTGTAGCTAAAACAAGTATCCTAGATGGTGATTGAAAGAATAAAGGATGCACTTGCATGGAATGAGTTCCATAATTCTGAGGGATCTTTTTTGGGCAGACAGTGAAGATAAGATATAGCTCATAGTATTCTACATTCTAGGTTAGTACCTATGTTACCTTAGGCTGGCATGCACTTTTGAGCTTCTCCAAAAGGAAAAAAAAAAGAAAAAGAGAGTACATAATAGAAGCGATTATTCCTCAATTTGAGATGAACTACAATTAAATGCTTTACCTTTTACCATAACTGAATAAGAAATAAGTTGCCTTATTTTTCCATCTTCTCCAACCTAAAAGGCTTTAATTTGCAAGGACATGGTTTCTCATATATGATTTCTGTAACATTCTTGTCATCAATATACTTTAAAACTCCAGATTGTTTAATTCTGGAAAGCGGTAGGAGAATAGGGGTAGGAGTTGAATAGTGAAAGTGTTACAAGGTACCTGAAGAAGCAGTTCCAGCAAAAATAGCCTGCATGTACTGTTTTGGAAGCTTTCCAGCTGATCCTATCAAGCTTCCTGCTATCAAGCCATCTGCTAAACCACATATTACAACTGCTGCAACTGTCATAAAATAGGCTGCATTCTGTCTTTCTTTCGACCAACTGCTATGCCACGCCCAGTCTATAGTTGGAGCAACCATTAGAGAGAGAATAAACATGGAAAATCCCATGTTCATTCTAAATCTATGAGTCAACTTTCTGCTGCTGCAACCAGAACTCATCATAACAACTAAAACTAGCACAGAAGAGCTCATATAACCTACAGAGAAAACCTTTTCAACATGCTTGGCTGGGTAGAGATAACCGAAGTAATCAACAGCTGTGATAAAAGCATTCCATGGAAGTAAATTGCCTGCACCAAGCAAGAAATGGATTATATAAGCAACTTTGTAAGTGTCCCTTGGCTCAGGCTGATTTGCTGGTGAAGCCTTTGGATTTTCCATTTTTTGCATTTCTTGCAGGCTCCAAGGTTCTGCTTCTAAGTTATAACAGTCTTTGGTTGGAATTTAGGCCCCACAATAAGCGGTGTAGAACATGATGAATTGACCTGTTGATTAGAAAGGCCTAACCAAGCTAATTAAGCTGATAGAGCAAGACTCTGCCGCCTGACTGGGGAGCTTAGCTAGTCAAGAGCAAGAGCTTATGCGGTATTTGTTTGCAAAACTTATATCCCTTCTGAAATTGGTTACTATAATTGAACCAGCTTGACTAACCATGGGAGGTAAGCCGGAGCCCCTTGGTTAGCTGACAGCTCTATTAATTTTGATCGTGGATTTGATTGATGGATTGGGATTTGGAATCGATGGGGCTCACGCTTGGAGAAAATATGCGCTGTGTGGGGACGTTAATGGATGGGCGGAGTAAGAAGTACCTTTTTTCATTGCTGTACTGCTACTACACATGGGTTAGTATGCCATGGTATTGTCAAAGGTAATAATCAGAATCTTACGAGAACTACTAGGCGCTCGCAAATATCTGTAACCTCGTGAGACAAGCATTCCAGGGCTTGCAGATAATCATTCATTCGGAGCCCAGAGGGGAGCTAAAAGAATCAAATTATCCCATAATTTTATATTTACTAGCACATCTTATCAGCATTCCGGGATTGGACAATTCTATTTACCTAACTCTTTTCTTCTTAACCCCCCATCCCCTTTCCAAAGATTTCATAAATTTTGACAATGCAAGATATTAGTGGCTGCTGAGCGTGCTGATGGGCTGCTATGAGTTCCTTTTGGAGAAGAACCAATAGAGGTACCTGTCAAGAGTCACGAAGTGAAAGAAGATGTCGTTTCGGCATGTTGAACAGGTCCTGATATTTTGATTAGCCATCCATCTAGAGAACTTGATTCCATCTTCCAATGTGACAAAAAAATCTCACCAAGAGAGCTTGATCACCCCATCTTTTGACATGTCTCGTTTCTACTATTAGCTCCTATTATTCCCTCTCTTTTCCTCTCTTCTCCACCCCTTTCCTCTACTTTTTCTCACTTTAAGGAAGCTGATTAATGACAGCATACGAAACAATCAGCCATGAATTGTGCCTGCAACCCCAGCCACGTATGAGGAAGCAAAAAGCTTCAAGATTTTTACCACATTTTTTGTTTGGAAAAGAAAACTTAGAATCCGTTTCTGTTTGCACTGTTGAAAAAAATAATGCTATCATGATGAGTACAACTATGATTGCTGGATATTCATGACTGTTTCCTTCAAGAATTCACTCATGACTATGACAAAGACAGTAATAGAGAAGCAAATATCTTTAGCATTTAGCTTTATATGGCATGCACTAACCAAATTCCATAATTGTCTACCTTTTCCATCCTTCATTTCAAAGTGTTAAGGACAAAAATGGTTGAATCAATCAAAAGCTAAATATCAATGGCTTTATGAAATAGTGGAAACATGATTAAGCTTTTTCTTTAATACTAGTTTAATTTCATAGGAATACAATATATATATCAAGATGTTGGTAATAAGTTTAAGTGGTTACTTTTTGACTTTGAAAGTAATAACTTTTGAACTTTGTTCTCCAATTTGCACAAAATGCAAATTCTGATGATTAAAGTGATATTTTTAGGCTTAACACAATGGATGATTTTTAGTTGTAATATATTCCAGATTATTTGACATTTGATTATCGATTTTATTGTTTGGATGTGAACACAAACACACACCAGTGCAGCTGCATTTTAGGTTTGTGCTGCCCTGCAGTGCTGCGCCACACGAATTCCCTGGCAATTTGTTTCCTACAACTTGTAGTTTTCTGCAGTAATAAAGCCTGACTGATCTTCAATTTCCGTTTCTTGATAAAAACACTAATTGAGCTAGCTATTTCCAAGACACTGTAATATATGGTATAAAATGTTTCTTTTTTAATCTAAATAAAATGACTTTTCTACCACTGAAACTGTTCTCATGTTCTTTTGAGATGAAGCAGATGATTAGATGGAACCTAAATGCTTGCCTTCATTAATGGGTTCCAGGGTTTCAAAAGAGGGCATGTTTTGGCTGAATGAATTGGCTACCGGTAAGTTCCGTGTAATGGCTAATCTAATACTAAAATATATAAGCATGACGATTTTTTAAACAATGTACTCCATCTGTCTTTTTTTTTTTTTTTTCATGTTTCAAAATTATATTTTATTATTATTTTTAACTATTTAAAACTCTTATTTTTTATTATTTTTTTTTACTTTTGATATTAAAAATCGTGAAACTTTAACTTTATAAAAAAAATTAAAAATTTAATATTAAATATATTAAATTCAAAAATTTTTTCAAACTTTATAAAAATTAATATATAACAAATATTTTAAGGCAAAAGAAGTATACCTTTTTGGTTGTACGAGGCTGACAGAAATTGAAACTCCATCACTCAAACAATTCACACCTTAAATAAATATATCCACCAATAATGATGCAACATATGATAAATGCAAGGTGATTTGGCATGAAAGGTGACATGGCATTTTGGTTAACCAATTATGAGCAAAATGCATACGACTAATTTCATCCACGTCAGCCAATTGATATTTTGTTTAAGGTACACAAAAAGAATTAGCATTAAAAGTTTAATGTCAAATTAATAAATCTCGTGAATAAACGTATTTATTTGTTTCAATTTAATTTTGAAAACAATTTTTTTGGACTGACAGTTTTGTTTAGTTAATGAAAATAACTGTTTTAATTTTTTTTTTTTTTTAAGACAGGAGCTCTGAACAGTATTAATAAGTGTTTAGAGAGCACAAATATAAAAAGATAAAATAAAAAATATTTATTATTTATTTGATTTTATATATTAAAAATAATTTATTTCTCATTTATATATATGTAATGTTTTTTTCACATAGTACATAAAAATATTAAATGTTTTATTTATTTTAAATATAAATTAATTTAAATAAAAAACAGAATATGAAAAATTATCATATTAACCTTGTTTCTTTGTCATTTTAAAAGGATTCTAATTCTTTTTTTTTTTTTTTTATGGTTGGGATATTGTTTATAAATAATGCATCAAACTCTCAAAACGAGTCGTAAAATGAAAGAAAATTGTTACGTTTGTAGAAAAAAATGTCATAAAGAAAAACCTTTTTTTTTTTTTGGAACCCTCTTCTTATATTTTTGGTCTTGCATAAATCCCTTTTATACTTATGCAAGATTTTCATTTCATTTTCTTCATAAATACTAGGAAAAAAAATGACTCATAAAAAGGAAAAAAAAAACACTTGAACCTTGATAAAGATAAATTTAAATTATATTTTTTTATTAACAATTTCATGCTAGTAATTAAAAAATTTTTCATTCTCTTTCTTTTTTAGAATAATATCTAAATGAATCCTGAAAGTTTACTTAAAAATATAAACAAATTCTCAAATTTTTATTGTATGAAATTAAGATTATAAATTTTTATTTTCTTTCAATTATACACATAAAATATTAAAAATATACAAATAAAATACAATTTCCAAAATTTTTAAAATAACATTCCTTCAAATAGTTGTAATCAAACTCATTTAAATAAATCAAAATATTTTTTATTAATTATATCATTCAATTAAAAATTTTTTAAAAAAGTAAATATTTAAAAAAAATTCATTCTCTTTCTTTTTTTTAGAACAATATCTAAATAAATCTTAGAAGTTTACTTAAAAATACAAACAAACCCTCAAATTTTATTATATGAAATTAAGATTATAAATTTTTATTTTATTTTAATTATACCCATAAAAGATTAAAAATGGATGAATAAAATTCAATTACCAAAATTTTTAAAATAGCATTCCATCAAGTATTTGTAATCGAATTTGTTTAAATAAATCTAAGTAAATATTTTTTTATAAATTACATCATATTTTTTTTATAAATTACATCATTCAACTAAAAAATTAATAAAAATTAAATATGTTATGATATTAAAATTCTAACAATAATAAAATAAAACATGCAATAAAAGACAAAAAAGACTTAATATTCAATTTGAGTGAAGTTTTAAGATTTATTTGAGTATCATATTTTTATTATTATTAAAAATTTTACACGTGGCATGAGCTCATTGGTTGTAGATGTAGCTAAGAAGGAACAAAAAGAAACGAAAAAGATGTCAAAAGAGCGCGCTTCGCAGTAGGCACAGTGAATAGGTACGTGATTGTGCGTGCTGAGACGGAGAGAGAGAGACAAACAGCGACTCAAATGGAAAAGACCACAAAAACGACGCCGTCCTACTCATTGCAAGACCCCAAAGCAACAGACCTCGCCGCCGGTCGGAAACTGAGGCAAACGCCGCGTCGACCATGGGCCACTCCCTATGCCCGCCCTCAACAGAACCAATCCCTACGCGGCCGCTTTCTCTCCAAACTCGTCGATCCGGCTTGCCGTCTCATCGCCGGCGGTGCCACTAGAGTCTTCCCCTCTCTCTTCTCCAATCCTCTCACCAACGTTACCCTCCCGCCTCCAGAACCTCAAACTCACGGTTAGTTTTTTTTAAATAAAAAACGCGTCTTTCGTTGAAACTTTTTTCTTCTTGGTGACTAATTAGGGTTTTTTAGGGATTGGAAGTGAGTAACTTTGTAGGTGACAAAAGTTAGAGAATTTTTAGTGATTTAATTAAATGTTTAATTACTGTGATTATTTGTTGAAGTTTGTTACTTCTGTTTGAAAACAGGTAACTTGGATGAAGATGTAGAAGAACATTCTAATGGCGAAGATCAAACTTCTTCAATTGTAAGGGTTTTTGTCTACGAAATCCTCTTATTTGTGTTATCACTTTATAAATTTTGTTAAATCACGTTGTACTTGCTCTATTTAAGTGAAAATTTGTTAATTTGAACTTTTCTTGGTGATTTAGCATGAATGAATATATTTTTATTCTTTTTCTAGTTTGGAGTTTCCCAAACAACTGGTACTAGCACAACAACTGATGGATCAAAGGCTGGTTCTGACTTTGCTGAAAACAGAGAAGGCAGTAAGGGTGATGTTAGTGATGACAGGCTTTCAGAAATTGAGAAGCTAGTGGAGGGGAAAACATTTTCGAGGTGACTTGTTGATTTTGATTATACATTCTCTCTGTTGTTCATAAATTGTAAACTTGCTTGTTTCTGCCAAGTTTACTGGTATAAATATTGTTTATAATGAATGAGATTGGTCTTTCATCCCTGTCTGCACACTTATTCATATCTGTGTTTGTGTCTATCTTTGCAAAGAGTTAATTATCTAATATGGTTTTTAACATCTATAATCTATACCCAGGGACGAAATCAATCATCTTATAGGGATTATAAATTCAAGGGCTGCTGATGTTCCTAAAGTTGATCAAGAAAGTGGGGATTTAATCCTGTCTGCTGGAGGTGTCAGGGGACCGATGGTTGCTCACAACCTGAGAAGGCCAACTGAAGAAAAACAGGATGATTTAAATAAAGCTGTATGGGATATGGCAACCCCACTTCCTAAGCCAACTGTGAGTGGAAATTATTATGATGAACTTGTATTTTGGAACAATGATACGTGCATGGATTACTGAGGTTGAATGTTGTGTCTTGTGTTTGTTCCTGCATATTTATGATGTTTGTGCAAAAATATTAAAGAAGGTTTCCATTTGTAGAGAATTATAAATTAGATTATGTTGCTCCAACTGTTTATTTTCCTTAAAGTATCCGTCTGCAACACATCCCATGGACATGGTATGGTGGCCCTACCCTCCAAATGTTGGACATGGTATGGTGACCCGACCCTCCAAATGTATGGAAAAACTTTTAGAAAAAATTTGAATGTGCCCATGTCACACACATTCTCTATCCAACAATCAACCCGAGCCAGAGTAACATAGCTTGTAGTAACCCTTAGATTTTATTTTTTAAATTAAAAAATTTGAACTCATACCATCGTATTATTTATCACTTTAAGTAATTTAATTTAATCTTTAATGAAATTGATGTAGGACAAGAAAGGGAGTTGCATCAAATTGAGTAATTTATTTGTTTGGTGGGCAAGAACTTGTAATTTTAGGGTTTAATTGGATGGGAGATTTTAATTTATAGTGTTCTGGTTAGTTTAGAAAGGAAAGGACTCAATTTTGAGAGCAAAAGCAAACAAAACGGCAATAAACATTCCTGCAGATTTGGGTTGTGAACGGTAACCTGAACAGCGGTTAGACTTGAAGCTTGAAGGTTGCTTTCGTGTGAGTTCAGTTAGGGTTTGATAGGTGGCCATTCTATGGTTGTAATAGAACTATTTAGGGCTGGTTTTGATTGTGAAACCATGCTGGAAAAGAAAAAGGAAAATAAAAGATCTGGCCTTCTCACTAAATCTCGAATACTTCACACTTTGGGCTAGGAATTCCTTAACACAAATTGAAAAGAGAGAATACCAGCTATACAATTCTCATAAATTTCTTCTTTAGGAGGTTAGATGCTTAGGTGCTTATTTGATGGATATCTAATAATCGTACCCACTCAAGAATTAAAAAGGTGCAAATGGAGTGTACCCTTTACTTAGAAGTATTTATGATATACTTGTCAAGTTAATAATTGGATCAAAGATATTAAGTAGCAAACTTTTGAATAGGCTTGTGATAGATAAATAGTCTATCAAATGTTTTTCTGGAAGCTTTTGACATATTAAAAGGAGATATAAATAAGGGTTGGGCTCTTGACAGTAAATTAAGATGAGTTAGTGAGTTACTACAGCTGTTGGTCTGGTCAGGAACAGGAAGGTCTGTGAGGATGAGCCTTGTAGAAGCTGCCAATATAAAAGGGAAGTCTCTTGTCCTCCCATGATATAAGTTTATTAGTAAATCGTTTTTTTTTTAATCTCATCTCTCTCTGTCTTTTGTCTGTCTCTTTCTGTCGCTAATACACATTTTGGTGCATGCACAGAGTTGCATCTTTTGGCATGCCCAACATATATTGTGTATTGTTAGGTACATTGAAATTTGATGTGCTTGTCTTCCTCCTATCTTTTCTTTTTATTTTTCTATTTATTTAAAATTTTAAATTCTATAAAACATTGCAGGTCCTAAATGAAACTGGATCTTCACCAATTGAAATTGCAAAAGCATACATGGCAAGCCGGATACCAGAAGGAAACCTAGGTTCTAAGATTATTACATCAAAAGATGAAAGACCAACAATGCTTAGTGATGATTTTGCATCAGAACCATTTGTTCCTTTGCTTTTGCCAAAGCCCTCCTCATACTGGCCAGGTTCCATGGTACAGGATCAGCATCGTTATCTAACTCCACAAAGTCAAAGAGGCAGATTTGGGCTTCATAATATTCCAAGAACCCCTTACTCCAGAACTATTTTTTCGCAATCTAAATTGAAGGTGTGGAATTTTAAAATTTTGTATCTGTTCTATTATGATTTACATTTGATTGATTGCATGAGACATGATTTTTTTTTTCTTCTGCATGGAATCAGTTGGCTCATGTACGAGACGAGGGTAATGGTTTCCTGAATAGTTCATTCTCTCCCTTGCAGCAATCACAAACTCCTATACATGGGAAGGTAATTTTTCATGATTAGCAGTCATAATGATACTCCTGATTATACTTCTAGTATAGTGCTATAGATATATATGTGTGTGTGTGTGTGTGTGTGTGTGCACGAATGTGCATACACATGTTTTTCTATTTCTTGGTATGCATGTCTCATGATGATGTCATGCCATTTTCAGTGTTCATTAGTGGCATTGATTGCTTATTGGTAATTTTAGGTTCATAAGTACCTTGGTTAATGCTGTTAGATATCAAGCAATGTTCTTAAAGTGCTTCTAAGAATGATATCTTGCTTAGCTTAGAAGGCTAAAATGCAAGGAGATGGTTGAAGAGAATCAGATGACATATGCTAGTCGTCCTTGAAGGATGAAGAGTTTGTGGCTTGGGCTTTAGTACATTTCTAGTTTATGCTGAAAATTTTACTGCTGACTTTTGTTGTCTTCTTTCTCTCTTTAAAGCAAAAGTTTCTTGTTTTTCATATGGTTCCTATGACGCCCGGATGAAGAAGTTTTCTGAGGGGAAGAAGATACTTGAGCTTACTCTATCCAACCTTAGGCAAAGGAAAAGAAGTTTACTCTCTTTGTACCAAAGAAAAAGAAGTAGCTTTACTATTAATCATATGGTCGGTTTGAGCTTCTTTCTGAATTTGATCCTTAGGCAAAGCACCAGGGCAAATGAAACTACTAAATGGGGAGTTGAAAGTTGGGACTTGTATAAGATTTTGGAATCAACTTCCTTTTTCTTAAAGGGAAAAAAAAATGGCTACATTTGGTTAATGAGAAGCAGAAATTGAACCTTGAACCTTGACCATCTAATAGAATGGTAATAACTAGTAGTTCAATCTTGAATTATATCCTCTCTATTTTTGTTATGGTAATAACTAGTAGTTCAATCTTGAATTATATCCTCTCTATTTTTGTTTTTAAAATGCTTCTTCAATACGGATTCCTCATTACTTCCAACACATGGATAAGCGTGCTTTATGTTTTCTGATTTTGTCTCTCTGTGTTATGTTATTTATTTTAATTGAAGTGTTATGGCATAATTATTTATCTAAAGTTCTATTCTATGAACATTTAGGCTTTGCCTTGTAGGAACCAGGAATGACAGAAATGGTAAGGATGGGAAAGTGTTTAATCCAATTGTTAAGCTCTAAAGTAGGAAAGTAGTTATGAAACCTAACAATTGGGTTAATAATTTTTCTATCCTTCTTACTAAGCAAAGCCTTGGGGAAAAAATGTGCATCTAGGTTGGACAGAGTCTAATTTGTGAAATTTTTTTGCCAAAGCTGGACATGTACAAAAGCTGAATAAGGGAATTTTCATTGTGGTGTAGCTATTGCCTATTTGAAACTTTCTTTTTTGATGAATTGAACTCTTATCATTACATCTATTTGACTTGAGTCCTATGCTTGGTGTTTGAACACATATTTGAAGTTGAGGAGCAATATAGTGGATGACGCCCATGGATCTGTAGGACCCATTCGCAGGATTCGACATAAGGTCACTGCAGAAACTCCATCCAGAGGATCTGTTTATTCTCATTCATCGTTAAATGATCCTTTTCTGGTGGGAAATTCCAATGTTTCCGATGGTCTATTTTGTTCTATCAAGAAGAATTTGGAGCAAAGAGGCACTAGTAGCTCTTCAGTTTTTCAGTCAGTAGATGGTAACAGAATTTCTGATATTGGTATCCCACCTGTACATCCACATTCCAGTCAGACGGCTAGGACAATATTGGAGCACCTTGAGCGAAATCTAGCCACTCCTAAGGAGAAGTCCAATGAACTAAAGATAGCCACTTCAAGGAAAAGATCTCAATCTTCAGATGCTAATGTTGCCACTTCAAAGGGTCACAACAGTTTGCCATATTTAGGACTTGATTCTTCTAAAAGCAGGGATCAAATTAACAATAGAAGTCCCACTCAGTGGAATGAAGATAGAGGGAACTCATTTTCAGTGGCATCTCCAGAGAGTACCATAGAGGCTCAGGATGTGAAAAGAACAAGTGCTTCTGATTTAAAAGTTGATAGCACTATTACAATGTTTGGCAATAATGCAGGGTCTTCAGTAGATTTTGGAAAAAATCAGGATTCTCAAAGCAAGAATGCACACAAGGTATTTCATTCATCCTTACATTATTGTTCTGTGACCATGCATGCTTTCATTAGGTCTTATGCTTATCTAATAGTGTAACATTCTCATGCCTTAATGCTAATCTTTTTCTATGTACTTTCCTAGTAAGTATCAGCTATAACTAGAACCATTTAAATTACAGGCTCAGTATCTTTTAAGAAATTTAACCTTTTTTTTCCTTCAGACATGCTATATAGAAGATAATACATAACAAATGCACTACGGTAAATAAATGAACATCCAATTTCTATCGTTTAGTTGGCCCAACTTGGAAAGTGAAAGAGACATTAACGTTTTCTATCTATTTTTTTCTTCTCTCATGCTAAGTACATTGGTGATAAGATATCCTATCATTTTACCTCCCTTTCATAAAGCAACTTTGAAATTTGGTTGGGGTTACGAATCTGGTGATCATGATTTGATGCAGCAGCTGTGTTAATCACTTAGTCTGTGTCTCATTTGCCAATTTGCCTAGGTCTATCAAGTAACTTTTGTGATATATGTCATTTATTTTGTTTTTTTTCCCATTAAGAATTCATGTTTACATCAAAGAATGCCATACTAATCAATTTATCGGACAGGATCTCTCAAAGGTCACTGATGCTGCTACGTCTGAGTGTCTACAAAAGCCTTGCTCCAACTCTTTGGGAAATAAACCAGTTTTGGCTTCTATTTCTGTCAAAAAGCCTGAGCAAAGGTGGATGTTTACTTCGGATAATAGCAGTGGTTTCACTTTCCCTGTTCCTGCATCTTCTGGTGTGTCTTCTGAGCCTCCAACACCATCCATCATGCCATCGCTATCAGGTAGCAGTCTGCATCAGCCCAAAGAGGAACATACAGGACCTTCATATAGCTTTGGCTCAAATAGATCGTCCACTACCCTTGTTTTTTCTTTCCCTTCGACAAGCAGTGCATCTAAACATGTTGATGCTTCAGATATTACCTTCAACTTCGGATCTGATAGGTCATCAAGAATATCTTTCAGTTCAATAGGAAAAAAATACCATATGCTACAGACACAGGAATGATGTTTTTATTTCCCTTTTCTTTTTCAATTTTCCCCCTTCAGATTTTAGTGAGTCGGAGTCCAAATTTCATCGGTGAGAATCTCAATTAGTTATGCATCTTTGCGGTATTGTAGGAGAAAGAATTGTCTAAAGCTGAAACCTAGATTCACTTAATTGTAGCATTAGCCCTCCTTGTTTCTTAGTTACGGCAAAGAGCAAACTGTATTGTCATTGGTTTCTTCGTGACTGTCTTCAAACTATCAGGTTGATGATCATTTTAAGGGAATTGGAAAGAAACTTACTGGAATGATCACAAAACCATCCTGTTAAAGCCCAAAGCTTTGCAACAAAATATATAATTGGTCCTTTGCGAATAATGCGATTTTCTCTCTTGTCGAATAGAGTACTGCTTTGTTCCCATTATTTGGCTTTTGGATCTTCCTGTTTGCTCTCTAGATAAGAAAGAAAGAAAGAAAGACGAGCCTGGACCTGGACGTGGCACAATTCCTGTTCACACATTGAATTTATGTCCAAAAAAGTAATCGATCGAACAGGATGCCATAGGAATCACATGTTGGGTGTTGCTCCTGTTTTTAACAACAAAGAACTTATCCTTGTTAATGTTGGACCCCACCTTCAAAGAAGATTGTAAATTGCAAGAGAAAGGAGGTGTGTAGGAGCACCTTGAAAAGACACCCACCAACCATTCGCGTTTGAGAGAGAAAGGGTGTCCCCAAAACTCCAAAATCAAAGAGTCCAAAGAGAGGGTGAGTTGGGTGCGGGGGGTTAGAACAAGCTAGTCAGGGCTTTGAGAGGTGAAATGACAATGAAATAATGAAAATGAATGCATTCACCAGACATGAATTTGACATTTCAGATTCTTATGTCAGAACTGCATTCTGCAACTCTTGCCCTTTTCTAGTTTTTGACTCCCCACTATCACCACCACCAAGCATTGCCCCCTTGTGTGCTGTTATGTACTACTGTTCTTTCCTTTTCTTGCATTTTTTCTTGGGATAAATAACTATTGTAAGTAGCAAGAAAATCTATTTGCCAGCTTGTAATCTTACTACAATCCAATTGCTGATCCCGAGGACATTCAATCATTATTACCCCCGATTTACATTTTTACAACTTACATGCACTTCTAATTTCTCTCTAGCTACCTACATGAATTTCATATTTTTACTACTCATTGTCATATCTTCTTTTTTTTTTTTTTTGGGGGGGGGGGGGGGGGTTATAAAGAGAAAGAAACAAAGTTAAAAACATTATAAAATTTAGGAGAAAAAATCACTTCCGTTGTATCTACTTAAAAAAGGTGTATCATTAAAGATCTCATAATCTATATCCATAATGTTCTTTTAGTTTCTTATCTTTTGAACTATTTTACTCCATTTTTGTTCTTTTCTTTCCCTTTTAACTTAGACAGAAATAGTAAAAGTCTAAAAGAAACCAAACTATATATGCTCCACCCCAATTAAATATATACAGTTTGGTTTCTTTGATTATAAGTTTTAAACTAGCCCCTCCTCTCTTTTCTTAGTCTAGTTCCCTATATATATTATTGTACCTGGTGCTTGTTTGTCCTTTCCATACAAATCTTATCTAGTTAACATATATATATATATATATATATATATATATATATTTGGTCAATAGGTTTGAAGTTAGCTTGCAAATATCATACAGTTTTATATTGACAAGTTCTAATATATATTGTTTTCAGTGGACTTCTACTTTCTTTTTAGTTACAACCCCATGCTGCACAAGTCTGCAGGTAACAATTGGTGGTAAAGTTTTTTGGTTATATTTATCAGGGACCTAACATTGAATACCTTGCCTTCAATACAAGGATGGAGAAAGAGTTTATATGAACAAGGAAGAGAATTGTATGTTTCAATTTATTTCGCAATGATAAAATTGATATTTTGCAACGACATTAACCATTGCTAAAACTCATTTTTCTAGTAGTGTGTTGGGGGATATAAAGAAAAGATTCATAAGCCAGCCATTATAGTGTTTGTCATGTCTAGAGTATCTTTTTGTCTACTAATCAAGCAAATTGGATTCTTAAGGTTTCTTATGCAATCAAAGAGAAAAAAAGGTGAGTGTTTAATTATTTATTTATAGTTGATGATTGAAAATTTTAACTTTCTTCTTGAGAATAGAACAGTGGGAGTGGGGAGACCACATTTCCACTTCACCAGCTGTTTTGAGAGATGCCCTAATTGCTGCCTCTGCATGTATAATGCGTCTCCCATTTCATGAATCTAATGATATTGTTCATGAAAAAAAGGAAATTTAATGATTCTAACATAAAAGTAGTTTTCTCAGAATAATTATAGGTAAAAAGCATATTTCAGTCAAACAGTTGAATGCAAAAATCAGAGGCTGAAAATATATATGCAAAAGGGTTTGCTCCATAACTTTAGTGCTTTTTATTGGAGATTCTATGGATGTTGAGATGAAATGGCAAAGCAGCAAAATGGTGGTCCAAAAATTCTACTTTTCACAGAGGTTATGGCTTGTGAGTTGTACTCTATGCTTGGACAGACAAAGACTTTTCTTAGATATTTACTTTTGAACGCAAAACAAAAACAATTAAAAAAAAATGAAAAACCCAAAGGAGGTGTAACTTTTTCCATTCACTCTTTCAATAATTCAAAGAAAAAATGGGAATGGCCTGATGGTTTCTATAGAATCATCATATGTAAGTTTCTATGTGACTGCTTCAAGGAATTAAGCAGCAAGTACTTTGCTGGTCATACTTCATGCAACTTACCTTTCCCTCCCATTCCCTTGATGAACTTTTCTTTTTTACCAGCTGGAAGAGCTGGTTTTGCATTGGAATTACAACTAATTTTCTAAATTAACTTCACATATGTTAGGCTGATTTAAGAAATGGTTTGCTTGCATATATGATATATCCCAAAATTTTCAAAACTTTGTTGGAAGGAAGCAAAGTTGCATTATTGTCAAAATTAGTGTAAATTGTATAATAAAGCATATGTAAGTATAACCTTCATGATTATTTTTCAAATTTGTTGAAATTCATCTTTTTATACCTTTTATTATCAGAAATTAAAGTATCACGGACAAAAAATTTTATAGCAATCAATGAGTTTATATGAATTGTAGCAGTTACCAATCACTGCCAATTAGTTTCCATCAATAAAATATGAGTTTATATTTTATATACTGGTCATGTATAAATATTATATAATTAGTGAAATATACAATGACATCTTATAAAAAATTAATTCTAAAGCCCTAAAAATCAAAGGCAAATAATCCTAAAACCATTTTTAAATTAATTTTTTACAGGGTGTCATCGCATGGTTTATTGACAGTGTATAACATCTATACACTGACAGTACATCAAATATAAAATTTTTAAATATATAATCTTATTAAATCTTAACTAATTTGTGGATGATGCATGCATTTCATTATCATAGAAAATAAAATCCTAATCCACTTTTCAAATTCATACTTCCAATAATAACAAAAGAATTCAGAAAAATATAGTGCACGATAAAAAATATGAAGATTTGACCAAATATAACAGCTAGGAAATCTACAGTATTTGAAGATAATTTTATAGAAAAAATATAAAATTGTTAGACTTATAAGTATAATTTTTTTTTTTTTAGAAAATGTTGTTTGCCATTAAAGATCATGAAACAACAACAAATAAGGCTGCATACTGCTCAATTGTCCAATTTGGGCATATATTGTTTCTTATGATCTATTATTCTCAGCTTGCAAATCTAGCTAAGTATTTTTGGTTGCAAGTTTGCAAAATTTGATGTAAATGACTAATTCTTTTCTTTTTTTCTTTTTTTTTTTTTTACAAAATTCACTCTTTTCCCTTTCCACAATAGGGGAAAATATAAGGATAATTAATTAGTCTAATTTGTTTTATTGTTTTTTTATTTTTTATTTAAAACAAAAGTAAAAAGAATTTTGGATAAAAAGTAAAAAATATTAAATAGTAAAATTTTAATGTTTGTAAGCAATAAATTGCAAGATTTTACCTTTTATGTGAAACAATTATAATTGATGCTTATTACTCGTTTCAACCAAAAATGTGACATTTTTTATATTTATACCAACCTTTCAATAATGTTTTAGAAAGAAAGAAATAAATAATATACTAAAAAATGAGTAACTAAATAACAAATAAATGAAATCTTATCTTTTATTTTGAATCTATACCCGAGATCAATTAAAATTTCAAATTTCTTTCATTACAAAGCAGTAATATCATTAAGAAAAGCTAGAATGTTATATCACTTTAATTTTTTTGGTAAATTATAAAAAATAATCATTGATTAGATGCCAAATAAATTTGTTCTCTAATGTTTAAAAACTGACACTTTACTTTCTTATGATTTCTTTCACTGATTTTCAAATCAATACTGTTAAAAAAATAACATACATGATATGATATTGTTAAATCTAGATGGGAATTAAAAATTAGAGAAAGAATTAAAGTGCGACAAAGAAAAAATTAAAAGAAATAAAAAAGATAAAAAAGTTTTATTTCAAAATTTATAGAAAAAATCATTAGTTAAGTGTATGTTTAAACCACAAGGAAAATATTTAATCCGCCCTTACCCTTATGATGAGTTTTTTCTTTTTTAATTTATCCTATCTTCTATTATTCCAACTTGCTTTTTAGTAATTTCTTAAAAATAAATAATACTCCAAAAAACAACGACCACATGAAATATTAATTTTTTTGGCTTTATTTTAAATCATAATTTTTCACAGTTTTTTTTTTTTTTTGTTCAAGCATATTAATGCAGTATTAATCTAGCAAAAAAAAAAAAATCTTAATAGGCGTACAAGTAGAAAGTAAGACTATACGAAGTACTGTTTTCGAAATATCATACAAATGCTAGTATATAATATGTATCTTCTAAAGAATATATAGCCTGTTTAAAATTAATTAATTTCTCATAATTAAGTAATTCTGATGCATGAAAGAGTTTGTAAATAGGTTATAGGCTAATTTTTAATTTGTATTCCACTTGATGAGAAATGAGTAAATTTAAACCTAAATATATATAATTGGGGCACAAATTTTATACATGGATATAATGTAAGACAGTCATGCGCTAAGAAACATTATTATATTAATTAAATTAAATTAGCTATATATGCATGATTAATGAAGCTGGAAATTATTACGTCTGCAGTATTAAGATTTAAAGTACTTGCTATTTAAAAATACCCTAATTACTAAAGATTTTGAGATAAAGTGTTGGATTTTTAATTTTAATTATCAGAATTCAAATTCTGACAAAAATTCAAAAAAAGATTTGGAATTTCAAATATATATATATATATATAGTAATATTCCCATATGCTAATTAATTAACAACATAGTGGCATTTATTTTTAATGATAATATATATAAATATGTTCACTTGAAAAGTGGATACTATGATGAAGACAGCAAACGAAAGTAGCTCAGTTCAGTTCATATTCTAATAGCTTAAGACAAATAAAACAAGTAAATAGCATATTCTAACAGCTTAAGACAAATAAAACAAAGGATGTAAATTCATGTCCATAAAAAACACAATGGCTCAAGACTTTTCTTCACTTCAAGCCATAACTCTCCAGTGGGAAAGGGTGCTTCTTGAACGTTGAACATAATCACTTGTTCAGAAGTGCAGTCCTTGACACGAGATGCTTCTCAGAGCCCTGTTCAAAATCAACAGTTCAACACAAAAAAATTGTATAATTAGTTAATCAGTCTTTAAAAAAAATCGAACAAATTAATCAGAGTTCACCATTACTAATCTCAAATATTAATCCCATTTATGGATGATTGATATTATTTGGTATGCCTTAAAAAAAAAAAGAAAAAGAAAAAGGGTTCATTTAAATCAGATAGGAGAGAAGCTTGATAATATGGTCCCATGCAATTACCCTGGTAAATCACCTTGACATTTTATGCTTGATTATATAAACTCTTGACTTAACTAACAAAAATTTTATGGTTATATGCTAAACTTTCTTAAATTCCCATCAATATAATTTATATCCTAAAGGTGTTCAAGGATGATCTCTGAAGTGTTATTTCAACATCTTATATTATAGCAGCTCCTTTTTTTAATATTTAATCTACAGGGTTTGGTTTCTGATTATTAAAATTAAAAGTCCAATACTTTATCAATAATTCATGTAACTGTTGCTATAAAAGCTATTTTAACCATAGAAGAAGTCATTCCTACTTTAAGCTTTGTTTTCAACTTTCCCTATAAAAAGAGAAATTAACTATATATTATATTATGATCAGGAACTAAATTAAGCACTTACATCATCCAGCTTAGTTTGATTGTTGCTTTCCAGCATGAGCCCAAAATGGATATGAGGGAAGTGCGCCCACTGTAGGAATAAAAAGAGGTGGTCAATAACCAAAAACATTTGATATGAAATCTAAAAAGGTCTGTCTTCTGGTCATGTTTTTGCAGCCTTGTGAACTTACATTCTTAGCAGCAGTGCTGAATGCTTCCCTGTGGCTGATTTCAGGATTGTTGGCCTTGATCCTTTGGATCTCCTCTCTACATTAATTGATTATTAGAAACATATAAATAGTAAATCTACAACTAAAAATACAAATTAATGATGTGCAATGTTAAAGAAATTTATTATGGTTTTCGTACTTTATGAACTGATTGTATGCAGAAGGTACTCGCTGCCTCTTCTCAGGAGCTGAAATGAAATAACAATATCTTAATAATGATTTAAATGCGAACTAAAAAAAATTCATGAAGAATTACATAAATTAAAAAAAAAAAAAAAGAAAGAAGAAAAAAGTAATGTGAATTTTTTTTTTTTTTTGCAAAATAAAAAGGAATGAGAAATGATGTAAGAAAAGAAAACCTGGCATTATCTAATAGATGTGATTAACTTACGTCGATTCACTACCCTTTCCTCGGTGACATTGTTCACAGGAGCTCGCATTGAGAATTTGTTGTTGCATCTGGAAGAGGAACCCAAATCGGTTCTGTAATCCTGTGTTGCATAATTGGGTGCCTATAAAAATTTGAAAAATTTTTGTATATCAGATCAACATCAAAAGACAAGTTATGATTACAATCTTTTCTCGAGTGAATTCTCCATTAATCAAGAAAGAGAACTCAGGTTTTCGTTCTTGGGTCATTTTATTTTATGCTGATATAGGGCATTTGCTTTCCTCTGTAGTATTTTTTTTTATGTATAATTAGCTAGTTTTAGGTAAAAGGTGAAAAAGAAAAAAAAAAAAAGGAAATAGAAGTCATTCATGTTAGAGGTAATATTAATAATAGGAGAGGGAGAGGAAACTAAAAAACAAAAAAGAAAAAAAAGAAAGAGGAAGAGAAAAAGCTGAGTAGACTGAAATGATTTTTGAGAGAGAGAGAGAAAAGGAGCAAAACCAGCATTGAAGTGACTGAATCAGTTAGAATTGTAGCATCATTTAAGATACATGGCGGGCATAACCCAGATAGCCAAATCCTTGAGACAAGGGCCCCCAAAATCAGTTTCTAACCAAAGGATCTCTCTCACAAACCCCTTCCTCTCTCAGTTTCCATTTCTTTGTTTCCACAGTTAAAGTTCTCGAAAAGAAATCATTAAACCTAAGAACTCTAACTTACTTGTCAATCAAATCAAGCTACCTAAAGCACACCTTACAAAACAAAAACAAAGACAAAGAAATGCGGCTAAGCATTTGATGGGTCAGGATAATAATACACATAGTTTATGTTTACAGGCCTCCTGACTCACGGCCGCAAAATCCAGCCCTATAGAAAAGCAAATTAAATAGGTTTTGGTCATGGCAGCTGCTAGGTTTCCAGTGACTGCAACCATTTCCATAGAGAAAAATGTTTAGAAATTCTCCATCTAGGTGTTGAAAAGCTTTTGATTTCTTTTTAAAAGAACAAATGTTTACTACCCCGAGAAGCCCTAGGTTTGAAAGGCTTTGAAGAGCCAGAAATAGACATATTTAAATAAATTTTATTTCGACCAGGATCGTATCACCTGAGCATCTTGCCATGACAATGACTGAAATGCAGCTGCCATGTTCACGGACCATAGATTGGTGCAGTGCCCGCATCGGACGGTCACAATATCAAACAGGCTGCTGCATGGAACGCTCACCTGCGCATTTGCCCAATAATCAGCTACTATAATTAAGCAAAATTCAGTTGCAAGTTGTAAAAATAAATGAAAGAAAATCCCAGATCAAATAACATTTCTTAAAATTGGGTTCTCTTTATGATATTGATAAGCTAGCTTCTATTTTCTCCCTACATCAACAATTGAATCAGCTTAAAGAAGAAAAGAAAAAAAGGGCAGGAAACAGAGAAGAAGGTGATTAGGTCAGTAGAATATTGGTCAAGGAAGAAGCATATGCTTCGTGAATTCATGGTGAGAGAAGGAGAAAAGAAATGGGTTTTTTTTTTTCCTTGTTTTTCCTTTGATGGGAAGAAGATAGTGATACTAAAATTTATAGGTGAAGGGTGGGTTTCTTAATGTGTTTGAGTTGGAAGTTTTCTGGGAAATGATCAAAGGTTAATGAGATCATTCATTTTTCTTTTCCCCATTTGCTAAAGAAACTGAATTAGCAGAGGAAGCAGGCTGTGGCAGTATTTTTAGCAAGGTAAAGGTATGTAACAACAGTAGTAAACCAAGGGAGTTGAGGAGTTGTCCTCATCAGATTATCAACAAAATGCCTGTGCTTGAACTTTCGACGATAAAAAATTTACTCTTTTATTTACCAAAAATAACATAATAATAAAAGAAAAGTAATCTCTAGCTAAGCCCTTCCCTCTCCTCCTCTCTCTTTCTCTGGTCTTTGCATTATAACTTTTCTTTGACTGCAAAAGAGGAAGAAAAGGAAAAGTCTAACGATGGAGACCTGACTGGTAAGAAAAACAAGAAAACCCAGAAAAGAAAATCAATAGATTTCAGTAAAAAGAACACGGGAGCTCTGATCGCAGAAGCTAAGACAGCTTTTATCAGGATCTAAAATTTTCTTTCTTTGTAAGATATACATGGAGAATGAAAATACCAAACCAAAACCAAAACCAAAATATGCATAAATAATTAGTTAGTGGCCTTGTTGATAAGAACTGTGCATATAAATAAATAGGCATATCCCTCCATTAAAAAGAAGAGATATATCAGATCAGATACCGCAAGAACTATGTTGCAAAAGTTGCAAGGGATATAGCAGAGTTGCTCAGGTCCAACATCGATGCAGCTCGACATGTCTTTCAAGTAAAAATTAAATCAAAGCTTAGAGCAACCTCTCCTCAACCCCAAGGAGAAAGCAACAAAGAAAACCAAGAAAGAAAAGGTAAAGAAAAGAGAACCAATTGCTTCTCTGTAACAAGTAGCAAAAACCACAAGAAGAAAGCAACACTTGGTAGCCAAAAAAAGAGCTTTTATTCCCTCAACTCCTTGCTTTAAAACCGGGCTATGTATCACAACAGTAAACTAAATGTCCTTTATATATAGAAAATTTTATTCGGAGTGAGAATCAGAAAGGCAAAAAGAAAGAGAGACATAGGATCCAAAGAGGCAATATAAAAGAGAGAGAAGCCAAGCCAATATGGTGAAAAAAACAACATGAAAAAAAAAAAAAAAAAGAGTTGGTAATTCTGTAGTAGTGCCCACGGTAGGCAACAAATGTTGTGACCTGGAAGGGAAAATAAAGGGTGGTTTCTTATGGGAAACCAGATTTAGTTAGAGATGAAAAGGCGGTTCAATTACTCGCTATTGTTCTGGTAAAGAGGTTAGGGTTTGAAGGAAAAAAAAAAAAAAAAGGAAAATTTGGAAGTATTACCAACCCAACCCTGTTCAGATAATGCTTGTTGCTATTATGATGAAATGAGTGTGACTGTGACCCTGACCCCAACCTGTTACATCTTCGGCGGATGAGGGGGGCGAAATTTTTATCTCATTCCTTCTTTACTTCAACTCTATACATTATTCACTTATCTATATTTATTTACCTATAACTATATAATGCTACTTGTATTTACCTCTAACTATGTGATTTTTTTTTTCTTTCATGAATTATTTGATTGCGCAATCAAGGTATATAATCTTTCCTTCTATCTCCTAACCTTGGTCCTTTATATAATTTAAAAAGGACCTGAAAGGGTTGGTTTTTGGTTGATAAAGAAAAAAGATTCTTTTACCCGCTAATTAGGGTTCGATTATTATACAAAACATTTCGAGAATACAAACAAAACTTGAGATCACAAAAAATATATGTACTTTAATGACAAGAATTTTATAATTACAACATCAGGTATATTAATTTATTAGAAACTTAAAATTTTCGTTTTCCTCTAAAATGAGTGATAGTTGAATCATAAAGCCAAAATCGTAACTATATTATTGCATCTAGAAGTGACAACGATTCAAATCGAATTAGATTTAATTTAATTTTTTGAATAATATATAATATTATGAATTTTTAAAATTTAATCCGAATCTAAATCGATTTTCTTTTGAAATTGATCAGATCTGAATTAAATTCTATTAATTCGATTTGGTTTGGTTTATCGGTTTTTAAATTTTATTTTTTTATATATTATTTTAATAAGATTTTTAATATATTTATATATAAAATATTTATTTTTATTTTATAAAAATTTAAAAAATATATAAATTAATTAATATATATAATTCAATTTAGTTCGATATTTTTTGATTTTTCACATTTTAATTCAAAATTTGATCCAAATTTAATATATATATTTAATATCTTAATTTAATCTAAATCGAATAAAAAAAATTGATCCAAACCGAACACTAAAATTTCAAACCAAACACTAAAATTTCAAACCGATTTTTGATTTTTTTCAATTTTTTTTTTCACCTCTAGTGGAGGGTCTTTGATAATGTATGACAAGGGGCAGTCGTGGACCCTATTACAGTTGGATTTCCAAAGGTTTTTAAGTCCGACCGTATTAAGCAATGACTGCCCATGAGGCAAGTTGTCTTTGCTGTAAATAGGAAGAGAAATTTTACTATTCTGATTTTTGCAAATAGAAAGGTTAGATCATACGGTGCATGAATCTTTCTTTGCCACTGGCGCAGTAATTTAAAGTTAAAAGATATAGTATTAATTTCTTGTTGGTACGTGTTTTTGTTCTGTAACAGAGAAAGTAATTTCAACGTAAATTTGAAATATATATTTTTATGGTGGTGTGCCTCTCTCTCTGAAATATTGCATTGCTTTGTAGTTTGAACCAAGGACTTGAGGCAGCAGGAAAGTAATGGCGTGTCTGTATCTCACTACCTCACTGATCATCACTGTGTAACTTATTGTTGCACATAATTTGAAGAAAATCAAACTGGTAGAATAAACTTTAGAGGAGAAGGTAATTTCTATTGTGTAAGCCTATTTGGATTGAAATTAAAAAAGAAAGGAAAAAGGAAAATGAGAATTAATAACGAAGGTAAAAAAATTTCGATTATTCTTTTTTAATTATCTTATCATGAGTTATCCATCCTTGAGAATATCTTTTGAGTAGTGATCTATCCTTATTTCTTCTCCAATCCTTGAAAAGTAATTTACATCCTTTTCTTTTGCAAGTAGGAATTTTGTTTTTTAAGAGTATATATATATATATATATATATATATATATATATATATTTCTAGATTTTACCAGACGAACATAAAGGGTGCACACTCTCGATCAGTCTCGTTACAACAATATAACCTTGATTGACAAGAAAATAAAACTCTTTCTTTTTTTTTTTTTTCGTTTGGACTAATTCTTGTGAGTGTATAAGTAGTAATTTACACCATTATAATTTGCAATGAATCTATCTTTTCACATTAATTTGCACCTTCTTTTGGATCTGACAATGTCTTTTTTTTATCTTTTTTTTTTTGTTTTTGCAGAGATTCTGGGCTTTTCTTCCCTCTTCTTCTTTTCGCAGGTGATTTTGGGGCATTATTTATAAAGCAAAAGGAAGATCAAAATGTTAGATTTTTTGATATTTTGATCAACTACGATTAGAGTGATCACCGGCTCTATGTGTTTTAATTAGCCTCAACAATAATAGAATTATTATTATTTTTGAAAGATCTTATTAGAAAGAATTAATTGGAAGTTGACACCAAAATATAAGTATTTCCTCTCTATTTAAAAAGATTTTATTGTAACCGACTATCCCTTAGATCAATTGGTACTTGAAGGCTATGAGTTCGAGAGAATTAAGATATGTAATATCCTCTTCAGTCAAGTATATAGTAGGATAAGAGGGTTTAAAAGTAGATTAAAAACTAAAAAAAAAAAAGAGATTGTATTGTACCTTCATGATACCTAAATACTAACTACTTAGCAAATTTCTGGCTAATGTGTTGGGCCAACATGTAATAACTCAATTTATTTTAATTTGTTAATTGCTACACACTCTAAAATTCTATGTTTAAGCTTGGGTGGTAGCGACGGTGACTCAATTTATCACATCTTGCATTTAAGGTCATTTTATTTTTAGATTATGTCCAAATATTTTCAGTTTGACTAAAATATAGTCAAGAATTATTATTATTTTTTAATTGTGTCATTCTTATGTTAGACGGATGTCATATGGGATTCAGATTTCACTAAGTAAACTCATTTTCACATTAACTTGTGATAAAATTAAGTTCCACCTATTCTCAAATTGGGTTTTTGGTCTTCAAGAATGTGATCAATTAAAACATTCCTTTCGAATAACTCTAATTTTGCGGTAATTTCAATTTCAAAAACCAAATAATTTTACACAAACTAAAATGGGTTCGTTTGGGTTTCTTTAAAAACTTAACTAAATGAGGATCAAATTCGAGGGTTTATTTCTCAATAATATCATTAGATTGGGATGCCTCAAATTGGATTGTTACGAGATTACACGTATAAATAAACGTTATAATAAAAATTAATTTCCCAACACGTATGACATAATTATTTTGTTTAAGACAAAATAAAAAAACAAAGTAAATAAATTAATAAATCAATATAAAATTAAATCAAATTTACATATAGTAAAATTTGAATTTGACTTATAAAATAAAAAAAAAATCTTTAGTGAATAATTAAAATTAAAAAAAAAAAGCAAAAAGACGCTTCTATCCCAGATTTCAAAATTTTAATTGATAATTTGACTCTAATTGGTCAAATAGATCTTCACTCGAAAACCATTAAACCATGAATTCAGACAACTCAATTTCACGAGCACAAAGTAGCATAGCTTAAAACATAGGATGGTAAAATTTAATTTTTCTTTCAATAGCATAGTAGCATATTTATCACATTTTACTAGTCCAACTAACTGAACAGAAAAGCCACATGATTGAAAATTAATTACATAATTTTAATATCGTTATCAATTATTTTTAAATTGATTTTTTATAAAAGCATGAGAATTATTAAATTTTTAAAAATTAAAATCATTAAACATTTAATCGAAAATCAATTGACAGTAGATAAACAAAATCTAATTTAGTTATAAGACCATATGATATTTAAGACTTAATAGATGAGGGATATTACTTTGAAAGGCCCCATTACAAGTAAGCAGAACTACCATGTGATAAATTTAGAAAGGTAATAAGAAAATAAAACAAATATTAAGCTTTGATACATATTAAGTATTTAACTTAAAACCATTTGATAATATATAGAGAAATCTAATTTGAATATAAAACCACAAAAAAATCCAAAATTTAATAGGTATGGGATAATATCATTTTAATCAAGATGAAAGGGATTAAAACTGTTGAATTGAATTGTAAACAAACCAAATTTAGACTTCGACCTATAGTTATTTATAATCTATATCTATTCTATATATAAAAGCATGAATGCAAATGAACTTTTGAACTAAGGAAAATGAACATTATTGTTCATTATATTATTTATTTTATTTTAGTTTATGGTGGAGTTAAGGCTTAGATATATAATATATATTAATTAAAGTAAAACAAGAATTAAATTTTCATAGCAATATTAAAAAACTTAAAAGTTCAATATGTGCTTCGCTTGAAATTTTAAAACATTCATCTCCTCTTATTGCTTTACGTAATTGTATGAATGTCACTCTTTAAATCTTATTTATTAAAACTAATATTCTTGGTTACATATGTCTTAATTTATATTAATCTTATTAGAAGTATATATGTGCAATAATGCTTGTTTTCATTTTATATATTAAGGTTCCTCCTTTGATTGGTAGCTAGAGCAATAAATTTCTCTAAATTCTGTTTGTCAACCACCCTAGCTAATAGCTGCCACCTGAAGCTTGGGAGAGCTTCTCTTGAAGAGAGTCAGCCAGCTGCATCACCAATATTTTTAATAGCTCATTTTTTTCCAAATCAAAATTAATGACATTATTGTATACAAATATTATACAAAAAATATATATATTACTTTTCGTTATTAATGTTTTTTTTTATTTAAAATTGACAAAAATTGAACATTGATCACAAAATTTAAGAGTTGAACACATTATCAATAGATCACACCTTCAATTTCATGTCATTACTTTTGTCTTTAGTTATGTGTGATATCTTGTACTAAGTTTTTTTTCCTATAAAATTAACATTAAATACATTCATAAAGTGGAATATGACAAAGTTATAACCTTTATAAGTTCCACTGCCTAAACTTTTACTAATACTTAAAATATTCATCAGTTTAGATTAGAAATTAACAAGAAGAAAAGAAAGAGAACTTATGCTAAAAGGAGAGTTTCAATCCCAATTTGTTACTTTGGAAAGTTGCATAGTACTTTTTTCTTTTTAACAAATGAGGTTATAGTTTAGTGATAAGGGAATAAGTTAGGATTTGAACTCCAAATATGCTGGATGTCAACTTTTAATAGTAATTATATGAATTAATTAACTGAATTAAGTTCAAAATTCATTATGATTAGTATACAACTTATTTACATATATCATATTATTATTTACAGCATTATTATTTTGATCCTTATTTTTTAATAAGGACCATTTTCACTTGACCCAAAAAGTGAACCAAAAACTAAATGTTTTGAAAAAGTTATAGAAATCAAGTTCTGAAATTGAGGAACTAGGTCCCAAAAGCAAAGCTAAAGTTCTCTCTTGTGACTACTAGATCTTTCAATAAAAATTATTACTATCTCCTAAATTCAAAAAAGGAAGCACAAGAAAACATAGCCCTTTGGGGATCTTCGGCCAAAACCAGTAGTTTCTTTAGAGAAGTTAATATTGAAAATGTTCCTACAATTGGAGGGAGTCAGAGGGTAGTGTCCCCCTGAGATAATCCAGGTTGAAAAGGCAACCAATGTGTTACTGCTCTTTTATGACTAGGCTTTGTAAATCCATGCACAAAAGAAATGAAAAAGATAGAACCAGCCAACCTATAGTGCCTAGTGGAGCCTCATGTTTCTTCTAGCACTTCTTGAATGGTTTGGAGCAAAACTACAAAAAGAAAAGAAAAAAATTGCATTTTTTTCTTTATTGTTCTTTGAAAGAAATAGCTAGCTTTTTTTTTGGACCAGTAAAGAAATAGCTAGCTGGTGTACTTTTTTAATTTTGTTGGGTTTAGGAAAAGAGAAAAATATACCAAAGACTAGGGTTTGAGAAAGTACTAGCGTTTTATCAGGGTTCATTTTTATTTTTATTTTGCTTTATCAAGTACAGTTAAATTGGGAGAAACAAGACTTGAAAATGGAATTTTGTTCATGATAGGTAGATAAGCACAGCTGTGTCTATTATCAGGTTATGATCAATTAAAAGCAACAGAATTAGTACAATTTTTATGTATATGTATCTTTCAATAATCAAGGGAATGTTTGGGGCGGGGAACGCCTAGATTAAGTGAATCTAGCTTTAGGTCATGGACCACAGTGTTAGGTCAGAAGTACTCAGGGTCCCTTTTTTCTTTTTTTTTCCAGAACGAATCACAAGGTTATATTAACATGGTAACCAATATATATAGATAGATAGATTAAGTGACTTGACAAGTATTTTTTTTTTTTGTTAAATTAATTTTTTAATTATTTTAAATAAATGTTTCATTCAATTTGATAGAATATAAGAACTTCACTTACACTTATTGTGAACTTGATAATTTTTCTTAAAAATTATATGTAAGAAATGAAAATTTTTTAACTAATGAGACTTTGGTTTAGTGTAAAAAATATACCTTAATATCTTGAGATTTTAAGTTTTAGTTCTATTGTTTGTTGGTTTAATCTATTCAATTTTATATTAACTTTGTTTAATTATGTTATTTGAATTTATTCTTTTAAAATAAATGTTTTTAACCTTTACTCATTGACATATTCCTTCCATTCCCCCCCCTTTTTTTTTCTGTCTTTCATTTTTTGAATATCTGAAAATTATGTATTTTAAACATCATTTCTCTTATTTTTATATTTTAAAACTATTGTCCTATATTTTTAAACTTTTTAACATTAAAAATCTTAATATTTCAGTTTTATAAAAAAAAAATTTAATATAAAACACACTAAAATTAAAAATTTTTTGTGAAAGTCAAACCAAGACAACAAACCAAATGAGAAGAGAGTCTGTCAGTTCTAAAAGTATCCCTACCTTAATAATCCATAGACATGTGAATTTAAGGTATCAAAATAAAACTTTTAGCTATAGAGAGAGAAAAGGATAGAAATAGATGTGGTAAAGTAGAGAAAAAATTTTTGGAAGATTAAGTGATTTATGTAGAATCTATTGATTGCATTTAAAATTTAATAGTTATTTAATTTTTGGTATTTTTATTGTTTGTACAGGGCTATATTTCATTAACTATAATTGTCAGCAATTTCTTTCTAAAATAAAACACCCTTTAACAATGCTTTTATCATTACCAGCTTTTGTTTTAAGGATTAGTAAGGAAAGGACTAGGGAGTTAGCAAAATCCCCATTGAATATAAAGTATGTAACGCTCAACAGAAAGGATCCAAATAAAAGTTTGAAAATGGGAAACACAAAATCTTTGGCCTCCTTCACTGCAACAAAACATAAATGGTATATTGAAAAGTGTGCTGGTTTTTTTACTTTAACCAAGCTACATGCTAGCTGCTGCATCCTGCATGTAGTTCATACTACTTTGAACTTTGAAGAAAGGAAAAAGTCATAACAAATACAGAATCTCATGCATGTATCAGCATATTAAAATAAAATAAAATAAATTTAACTGCCATTTAATGGCAAAGACTCTGCAACTCTCTGCCTGCATTGTTGGCCGTGGGTAGCACTCCCTCCATTTCATTTCATAGGCCTGAAAAAGTTCTTGTCTTTTCTTCTTTTCCAGCAACTTAATACCTTTCCTTTGCTGTAATTAATGGTATAATTTGCATATTTGGTATTAATATTTTATTACATGCCGCAAGGGCTAGCTAGAGGCACATTGATACATCAACATTCTGTCTTTCAAGGAATTTGGTTTTTTGCTCAAACTCTTTCACGGAAATTTTGCCGGTAGGTGATATATATAATATAATATAATATAATTTCTGCTCTTTTTTTTTTTTTGGTTACTGGCTACAATAAATTTTGTGGAGAGCTGATCAGTTTTCTTCTTTTTATAAGGCCTAGAAGGTAGTAGCTGTCTTTATCCAAGATTGGTGTGGAACATCAAGGATTCAAGATAGGTAATGCCAGATTACCAATAGGTATTCAATGTCTTGATCATTTCTTTTCCCCGGAATTTCTCTCCAACTTTCTGGACTTAATGATTTTCAATTCCAATGTGCACACTGATATATTGATCATCATGTGGAGTGTAGTGTTCTTGGGGGTCAAATCTCATGTGACAATCTTGATTTGGATAGTTCCTGAAAAGAAAAGAAGGCGTTGCCTTTGAGCTTCACCAGCCATCCAATACCAAAAAAAGAGTGTTTTTATCTAGTTGTTTTTTTATGTCTGCATCATATCTGAAAGCGTTCACACGGAGTAGCATAAACAAAAAGACAGATCTTGCAAATCCTTACTTACTCCTCGCCTTTTTTTTTTTTTTAATTGCATATGAAAGGGTTTATGGCTAGCAGTGAAAGAGATACATAAGATGGTATCTTGAAGAAATCAATGCGTATATGGTACCCGAAGTCTGCAACATTAGTAGCCTTGAGCTAAGTTTTTGTGAATTATGTCATGTGATTGATCCGAAGCCTTCATAATTAAAGGCATATATATGCAGTATGGACCTAGATATATTTCCTTATTTCTCATTATGACTCTGATGTTCGAAAAACTTCAGCTTAATTTCCAAATCAAACATCAGTTAGCTATAAAAATTAATCACCATCCAGTTCATAAAAACATCAGCATCAGACAAGGTATAAGCTCAACATGGGAGCATGACAAACTACCAACAGGGGTACCTAAGACAGTACTGAAACATTGACGAATTGAAAACCAAAACCCGTTGCTTCTTTTAGTAAAGAAAGCAATCTCATTATTTAAGAAGAATAATGATACACGACATTATGTAATCAACTGATCATCAGTACTCTTGTACATGTTTAAACGTCCACGAGTCTACTTTTAATGGACGGTTGGAATAAGAGTGAATGATTAAAGAAATGAATTTCAGGGGGGTAACTGTAATTCCATAAAATAAAAAACTTTTACAAGTTTGGTACTTTTGGTACTAATTTAAAGAGGTTTAATGGACAACATTGGACATCTTACTGTTAGATATCAGATTTTTCAACCCTAAATCAGCACCTTTTTTGCTGATTTGTTCAATTAGAACTTCGAGATGTTTATGATGGCTTCCACATAGAAGAAACTTGCAAGGGATTTCTTGAACAGTGGCTATATATATGTATATAATCAACCCATAGTTTCGAAATCAAGGTAACAATGAATTAATCGTACAACTGGTAACCTAGCTAAGCACGCATCACCATGAAATTTTTTGGTCCTAGCTTCTCTCTTGAAAACTTGATTTCCCTTTAAACTCTCCCTCAATTCCATTTCTCAATCCCTAGTAGAGAGGATCTTGGGCATTATACTAAGTACAGAATTTCAATTACAGTTTCTTTAATATAATTTTTTTTTTAAATTATGAAAGGTGAGAATAGGATAAAGAACTCAATTCTATGTACATAATTGTCGTATTTTCAAGGCACCTTGGCATATGCGAATGGCACCAACACCTACCAATTTAATGGATCATATTAGATCTTTTTCCATAGGATATAGAAGCCCGCCTCCGTTGAAAACAAAGGGAAACATTACTTATGAACATTAATTAGATTGGAAACATATGAACAAGGTTACATGTTTCAGAAATGATAGCTATAGCTGGTCCTTAAGCATTCATACCCGGTAAATTATTTTGGTCCCTACTGGTTTGTACCCAAAAAATAAGAAAAGGGTTCTGAAAATCACTGCTTTAAAATGCTCTTTCTACCCTTTTAAAAGCTCTCTGGTAAAAGTAAAAGGGTAGCTCATAAATACTAGACCAGGAAGATATACTTTCAGTTTTGTAATTATTTTCACCATAATTGAAATAGAAATTAAATTCAGTAATTGTTCCTTACACCTACATCCATCGGCTTTGCTTTTATTGACAATGAAGACAGATGTAATTCTCTTTCAGACTTTTGAATTTTGATAAAACAAATCACTGATAAAAGCTCTAATTCTTCAATATTTCAGATATATATATATATATATATATATTCCACTTTCCACCTTTTTTTTTCCAGTCTGAACTCTGAAGTCTGGACCGCCTAGATATTGGCTGTTGTGGCCTGTTGTAACTTTCTCAAGTATTTTTCTGAATTGTAGCTAGCCTCGTAGACTGAATCTGATCAATCAAAAACTGAGACCCGTCGAGGGCCAGCCTTAACTTTCCAGGGGGTTTAATATTAGCAAAAAATAAAAACAAAAATTACACGAGAAAAGATTAAAATAAGTGGAGAGCAAATACACCAAACTTACTCTCTCAGAGATGGTGACAGGAACATAACGTATACATTTAGTTGCTAATGATCTCTCTGGAAGGTCAGAATCATCCATGAAATTGCATGTGCATCATATGATTTGTGTTTCATTATGGTGCTGGTGAATTAGGCTTACTATTTTTTGGTCGAATGAATCAAAGCGGGGATCAATAATTATTATCATGTTAATTTTCCGTACATCAATGGACTAGGGTTTGGTTAGAAATTTGGAATATCATTGTTCAATTTGCATCTGACAACTCACAATCGCCCTAGAATTCTTATATTTTGGATGGTGTAGGAATTAGCTAGACGGCAAGCTAGTTTGCTGGTTATTAATCTCACACCTATTAAATATTATTTTAAAAAGTAATTTCATAAATCCATTGAATTAAATTCTGAATTTTTTTTTTTTACTAATAATCACTAATACAACATTAATCTTTTTACTATCATGAGAATTGAAATATGAAAATGCATCTTAATTACTTGTTCTCCGAAGTATTCTATAATAAGAATGAATCTAACATTCAAAGTTTAAAGCCTAATTAATTAAGCCGTTGTCTAGTTGTTTCAAGTATATGTCGAAACCAAAAAAAATTATAAATTAAGTTTCTTTAATTAGTGGTTTTCACCAATGGTCTGCCTATTTAATTAAGAGGCCTATATAAAGGAAGTGCTGTTTTTCTCTTCTTTTTTTTCCCCAAAATGTACTTTGTGTCCCACATCAAATTACAATCAATTGCAATCCTAAATCTTAAAAGTTTTGGAAGACAGCTAACCCACGTTGGGGTAAGAAAAAAAGAAAGAAGAAAAAGATGAGTAATGAAGGTACCAGCTGTGAACATTAAATACAGGTTTCTTTCAGCCCAGTGGCGTTTGTTGTGTAGCCCAGGGTGTTGGGTCTGCAGCAATGGCTTCTGGGTCTTCGGCCTCACCAAAATAAAAAAAGTGTGTGTAGCTAAGTCTTTTACTTGTCAACATAATTCAATCTACTTCAACTTGTCACACGGTTTCCCCACTGCCCTTTCTTGGGTTTTACGGCTGATTTTCAACTTCAAAAAAATATATATTATTATTGCTGATCAGGGGCCCTCAAGAGTTCACAATTTGTGGCTCCTTTTTGCCTTTCTTTGTTCCTTTTAAATTTTCTTTTGGATGTGAAATATTCCAATAAATATAGAAGGAAATTCCATTAACTCAATGTTATATAATTTCATTTTCAATGACCCACACATATATTTATCATGTGAGCTGATAGATAATTTATGGATTGGACCACTTCTTTCATTGATACCTTGTAGTTATGTGCAAATTCAAATTTCGAAGGGATGGTTGAAAACTTGATTTTATGTTCAGAAATCAGAATTCTGTACATTAACAGGTTTTATAAATGGTCCCCCAATTGGTTTTATGGGCACTTGCTTGAGTCCAAAACTGTCCATGAAAAAGGTGGCCCACGAATTAAATGGATCAGATGAACAATCCACACGAATCTTGGGCTCCTAATATAATAGAATTTCCTTGCTTTCATTTTGCTGCCCTGCTCATTTTTTTTTCCTTGATTTGACAGTTTTGTCTGAAAAATTTTATGAAAATTTTACCCTATATTTGTGTGTTATTAGGGAACAAAATTTGGATATCATTAAAAAAAAGAGAGGCTGTTATGAACACAACTAAAATAATCAAATGTTTGATTTTTTAAATATTTTTAAAAATATTTTAATAAATATTAGAATTTTAATTTCAATAATCATGATTCTAACAACTTCATGTATTAAAAAACCTAAGATACTGTCTGTTTATGTTTATATTACGACAACCTTAAACATATCAAATTTATTTTAAGAAAAGATGTTTTTTCTTTGATTATATTGGTTATGCTCAGGGATTAAATATTGTCTTTTGCTTAACCATAACCAAATGTGAGTGAATATGATTAACATTTTCTGAAATTTGTGTTGGATAATTTGTTCATCAAATTTAGGCCCATATTACCACCAGAAGAGTAAAAGATCAGTTAGGTTTATTTATATTGTCTTATGACAGGGAGGATCAGTTGTTTTGGTTTACAGGGCTTCAGATGATATCCTTTCGGTATATTCGACTCACAATTTGCTATTAGGTGTTCTTCATATCAATATTAATGGGTTAAAGTTGTAAAAACTAAATGTGCTAGTATTTTTTGTGGTTAGTATTGTATAATAGAATCCTAATAATAAGGGCGTGCGTGGCTATAGGAATTTCAAATTCAGTCTCCTGTTCAAAATGTCATGATCAGATTGTATCGTTATTTCACTTGCTTAAAGATTGCAACGTTTTCGTTCTTTGTTCCTATAGGATTTGATCAGTTTTAATCTTGTCAGGAATAATGTTATACGTGATAGAATTCATTGGCCGATTTTGATACGCATTTGGTTGCTGGAATATTTGAAAATGGATGACTAAATGCATATTTGAGGAGGAATTTTACTTACCTGATTATGCAGTTAATATTGTCGTAGACGGGGCAAGAGAATTTATTGCTTAGCGTGAAATCAAAGGAGTTGCTTCTATTAATCAAGTTTCACATATTGCTTGGAAATCTCCTCTATCTACTTTTATTAAAATTAATGTGGATGGTTCTGTTTCTTTTAATCCAAGTGATTTGGGTATATGAGATATTGCAAGGAATTTTGATGGCTACTGGATGTTTGGGTCTGCTAGAAAAATTGGATATAGTTGGATGCTTAAAACTAAATTGTATCTATCTCAAATGAGGTTGAAGCTACCGTAGGATAAAGGTTGTAGATGAGTGGTTACTGAATCAGATTCTCTACTAACAGTTAAAAAGGTTACAAGCTCTATTTTTGCACGAGATCCACTTTACCATGTTATTCATTAATGTCAATAGTTCACCAGTAGAGATTGTGGTTGTAGAATTCTTCATAGAGGCAAATTTTTGTGCTGATTATTGGATTAGCTGGGCTTTTAGTCAAAGTGATGGTTATTATATATTAGATGACCCTTCAATAAATTTGGTTTGATTAATGCAATAATACCTATTAGGGTAAAGCCTAGAGCCTTAAGATTGTAAGTAGTTTTACCACTTATTTGCACCAAAAAAAAAAAAAAAAAAGCTTAAAGGGTATTAAAAGAATCCTTATACCATAACTAAAACATTATCCAAGCCTTTTTTTATTATTATTATAATCAATCAACCATTCTAATATTTATTTACATCAAATTAAGATTTTATTTGGATGAAAAAATTAATATCGTTAATTTTTTTTAATTAAGATAAAATTTTATGTAATATCAATAAAATAAATAAAAATGTGTTATGTTGCACAATTAATATGTGAGAAAATTAAATAAAATAAATTTTTTTTATTTTTTTATACCTCTTTCACTTTTTCATTAAAATCTTTTTAAGAGTTTAATTTATTGTAATTCGAAAATTACTTGATTCAAAATTTTTTTTGTAATTAGATTTCATCTAATTAAAAGTTTAATTGAATCGAAATAAAAGTTTAATGATTTGATTGATTATAATAAAATATTAAATATTTAAATGATTATTAAATTATAATTAAAAACATATTTTATTCTTTAATCAAAAAAGTTTTATCACTAAACGCGTTGACATTTTGTAATGATTAAAAAAACCATTTATTTTTTCAATGATTTAAAGGTATCATTTATATTTTTCAATAAATAAAAGAAGTTGAAATCAAGGAAGCAATAGTTAGTCAAGAGGATAATGTCATGAATAATTTGAAATACAATAAAATATTTAATATATACTTAAATTTTAAAAATTTTAAAAATAATATATAATTTTTAAATTTACTAATTAAATCGATATTCATTTCTAATGTAATTAATTTCAAAAAATGAAAAGCGATGAATAAATAATTTTTTTAAGTTTTATTTTAATTAACAGATTTAGATTTAAAGTATTATATTAAAAAATTTTAAAGTTTAAATATTATATTAAATTTTTTACTATAATTTTAAAATTATTCGTAACATTATCCCTGATGAAATCATGACAGAGTTTTCTTCTACTTTCCTTTTTTATATAAAATAATAAATTAATAAGCAACTATTCGATTATTATTTTTTAAGAGGAAAAAATTGAAATAATCTTTTAAGTTTTTGAATAAAAAGATACATGTACATACCTTTTATATTATTGAGCTAAATGCTTAAAATCACTAGTTATATTAGTATTTTTCAAAAAGTTTTTCTATGGAAAAATATATAAAAACAGTATAATTAAATTTATTTAAGAGTTTGATTATTTATTTAATTCGATTTATATTGAATTTTATTTAAGACTTTTAAGTTCAGACCATGCTTGACTGGAAAATAAGATAGTTAAATATTGATAAAAATTATTTTTATTTAATTTTAATTTTAAAATATATAAAAATTTTAGAATATTAAAATATTAATTTTTTAAATATTTTAATATTTTATTAAGAAATTAAACTTTAAAAACTTCACAAATCCATTAAGCTTTGGTCAAAGATTTTAAAAAATCGAAGTGAGTTTGGATCTTCTTTAATTTATGAATATATTTAATATAAATGTGATAAAAATTTAGTATTAATTGATAATAAATAATCAAATTTTTATGAATGATGAGAACTTTCGTTTTTAATCGAAGATGAATGTTGTAGTAAAGATAGATTTATTTAGCTATAAAATCTAAAAGTGGAACAAAATTTAAATAAATAAAACATTTTACATTTCTTTCTCATCGGACTTTTCCGACCAACGAAAATAAATTACTTGTCTCAAATCCTAATCGATTGTCTTTGCACTAATTGTATTAAAAAACATGAAATAATGTTTTATTTTTTTTTATTTCCTTTAAAAATATACAAGGAAAAGAATGCGAAATAACATTAATTAAGTTTTTGAAAATTATTTTTAAAACATATTTTTTTGCCTCACTTTAAAAACATCTTAGTAAGTGTTCTAGAACACTAATTAGGGTTGGGACAGATGTCAGAAATAGATAGAACCGTCAGTTTGAAGAATACCTAGCTGGGGAGCCAACGAGTCTTCCCTTCTCCAAGGCGTTTCTTCTAGAGAGAAATATATAAATAATAAAACAAGGAAAAGCGAAAGACACGCGTCTATCCATCTGCTGTTTGGTTTTGTTTTCAGTTGTTTGTACTTAAAACATCATCCATTTCTAAAAAAAATAAAAAATGCAGTTTTTTGTCCGAAACGTATTTTGAAAAAAAAAAAAACCCCTAAAAATAATAATTTCAAGAGAGAGAAAACGGGTGAGCTCTTAATTTTCTTCCTCTGTCTCTCCATAGCATGCTTCTTGTTGCTCTATACATATAAATAGATAAATAAATAAAACAAATAAAAAAATTTTGTGATAAAATTTGTGTGGGTGATTGGTAGGTGGAAATGGAGAAGGAGAAGGAGAGTGGCAAAGAGGATGTTGTTTGCTTAGAACTCCCTGCTCCTCCTGGTTGGAAGAAAAAGGTTCTTTTTCTTTTTCTTCTTATTCTTCTTCTTTATTTTAATTTGAATTGCTTCAATTTAACACGGTTTCTACTAATTTTGATTCATTTGTGGTTTGGGTGTTTGAATTCTGTTAATTTAAGCGTATTGCTCTCGGTTTCGTGTGGTTTTAATTTGTTTTATTTGGGAATTTGTGATAGAATTTTGGGAACTACTGATAATTTTTAAGTAGGGTTACTTTGTTGTGCCTCTAACATTAATGGTAAATTATGAGTAATTTTTCTGTTTTGAGTTTCTTTTTTTTTTTTTTTTGCTCTGCTTGTTTGTGAACATTTCTTGGTTTCCCAATTTATTGGAAGCAAAGCGATAGCCAGGGTTCTGTAGAGAGGCCTTTCTCTGTAATTTCTGTTTTTCTGTTCTTAAATAGTTTTAGGGGACAAATAAGCAAAGTGAGGTATCCCGTATGAAATACTAGTACTATTAGTTGGAAGTTGTAATGTTCATTAGGGAAATGCTATGTTAACTATTAGCTATGAAAGAATTTAGAAGGGTGTGAGTCAATTAAACATTGTTTTGAAGTTTTCTGCAATTTTTTGAAATTTTAATATAATATTTTTATAAATCCAAAGTCAACATTGTCGAATAAGAATTTATTTAGTGGTTTACTACTAATTCTTTGTTGATTTATTGTGTTTTATAAATTTACTTAAGTTTGATTGTTTCCATTTTGGTTTAATATGATTGAGGTTTTAAACGTTATTCTCCCGAATGTGTGAATAATTTTCTGCGCAAGTGCACAATAATCTTTATGTATATGGTTGTTGTTATTTCTTGGGCTGATATTCTTAAGTTCTCTTATGGCTGTGATTTCATTTTCCTGTTTAAGAGTGTTCTGATCATATTAGGTGCTTCCAAATTTTGTAGTAGTTATGTTTTCTCTGAACCATTTGTGTGAGAGTACCCTCCTGGTCATGTGTGGACTAAGGACAAAGGAGGATTTTCGGTATCATTTTGGATAGAATAACCATTTTCATCAGTTCAAAAGGTTCTCCACATTTGTGCTTATATATATATATATAGACACACACACACACACACTTTTGGTATGAAGTGCCAACTAGTGGCATTCTTTTGCTTTAACTGACTCATTATTGTAAATGAGTCATAACTTTCCAGGGTTTTTTCTTCCTTGAAATAATAGTATCACCCATACTTTAGAAATGGAGAATCAGTTGCATCATTTATCTTGAGTCTTGATAATTCATCATGCTTTACACTGTCTTACCTTGTTGGCTTGTTATTATATACGCTATTTGAAGATGACATGCATATTTCTTTTGTTGTCTATCTTAATCTTTTGGAAATTGTAATCATGTTATTACTTGTACAAATTAATTGGCTCTTTTCATGAGGTGCAGTTAACTTCTTTGACCCAACATTCCTTTTTTTTTCCTCTGATTCAATGGTACTCTTATCAAGTTACCGAACTTGGCAATTTCAAATGTTTCTGGGCTTTCCATCTTAAAAATCCTTGAAACAAGTTTGATCAGTTTACCAACCGGTCAGGATCTACACTGGTTTTGTCTCGTCATTTTGACCTATGCAGGGCTTTCAGTGCTTCTGATCATGCTCCCTTCATTTTCTTTTTCATTTTTAACCTTATTAACTGCATGTGTTATGACTTATGCATGGATGCCACATGGTGGGGATAATTGCTTCAGTTTTACATCCTGCAGAGATTGAGCAAAGTAGAAAATATCCAAGCGTATTGTTCGGTCTCACTTCTTGACTACCATAGGCCATAAGTTAAATGGCAATTTAAATTGTGTATTTAAGTTGCCTTAAAGTAAATTAGTTTTTAGTTTGGGAGTACAACAAATATTGTGTGTATTCTGTGGTTAGTGAAGAAATTGTGAATTATGCTACGTTTTTTGCATAATTTTCTTGAAATAGATGCCTGGTCATCAACCTGCCATAGATTTTTGTGTGTATCTTTTGTGGATGATTTTCTATGTATTGTTTTGTTTAAGTTCATCAGGAGGTCTATACCCTTCAAACTTACAGCAGTCTAAGCAGACAGACTGCTTCATCTGTTGGCACTTTAAATTTGATTGACTGTTATGTTATGTGCTTCAAACTTAACATTTGAATTTGATTTCTAGCTTGCATTTTCTGCATGCATTTCTATAGCTGGAGACTTTCATATAAGATTTTCTGGTCTTGAATTTCTTGATATTGGGTTTTATATTATTATATACTTTTCCCATCTACAAGCCATTGCAATCTCAGGATTTCTTTATGTTTGCAGTTCATGCCGAAGAAAGGGGGGACTCCTAAGAAAAATGAGATCATATTCACTGCTCCCACAGGAGAGGAAATTAGTAACAGGAGACAATTGGAACAGTACCTTAAAGCACATCCTGGTGGTCCTGCAGTATCAGAATTCGATTGGGGCACTGGTGAGACCCCTAGGAGATCAGCCAGGATTAGTGAGAAGGTAAAAGCAATGCCAACGCCAGAAAGTGAGCCTCCAAAAAAACGAGGCAGAAAATCTTCGGCTTCAAAGAAGGATAACAAAGAATCAGAAACTGCCCCTGAGCGAACTGAGGAGATTAAAGACGTTCATGTGGAGGAAGGTAAAAAATCTGAGAAAGATAATTTGGAGGGAGAGGCTGGAGTGGTTGATGTAAAGGAAAATGAAAATGAGAATGAAAATAAAACACAAGATGCTGATAGCAAAACTGAACCCACTTCTCAAGAAGTGAAACATGGAGAAGATCCTAATACGTCTGCTAATATCGAAGAAGGTAAGGAAAATGCCAAAGCAGTATCTGAAAAGTTCAAGGGCACACAGGACGGAGTTGAAGCTGATGCTTCTGGAGTTGAAGCTGATGCTTCTGGAGTTGCCCAAAAGGAAAAGGAAGGTTTGGAGGGTGCAACGTCTCAGGGAAAGGTTGAACAACCAGTGGCTGAAGCGGAGAAAGAGCTTGGATCTGGGCAGCGGGACAAACCAGACATATTCATTACTGAGGAAAGAAAACATGAGGTGGACGGAGAAGGAAAAGGGGAACATGAGAGGAGCACTACCGAATCTTGAGGAGCAATCTAGGAGAAAGAAGCAGCAAATTGCGATAAGGGACAAATGCTTCAGTTGTCAATGAAATTAACAAGAAAGCTGAGGAAGCAATTCAGAATGGCAGTAATGCAAGTAATGCAGGCGAGGTCAAGCCTTGACTTACTATATGCAATAGTTTAACATGATGCAGGATTCTCTTTCACCCCCTTGTGACCCTTTTAAATTTTTGAAATCTTTCAAATGACTGTAGCTTCGTTAAGGATAGTAACCGATTGTTCATTGAGACATCTTTCTATATAATGGTAGATAGCTGTATAATGTAGCTGTGTCAGATGTAATGGTCAGACCTGTAGCTTGCAGTTATATATCTAACATGTAACATTATGGCATCCAATACTGCAAATGGATTTTATATTCAGTGTTAAGTAATAAGTTACAGTAGCGGATGAAACTCCTAAAGCTCTTCTGGTATGTTTCTTCCTTCTTTTCTTTTTTTTTCTTGATTAATTTGATAAACCTTCCATGGCAAGCTGTAAACTCTGTAGTAACAACGCAAAAAATCCATTCTCTCATAAAAAAATTTACATGAAGTTTTTAAAGTTTTTTTTGTTTAAAATAATTTAATAAAAACTTTAATAAAAAATTTAAATCAATAAATTGACATAGTTTAATGTGAAAATTAATAATATATAAAAAAATTTATTAAAAATATTATTTATAATTCAAATTTGATCGATATTTTTTCAACGGTAAAAATTTTGTTAATATTATTAAAAATATTTATCTAAATATATATATCAAAATTTATTAAAATTTTTTAAACTTTGCATTCTTAATTTATATAACGAAAATTTTAATCTATCAATTTTAGTTTTTATTTAATCGTTTCCATTAGAAAACTTCATAAACTTACTTAAAAAACTTCGTCTAAATCTTTCCTTCTTCCAAAATGGTATTGTCTTGGATGTGTTTTTTTGTTTGTTCTTTACCCTGGGTAAGTTGGGGAAATGGCCAACCATGAAATGCCCAACAACCATTATGGACCATGAAATATTTAAATGTGATTGTGCCAATAACCATTAACAGCCAGTACAACAGGAAGAAGGCAACTCTCTGGTGTGTGAGGTGGAGCAAAATGTTGAAGAAACGTCTTCAATTCATGCCTATCTTGCAATATGAGAGATCACATGCGGCATTTATACCCTGGTAGGGGTAGCCACTGCCCAGTCCTAAACCAGTCACATAAGTTTGCGCCAATAAGAATGCTGATTTTGTGAGTTTATTGAGTAAAATTGCAGATTCCTTGCTCTTGCAGATTTTTAAAATAACTGGTTTGCTTACTGATAAAACAGGATATGCAGTTTACTTCAAAGACTGCATCAGAATTTATGGTGCTTACTGAGAAATCATACTAACAACCGAAGCTCAAATAAACTGTGCAAGGTATTACAACTTTTACGAACGAAATAGTCTGTTAATCTCAACTTTTGGACAGATGAATTTTGTGAAAAAGGAAAAAAAAAAAAAAAAAAAAAACAGAGGTAATATAAGATTCCAGTAAAATTCTCCAGAGGAGGATAAAATAAATCTTAAATGTACTTCTCAATAGAAGCTAAAAGGATCAAAGTGAGCATCATCCTTTTCTTCAAAGTCCTTTAAGTTGTCCAAAGAGCCCTGTCAAGGTTGTCCATTTCTCAAATGCACTTGCTGACGCCACAAATGCTACTTTGGATGATTCAACATCATTTTTAGTAACTGCAAAGTGCAATGCAAACAAGAGAAGGCCATAATTAGGGCTGTAAATAAATTAAATATCAATGGATGAACGAATGTATATGGTTTGTTCATTTATTTTTAGAAGTATTCGAGCTCAGCTCGTATTAGTATAAAAATTGCTCTGTTCGCTCATTTAAATAATAAGTTAGTCATGTTCGATTTGTATTCAGTTCAATTAATTTAAATGAATTCGTTCTTGAATATTAAACGAATATATTCATGAATAATAAACAAATTATAATCAAACAAATTTAAACAAATAAACCCTAAATGAACATAAACAAATCCAGACAAAAATAAACGAACCATAAAATAGGATTAGATTAAAGGATAAAATTATAATTTTATTAGTATTATTATAAACGAACAGCAAACAAATAACAAACGAAAAATAAACAAACGAGTTTTAAACAAACTTTAAAGGAGCTTGTTCATGAATATAAACGAACTAAACAAACTTCTGTTCATATTCAATTCGTTTAATAAATAAACATAAAAATATTGTTCAAAATCGTTTGTTTACTTAATAAATGAATATAAATGAACAGAAATTGAACATGTTCACAGACAGTTCGTCCAAAACTTTAGTTCTTTAGACCCCCAGCCATAATCAGAACATAGGGCTCATAAATTATGGTTTTTATGTAAATTAATCCTCTATATGTCATTCACACAGATCAGTTTAAATTGTGGTGTTGCTACAACGGATGGTGGTTAGGAACGGCTGTTTTCTGTGATTCTCTCACCTGGATTATGGCAACCATGTATTTACAGATATGCGAGACAGATATCTAATATACACTTCGATTTCAGTGCTAGAATATGAAATGTTATTTGCAAGAATGACCCACCTGATGAGATCAACGAAGTTAATGAAGAATTAAACGTCTCCACCTGAGTCTTTTCTTCAGGACCAGAGCTCAGCTGTTAAGAAAGCAAAGAAAAACACTTTAGACATTTTTGTAACATAAGCCACTACACGAGAATGTCATATACTCTTCAACAAAATCCAAACCATAGAAGTCAGATGCTAATATGACAGAAAAATTAGAATTCTTGAAATTTTAGATCTTAAAATGTTTTCTACCAGTGGGGCTTTCTGCAAGGGTATAAGATTGTGCAAAATTAATATACAGACATTGTGTGAAGATCTATTAATGACCTTGCTGAAGGCTATATTGGCATTCTTGACCCAATCTGTATCGGTGCTTCCCCCAAGAACTGAACTGGCTGCGGACAGATCATTGTTTTCTATAGCTTGACCTATTTTGCTTAACTTGTATACCAGATCCTGCAAATACCCTGCAAGATTTCAATATTTCATTTCATTACATAATGTTAAAGACAGCACCTTAGACAGGAATATTTGCTGCTGAACTAGAGAAAATGGCATGGAAGGCACTATAAACTACATTTATCCTATGAAAAGCCATCATTTCTTCATCGCGTAATGGTAAGAGAAGGAAAGATTATGAAGATACGATCATCTGGTTGATTCCAGATAGCTGTTTAAAGATAAGTGGCATGTGCCTATCACAAATTCAGTTTCAGGCTCGTTCAAGCCAATTAAGCCTTAAAATCTTACTTATAAATACTAGGCAATGGGGTCAGCTCCTCCATCAATCTGGTCAATATAAAGCCATGATTTCAAAGATGTTCATGTCATAAAATGCAACCAAAATACCTAATACAACGCACAAGGAACATTTTCCATGCCAATGTCCAACAAACAATGTTAAAAGAGGGCATGTTAGTTAGCCTACCAAGAGTGAAGTTCTTGAACTCCCAACTGCTACCGCGAAATGGGAAAAATCAATTAATCAAAATTTTCATGATACACAAGAAGAACACAATTTCCAGTAGGATCATATCTTGAAATGCTCAATCCAATTAAAGCCTAATCAAAGCTCAAAGAAGCACATTTACCACCTAATCTTCAATTCTAGGTAAACTATCATCACAAGGGAATTGAGACTCAAACAATATTCAGCGAACTTCAATTAAACATATAAAATAAGGAACAACACAAAATTGTGGTACAAGAACTTATAGGTTCATTCAACTTATGCACATAAAGTAGTTCTGTGATTTATGGAAACAAATAATTAAAGCACCAATCAATACCTTTCTCCTGGGCTGATGAACTGATTACTCCTTGTCTTTCAAGCCTCTTCTTTCTATCTCTCTTGACTTTCTCCAAAAGTTCTTCATCATCATCAGCCTCTAGAATTGCTGCATTGGCATTGAAGCAACCATTACCAGCCAAGACTAAGCTGGTGATGAAGCAAAGGGAGAAGCCTCTTTTGGTTAAAGCTGGAGAGGGGTGCTGTGATTCATTGAATGCTTTGCAGAGGGTTCCTCTTCTTTTGACATTTTGGTTGTTGAGGTAAACTAATGTTGGTGTTAATACTGATGATGATGATGATGAAGAATATGAAGAAGACGTTGAAGGGGACAGAGTTGAGGACAGGAGGGAGTTAGCAGTTGAGAGAAAAGCAGTTGACATTTAAAAAAAAAAAAAAAAATCTTTGTTTTTCTGATAAATTTGTGGAATAAGTGAGAGGTACTGGCACTTTCAGAAGATAAGATTGCTAGATTCTGTTACCGGCTCCAGTCATTTTGCATATGGGTAAGGGGGTTTCTGTCATTTGACCACAACTTAATGAAAGAATTAAATGTATATTTGGATCGAAAGTGATTAGGTATAATTATGTGAAAACCTTACACTATGTGAAATTCATTTTCGTAAATTTTGAAATGTTTATAGAAATGTAAATTCATATGCACTTAAAAATATCCTTTAGAAAATTATAGAAATAAAATTTTGTGATACAAGATTTTATAAAAAAAAATTCATAAACCTAGATTACAAATTTTTTAAAACATCAATTAAGTTTTAATTTCGGATAAATCGAGTAGTCAAAAAAATTTATATTTAGAGTTTATTTTATTGTTTTAAATTGAATTCAAAGTTTGGCTTAGAATTAGATTAGAATGGACAGATTGAGAGAATGAATTAAAAACAATGGGTGCAAAGGGTATGAAAAAAAAATGTTGGGATGAGGTGTAATTAATAAAAATTTTAATTTGTATTTTGAATTTTAGATGTATGTATTAATGGGATGTAATGAGCATTTTTGAGGCGTATTTAAAATTTCTTATAATTTAATTTATCAAAATAAATAAGTCATAATCTGAAAACCTCCATGTCTATGTCATTAATTTAATGTTTTGCACTAAAATTCGAAGTCCACTTAATACAGCAAAATCCCAACTCAAACATGTTGGAGAATTATCTGATCTTAGTCTTACATGGTGGAATAACTTGTTGGTTAACGGTCATTAATTTTTAAAAATTAAAAATTATTATGTTTAATATTAGTAAATTTAATATTATTTCATTTAAAAATATCAAAATAATTATGTATATTGTAATAATTATTCAAATTAATAACGTTAATATTATTTAAAGATAATAATTTATAAAATATTAGTAATATTTTATTTATTTTATAATAAATTATAAGTAAATTATTAAATTAATAAATATATTTATTAATAGATAAATTAATATTATTATATAAATTATGTAAAAAAATTAAACTAAAAAAATAAAACTATAACTATTAAAACCATAACAAAAGACTATATTATATATAAAAAATATTTTAAAAAACTTAAAAGAAAGCACACAATTTACTTTTGAATTTAGTGCAATGAATATTAATTTAAAAATAAAAAAATTTTATAATATAAAGTAAAATTTTATATTTGATACATTAAGATCATGTATATACTTCATATTATATATGTTAGTTAACTAACCATTGCCACTTTATTAATAATTAAACTTAAAATTTTGAAAATTCTATAAATAAATATCTTAAATTCAACTGTTTAGCTTGGTAAAGAAGATTCATTTTTTTATGTTGTATTTGATACAAAAGCTTTTAAATTGATTTAATAAACTCAAATTTGTTTGAACTCTTCGAGCATAGTAACAGACTAACAGTGAACGTTATGGGTGAATAAAAAGGAATATGCAAAGTGACAGTTACAACTAATAATATCGGCAAACTCAGGCTTTGATTTGAAAAACATAACCCAAAAAAATCCACACCACCATGACCCGTCTCGACCACCATAATTCGGCCGTCAACCACCAGTCCATTAATGAAGCAATAATTTTGATAGGATTTATCTTAAATATCATAATTTCATATCAAAAATTATAAGAATTTTGAATTTATTGTATATCTCACATTAAGAGTTTAGTAAATGTATAAAATGTATCACTTTTATAAATAAGATATTTTGATTTTAATTTGATAATCTTAGATAATTAGACATTAAAAAAATAGTTAAGTGATTAGGCTATTAAATGATGTAATTAAGTTTTTGGTTAAATTTTGAGTAAGAAATTTTTTGTGACTTTTCTTAATTCAAATGTCTCACAATTGTAAAGATTTATTTGTTAGTGGATTGAGTTTAGAGTAGGTCATTTTGAGTTGAACCGAAACAAATATATTTGTATGTGTTTTTATTATTGATTTGAACTTGTTATTTTGTGTGTGGGTGCTGTGTGTGCATGTTGATTTCTTAACAAGTGATATTAGAGCTGTTGTGATCCCTAACAAGTTAAGATTTCATTATTTGATAGAAAGTGCAATTTCATGTTATGGCAAAGTATGATTCAAAATCTGTTAGTATAATAAGAGTTGGATCAGGTATCAGAAAGTAATGAGCCTGAAGAAATATCTGACGATAATTAGAATAAAATTCAGAAGAAAACTGTTAGTACTATTAAATTGGCACTAGTCCCAAAGGTAAAGTATAGTATGTTAATTGAGAGTACTTCAAAAAGTTTATGAGATAAGTTTGGAGATATTTATACATCGAAGTCGTTAACTAACAGATTATATTTAAATGTGGATTTATATTCTCTGAAGATGAAAGAAAGTACGAGTCTTCATAATCACCTAAATGAGTTTAATAGATTAGTTTCTCTATTAATGATGATTTATGTTGATGATTTAAAAAATGAAAAGAAGCTTTAATTTTGCTATTATCTTTTCTTAAGTCTTATAGACCTTTAGTTCAAACTTTGTTGGTAGATAGGTCTACTTTGAAATTGAATGATTTGACTGCTCTGTTGCATGAGAACAAAAGGTTTATGGGAACACAGAACTTATTACCTGAGGGAAATACACTAGCTGTAAAAGGTTTTGATAGAGAGAAAACTCAAAAGATAATTGATGGATCAAGAAAAAATTTCAAGTCAAGAGATAGAAATTATAGTGATATAGAATGTTATTATTATGGTGAAAGTGACATAATGGCTGCTTTTAGAAAAGTAAATGATGAAAAAAAATCGGATGAAGTAAAGAGTGATACTGCTGTTATTGTGTTTAATGATGATGATATTGTTTTGACGACTTGTATGGATAAGACTAAACACTTTAAAAGGTGATAAAGTTGAAATTTAGATTCAACTACTACAGTCCATATTTGCAATAATAAAAGTTGCTTTGTGAAGTTGAAAGAGAATGAGAAGTATGGAAATATTGTGGCTACCAACAATGAAAAGGTGTAGATTCAAGACATTGGGAGTGTTTGCCTTAGATCTTGTAATGGTATTATTAGGATGCTTTGTCATGTAAGGTATGTACTTATAGACATCAGATTTTATCCGGGTCTATTAGATTAATTTTTGTTTTCAAGTTTTGTTTATTAATATTTTTAGTAATTAATAATTAAATATCATAATCAATAAAAAAATAAAAACAAATAATAAAAATAAAAATGAATAAAAAAAGACAGGGGTAACAATAATGTCGTGCACGGCACCACCTACCCTTGCCATATCCTGCAAACTTTGTTCACCCTTGAACCACCACTGTTAACATCCCATTTCATGCCAAAAGCCCCACGCCCTGTCAATCCCACATCTCTACAAAATCGGACCTCTCCCAAGAATTGATCCTATCCTTTTCCCTTCACTTGTGCGAAACACACCTCTGGAATACACCAGAACCCCACACAGACACCCTGCTCTCCCAAACCAAAAATCCCACATAGACACCATACTCTCTCAAACCAGAGAACCCAAAAGGTCAGACCCTCAAACACCCTGCTCTCGTAAACCCAGAAAACCCCAATTCTCACACCCAAAAAAAAAAAAAACTCTTGCTCCTGCACCCAACGAACGTCCGACTATCGCTTCCCCACAATACCCATAGAAAACCAAAAATCCACATAGAAAAAAAAACACAAAAAAAAAATCAAACACGGTCATTCCCGTAGGAATGAACCCAGCATCGAGCCACTTATAAAAATAAAAAAATAAAAATCACATCAATTTTAGCTTTTTTTTTTTTAAAGAAGGAAGACAAAAACTTCGAGCCTCAATCTACACCGATCAGGGCTATTTCTAGTAAAAAAAAAGATGGGATCTGAAAAGAACACATTGAGGATAGTCTTTTGGTGCATTTTGGCGTTATCCGACCACTGATGACCACCAACAGTGACCCCGATCGTGGCCCAAGAGCCAGCCGATGCGATGGTCTGAACACTAGATTCTGGCTAAGCCAGAGAGAGTTTTGTTGGAGCTAGAGAAATTTTTTTTTGAAAAGGGTTTGGAATGAACTGAAAAAGAAATTTTGGTTTTATATAGGAAGGCAAAGCCCAAAACGACATCGTTTTGGGACTCCAAGATCCGTACGTTGACCTGTGACCTAACCCAAGGTCCGCGCAAACCGACCCATTGACCTGTTCATTTAATAACCTCTGACCAGTTCAGTTGAACTGGATCAAACTGAATTGAACCATTGACCGACCATCCAAACCATTGACGAACTTTCGAATTGGTCTGAATTGTCGAACTGGCCAAACTAGCGTTGATCGGTCGGGTTCAAGTATTTTTTTAATTTTTTATATATTATTATTTTTGTTATTTTAAGCTTTATTATTAATATTTATGCATGATAAAATTATGAAATTTATTAGAATAAATATTTTATTATTTTTAATAATAATAAGAATGAAAACAAAGTAGGATAATAACTAAAAAATATGTAGTAAAAATGCTTAAAAAATAATAATAATAATAATAGAATAATTTTTTTGATGTTTCCTACCTAGATATTGGAGGAAATACAATCATGTTGTAAATAATGATAATTTCGACTAGATGTTAGAGAATTATTATTTTTTAAAAAATACTAAATAAGTTAATAATATTATTAATAATAAATTTTCAAAAAAAAATTTTTTTAATTAGTTTTTCAAAATCATAAAAATTGAACTTGCTCCGAAAGTTCACCTAGATGTTGGAGATTTTTAGAGATGTTCATATTTAAAAAAAAAAATAAAAAATCTAAACCCTAAAATCCTAAACCTTCAAACCTCAACATTCCTAAACAAAGAGTTTAGCAATATTTTATTTTTTAAAACAAAAAGGATTATTATTAAATTTTAAATTAAAACTATTTCATCTAACACCGAAAATAACGCGTAATTAATTGGTACCAATTTATGGTTGTCGTGGGAATGCTAATCTTTTCCCACGCGTAATCAACTTTCGAACTCAAAATTTATTTTCGTAGATCAAAATTCATCTTTTTGATAAACTTTAAACTCATTTTTATAGTTTTATTAAAAAAAAAAAACTTTGGAGTGGCTCATTATATCCTAAAAAAGATTAGTAGCAACTCCCTCTTTTTTTTTTAATTTTAAAATTCTTTATGTCTGACGGTCTCAAAACCGTTACGACAGTATCGAGTTGTAACTACAATTTAATTGCTTTGGGTGAGTTAACTTTTTAGGGGTACACATACTATGATAGTAATGATTCATTAAAAGTGTTAGTAATGATTCATTAAAAGTGTATAAGAATGATAGTGTGATTCTACAAGAAAATAGGATCAAAAATCACTTGTACATGCTTGATGGAGGCTCGGTTGCTGAGATCTCTATGATAAAAGAAAAAAAGAAAGGTAAGTGTGTTAGTTTTATAGATACTATTGAAGTGTTTGGAGATTCAAGTCAAGAAAAAATTTGTTGAGATTTGCCTTAAATCTCATAATCCCACATCAAAAGTTATAAGAATTTTGAATTTATCTTGTATTCCACATTTAGAGTTTAGTAAAGGTATAAAGGTGAATATGATTTTAGTTTGGTAATCCCAGATAGTTAGACTTTAAGAGAATAGCTAAGTGAGTAAGATATTAAATGATGTAATTGAGTTTTGGATTAAGTTTTGAGTAAGGAGTTTTTGGTGACTTTTTTTATTTCAAAAGTTTTATAATTATAAAGATTTATTTGTTAGTGAATTAGATTTGGAGTAAACTATTTTGAGTTAGATCAAAACAAATATATTTGTATGTGTTCTTATTTTTTATTTGAACTTATTATTTTGTGTGTGGGTGCTATATGTGCGTATTGATTACTAAACGAGTGATATTAGAGTTGTCGTGATCCCTTGATACTTACGAGTATGTCATACCCAAAAAAAAAAAAAAAAAGGCAAGTATGAATGATTATGAAACCTCCCAAATCCCCATTGTAATAATACGAGAGCAGCAGCAATCTCATCCCCAAATCACAAGTCTGCCATCTCTCCTTCCATCCCAATTTACTTCATATCCTCCCTCCTATTTTATCTTCCATTTTGCTTAAGCTGCAAATTTCCTCTATCCATGAACACACTATTTCCGATTAGACTTAATTTTTTCGTTCTCCGAATTACAATCTTTTTCTTAAAAAAAAATTAAAAATATTTTATTTTGGAGAGCTTTTAAATTTTAAAATTCAGTTAATCGTATATAAAATATATATCAATAGTGTATTAAATAAAAATTTATAAATTAATAAAACAGTTGTGTTATTTCTGCCTGTTGAAACTGTTCGATCACACTTAATTAAATAGAGGTTATAATTTTGTATGTACTTTATAGTTTGAACTGCAAAGGGAAATCTTTTTGTCTTGCAATTTCAGTCAGCACAAATAGCATTTTCTCCAAGTGGAAAGAAGAGAAGGGAAAATGCAGTGTGAATAACATGTGCCACTCAAAGAAATATGAAAAGGAAAATTTGTGAAGCTTTCCTTTACTTTTGCGTCTTTTACCTACTCAACAAACCACAGGAAGGAAAAGTAGATTCCCTTACGTGGAGCATTTCATTTTGTTTGACAAAAGCTACCAATGCCTCCATAACCAAATGATCTATCCCTTCGAAGCCAGCTCTAAAGACTACCTTTTTTTTTTTTTTTTTGGTTAAATAAAACTTAACCATAGAGATTAAAGATATGTTTAACACATCTCTTTCAAATAGAAATAATTAAATTAAACATCATTAACTAATAATGTTTCTCATAGTTTTTCTTTTTTATTTTTTTCAAAAGAAGCTATTATTTCAAAATAAAATATGATATTATAAATGCTAAAATTTAAATTTTAAATATGTTGAATGTTATTTTTTATAGATGACGATGACTAATTAAATTAAGTTTTAAATTCAACATCACAGAAATTTTGCTTTTTAAAATTCAGCTTTCTTCTCTTCCCATGTACATATTAAAAAGTAATTCCACCTTCATGTAGTTATTGTCTTGTTCATACTTTTTTTCTATTTTGTAAATTATATTTACTTTTAACAAGTAGAAAAAATTATAAAGTTTCATCAAATTCCAGCTGCAGGGACTTTCCTTAAAGTTTCTCTTTGGATCAAAATGGCTTAATTGCATTCTTGACTTCTTATTGTTGGGATTGAAACTAAGGATGAAGGCATTATTAATTAACATCTTTATTTGAAAGGCTTCACTTTCTTTCTTAAAAAAACAAAAATTAAAGATGACAAACAAAATGTCATTTGATGAAGCTTGTGAGTCTGATCTTGTCTCCTAAGTTATCACCATTTGCTTCCTTGATCAGAACATTGCTTCTGATTTTATTTTAGTACTTTTGCACTAAGAAGTGAAGTGGTGGTAGGAGGAGGAGATAGTAACTCAAATAAAAGAAGCAATAGCCAACTGTCTTGTTTCTTGTTAGTTAAGGTAATGATGAAAAGTGGACTAGGTTAAGTAACTTGCAATTCTTTTTAAAATGTAATATCAAACATTTTTCTACTGGGGCAAGGCTAATGATAATATATTATTCTTTATAATTGCCTCTCCTTGTTAGTGTAGCAAATTAAGTGGATTTTAAAAGCTTGTTAGAATTTTTTTTTAATTATAAGTATAAATGAAGTTATAATTATAATCAAATATTACATTCATATGTAAAAAATTATTAAATAATCAAGCAAATAAATCAATTTAAAAAATTAAAATTTAATTAGATAAATTCAACATAAAATTAAACTAAATTCATACACAATGAGATTTGAAACTAGTTAAATTTTTTTAAATCATCAAGAGTTTTATATCAATATCTCATCTTAATTTAGTACTTTAATATTACTTCAAAATATAATTAAGATTTATTATATGTATGTGAAATTCGTTGACTATATGATTAAATCAACCGACAAAGGTTAGTTGAATTGATGGAAGAATCCTTTCCTTGATAATTTGAATTCGATCTTTATGAAGAACATTTCAAAAGTGAAATCTTATAATGCACCAAACTTAGGATACTTCAAATATAAATCTCAAGACTGTATCCCTCACATATAAATAATATATATATATATATATATATATATATGAAATATGTTTTTAAGATTGTTGGAGAAAGAGATTAGGTCAAGACAAAACTTGGAATACATATGACCTACTTATAAAAAAAAAATTATATAAATCAAAGTAATTAGAATAGAAAGTGATCATCGTGTATGGTTATGTGAAAGCATATTAATTTGTGAAGAAAATCCTGCCAAGTTTATTGTCAAGTGGGGAACCGGTTAAGACCAGCAGCCCCAACTGGCCAAACCAGTTGCAATATTTGTCAACAACTGCAGTAAGTCCTTGATATAGAACCCCACTGTCGTTCAAACTAAACAATCGACACGCTGAAAGATGGCTTCATTTCATTATATTCCTTCCTTTTTGGATTTTTTTTTTCTCATGAGATATTTATAATATATATATTTTAACGCTTCGAATACGTGCAAAGATTCATAATCCAAAAGCATAGTGTAAGTAATTACGACTTTATTATATGAACCTTCTTTTGTCTTCCAATCACTCCACAGGAATAACCCAAAATTAATAAGAAGTTGCTCCTTTCGAGTTGCCCACTTTCTCTCATTGATTGGATCGTCATTTCAATGATTTATTTAATAAGATTAAAAAAGAACTGTAAATAAAATAATTAATCTATTTAAGTCCCCATGCGCAAATTGCTACCATTTCTTCTCACTTCTCACACGTGTGCCAAGACAAATGCCAAAGGAAGTGGTCTATGCGTTTCAAAAGCAAGAAGCGATTATTCCACGCGCTCCGATCATTGCTTGACCGAAATTTCCCTATTGATCACAATTGTAAAATCCTTTTTTATTTTTGGCTACTAAACGGCAATGGATTTTTTTTTCTAAAATTAAAAAAATTTACAAGTAATAAAATTTAAACTTTAAATTTATTAAATTTTATTTTTAAAAATAATTTATACAATCAATTGAATAAAATTTTAAATTCTAACAATATAGACTCTAATAAAATAACACTTACATATCTTAAGTCTTTTAGAAAGTTGAAAAAAAAAATCACAAAGCATGTAATAACTATAACTATAAAAATAATAACAACAATAGCAATCTATCATTGATTATGTAACAAGTGAAAAATGATAAATTTTAATAAGAGATATAATTATTTTGATTTTTTTTATCCATAAAGGTTTTACTTAAAATAATTTACATTTCTGGAATAACTAAAATCAAAATGGTAAGTTATTTAATACAAAAATTTTATATAAATTCTTTGAAATCCAAATTATGAGAAACACAATTAAAATTATTAATATGTAAGAACATTATTTTTTGATGTTGTCAAAACAAGAGGAAAAAACGTATTATAACATATGTCATCAAGTTAACAAATGAGATTCGAACTCAAATTTTTTTATAGATGGTAAAAGTTTGGAGTTGATCTCAGCTTGCATTGCTAGTGGCTAGACATAGATTAGTACTCTGCTTTGATAATGGGATCGTCACCAATAACCAGAAAACCTTATAATTCTTGCCACTTGCGGCGCTTGGAGACAGTTTTGGAGCAAGCGAGTGGGTAAAAAACTGAAGTTCTACACTTCCTAATGTGCAAATAGGCTTTGAATGACTACTAATCAAAGCAAGACTACAAATTTAACCCAAACAATCTTTTTTATTTTGTGTGTAATAAGAACACTAGAAGGGGCAGTAGGTAAGCTAGTACTTCAACAGTAGAATTCGATCAAAAGCCCGAGGCCAAAACCCATCTCTCTCGTTCTCTGTCAGCAAAGTCCCACTGAAAATGACCGCCAAAAAAAGCTTTTGTTCTCTGTCTTTAAATCATTTCACAAGGTTCCATTCCCAGATTTACCCAGATTTTTAATTGAAGAAACAAAGAGGCTGAGGTTATGAGAGTCAAAAATACAGGCATGGAGAGAGTGTGATATAAAGTGAGAAAGTGAAGTACAAAGGGAGAATCTCTGTTGTGTTATGGCATGCCAGAGTTGCAAGGCGCATTGCATTGAAGGAATTTGTTCGATTTCCGATTTTTTTCTTTTTGTCTTTCTCTTGTAAGGATCGTTTCCAAAAGTTGGATCATTTAATTCTTCCTTGAAGAAAAAAAGAAAAAGAAAACGCAATGAAAAGTTTTGGGGTTCATCTACTCTTCTTAGTCTTTCTTGCACCTATTGGTACTTTCTCCTTTACTCTTGCTTTTTAAGGTTTATAATTCAATTTGTTTGTTGATCTTTTTTGTTAGTTTTTGATGTTGTCTGAAATGGGTTGATCTCGGAGTTTGTTGAATGTAATTGTTTAGATCAGTGTATATGGCTTTTTCTACTGAAAGTTTACCTTGGGGTTTCTTAATGGTGAATTTTGTTGGGTTGGTCGTATATTTTGATAATTGTAAGCTGTGGTGAATGTTTCAACTCCTTTTAGAGAAAAAAAAATGTTTTCAACTAAGAAATTGCTCTTTTGTGTGAAACTTTGTCCTTAAAAAAAAAATATTAATAAAATTTACTGTTTATTTTATATCATGATTATTCAAGTAATTTTTTTCTTGAATGAAAAGATGGCTCTTTTTCAAGCTGCAGTTTTATTTCAATTGCTATATGTTATAGTTGGATTTGGGATTTGAATCCTATTATTCTCTTGTAAGGGCTGGTTGATTATATAGGAATTCAGTTTGGTGGATGATGTTTGATTCAAGTCTTATCCAAATATGAGAGTTTTCTTTAGCATAGCTTCATCCATAAGGATGGGTTTTCTATTGTATAGCCTTTCTTTTATGTGTTAGTGTTTAATTGTTAATGGCATTCTTTTGTTTTCTGTGCTGAAATTATTTTGTACAAGTGTTGAGATGATTTCTATGTTTGTGTATAAACATTGATACGTCTGTTTTAGTTAAACAAATCTCAAGATAGTTTTGAAGGTTGAAATTTGCTCACTTTATGCCACAAAAGCCCTTTCATGGTTTAAATTGCAAGCCATGCAATTTAATAAGTCATTAAAACAACATAATAATAATAATAATAATAATAATAATTTGAAAATGTAAATGAAATTCAAACCAAATATTGGATAACCACCTACAAACCAACTTCCTCACCATGAAAGCCTTTCCTCACTCTTTTGCTGAAGGATAACTACTCATTGCTCATACAGTCAGTATCTTTTAGAACACATTTGAACAAAATTTCTTCTTTATTTTAAGGCACATTTCTGTTTGGCTTTTTGCTTGTACAATGTGTGAGTATGCGTGTCTTTCTCTCTCTCTCTCTCTCTCTCTCTCTCTCTCTCTCTCGCCAGCTTTCTTCTTTCCGTCCTGTCTATCAGTTTGAGAACTTGCTTATGTATTTAGTTCAAATGGTGCTGCAGATAATTGTTTCCATGGACATCTTAATTTCTAGAGATCTTACCAAAAGAAATATAAGTAATTCCATTTGTTTCATTGATCCACAAACGATTTACTTATTGTAGAATTCTCGGATGTGAGATGCATTTGCCACAAATTGTGAGAAAAACAGTTTTAGTTTTCTTTTACTACCAAAACATTGACCATCATAGTTGTCCAAGTTGAGTAACTTTAAAATTTGTATTCTCTTCTGTTTTTGACAAGTGAATATTGTTGTTATTATGCTTGCATTCCTGTTTATTACTTGGTGCTTGGAAATAAAATGACAGTGATTAAAAAACTATTTTTGTTTGTTTTCTCCAGCATTTGTGACTGTGCAAGCTTTCACTGGAACATATGGCATTAATTATGGAAGAATTGCGAATAACATCCTTTCACCAGATGAAGTTGTCATGCTTCTTAGGGCAGCAAAAATAAAGAATGTTCGAATTTATGATGCTGATCATAGTGTCCTCAAAGCCTTCAGTGGGACAGGACTGGAAATTGTGGTTGGACTCCCAAATGAAAATCTGAGAGATGTGAGTGCCAATGCAGATCACGCTATGAATTGGGTCAAGGACAATGTGCTGGCATATCTTCCCAATACACATATTCGTGGGATTGCCATAGGGAATGAAGTCTTAGGAGGGAGTGATGAGTTTTCGGGATTTCTTCTGGGAGCAGTTAAAAATGTGTACAATGCAGTAAAAAAGCTTAAGTTAAACGATGTCATTCAGATTACCACGGCACATTCACAGGCTGTTTTTGCTAATTCCTTCCCTCCCTCATCATGCATATTCAAAGAAAATGTTGTTCAGTACATGAAGCCTCTTTTAGAGTTTTTTTCACAAATTGGCTCCCCATTCTGTTTAAATGTTTACCCATTTCTAGCCTACATGTATAATCCAGAGCATATTGATATTAATTATGCTCTCTTCCTGCCAACAGAGGGAGCAAATGATCCCAAAACTAAGTTGCATTATGATAACCTGCTTGATGCTCAGATTGATGCAGCCTATGCTGCATTAGAAGATGCTGGATTTGAAAAGATGGAAGTCATCATCACAGAGACTGGGTGGGCTTCACATGGAGATGAGAATGAATCTGTGGCAACAGCAAATAATGCAAGGACATATAACTACAATTTGCGAAAAAGGCTTGCAAAGATGAAAGGAACTCCTCTCAGGCCAAAAAATGTGGTTAAGGCATATGTTTTTGCGATCTTTAATGAAAATTTGAAGCCTGGGCCAACTTCTGAGAGGAATTTTGGCCTGTTTAAACCTGATGGGAGCATCTCGTATGATATCGGATTTCATGGATTTAAATCGTCATCTGCAGATTCATCACTGTCATCTTTGAAGGTACGAGGTTTCCTCCCACCCTTGACATATGTCATCTTAGATATGTTAACATTTTTGCAGATTAGATTTGAGTATTCTCGGAAAGAAGAAGTATATTCTTAGAAAATCATAAATTTGTCTTGCTCTTGGTGTGCTAATTATTTTGTTTTCTCTTTGGTTTCCACTTGATGAAGTTACATTGGAGTAAATTTGGGTGGATAGACAGCAGCAGTACCTAGACAATTTTAATTTTACAATTTTAACATGGTAAAAGCATTATGAATAATGTCTATTAATGAAGAGAAAGACAGACCTTAATAACAATATCTTCATGTTAATGGAAGAGGCTATGTGATGCTGCTGATCCGATGATTTTATGATTTTGATTTATCTTCTCATTTTTTATATATCTTCTCATTACTATCTGCTTAGGAGTATATCTTATAAAGCAACAGAGACCCTATTTACAAGTCTGTACTGCGTAACTTACCCTAAACACACTTACACTCCTTTCTAACATGTCCATACCTTCTTGATTGCATTGAGTAGCTTCATATTGCCTTTTTTTGCACCACGTTTATGGTCTTCTTATCATGTTCTTGAACCATTCAAATCTGGTTGGTGTATAATTTTTTATGTAAATGCCTTATTTATGTCTGAGGGCACCTATCTTTGAATTCCTTTCTGTGAAATATTCTTTGACTTCCATATGCAGCTTGAAGAGAAAGAACAAAATGAGCATAGTCTGCATAGAGAAGAGAGAAATGAGAGAAAGTAGAGAGACATAGATGAACATGAATGACAGTATAGAGAATTTCCGATCAAATCCATCTTTGCAATGCACCAGGAGTTTTATCAAGTACAACTGAAAAATCATACCATTGCACCAATGCTAAATTGGAAGCACTTCCTTCAATTTCAGCAATGCCTATAGTTTTTTGTTCCCAGACCCTAGATATACTATTTGATTAATAGGTAAAAAAGGTAGTCTTTTGGTGGCTTTATTTTTTAGGTTGTTTAGTTTGTAACAATATCTCCCTTCTGTTCTTTTGCATATTGTCTGTTATCCTTTGTTAATGAAGGGAGTAAAAGGATGTTGCTTCGGCTTAAAGCTTTGAAAAAATGTAGCCTTGAACATAGCAAATATGTGGTTTAGCGATTCACTTGTTTGCAGTAACTTGCTCTTTCAATATCACAGGAAAGTAAAAGATGCTGTAGTTTTTTCTTTTTTTTTCTCCTATTTCATTGTATTTTTATATGCATTTTTGCAGGATATTGGAGCTCGCGGTTGGTCTAGATCCTATGCCATAATATTAACAATCTCTACTACGTTACTGCTTGTGTTCTCAAGATAGTGATTGAACATGTGTTGGGGCTCATTCTGTTTTGTATTTGATGCCAAAGCCAGCAGCCCCCAGAAATTCTATAGTTATAGGTTTATTACCCAATACACCTGATTCTTGTACCTCTAGAAACACATGCTGGAAATTGCTGATTTGTTCTTTACAAATCCCAGAAAATGTATATTTCTTGCGCCGGAATAAATCTCTCAGATGGAATCATTTGTGCTTATTGTTTATGCATCAAATTTAAAGAAGCTAAAGATAAAAGGTGTTTTAAACAGCTATTTTGAAGATTATCAAGGCTTTGTTTTGTATTTATCATGAAAACTGATAAACTCCTTAACATGAGTCTTCCAATTCTGCATATTTCATGTATATATAAATATATATATATATATATATATATATAATTTCAATGAAATCCAACTTAAAGAACAGTAGAAAGATTAAAATTCAACAAAACGTAGCTGGAATGATTTGTGGAAATCAACAAAAACAAAAGCATGTCCAGTCTAAGCATTTGAATTGTGACTTATAACGGCAACAGAGGCTAATCCTTGGGCCTTGGTTTCTAAAAAGGAACTAGCTTGCCTTTAGCTAAAAATTTAAAAGTTATACCGAAACCCCACCCCCCCGCCCTTTTCTTTTTTTTTTTTGAGGGAAGAAAAAGAAAAAAGAAGAAACTATGACCTTAGAAATCTATTTTCACTCATTTCCTTAAATCCAATTTAACAAATTGTAATGATAAAAAATCAATAAAAAAAATAAGGAAAAAGAAAAGGTATGTCAAATTGTCAATCTAACCTAATGAATTCTACGTAGGAAAAAATAATAATAACCCGTTGATTTTGAATTTTTGACTTATAACAGCAATGGAAGTTACTCTTTGGGCTAGGCTTTGTTTCCTTGCTGATCACGGTCTATGAACTAAGCCCTTGTTTAGCTAAATAGATATAATATGAATTCACTTTTCTATACAATGGTAGGGAAACCTTTTTAATTTCCTATATAGAATTTAAGGTTTAAGAGTCTGTCAAATGTTTCATTTTTTAATTATTTTTTAATTTTCTATTATATCCTAAAAATTTGTGTCATCCTATTAATCATGACAATAAAATTTAAAAATTTTAATGTCAATGGGTATGATAATATCTCCGGTAAAATATTAATATCTTTTTTGTTTTTTGGCTAGTTTGCTCTAGAAAATTTATCTTCACCAGCTTTTTTTTTTTCTTTTTCTTTTGAAATGGTGCATTAGATTTAGTTGAGGGTGATTAAATTTTGTGATAGTGAGACCAAATTATAATTATAGTAAACATTAGGCAAGGGTGCAACATTCATGTCATATATCTAGTGCAGCTGATTTCTTTCATATGTAATACATGATCAAGAATTTAGTATGTATACGCTTAATGTGTGCCGACCTTCTGGAGTTGTTAAGAGAACATAGATCTTCTATTCACATGACAAAGTCATATTGAAAAGGACATGTTGAAGAGTCTAGTTGATTAAAACTTTGTTTATTTTTCTTGAAAAGGAAGAGTTAGAAAAATCATCCACAAATGTTGACTACATGCAATGTGAAAGGACATAGTTAGAGATAGACAAGTCAAATGGATTGCAATAATTTAGGAAATAAATCATATATTTAGTTATTTAATTACATTTTAAAAGCTGAAACATTAGGTTAATTTCCAATGTCGTCTAACATTGTTTATAATTTACCTGCCAAACAAATATATTTTTTTTAATTTAGGAATAAAAAACAAAACGTAGTTTTCATGGAACATTTAGTCCTCCTTTGCAGTAAATTATAATTTTTGAACTCTTAGTAGTCAAAATGGATACTTTGCTTTCAATTGTCTCCTTAAATACTTTTCTTTTTCAAAAGAGAAATAAAGCTAAATCTATACGTTATATAAAAATGAAATAAAGCTAAGTCTATATGCTAAATATAAATTCCGTCATATAATCAATTTTCATGTTGAATTTTATCTGATTACATGTTGATTTGTTTATTTCATTATATCTTTCTTTCATTGATTTCATAAGCAATATATAATATAGTACATGAATTATTTGATTTTACATCCGATATTTAATTTAATTAGTTAATGTAATTATTTTTAATAAATAATATTTAATATATTCAAAATTCAAAATTTAATATGAATCATTATTTTTATTTTCAAATTAAAACTTTTTTATATAAAAATTTATTTAATTTTAATTTTTACTTGCACGAAACCTAATAAAAGAAGGAAAAAATGCATATCAGTGAAGTCATATATATAGCTTTAATGTCAAACAGGTTGAGAATTTGATACATTTCATATCAATACTCATAGAGTAATTCAGAAAAGCTCCAAAAAATTAAAATATTCCAAGCTTTCATTTTCATATAGATCGGTATATGGGGACGGCAAATACGTGTGGACTGTTGATGGAACCTCTGCTTACGGGTTATTTTACATTTAACAGTTCTTTTTTTTTTTTTTAAATCAGGGAACAAATTTGTCGCTGTTACGTACAGTTTAAATGTGCAAAAGATTGATTGAAAGGAAAATGAAAAGATAAAGTAGAAGCCTATTCAATTGACAATGGTGGCCACATATTGCAACTTGTCCAAGAAGAAAAACCGAATATGTCAAACCAATATTATATATTTATAACATTAGCCACTCATTCTTTCATCCTGATTACGTCGGGTAGAGGGAAAATATAGAAAGCAATATCTTAAAGATATGAATATTGCATACTAAACAAACATCATCATAATTTTAGACAACTTTTTCATTAAGTTATTGAGATTTTTTTCTCTTTATATTTCCAAAATGATAAAAAAAAAAAAAAATTAAGAAGCATCAACTATTGTGCGAGTAAAAATAAACAAACAGAATATAATATAGGGTGATCGTAGGAGTATTGCACAATGAAGTGCCTTGTTTACAAGTGTTGCAAGCTGGTCCACAAAATCTTAAAAGCAGGGAAGTGGAAAGATTTTGAAGTTGAAAATAATAGGATGGAAGATTCTACACTCATTTAATTTGATGGTTGTTACCATTTCAATAAACTGATAGTATTAATGTCAATCTAATGAAAAGAGTCGGAACAGAAGACAAGAAAAACAAAGACGGAAAATCGTGCACCGATTATCAAAATCAATACTTCTAAATTACAAAGGCTGATTAGACCACCATATGCAAAGCTATTTGACTCACTCCAATTTCAGCATACACTCCTTCTTAAAATTTCCAAAGATAACTTGACAGATTAATAAAACCGGTAATTATCTCTAACATGATCATACTCAAATAATATTTCTTTGCCTTTCACCTGAATAAAAGATTTTGAAAAAGATATGTAGACATTAATTTTTATCTTGTTACCTCCGTCCACTCTTGTTAAGATTTTACCTTCTTACGAATAAAAAAAAAAGATAATATTTCTTCAATTGAATCTTAATTATTTTTAATAAACGTATTAAAAAAAAGGAGGATAAATTATCCTTAAAATTAATCTAAACAGCACATATGTCCTTGAGGCCCCATTGACATATATATTCCCGACAACACAATGGGGTTTAATTGATACTTTGATTTCTATTTCCTCAAGGAATATTAGAGCTCCAACCAATCCATGGAGCCAAGCATTTGCTGGACTTAAATATTCTCCAAAAGGATTTTGGTGATTGGTTTTAAAGGTTGCAAGATTGATTCCTTTCTCAAACAAATAAAAAAAATGTTATGTGTCAAAATCACTTAACGAAGTAAGAATCAGGTTTCAGAGAAATGGAAAACCAATCCGATGAAATAGTTGGTTTTGGTCATCGTAAAATGATCTTTTCTTTCTTTAACTGATGCCGGAGTGCTATAAAGTAATGTGTAGGAAAAGCCAGCAGTCAAGATTGTTCAACTGTGGCTCCTTGTCGAAATATTAGAAGACGGTGTGGCGATTTTTGCACGCTTTAACAAATTTTTTTTGTATAAAAAAAAGAAAGAAAGGGTCAAGCACGTGAATATCGACCCCTTCATTGGATTGACTCGGTTTTGGCCACGCGGAAGCATCGCATTCAAAAACTGCCCCCACAACAGAAAATCACTAAGCAAGCTAGTGAATGTAATTAATTTACCCAAAGCTTCTTTCAACAACTGCGAAGAAAGTTGTTACTCCTCCACCACTCTTTATATACTCTACAAGGGAAGAGACGGATAACCAACCAGACATTATCGCAGAAAGAGAGAGACGGACAGATCTAGGGGCGACTGTAAGCAAAGAACACAGAGGATATACAATTGAAAAAAAATGGCTAGGAAAAACAGCATGGCAGCAGTTTTTGTAGTTTTGGCCGCAACCCTGTTGCAGAGCTCTTATGCTACAAATTACACGGTAGGAGACTCCACTGGTTGGCGAGTGCCAACCGGTAATATTAATTTATATGATGACTGGGCTGACAATAAAAACTTCATGGTTGGGGATGTTCTTGGTGAGTTTCTTAGCTCAAAATCCAATTTAATTTTCTTGATTGAACTAAATTTGATCAGCGACACAGATATTATTTTTGTGACGAAGAATGTTCCAATTTTTGCAGTTTTCAACTTTGCTACCGGAAGTCATGATGTTGCCGAGGTGACAGAAACTGTTTATGACCCTTGCAACACTACCAATACCATCTATAATGTGACTACCGGACCGGCAAGTATCCCCCTTAACACGACTGGTGACCACTACTTCATTTGCACTTTCGGTAGTCACTGTTCCGAAGGCCAAAAGCTCAAGGTCGAAGTCCATAACGGCACCGGAACTTCAAGTCCTCCCAGCTCAGCTTCATCCCTTGTTGCCACCCTCCCTCTTGTCTTCATGTCCATTGCCTTGGCTTTGTTGTGCTAATTATGTTAGACCCTTTTGCCTGTTTTTATGTGATATTATGTCAGTTCAGAGTTCAGACTTTGTAGTGTCCCAGAGAGATATCATTCGTTTTATTATGATAGTGATCATGGAGTGATCTTTTGTGTTCGAATAAAAAACTTGATTCATTTTCTTTATAGATCTAATAAATCAGCCTTGCTGTGAGTGATCGGAAGAAATGATAATGATAAGACGGTTCTTTTTTCTTCTTTTATTTCTCCGACCCTTTTTAAAGTGATTGGTGACAAGTGACATGCGCCCACTGCGCACCCAGCTTTGGTGAAATCTCCATTATCATTAAGATTTTTAAACTAATTGGCACACATGGTTCAATTGAAGAAATGGAGATGGCCACCAGCTAAACAACCTAACCATGTCTTGATTGCATAATTTTTTCAACTTGTCAAACTTTCTGCGATAGGCATTGCTAGGCCTACCTATACATTGAACCTTTAGCTATCGTCCTCTCCCTAAATCACTTGGCGAGAAGTGCAAATAGTACTTAATACTTTTCCAACATCATCCTAATTGTAATACCTTAAATGCCCTAGAGTTCTCCACTTTGACTTTGCAATGGCAAAGGCCAACTTGGCTTCCACATCGTATTATCCGTCACATATATATATACGTGTGTGTGTACACGAGGGATAATGATACATACCATATTCTTAGTCTTTCTTTCTGCATTTACATCCTCACCGTGAGTTCCCTGTTTATGCCCCTAGGCTTAAATGTCCAGGTGAAGGTGCTTTCGAGCTTCGTTAATTTCATATTCATTTTGTCACTAGCTTTACAAACGTTTTGTAAACACAATGAAACTGATCAGGTTAGAAGTGGAAAAACATGTAAATTAACCCAATTCAAAAGTTCTATAGGCTATAGGTTAATTGACTAATGATAATACTGGTGTTGTGTAGGCTTTGAATAAATGATGTTAAATATTTAATTTAAAATTAATTAATAATAAATAAAAAAATTAATTTAAATATAAAATTATAAGGTATTAAAAATTTATTATATGTGATACAATCTACTTTAACTGATGGGGAAAAACTCGAAACTGAAAGTTTCTTTCCTAATTTGGTAGTTCTTTTTGCTACAGAAATCCGATCAAATGAGAGAGTAAGAGGATGAGCCACATACTCAAAAAAAAAAAAAAAAAAGAGACAGAAATTTGATGAAGCAAGCAGCTAAAGTAGGATTCAGCAAAAGCCCTGAATACTTAAAAACATACCGAGAAAAATGAGGTAGACAAAGGGCTGCAACAGACTACTTATAGTAGATGATAACACACAGTCTCTCTTTTCTAGTCACGTACCTATGGTTTTGTTTTTTTATGCTAGAAGATTCTTATGCATAAATTAAATCATCTTTGTCAAAATTCAAATGACTAGTATAAATTTGTGTGCGTGTGTTTTTTTTTTTAGTTCAGAAGAATAAAAAGGTGAGACAGGGTTGTTCTGAACAATGCTTTTAATGAAGACAGGGCAAAATTGACGGAATGTGGCGAAAATATAAGTGAAACAAACATATGCCAATAATGCTGGATTGGCAAGACGGTCTTGATTTCTAGCCTGACGTCAAGCTTTAGTAATGCTGATCTTTCGAATGGAGCCATGGTGGATAGGGACTAAGAAATTCTTTTAAAATGAGAAATTACTGCGCACACCAAAACACGGCAAATCTACAATGATGTCAACAGAACGTCATTCTAGCTTCTTTTTTTTTTTTTTCTATTTCTCATTTTTGGCCTGTCAATTTTCAACTAAAGATGTTTATGGGCTAGAAGACCAGTTCAAGGTCACTTTGCGCCGAATAAAAGGATAGTTGGTCTGCAGCCCAAGTTTCAGTAAGCCCAATGTCTTTCTCTACTTGGTCTTCATGTGCCGGGCATAATAAATAAATGGGCTGAAGAAATGGACAAACTTAAGAATAAGTTACTTAAGATGTCTACTTCTACGTAAGTGATCATGAATTGATTTTTGATGAAATAAGAAAGAATTGAAGTCCTTATTGAGTTAATCAAATCAAATAGTACTATAATTTTACATTAAATATCAATGATCAAATTAAATGTGTATATATCTTGAATTTTAATCTTATCAGTTCAATGGTTAGACCATAGGCTGTTTATAAAAGCCTAACTTGGCTTAATTAAATTTTTTGTAGACGACTTTTAGCATTTGGTGTAGGAAGTGGAAATATATTAAATAAATGTATTTTTTTATTTCATATTTTTTAAAATAAATTTATATTTGATAATTTTAAATATAATATAATGATACAATATAACATAAGATATGAAAATAATATAATTTAAAATTTTAATTAAAAAATGTAAATTTAACAAAAATAAAAAATAAATATTATTTTTAATATATCAACATAAATTATAATATAATAATTTTTATATTTTATATATATTTAACATAAAATAAATATTACACAAATATAAAAATTAAAAAAAGAAAACTAGGTACATAGTACTGGGATTTATTGAAACTTGGGTTATCTGCAACTCTTTTAATACCCATTATCTTAACGTAAAAAGTTATCTATTTTCCCTTGGAATGAATTAACTGATTAATTAACGTTTCATTGCGTGTGGCGGTGCCACAATCAAAACCTACTTTAGTACTGTTGAGAGTCAAGTCAACCACGCACATTGACGCGTCCTCGGTACGACATTTTCAAATTTTAGAAATTAATAATTGCACGATAAGAGAGGAGCCTTCCTCCCAAATTTCATTACCATTTTCTTTAGCACTACCTTGCAACGTTTTTAAATTATTATTTTTTTTAATCTTCAATTTTATTACATAATGAAAGGAAATGTAACTTTCCTATCTCTTAAATCATACCATTTTTTAATAAAAAAATATAATATAAAAATAAAAATAACTATAAATACTAAATTTTAAATTTATTAAATATAATCTTTTAAAATATTATATAAAATAACTGAATTAAATTTTATATTCTAAACCATAAAACCACTACCCTCAAATACCAAAAATGTCAATTATCTATAAAATGAGGGTACCATATCATCCATTAGTTTACAAGATTATTGGATAGGAGAGTTTATTTTAACCAAGAAAAATGTAAAAGGAACTGATGATGATAATTTAGAATCCCCATTTCATTTTTCTAAACAAAACAAAGTTCTTTCGTGGGTATGAAAATAAGATCATTAATGTTATTTTCAAATTAGTTAACAATCCAATTTGAATAGAATTTTTAGTAGTTCATCATATGGCTTTAAATTCTTATTTTGCAACTTACCTTTCAAAATCCCCTATTTTTCACATGACTCTATCTTCCTTTTGTTTTATCTTTAAAAAAATTTATGTGGAAATTCTAATGAAACATCCACGCTACATCTTTGGTCTACTCCCACTATTTCTTTTTTAGTTCATTTTCCCCTAATTTTACTTTGCAGACACTCTCTTTACTTATAAAAAAAAATTTTGAAAGTCTAAGTCGTTAGCCTTCATAGACTTTTGACAAATCGAACAGAGACGCGATGATAAAATAAGTCTTTAACGCGGCAAAAAGTCCCAAAACTCCGGGAAATTGCACCGCTTTCCAATTGAAATCGGTGCGTTCATCTTGTTGACCAATATTCCACGTGTCCTCCATCAAACAATACCATTCCATCCGAAATATCAAAGCGTTTTGCCTATAAATATGACAAAATAGAGTGCATCTCTCCCACCTTCAGTTCTCCCCTGAAAAAAGCAAAAACAGAGTAGCGTGAGAGAGAAAAGGGCGACCTGAATTTCTGGAACACAATAAATGGAAAAAATGGGAAGAATATTGAACATAGCATTTCTTGCAGCTATTGCTATGGCGACAATGTTGCAGAGCTCGTCGGCACAGACGGCTTACGTTGTCGGCGATGCTTTAGGTTGGGCCATTCCCCCAGGTCCTGCTGTTTACACCACATGGGCTGCAAACAAGACTTTCAGAGTTGGAGACACTCTTGGTAAGTATCAGAAACTTTTTTCTTCTTTTCGCTTAGTTTTTCTCTGAACGAATTAGAGCCACAGAGGGCCGAAGATAACAATTTTAAGCATAATCTTGTTATGACATGTTATTATGAAATTTTGTGCAGTTTTTAATTTTACTAATGGAGCACACGACGTGGCTAGAGTCACAAAGGCGAATTATGATGCTTGCAACAGTAGTAGTTCCCTTTTTTTACTTTCAAACAGTCCTGCAAATGTTACACTCAATCAAACTGGGGATCACTATTTCCTCTGCGCCTTTCCCGGCCACTGCAGTGGTGGACAAAAGTTGGCAATAAACGTTAGTGCTGCAGCTTCGTCTCCTGCTCCTCAGCCTTCAACCCCTGCTCCTCAACCTTCTTCTCCTGCTCCTCGACCCTCTACTCCTCCACCAGCTTCTACTCCTCAGCCTTCTGCCCCTGCTCCAGCCCCCCAAACTGGCTCTCCTTCACCAATCTCTGCACCAACCCCAGCTCCATCTAGGTCACCAGTGACCCCACCATCCTCTTCCTCACCCTCACCCTCAACCTCACCCCCACCTCCGTCAACCGCAACACCACCTCCGTCAACCGCAACTCCCCCACCTCCCATCGCCTCTTCATCCCCATCTCCCACCGGAGATAATGGTGGTGCCACCCCACCAACCCCAGGCAACGGAGCATCATCTTTAGGTGTTGCTGGTCTCTCCGTTACTTTCCTGTCCTTTATTGTAGCCTTCTTCGTGTAACTAAAACATAGTTCTAAACTAGAATTAGTGTGAGAGAGAGGGCATTCATTTTTCTGCGATGTCTTATTTGCCATACAGTTTGAGATTTTGATTGTAATAAGGAGATGACAGAAGAGTTTTGAATATTTTGCCAAGAATTCGTGAGGGTTTTGAATTATACTATTTGTGATTGAAATTATTAATGCGATTATAAAATTTTCAACCTCTATAATAAGTAAAGTACTCTCTCTGCTTTTTCTGCTTTTGTCTGCCCCTCCCCTCGTGGCCGGTTATAAATGAGAGGAAAATTGAGAAATTTGGCTTTGACACGGTGCCGAAAGACTTCTAATGCTAGCTTTTTTAACGTATTTGGGAAGGTGATAGCCAAGTGTAGAAAAAGAATGACACATTATTTTGATCCTTTCACATTTTTTTCACATTTGGAAAGGTAATGGTTGAAGTTTTTTTTTTTTAATAAGAAACAGAAGATTTCTATTTGTTTATTGGAGTCTAAAAGTATAAAAAAGAAAAGAGAAGGAAATCATCAGTTAGGTCGAGATTAGGACATGTTTAGGTTACCAAAATTTTTTGTATTTTTGGTTTGAATTAATTAGGTTGGTGTCTTTATTCCATAATAGTATGTACGGGAACATTTAACCTACAATTTTTTTTAATTACAATCTTTTAATTAATGAATTATAACAAAAAATTAGGTAAGGATTTATCATTTGAAAGTGTAAATTATATATATATATATTTTATAAATCTTACATAATACTAAATTATATTTGATTAATTTTACTACAATAATGATAAAATGATATACTCTCAAATACATAAATGTATACGTTCTTTGTATACCCAAAAATATGACTCTGATCATGAAAAGATCTTTATGTCTAACATACTTTTCATATGAGGAAAGCGATTCAGGAAGATATTCTCAATAAACAAGATCCAATATACTTGATACTCGAATTCTAAGTTTAGAGAAATACCAATCTTTAAAACTTAAGAATAAATTAAAACCAGAAGATATCATGCTGGTAAGTCCTTTCGTAACATTCAATAGTCTGATTAACATATATATCATCTAAATTAATGCTCAATTGATAAAATGAGAAACCACTTTAATTGTAAGACTTTATAATGAAGCATCCACGCTACATCTTTGGCCTACTCCCACTAATTCTTTATTTAGTTTATTTTCCCCTAAATTTTACTTTACACTAATTTTAAACCCGTACGAGGCATGAATATATAATAATATGTCAAAATTTAATTATAATATAATTAATAAACTCTATATAAAAATAATTTTTTAAAAAATATACATACAAATAGACATTATTTATTTTAAATGAAATAAACACTGTTGACCATGATTATGTTTACTTTTCAAAATACATAAACTATTTAAAATATAAAAGTTCATTTGAAATGTTGCATAAAAAATTAACTTTTCAAAATGTTCTACAAATTTTCAAATATAGAATGAATAATAATATTAGAAAAAAAAGTTAATAAATTGGTGAATGATAGAAAGTTATAGTCAATTCATATAAAATAATAAAGCATATTCAATGTATTTAAATAAATTCACATCGTCCAAACATACTCATGTAAAAAACATAAAACTTAATATAAAAAATGAAAAAAAATTTATATGAAATTTAACAAATAACTACAATAGAAAAAAATCAATTAATAATACATACACCTTTTAATATAAAATAGTATTTTCTTTTATATAAAAACTAAAATAAAACTACATATATTCATATTATTTTGGATAACTAAAAAAATTAGTTAGCCAATTTAATAAGACAAATATGCTATATAAAAATAAAACATCAAATCAACTGTAACTTCTAAAAAAGAAAAAAAAAATCCACTATAACATAAAAAAGAATACGAAATCTCATTTGTAACTCAAAAATTACCCAAAAAAGAAAATCAATCAAATATTTTTGATTGATGCTCTAAATTTGACAAAAAATGTCATACTGAAAGCATCCTTGGTAATTCTTATATAATTAATGAGCTTTACTTTTATATCCTTCTCATTCAGCTTCTAAATTTTTTGTGTAATCTGGGTCTTCTTTTGAAATTTTTGTTAGAGAAAAATTGCAGAATAACAAATAATCATAGAAAGAATCAAATCAAACCATTAAAAACCACTAAGCTCCCTAATCAAAACAAATAATTAATTTTTTGGGACTATACAATAACATGCTATTTTTTAACATCAACTATGTATAAACTTTGGCTAAAACGACTTGTATACAAAATCAAGTTGCAATAGATTTTTAAATGAAGTACGTATTGTATTTTATAATATAAAAGTTAATACATTAATTTAAAGGAAAAATATATTTACAAAAATATAAGACTAAATAAAAGAACATATTACAAATAATAATAATAATAATATTTACAAAGTCATAATCTTTCACCACCCTTTAGAGCTTATTATAAAATATAGAAAATTGGTGTAAAATATATTAAAAAAAACCAATATTTAAAAATGTTTCAAGAAAAAAAAGAAGAATACAAATGAAAATTTTTTTACAACAGATGTTGTATTTGTCACCTTTGTCATATCATCATTATATTTATATATAACACATATATACTCATAAATGTTAAATCACAAAGATTGAGCTATCAATCAATGATTTTATTACAATGAAAATTTTCTATCTTCCTTAATTTTTTCTTTTTTATCATTCAAGGGAGGTAGAAGGGGGAGAGGGAGAGGTTAGGGTTCGAATCGCCAGCCTCGATATCTTCTTTAAGATTGTCTTGGCCACTAAGCCAAGTAGCTGAAAACTCTATCTTCCTTAATTACATATTATTATGAAGTTTAAATTTTAAATACATAAGTTGACATATCGATAAATTCTTTCTATTTTTATAGTCAATCACCCAAAATTAAGATAATGTAAGTATGAAAAATTTTAACAAATTAAAACAAAAATTGAAGATATTGAATGTTCAAGAAGACTTTTGTAAAAAAATAATTAAGAAATATTCATAATCAAAATGTTTTTGAAAACTAAAATTAAAGCTATTGAATAGTTGATAATTTATTGGATAGAAATTGAAAAAATTGTTGATTAAGATCAAAACATATAATATCATTTGAGATTATTCATGAATAAAATATTAATTTATATATATTGACTTATTTGGTTTTTTTTGTCAAAAGTTAATATATTAAAGCGATTATATATACTAGATTGTTTTAGTAAATTAATATATTTATATAATTATAAATAGCTATTAGAAGATATGTAAAATATTGATATTTATAGAAGGCAAGAATATTGATATTTAAATAATATAAATGTAATTAATTTTGCCATAACAAATTATTTTAAAATAAAAATTTATCAAGTTAAATCCATTAATTAGAGGATAAATGGCATTTATTTATGACATACCACATGTCAAAAAAATTAAATTATCTATATAGAACAAATTCCCTTTTTTACTAATGGTTTTGTCTTTTATATACTTTATAAGATATAAAATTAGTAAGGTGTTTAACGTATTTCTAGTGCTCCAATTAGAAGATATGAAAATAAATTCATGAGTAATTAGCTTTCCATTTATTTTTTTTAATTGTATTATTAACCAAGTTAATTGCAACATATTTATATAAGGTAAGAACATTGGGTATTTAAAAGAGAATAAATGGAATTAATTTAGCTTAACTAATTACTCTTTAAGTAATAAAAATATTTCAAATAATTAAAATGCATTTATTAAAAGAAATATGGTAATTTTTTAAATCTACCCACATGCCAAAAATGTAGCTTTTCTAAGTAAGATTATTTCTTTCTTTTTTTTTTATCTAAAACTTTGCCTGTTATATATTTATGTAAATTAAGTTGACTAAAAACTAAAAATTGAAGTAATAAAAGTAATTTATAGAATGTATAAAAATTATCATTTAATAAATTAATAATATTTTATAACAATATATGTTAGAGTGCTTAAAAAGAAAAAAAAATTCTGATGTCCTAATAGAAGATATGAAAATATATTCATTGGTAATTAATTTTTAATTTAATTTAATTTATATTATTAATCAAATTAATTACAACTTATTCATATAAGATATGTTCATATAAGGTAAAAATATTGGGAATTTAAAAGAGAATAAATTCAGTCTTTAGCGTGGCAAAAAGTCCCAAAACTCGGCGAAATTGCACCGCTCTCCAACCGAATTCGGTGCGTTCATCTTGCTGACCAATATTACACGTGTCGTCCATCAAACAACTAGCATTCCATCCGGAATATCAAAGCGTTTTGCCTATAAATATGACAAAAAAGAGTGAATCTCTCCAACTTCAGTTCTCCCCTGAAAAAGAGCCAACACAGAGTAGCGTGAGAGAGAAAAGGAGCGACCTGAATTTTCTGGAACACAATAAATAAAAAAAATGGGAAGAATATTGAACATAGTATTCCTTGCAGCTATTGCTATAGCGACGATGTTGCAGAGCTCGTCGGCACGGACAACTTATGTTGTCGGGGATGCTTTAGGTTGGCTTGTTCCCCCAGGCCCTGCCGTTTACACCATATGGGCTGCAAACAAGACTTTCAGAGTTGGAGACACTCTTGGTAAGTATCAGAAAGGGAAAAATGAAAATTTCGGAAACTTGTTTCTTCTTTTCGTTTGTTTTTTTTCCCTGAACGAATTAGAGCCGCAGAGGGCCGAAGATAACAATTTTAAGCATGACCTGGTTATGACATGTTATTGTGAAATTTTGTGCAGTTTTTAATTTTGCTACTGGAGCACACAACGTGGCTAGAGTCACAAGAGCGAATTATGATGCTTGCAGCGCTGTTAGTCCCCTTTTTTTACTTTCAGAAAGTCCTGCAACTGTTACCCTCGATGAAACTGGGGATTACTATTTCCTCTGCGCCTTTCCTGGCCACTGCATTCTAGGTCAAAAGTTGGCAATAAACGTTAGTGCTGCGGCTTAGTCTTCTGCTCCTCAGCCTTTAAATCCTGTTCCTCAACCTTCTTCTCCTGTTTCTCGACCTCTACTCCTGTTAAAATAAATAAATAAGAGATGAGAAATAATAAAAAATAATTTTAATTTTGAGGTGTCAAAAATATTTTTTTTAATTGCATTTATGTTTATAAAATACAATAAAATTTTAAAATTTTCAATCAAAAATAATAAAAATTCTGAAATATTTATTTATAATGAATAAACAAATATAAATTTATATTTAAATGGTTATGATTTTTTGTATAATTATAATTTTATGAATAATAATCTGTTTATATTTAAATAGTTATAACCGTTTATCATATAATAATTGATTTTATTCAAATAAAATTATTTAAAATATGAATAAAATTAATACCCAAATTATTATTCATCAACATTTATAAGAAAGATCTCAATTCTTCTTGTTGAAGAGACATTACTTTCATATTTATATAGATAAAGTTTTCATTATATCTCATTTATTTTAGACATTTAAATAATAAATTCCATTAAGAATATAAAAACTTATTCTTCTCACTTAATAGATTGCATAAGTTTTTAAATTTTGAATGAATTTTATTAGTACTTAATAAACATATAACAATAACTTATTTTTACTTATTAAATTTTATAGTTGAGGTTACTAATTCAAAGTTAGGTTCTCATAATTAGTGTCTAATAATAAGGGTTTAAATTCATTCTATTTATAATACTACTAACCAAATATCTTGAAATTTAATTTTCTTTTATAGTAATTACCTCAACTTGAGATTGAATCTCTAATATAATCATTTTAGATTAATATATCTAAACTTTTTATTTTGTTTATCATTTATATGCTCTAGACATTATTACCTCACTCTTGTCATTTTAAAAAATAAATAGTATTGGTTGTGTCCATAACTCTATACTCATTAATATAAAATTTCAACCATTTTATTTTTACACTTTTATATATTTTAATATAATTATTCTTTTAGTACAATTGAATAAACCTAATGAATAAATCAAGTTATTTTAGTCTTTTTAAAGATATTTAAAGATTATTTTTTATTTTACTTTAATAAGTTGTATTATACTAAAGTTTTACAACACTATGGTGGTAATTTTTATTTATTTTGATTCTTAGCACCCCACTATGTGCAAATATACATTTTTTTATTAAATAATGTCCTATTCAATTATCAAGATATTATATATGCTTAATGAAGTTGCATTTTTATCTATCTTTTCACTATTTAATGGTTGCTTTTGTTTAAGTAGAAGGCCTCCAAATTCATCCATAGTAAAAGATAATAAATATATTATATCTTAATATTTTTTTCAATAAAAGTTCTAAAACTTTTATTTCAACTCAATTTGAGAGTATGCACCAATCCCTCAAAATTAGTAAACTCTTGCTTTTTATAGTCTTCTTTTGAGACTTTCATTCCAACTCTTGGATATTTAAAAGTTATTTGATTATGGACACTAAAGCTATATCCACCGCAATTCATGTCATTAAAAACAGTTAAAATTTCATGTATAACCATCAATATGATAAATTTTGTGTCCAAATTATAAAATAAATGAATTTTTTTCACCCAACAAATAGAAAACATTTTAAAAATTTACAAAGAATTATATAACTTCTCTAATTGAATTGAAATTATCTTAGATAATATGTTTATTTCTTGTTGATATAATATTATATAAATAAAATAATATATATGAATCATGCATTATTTTCTTGTCAATAAAATGCAATCATGGAATATGGACCATAAAATATAATTTTATGATAAGAACATATATACTTACTCTTTTTGTGAAAAGATTTATAAATTCATAATTTCTTTTATGACATAAAATAATTCTTGAGAATTTTATCATTTTTATTTGATAATCATGGTTTTACTAAAATATAAGAAGACTATAAAAGATTCATAACTAAAGCTAACAAGTAATCCATGTCCATTTTTTGCTTATGACCATTTAATACCATGATCAAGAAAATCCACATATAACATACCATAAAATCATAAATCATAAATTAAATAATTTAATTCAGAATTAAAAGAATAATTAATAAAGAAAGTAAAATTTAATGAAACTCAAAGTCTCTTATGAATTATTAATCATCAATTCGTTTATTAGAATATAAAAACTATAAAGATAATAATGAGAAACTCATCTTGTATTTAATATTTATTTCACCAAGAAATTATTTGGATAATTAAGGCTTTTCATGTTTATTTCAAAAGTTAAATTTGCTAATTTCGCCAATTTCTTTTCCTTATATGTTCTTCATGCGAAATATGAATTTCATAGTTGCTTTTAAATTATTAAAAAAAAAAGAGAAGAGAAATAATATAAAATAATTTTGGCTTTGAGGCGTAAAAAATATTTTCTTAAAGGTAATTTTACTGATAAGATACAACAAAATCTCAAACTCTTCAATCCAAGGTAATAAAAATGGTTATATTAAATGATATATTTATAATGAATAAATAGATATAAACTTCTATTTAAATTATTATAACTTTTTGTATAATCATAATTTTTATGAACAATAATATATTTATATTTAAATAGTTATAACCATTTATCATATAATAATTATCTTTATTCAAATATAATTATTTAATATATCAATAAAATTAATACAAAAATTATTATTCATCAATAATTAAATCTTTTTATCCAATATGAGATGCACTACATTTTAAACTACCAACACCTCCACTAACTTCTACTCCTTAGCTTTTTGCCCTTGCTCTAGCTTCCCAAACTAGTTCTTCTTCACCAATCTCTGCACCAAACCTAGCTCCATATAGGTCACCAGAGACTTAACACGATTGGAGACACATTGGGTTGGACTTTTCCTCCTACTGGTACTTCAGCTTACCAAACATAGGCTAATGGCAAGACCTTCATGGTTGGAAACACTCTAGGTAAGGACTTAAGAGTAAAGATCTTTTATGAAATTGAAACTGCATAGTTTTTAAGTTCTTCAATATGATTAAAACACACTAATTTAATTCTAATGTTGGTTTTAATCTCATCAATTGTGCATGCAATTTTCAACTATACCACTCGATTTCATGATGTGGCCGAGGCTACCAAGAAAGCTTATCAACCATGCAACATGAGCAACCTACTTTAAAACTTCACCACTGGACCAACAAGAATCACTCTCAGAATCATAGGCAAGAAATTCTACATTTGCACCTTCCTAGGCCATTGCACTACTACTCCAAAGCTAGCAATCACTATAGGGGTTTTGGTTTTTAATGATATTTTTTTTATTGTTTAGTGACATTTATTAAGGCCATTATAAGGTTTACGACGTTTATGAAAAACGTCATGCAGAGTGCCGCCGATACATGCATCGCGGTAAATAACGACGTTTTTAAAAAAATACCTCAATATTAGCAATGTTTATATATGAAACATCGCCCTTTTAGCGACATTTATATCTTTGAGATGTCGCTACTTTAGAGGCATTTGAATATGAAAATGGCTCAATATTAACGATGTTTGTATCTTGTAGTAGCCGCTAATTCAATGGTATTTTTATAAGAAAAATGCCATTGCATTGACGGCATTTGTAACAAAGAATGCCGTTACTTTAGAGGCGTTTAAATCTAAAAATATATCAATATTAGCAGCGTTTGTATTTTGTAAGTGTCGTTAATTCACTGGCGTTGTTATGAGAAAAACGTCGTTGCTTTAGTGGCGTTTCTATAAAAAACGCCACCTAACTAGTGGCATTTGTCGAAAATAGTGCCGTTATACAAACGCCACTAAGTTATTCATTTAGAGGCATTGCCTAACGCAAACGCTGCCATTATGTAAAAATATATATTTTTATTTTTTATTTTCAGTAAAGAGCTTAAATTCAAAAACTAAAATTAATATTAACTTCGCTCATGTTTAAATATACATCTAATTAATACAAAGTTTAATAATTAGTATAATAACATTCAAATATTTTTAATAAATTAACAAAATTAAAAATTAAAATGTATGAAATGGATGACTGCATACATTTTGCTGGCTGCCAATTGATGAAGAAACTTTTTTACTTTGGTCACTAGCGTGCTCAATAACCTACTGAATAATACCATATAATTTTTAACACTTCATTGTATGCTTTTTTTTAATTTAAAAATTTTAATATTTACTAAATATAATACCTGAGTTGGTGGAGCACCAAGATCATTTTCTGAAAATTATTGTTGCACAAAATTTATAAGATGATCGAGTCGATCATGTAACTACTTAAATTTTGCATGCTCTAGCTCCATTTTAGCACGTTCTTCTTCAATTTTGGCACGCTCTTGTTCTCTTTATGCTTTCATTTACTAAAAACATTATTGCATAGTTTGCAACTCTCCTCTCAATATTGAAATATCTTACGAAAACTGACTTGCTGAGAGTGTAAATTACGAAGAGTTATATCGATAGCAGGCAGATAGTGTTGGACCCAATCCAAGGCCTCAGACCCATCCATGCCTTTCTTTTTCAGCAACTTCTATGAATATCCAATTTTTCATTTTTTGCATATTGAGAGAACCTTTAGATGCTACTTCAATCTCAGCAGCTATTTTCTATTTCACTTTCTCCTGTGAATTTGTCATATACAACTATCAAGTTTAATAGTTAATTGATTATATGCTAAAAAGAGTAAATATTTACTTTATGTTAAAATAGATGATAAAAATTACCATAATTTCTTTTGTTTCGACATTCATATAAGATTCATATTTTTTTTTGTGTTATGCGAAAAAGTTTTACACATCCAATTGTACTGCCCATCTCATTCTCCTGTACAAAAATATATGTTATTTGATATGATACATATCAACTGTAACTTATTTATGCATATCAATCATGGCAATCAAATATTAAAATTTTGAACAATTTTAATCTCATTTATTTATATTTTGGCCCTATAACAACACAATAGTCTTAAACATACATAAAGAATAAAAGCATTTTGGGCTTTCACACGTATCGATCATGAAAACCAAATTCAATTATTTTTTTTCGGCTTAATATGAAGGATTGAAGCCATTCAATATGTTGAAAGACATCTAAAATTTATTTGTATATTTACCTTTTATATGTAAAAATATTCTCAAACAGACATAACTGATAATTTTTTCTCTTATATCAACCATAGAAACTAAGTTCAATCAATTGGACAAGCTTAATATCAAGTATTGAAGCTATCGAACTGTTAAAATACAACAATAACAACAACCAGATATTAAAGGCATAAATATACGTAAACAGTAGCATTTCATACATATCATCTGTGTAATTAAGTTTAAAACTTTCGATAAGTTTAATATTATGTATTGAAACAATCAAATCTATTAAAACAGAACAATAAATGTTAATTTGCATATTTACCTTTTAACGACAGAAAAAGTTCATTAATTGGAATAAGTTAATTATCATAAACTTACGATATCTTTTTGCTTTCTTGCAAAACTTTTTGATCAACTTGTATGGCTATATTTATAGTGCTTTCTGCTACCAATCCTAATTTGTTCTCTTTCCTGTCATAAAAAATAATTACATATATGATAGAAATACAAATATTACCAACTGAAACCATCAAACACTTTCATCATTTCATTCTATTATACAAAGTTATAAACTAGTACCTTTCTTTTTCTTGAGAATCAAAATCTAACCAGTTGTTCATATTGTCACCTAATCACATTACGGGGTAGATTTTGTATCATCGCCTTTACAATAGTATTTTGATCGAAATACCTATTCTTTAAACTGTGCTTATAATCTTTCTATTTCTTTCCCAATGACTTAAGCACAAATGAAGTTAGTCTTTCAAGTACAAATCTTGATTGTAATAATACAATAAGAAAATTTTGAATAAGTAAACAAAATGTAAAATAAAAAATTTGAATATATGTAATTAATTATACTAATACTTCAATAAAGTTTAACGCATCGGCCTTAACTTCTTTTGGAACATTATGCCATGTTTCATAATGAATAGACAATTTCATTTCATTACGGGCTAGTATGCCTAGAAATCCAGCCAATAGTTGAGCCTTTTCACCAATTGGTTGCCTATCAAAGTTTGTAGACACTACAATACACTCGTTAGGAGGTAGTGTAAACAATTCCTTTAAAGTTGTCCAGCCTCTGGTCCTCTGTTGACCATTGTTATCAACTACAACAAATATAAAATATATTTGTAAAATCGTAATACTTTTATCATTATACTCGAATTCTAAAATTGGAGTATATCATACCTGCATTCAAATTTAAAGCATAATCAATTGATGGGGTACTATCAAACCTGGACCTCCCGTATTGTTAGATCCAATATCAATTGAAGGGTTAGAAGTAACAGAGTTAGATCCAACAATATGTTTATTTGCCTCTAAAGGATTCAGTCAATAGCCAATATCTATAGGTGCCGCAGATGGTTCTAAATTAATATCTCTGATATGTTTTTCTTTCAACCTACTTCTTCGTATTGTAGCTTACTTACATCATAAAAGCGAATATAAAAAAAACGTTAGTTCAGAAGATATATAAAGACATTGACAATTTAAGAAATCAAAACCTACGATATATAAAGAACATATTGATTTAATTAAATCAAAATATAATGTATGATTTAGAAAACAATAATTATACAATAGCCTCTTCATCCCCATCTCCCACCGGGGATAATGGTGGTGCCACCCCACCAACCCCAGGCAACGCAGCATCATCTTTAGGTGTTGCTGGTCTCTCCGTTACTTTCCTGTCCTTTATTGTAGCCTTCTTCGTGTAACTAAAACATAGTTCTAAACTAGAATTAGTGTGAGAGAGAGGGCATTCATTTTTCTGCGATGTCTTATTTGCCATACAGTTTGAGATTTTGATTGTAATAAGGAGATGACAGAAGAGTTTTAAATATTTTGCCAAGAATTCGTGAGGGTCTTGAATTATACTATTTGTGATTGAAATTATTAATGCGATTATAAAATTTTCAACCTCTATAATAAGTAAAGTACTCTCTCTGCTTTTTCTGCTTTTGTCTGCCCCTCCCCTCATGGCCGGTTATAAATGAGAGGAAAATTGAGAAATTTGGCTTTGACACGGTGCCCAAAGACTTCTAATACTAGCTTTTTTAACGTATTTGGGAAGGTGATAGCCAAGTGTAGAAAAAGAATGACACATTATTTTGATCCTTTCACATTTTTTTCACATTTGGAAAGGTAATGGTTGAAGTTTTTTTTTTTTAATAATAAACAGAAGATTTCTATTTGTTTATTGGAGTCTAAAAGTATAAAAAAGAAAAGAGAAGGAAATCATCAGTTAGGTCAAGATTAGGACATGTTTAGGTTACCAAAAATTTTTGTATTTTTGGTTTGAATTAATTAGGTTGGTATCTTTATTCCATAATAGTATGCATGGGAACATTTTACCTACAAATTTTTTTAATTACAATCTTTTAATTAATGAATCATAACAAAAAATTAGGTAAGGATTTATCATTTGAAAGTGTAAATTATATATATATATATATATTTTATAAATCTTACATAATACTAAATTATATTTGATTAATTTTACTACAATAATGATAAAATGATATACTCTCAAATACATAAATGTATTTGTATACCCAAAAATATGACTCTGATCATGAAAAGATCTTTATGTCTAACATACTTTTCATATGAGGAAAGCGATTCAGGAAGATATTCTCAATAAACAAGATCCAATACACTTGATACTCGAATTCTAAGTTTAGAGAAATACCAATCTTTAAAACTTAAGAATAAATTAAAACCAGAAGATATCATGCTGTTAAGTCCTTTCGTAACATTCAATAGTCTGATTAACATATATATCATCTAAATTAATGCTCAATTGATAAAATGAGAAACCACTTTAATTGTAAGACTTTATAATGAAGCATCCACGCTACATCTTTGGCCAACTCCCACTAATTCTTTATTTAGTTTATTTTCCCCTAAATTTTACTTTACACTAATTTTAAACCCGTACGAGGCATGAATATATAATTATATGTCAAAATTTAATTATAATATAATTAATAAACTTTATATAAAAATAATTTTTTTAAAAATATACATACAAATAGACATTATTTATTTTAAATGAAATAAACATGTTGACATGATTATGTTTACTTTTCAAAATACATAAACTATTTAAAATATAAAAGTTCATTTGAAATGTTGCATAAAAAATTAACTTTTCAAAATGTTCTACAAATTTTCAAATATAGAATGAATAATAATATTAGAAAAAAAAGTTAATAAATTGGTGAATGATAGAAAGTTATAGTCAATTCATATAAAATAATAAAGCATATTCAATGTATTTAAATAAATTCACATCGTCCAAACATACTCATGTAAAAAACATAAAACTTAATATAAAAAATGAAAAAAAAATTATATGAAATTTAACAAATAACTACAATAGAAAAAAATCAATTAATAATACATACACCTTTTAATATAAAATAGTATTTTCTTTTATATAAAAACTAAAATAAAACTACATATATTCATATTATTTTGGATAACTAAAAAAATTAGTTAGCCAATTTAATAAGACAAATATGCTATATAAAAATAAAACATCAAATCAACTGTAACTTCTAAAAAAGAAAAAAAAAATCCACTATAACATAAAAAAGAATACGAAATCTCATTTGTAACTCAAAAATTACCCAAAAAAGAAAATCAATCAAATATTTTTGATTGATGCTCTAAATTTGACAAAAAATGTCATACTGAAAGCATCCTTGGTAATTCTTATATAATTAATGAGCTTTACTTTTATATCCTTCTCATTCAGCTTCTAAATTTTTTGTGTAATGTGGGTCTTCTTTTGAAATTTTTGTTAGAGAAAAATTGCAGAATAACAAATAATCATAGAAAGAATCAAATCAAACCATTAAAAACCACTAAGCTCCCTAATCAAAACAAATAATTAATTTTTTGGACCTATACAATAACATGCTATTTTTTAACATCAACTATGTATAAACTTTGGCTAAAACGACTTGTATACAAAATCAAGTTGCAATAGATTTTTAAATGAAGTACTTAAGGTATTTTATAATATAAAAGTTAATACATTAATTTAAAGGAAAAATATATTTACAAAAATAGAAGACTAAATAAAAGAAATAAAAGAACATATTACAAATAATAATAATAATAATATTTACAAAGTCATAATCTTTCACCACCCTTTAGAGCTTATTATAAAATATAGAAAATTGGTGTAAAATATATATAAAAAAAACAATATTTAAACAATGTTTCAAGAAAAAAGAAAAAAAAAAAGAAGAATACAAATGAAAATTTTTTTACAACAGATGTTGTATTTGTCACCTTTGTCATATCATCATTATATTTATATATAACACATATATACTCATAAATGTTAAATCACAAAGATTGAGCTATCAATCAATGATTTATTACAATGAAAATTTTCTATCTTCCTTAATTTTTTTTTTGGTCATTCAAGGGGGGTAGAGCCTTACATTAAGGGGAAGGGGGAGAGGTTGGGGTTCGAACCCTAGCCTTGATGTCTTCTTTAAGACTGTCTTAGCCATTAAGCCAAGCAGCTGAAAACTCTATTTTCCTTAATTACATATTATTATGAAGTTTAAATTTTAAATACATAAGTTGACATATCGATCAATTCTTTCTATTTTTATAGTCAATCACCCAAAATTAAGATAATGTAAGTATGAAAAATTTTAACAAATTAAAACAAAAATTGAAGATATTGAATGTTCAAGAAGACTTTTGTAAAAAAATAATTAAGAATTATTCATAATCAAAATGTTTTTGAAAACTAAAATTAAAGCTATTGAATAGTTGATAATTTATTGGATAGAAATTGAAAAAATTGTTGATTAAGATCAAAACATATAATATCATTTGAGATTATTCATGAATAAAATATTAGTTTATATATATTGACTTATTTGGTTTTTTTTTGTCAAAAGTTAATATATTAAAGCGATTATATATATTAGATTGTTTTAGTAAATTAATATATTTATATAATTATAAATAGCTATTAGAAGATATGTAAAATATTGATATTTATAGAAGGCAAGAATATTGATATTTAAATAATATAAATGTAATTAATTTTGCCATAACAAATTATTTTAAAATAAAAATTTATCAAGTTAAATCCATTAATTAGAGGATAAATGGCATTTATTTATGACATACCACATGTCAAAAAAATTAAATTATCTATATAGAACAAATTCCCTTTTTTACTAATGGTTTTGTCTTTTATATACTTTATAAGATATAAAATTAGTAAGGTGTTTAAGGTATTTCTAGTGCTCCAATTAGAAGATATGAAAATAAATTCATGAGTAATTAGCTTTCCATTTATTTTTTTTAATTGTATTATTAACCAAGTTAATTGCAACATATTTATATAAGGTAAGAACATTGGGTATTTAAAAGAGAATAAATGGAATTAATTTAGCTTAACTAATTACTCTTTAAGTAATAAAAATATTTCAAATAATTAAAATGCATTTATTAAAAGAAATATGGTAATTTTTTAAATCTACCCACATGCCAAAAATGTAGCTTTTCTAAGTAAGATTATTTCTTTCTTTTTTTTTTTTTATCTAAAACTTTGTCTGTTATATATTTATGTAAATTAAGTTGACTAAAAACTAAAAATTGAAGTAATAAAAGTAATTTATAGAATGTATAAAAATTATCATTTAATAAATTAATAATATTTTATAACAATATATGTTAGAGTGCTTAAAAAGAAAAAAAATATTCTGATGCCCTAATAGAAGATATGAAAATATATTCATGAGTAATTAATTTTTTATTTAATTTAATTTAATTTAATTTATATTATTAATCAAATTAATTACAACTTATTCATATAAGATATGTTCATGTAAGGTAAAAATATTGGGAACTTAAAAGAGAATAAATTCAGTCTTTAGCGTGGCAAAAAGTCCCAAAACTCGGCGAAATTGCACCACTCTCCAACCGAATTCGGTGCGTTCATCTTGCTGACCAATATTACACGTGTCGTCCATCAAACAACTAGCATTCCATCCGGAATATCAAAGCGTTTTGCCTATAAATATGACAAAAAAGAGTTAATCTCTCCAACTTCAGTTCTCCCCTGAAAAAGAGCCAACACAGAGTAGCGTGAGAGAGAAAAGGAGCGACCTGAATTTTCTGGAACACAATAAATAAAAAAAATGGGAAGAATATTGAACATAGTATTCCTTGCAGCTATTGCTATAGCGACGATGTTGCAGAGCTCGTCGGCACGGACAACTTATGTTGTCGGGGATGCTTTAGGTTGGCTTGTTCCCCCAGGCCCTGCCGTTTACACCATATGGGCTGCAAACAAGACTTTCAGAGTTGGAGACACTCTTGGTAAGTATCAGAAAGGGAAAAATGAAAATTTCGGAAACTTGTTTCTTCTTTTCGTTTGTTTTTTTTCCCTGAACGAATTAGAGCCGCAGAGGGCCGAAGATAACAATTTTAAGCATGATCTGGTTATGACATGTTATTGTGAAATTTTGTGCAGTTTTTAATTTTGCTACTGGAGCACACAGCGTGGCTAGAGTCACAAGAGCGAATTATGATGCTTGCAACGCTGCTAGTCCCCTTTTTTTACTTTCAGAAAGTCCTGCAACTGTTACCCTCGATGAAACTGGGGATTACTATTTCCTCTGCGCCTTTCCTGGCCACTGCAGTTTAGGTCAAAAGTTCGCAATAAACGTTAGTGCTGCGGCTTAGTCTTCTGCTCCTCAGCCTTTAAACCCTGTTCCTCAACCTTCTTCTCCTGTTTCTCGACCTCTACTCCTGTTAAAATAAAAAAAATAAGAGATGAGAAATAATAAAAAATAATTTTAATTTTGAGGTATCAAAAATATTTTTTTAATTGCATTTATGTTTATAAAATATAATAAAATTTTAAATTCTTCAATCAAAAATAATAAAAATGCTGAAATATTTATTTATGATGAATAAACAAAAATAAATTTATATTTAAATGGTTATGATTTTTTATATAATTATAATTTTATAAATAATAATCTGTTTATATTTAAATAGTTATAACCGTTTATCATATAATAATTGATATTATTCAAATAAAATTATTTAAAATATGAATAAAATTAATATCAAAATTATTATTCATCAACACTTATAAGAAAGATCTCAATTCTTCTTGTTGAAGAGACATTACTTTCATATTTATATAGATAAAGTTTTCATTATATCTCATTTATTTTAGACATTTAAATAATAAACTCCATTAAGAATATAAAAACTTATTCTTCTCACGTAATAGATTGCATAAGTTTTTAAATTTTGAATGAATTTTATTAGTACTTAATAAACATATAACAATAACTTATTTTTACTCATTAAACTTTATAATTGAGGTTACTAATTCTAAGTTAGGTTCCCATAATTAGTGTCTAATAATAAGGGTTTAAATCCATTCTATTTATAATACTACTAACTAAATATCTTGAAATTTAATTTTCTTTTATAGTAATTACCTCAACTTGAGATTGAATCTCTAATATAATCATTTTAGATTAATATATCTAAACTTTTTATTTTGTTTATCATTTATATGCTCTAGACATTATTACCTCGCTCTTGTCATTTTAAAAAATAGATAGTATTGGTTGTGTCCATAACTTTATACTCATTAATATAAAATTTCAACCATTTTATTTTTACGCTTTTATATATTTTAATATAATTATTCTTTTAGTACAATTGAATAAACTTAATGAATAAATCAAGCTATTTTAGTCTTTTTTAAGATATTTAAAGATTTTTTTTTATTTTACTTTAATAAGTTGTATTATACTAAAGTCTTACAACACTATGGTGATAATTTTTATTTATTTTGATTCTTAGCACCCTACTATGTGCAAATATGCATTCTTTTATTAAATAATGTCCTATTCAATTATCAAGATATTATATATACTTAATAAAGTTACATTTTTATCTATCTTTTCACTATTTAATGGTTGCTTTTGTTTAAGTAGAAGGCCTCCAAATTCATCCATAGTAAAAGATAATAAATATATTATATCTTAATATTTTTTTTCAATAAAAGTTCTAAAACTTTTATTTCAGCTCAATTTGAGAGTATGCACCAATCCCTCAAAATTAGTAAACTCTTGCTTTTTATAGTCTTCTTTTGAGACTTTCATTCCAACTCTTGGATATTTAAAAAGTATTTGATTATGGACACTAAAGCTATATCCATCACAATTCATGTCATTAAAAATAGTTAAAATTTTATGTATAACCATACAATATGATAAATTTTGTGTCCAAATTATAAAATAAATGAATTTTTTTCACCCAACATATAGAAAGCATTTTAAAAATTTACAAAGAATTATATAACTTCTCTAATTGAATTGAAATTATCTTAGATAATATGTTTATTTCTTGTTGATATAATATAATATAAATAAAATAATATATATGAATCATGCATTATTTTCTTGTCAATAAAATGCAATCATGGAATATGGACCATAAAATATAATTTTATGATAAGAACTTATATACTTACTCTTTTTGTGAAAAGATTTATAAATTCATAATTTCTTTTATGACATAAAATAATTCTTGAGAATTTTATCATTTTTATTTGATAATCATGGTTTTACTAAAATATAAGAAGACTATAAAAGATTCATAACTAAAGCTAACAAGTAATCCATGTCCATTTTTTGCTTATGACCATTCAATACCATGATCAAGAAAATCCACATATAACATACCATAAAATCATAAATCATAAATTAAATAATTTAATTCAAAATTAAAAGATTAAAAGAATAATTAATAAAGAAAGTAAAATTTAATGAAACTCAAAGTCTCTTATGAATTATTAATCATCAATTTGTTTATTAGAATATAAAAACTATAAAGATAATAATGAGAAACTCATCTTGTATTTAATATTTATTTCACCAAGAAATTATTTGGACAATTGAGGCTTTTCATGCTTATTTCAAAAGTCAAATTTGCTAATTTTGCCAATTTCTTTTCCTTATATTTTCTTCATGCGAAATATGAATTTCATAGTTGCTCTTAAATTATTAAAAAAATAAATAAGAGAAGCGAAACAATATAAAATAATTTTGGCTTTGAGGCGTAAAAAATATTTTTTTAAAGGTAATTTTACCGATAGAATACAACAAAATCTCAAACTCTTCAATCTAAGGTAATAAAAATGGTTATATTAAAAGATATTTATAATGAATAAATAGGTATAAACTTCTATTTAAATTATTATAACCTTTTGTATAATCATAATTTTTATGAACAATAATCTATTTATATTTAAATAGTTATAACCATTTATCATATAATAATTATTTTTATTCAAATATAATTATTTAATATATCAATAAAATTAATACAAAAATATTATTCATCAATAATTAAATCTTTTTATCCAATATGAGATGCACTACATTTTAAACTACCAACACCTTCACTAGCTTCTACTCCTTAGCTTTTTGCCCTTGCTCCAGCTTCGCAAACTAGTTCTTCCTCACCAATCTCTGCATCAAACCCAGCTCCATATAGGTCACCAGAGACTTAACACGATTGAAGACACATTGGGTTGGACTTTTCCTCCTACTGGTGCTTTAGCTTACCAAACATGGGCTAATGGCAAGACCTTCATGGTTGGAAACACTCTAGGTAAGGACTTAAGAGTAAATATCTTTTATGAAATTGAAACTGCATAGTTTTTAAGTTCTTCAATATGATTAAAACACAATAATTTAATTCTAACGTTGGTTTTAATCTCATCAATTGTGCATGCAATTTTCAACTATACCACTTGATTTCATGATGTGGCCGAGGCTACCAAGAAAGCTTATCAACCATGCAACACGAGCAACCTACTTTCTAACTTCACCACTGGACCAACAAGAATCACTCTCAGAACCCCAGGCACGAAATTCTACATTTGCTCCTTCCTAGGCCATTGCACTACTACTCCAAAGCTAGTAATCACTACAAGGGTTTTGGTTTTTAGTAGTATTTTTTTTATCGTTTAGTGGCATTTATTAAGGCCATTATAAGGTTTGCGGCATTTATGAAAAACACCACGCAGCGTGCTACCGATACATGCGTCACGGTAAATAACAGTGTTTTCAAAAAAATACCTCAATATTAGCGACGTTTATATATGAAACATCGCCCTTTTAGCAGCGTTTATCTCTTTGATACGTCGCTACTTTAGAGGCGTTTGAATCTGAAAATGACTCAATATTAACGATATTTGTATCTTGTAGTAGCCGCTAATTCAATGACATTTTTATAAGAAAAATGCCATTGCATTGACGACATTTGTAACAGAGAATGCCGTTACTTTAGAGGCATTTGAATCTGAAAATGCCTTAATATTAGCAGCGTTTGTATCTTGTTGGTGCCGCTAATTCACTGACGTTGTTATGAGAAAAACGTTGTTGCTTTAGTGGCGTTTCTATAAAAAAACGCCACCTAACTAGCGGCATTTACTAGAAAGAGTGTCGCTATACAAACGCCACTAAGTTATTCATTTAGAGGCATTGCCTAACGCAAATGCCGCCATTATGTAAAAATGTTTTTTTTTTATTTTTTATAATAAATTTTATTTTCAGTAAAGAGCTTAAATTCAGAAACTGAAATTAATATTAACTTCACTCATGTTTAAATATACATCTAATTAATACAAAGTTTAATAATTAGTATAATAACATTCAAATATTTTTAATAAATTAACAAAATAAAAAATTAAAATGTATGAAATGAATGATTGCATACATTTTGCTAGCTGCCAATTGATGAAGAAAATTTTTTACTTTGGTCACTAGCGTGCTCAAGAACCTACTGAATAATACCATATAATTTTTAACACTTCATTGTATGTTTTTTTTAATTTAAAAATTTTAATATTTACTAAATATAATACCCGAGTTGGTGGAGCACCAAGATCATTTTCTGAAAATTATTGTTGCATAAAATTCATAAGATGATCGAGTTGATCATGCAATTACTGAAATTTTGCACGCTCTAGCTCTATTTTAACACGTTCTTCTTCAATTTTGGCACGTTCTTGTTCTTTTTATGCTTTCTTTTACTAAAAATGTTGTTGCATGGTTTGCAATTCTCTTCTCAATATTGAAATATCTTACAAAGATTGACTTGCTGAGAGTGTAAATTATGAAGAGTTATATCGATAGCAGGCAGATAGTGTTAGACCCAATCCAAGGCCTCGGACCCGTCCATGCCTTTCTTTTTCAGCAACTTCTATGAATATCCAATTTTCATTTCTTGCATATTGAGAGAACCTTTAGATGCTACTTCAATCTCAGCAACCATTTTCTCTTTCGCTTTCTCCTGTGAATTTGTCATATACAACTATCAAGTTTAATGGTTAATTGATTATATGTTAAAAAGAGTAAATATTTATTTTATGTTAAAATCGATGATAAAAATTATCACAATTTCTTTTGTTTCGACATTTATGTAAGATCCATCTTTTTTTTTATGTGTTACGCGAAAAAGTTTTACACATCCAATTGTACTGCCCATCTCATTCTCCTATAAAAAAACATATGTTATTTTATAGGATACATATCAACCGTAACTTATTTATGCATATCAATTATGGCAATCAAGTATTAAAATTTTGAATAATTTTAATCTCATTTATTTATATTTTGGTCCTGTAACAACACAATAGTCTTAAACATACATAAAGAATAAAAGCATTTTGGGCTTTCACACGTATCGATCATGGAGACCAAATTCAATTAATTTTTTTTCAGTTTAATATGAATGATTGAAGCCATTCAATATGTTGAAAGACATCTAAAATTTATTTGTATATTTACCTTTTATATAAAAAAATATTCTCAAACAGACATAACGGATAACTTTTTCTCTTATATCAATCATAGAAACTAAGTTCAATCAATCGGACAAGCTTAATATCAAGTATTGAAGCTATCGAAACTATTAAAATACAACAATAACAACAACCAGATATTAAAGGTGTAAATATACGTAAACAGTAGCATTTCATACATATCATCTGTGTAATTAAGTTTAAAACTTTCGATAAGTTTAATATTACGTATTGAAACAATCAAATCTATTAAAACAGAACAATAAATGTTAATTTGCATATTTACCTTTTAACGACAGAAAAAGTTCATTCATTGGAATAAGCTAATTATCATAAACTTACGATTTCTTTTTGCTTTCTTGCAAAACTTTTTGATCCACTTGTGTGGCTATATTTATGTTGCTTTCTGCTACCAATCCTAATCTGTTCTCTTTTCTGTCATAAAAAATAATTACATATATGATAAAAATACAAATATTACTAACTGAAACCATCAAACACTTTCATCATTTCATTCTATTATACAAAGTTATAAACTAGTACCTCTCTTTTTCTTGAGAATCAAAATCTAACCAGTTGTTTATATTATCACCTAATCACATTACAGGGTAGATTTTGCATCATCGCCTTTACAGTAGTATTTCGATCGAAATACCTATTCTTCAAACTATGCTTATAATCTTTCCATTCTTTCCCAATGACTTAAGCACAAATGAAGTTGGTATTTCAAGTACAAATCTTGATTGTAATAATACAATAAAAAAATTTGAATAAGTAAACAAAATGTAAAATAAAAAATTTGAATATATGTAATTAATTATACTAATACCTCAATAAAGTTTAACGCATTGGCCTTAACTTCTTCTGGAACATTATGCCATGTTTCATAATGAATAGACAATTTCATTCCATTACGGGCTTGCATGCCTAGAAATTCAGCCAATAGTTGAGCCTCTTCACCAATTGGTTGCCTATCAAAGTTTGTAGACACTACAATACGCTCGTTAGAAGGTAGGGCAAACAATTCCTTTAAAGTTGTCTAGCCTCTGGTCCTCTGTTGACCATTGTTATCAACTGCAACAAATATAAAATATATTTGTAAAATCGTAATACTTTTATCATTATACTCGAATTCTAAAATTGGAGTATATCATACCTGTATTCAAATTTAAAGCATAATCAATTGATAAGGTACTATATAAACCTGGACCTCCCGTATTGCCAGATCTAATATCAATTGAAGGGTTAGAAGTGATAGAGTTAGATCCGACAATACGTTTATTTGCCTCCAAAGGATTCAATCAATAACCAATATCTATAGGTGCCACAGATGGTTCTGAACTAATATCTCTAATATATTTTTCTTTCAACCTACTTCTTCGTATTGTAGCTTAACTACATCATAAAAGCGAATATAAAAAAAATGTTACTTCAGAAGATATATAAAGACATTGACAATTTAAGAAATCAAAACCTACAATATATGAAGAATATATCGATTTAATTAAATCAAAATATAATGTATGATTTAGAAGACAATAATTATACAATAGCAAATGTGACATTATTTACATACTATTATTTACTACATTATGTCTTATACATTCGAATTACAGATTATTGATGCATGAAATCATGGTTCGTAAATGTCTTCAATAACATCTTCGCGGACCCACTGAGCGTAGGTACTAAAGATATTCTCATCCAACTCAATGATGTCATTAATCATGCCATAATAGTCAACATTTTTCTCTAAAGGGTTTGTGTCACTAGCACTAGTATAGCTAGCAGTTGATGAAGTCACAACAACTCCTGAATTTTGTATACTTCTAAATCTCTCATGAGATTTTATGTGAAATCTAAATTCATTAATGATGAAACTTTTGTGTTGTTTCACAATCCGATTCGGACCTTGTGAAAGACACTTCACCTCTTCACTAACAAGCCTTTCACTCCAAACCTATAAAATGGAATATATATATATATATATGTTATTAATGTTATTTTTACCATAAGCATTCTATGTAGATAAAAAATAATGGGAAGTATGGCATTATTTACAGTTGTTCCTAACCATTCATGAAAGTTTTTAGTGAACAACTTATCAAGCTCTCAAGGGTTTGATCATTGATAATGTGCAGGATCTCTCAAATTATTTTTATACTCACTATAAAGTATCATGATAAAGTATTAACAATAAAAAAAAACACAATAAATTATGCCTATTGTAATGAATAATTTTCTTGCTAAACAACTTACGTGTGAAATGATTTAATTGAGTCATGATGAAAAAGAACATATAGATATGCTTGTGCCCAAGATTTATCAGCTTTGCTTATTGGTTGTCCGAAACTTTGAAAAAGATAATTGTAGGCCAAGTCTATATGCTGCATACCAACATTTCTCGAAGGTCTATTAAATCTTGTTTCAACATCTTCCAAATAACAAGAACAAAATGTCATACACTCTTTTGTTAAATATCTTTTAGTAATAGAACATTTCAAATAGTGTTTGTTACGACAATAAAACTTTAACCTCCTCAAAAACCTATAGCATAAAACATTAGTCATATGTTATTTTAGTATATTGGCTTGATAATCAATAAAAACGTAATCAATCTATTAACAAATAATACCTTTCAATAGGATACATCCATCGATAATAAACTGACCCACCGACTTTTGGTTCATATGAAATGTGGATAACTAAATGCATTATAATAGTGAAGAACTTTGGAGGGAAGATCTTTTTTAAATGGCATAAAGTAATCGCAGCTCGATCTTGAACTTTGTCAAGCTCTTTCACGTTCATACATTTCTAACATAGAGATTTAAATATATTACTCAATTCAATTACCACAGAAGTCATTTGCTTTGACATTGATAAACGTAAAGCAATTGAAAGTAACTCTTGCATCAAAATGTGATAATCATGTGACTTCAATTGAGAAAGTTTTTGCTCTTTCATATTCACACATCTTGATATATTTGACACATAGCCATTCGAAACTTTGACATTTTTCAAAACCTTGCAAAACACATATTTTTTAGCTTTAGAAATCCTAAAATAAGTAGCAAGCAATCGATATTTACCATTAGAAAGCAACATCGGATGAAGGTCTGGGCGAATCCCCATATCAACTAGGTCAAGTCGACTCTTTAAGTCATCTTTGAATCTTCTATTCACATTGAGAATTGTCCCAATAAAATTTTCATAAACATTATTCTCTATGTGCATCAAATCAAGGTTATGACGTAATAAATTATATTCTTAATAAGACAACTCAAAAAATATACTTTTTTTCATTACTCATACTCATTGTAGTCATCTGCTTTATTTTTCTCTTCATCACTTTGAACATTAAGATCATCAACTTCTGTATGACTATCACCAACTTGCATAATATGAGACCAAACACCTTCAAAGATGTCCTTCACTCTTTTCCTTGATGGAGTCATTTTTTCATATGTGAAATTGATATTTTTTAACTTTGATAAGATATTAAACCTACTAATGGATAAATGCAATCTCCTTAACTTTTTAGTTTCATCAAAAAGATATTTTTAAAATCTAAATCAATGATTATCATCTAACCATAGATGATGTCCCATATAACAGAACTTCCTACCATTGTGTAACCACGTCAACCATGTCTGTGCAGCACAACATGGATAAGCATAACGACATTTTATACTTTAACCAGATAAATTCACATAAGCAAGAAAATCATTGATAGTCCACAATAAAGCAGCACGTATATTGAAGTTTTTTACTTTTGATGCATCATAGGTCTTAATTTTTTTTCATAATTACTTTAACTCTTTAATAAGAGATTGTAAGTATATGTCTATATCATTATCCGAACCTTTTTTTTTAAGAATTATCATAGACAATATAAATGACTGTTGCTTCATAGCAATCTATGGTGATAAATTGTAAGAAATTAATACAATTGGCCAAGTGCTATAAGAAGTATTCATCATTTTGAACAGGCTGAATCCATCAGATGCCAGTCCAAGCATAACATTTTGATGATCATATGCAAAGCCTGAAAACTTAGAATTAAATGACTTACATGCTAAAGAATCTGTAGGATGCTTCAATGATCCATTATCCGTCCACTTTTCATGAAGCCACCTCATTGAATCTACGATTTTGAAAGACATATAAAGTTGTTGAAATCTTGTTATTAGTGAAAAATAGCGTAAAATCTTAATAGGTTTCTTTTTGACACATACCTCATCACCATCATCATTTAACCTTTCATCGAAGTTTTTGTCGACCCAATGAAAAAATACCACACAAATGACAAGATTTTTGATTTTTTGTTCCTCCCAATATAACATGCAATCATTGGGACAACTATAAATTTTCTCATATCCGAGACCTAAATCCTTGATCATCTCCTTTGATTCCTTGTAAAATTTTAATTTTTTGCAAAAGAAAATATTTCTTTCATAAACTGTAATAATAAAGTCAGAGAATTTTTTATCCATCCACATAATCATTTCAAGTGAAAAAGACGAACATAGAAAGATAACCTTGAATGCTTCAATCCTTTAAAAAGTTATTCATTCATCTCCTCAAGCAACCTATAAAACTTTGATGCTTCTCCTCTAGGTTATTGGTCATGTACACCTATCCTAGGTTCACCAAATTCATGTATTTCAACATTGGACTGATTAAATCCTTCATTTTAGGGAGAAAGATTATGAAAATTTTGGTTATGAATGTTAAAAGCATCTCGCAACACACATTCAATGTCATTTGCTATAAAAAGATTAAGTTGGTGATGAAAAGCCTTTGATGTTGAAAAAACTGTAGTGAAAGACTTTAACAGTAGTGACTCTCTATGAAAATACCAATTAACATATCTCGATAGAAATTTAATACAAATTAAATGCTTATAAACAACTTGACACATTTGCCACTTGATATTACCACATTTCATACATGGGCATAATATCATATTATCTTTACTTATATTCTCAAATACAAAATTAAAAAAATTTTCCACTTTATCTCTGTACTCTTGACTTAATCTTGACTTTTGCATCTAACTCTTATCCATTTATTAGTTGTTACATTATCAGACCAAATGTATATAAATAATTAATATGAAAACGAACATGTACAATACTTAAGTTTACTATGTTTTAAACAAAAGATAATAACAAGACCAATACTTACACAAAATGAGAACTCCTTATTATGAAGTTATTTATCAGCTACTAGATATTATGATTGTTAAAACTCTGCTGCTAACGTAGACAGTACCCAAAAGTATTTGTAGTTAGGGTTGACATAAGGTGAAATAAGGTGGGTTTTGGAAAAAAAAATTTCACCAAAAAAAAAATTACGAATTTCAAAAGCTAAAGGAATAGTCGAATGAAGTAAAAGCTAAAGTCAATAAGTAATGAATAGTCAAATAGGGTTCTAAAAGATAATGCTTGAATACTAAAAGTGAAAGGAAAGGGAAAGTAAAAATATACTTGATCTAGAAAGAAAAATAGTATAATAATAAAGATGAAGCTTGAAGTTGGTGATTGGATGCGTTAAGTTTGAAAAAAATTTTATTGGACAGGATTATTGAAGGCGTTTACTAACAAAAAATGCCAACAATAATTCCCTTCTAAATATTTTTTGAATATATTATAGGCACCTTGAACATATTGCCACACAAATTTTAACACGGTTATTGAATATGTATATCCAAGAAAGGTGACTTTAATAATTTCTATCACAATTTATAGATAATTAGTTAAGGCATTTGCAAATAATTAGTGAAGGTATTTTTTACGTTAACGGCTTCAATAATTTGCTTAACAAAAGTTTTTAGGATTATTAAAGGCGTCTTTTACTATGAAACGCCTTTAATATACCATGATGATTATGGAAGGCATTTATTCAAAAAAACACCTTCAATATACTTTTAAACTTAGTAATACATTACTGAAGGCATTTGTTAATAATAGATGCCTTCAAAATTTTTTCATTAAAAATTTTAAAAATCATTAAAGGAGTCTTCTACTGTAAAATACCTTCTATATACTGTCACACAAATTTTAACACAGTTATTGAAGGCATATTTCTAAGAAAGATGCCTTTAATAATTCTTATAACAATTTGTAGATAATTAGTGAAGGCGATTATAGATAACAATGCCTTCAATAATTTTTTAAAAAAAATTTTTTTGAATTATTAAAGGCATCTTTTATTATGAAACACCTTCAATATATCACAATGGTTATAGAAGGCATTTTATTTGAAAAGGCACATTCAATATACCTTTAAATTTAGTAATCAATTACTGAAGGTGTTTGTTAATAACATACGCCTTCAAAATTTTTCCACTAAAAATTTTGGGAATAATTAAAGGCATCTTCTACTGTAAAATACTTTCTATATACCATCACACAAATTTTAACACGATTATTGAAGGCATATATCTAAGAAAGATGCCTTTAATAATTTTTATCATAGTTTGTAGATAATTAGTGAAGGTGGTTGCAGATAACAACAATTTCAATATTTTTTTTAAAATTTTTTTTCAGATTATTAAAGGCGTCTTTTATTATAAAACACCTTCAATATACCACGATGGTTATGGAAAGCGTTTATTCGAAAAGGCACCTTCAATATACATGTAAACTTAGTAATCCATTGTTGAAGGCATTTGTTAATAACAGACGCCTTCAAAATTTTCTCACTAAAAATTTTAGAAATCATTAAGGGTGTCTTCTACTGTAAAATACCTTCTACATACCGCCATAAAAATTTTAACAGTTATTGAAGGAGTATATTCAAGAAAGATGCATTTAATAATTCCTATCATAGTTTGTATATAATTAGTGAAGATGATTGTAGATAACAACGCCTTTAATAATTTTCTTAAAAAGAATTTTTTAGATTATTAAAGGCGTCTTTTATTATAAAATGCATTCAATAATTTGTTATAAACTTTGGAAATCCATAATTATTAAAGGTGATTTTTTACTGAAAATGCCTTTTATAATTTTTAAGAATTAAAAAAGGTATTTTTTTTTTTATAAAAAATGCCTTTAATAAGTTGGTTGGACAATTTTAAAGGCTTATAATTAAAGGCGTCTTTTTTGTAAAAAATACCTTCAATAATCTTCAATTAAATTTTCAGGTGATTATTGAAGGCTTTGTTTCATGAAAATGCCTTTAATAATTAATTTTATAATCATTTCCCTGCCTTGAACATAAAAATTTACAGAGGATCGGTACATGAAACGATTGAAAGTTGCATTATTTAACCAAACAAACCAAACCCTTAAATACATTTCTAGCAAACCATTGGTTTCTTTCTCCCATTCATCGCCACTGACCTTTAATAAGTCCTCGCTGTGAATCTCTGTTTTAACCGATAAGTCTTTTTTTTTTAGTTTACTGTATTATTTACAATATTCAATAGAGAAAATTTTTTTTGGTTCCTTAATATTAACATATGTGTTTATATATTTTCATTAACATCACCGTTAGCATAGTCATCCAAGATTCTATTCATACTGCAAGTTATTGTTTCTATGTAGTACGCATTAAATATTGTAGTTTGCTAAACCTTGTTGACTGATATTATATTGTCGAATGGTATTATATGATATTGGGGGTCTGAATCATATTTCATGCTGAATGGTTTGTTAAACTTTATTTTCTGATATTGTTTTGCTGAATGGGTTTAAATGAAATTAAGGGGCTGAATCTTATGTTGAATAGTATTTTTGAGTGATTTGTGAAGAATATGTATGAGCATATTACTGAATGATGTGCTAAATGTTGTTTCTGTATATACTATGGTATTGGTTGTATTAAATTAAGTACAATGACCAATTTAAAGGGCCATATTGTGTAATTCGTATAATTATGATCAATATTACAAGTATTATGGACTCCAAACAACATCATTCTCCTTCTAATGAACATGTAAAAGAAAGAAATGTAGGCCAAAAAAGAAAGAGAAGGGGTCTAAATAAACAAATCAAAGTGATTGATACAAAAATTCATGTTGACTTCAATCAAAGTGGGTAGCCTGTGTCGGAAGGAGCTATCAAGATGGCTACTCATATTAGAGCCATCGTCTGTCGGAGGATTTCAATTACGTACATCGATTAGCGATGAGTTTCTGATGATCTAAAAGATGAGATATGACAGTCTGTTGTGGTATGTTTATTCAATTATTTCATAAAATTTGTTAAATGATCATTTAATTAAAATTCAATGTGTTGATACTAATTATGTTAACTTATTTAAGAACGATTCGATGTCTCAATTAAGTGTAAAAAGATTGTATTGCAATCTGTTGAGAAAGCTTTTAGAGACTTTAAAAACATATTGATAACCCAATATATTTTACCGCTGGCTGGTGAAGGTGATGTTTTGGTTATTCCACCTGTGACATATGCAAATGTCATAAGTGTTGAAGATTAGACAAATTTTATTCAATATTGACTTTTAAAAGATTTTTCGGTACACAAACCCATTACCAAAATGGTCTAAATTTATAAGTCTTTATGCAATATAGCCTTTGATCTTCATATGTGATTGACATAATTTTTTAATTTTGTAGAAAATCAAAGAATAACATCGAAATATTCAGGCCAAACAGCAATATCACCATCAGACAGTAAGAAAATGATATGTAAATGTGAAGTATGAGCTTGTATGTATTCACACACTTATTTTATACTCATTAATGAATATTTATGAACATTCATTTCATACATTCTGATTCTTTTATTACAGTAATTTAGTAGGAATCAGTGAGCTCAAAAACAAAAATTTCTAGATGGGATGTCTGGAAACAAAGACATCTACGGAAGGATGGATCCTTCGCAGATGAAGCAACCGAGGAAGTGGCCAAAAAGATTATATGTATAACTATTTTTTTGATATAATGTATGATTGGCATTATGGTTATATGCATGAGTGTATACTAGCTTGTGTAGATTTGTTCTAACAGCCTAACTTATTATTGTCTTTTAGGAAGATTATGCTGCCAAAGTAAAATCTAATGAACTGGCAACCCAAAATGATGAAGATCATTTGTCTTTAGCACTAGGTGCTAAAGAAAGGCTTGGTCGGTTCATGGGGTTGGTAAATTTATCTTGCCATCAACGTATTTTGGTAAATAATAAAAAACCCCACGAATGAGAAATGCACAATATGAAGCAATAATTAAGCAACAACAGCAACAAATTAATAACTAGGAGCAATGCCTCAATGACCAATAACAAAAACTTGCTACTTTGGAGTCCATATTGGCAGCAATGCAACAGGTTATGCCAATAGCCCGATCTTATAGCATCATTCCCGTACGAGAAGCTTCCGTTGCAAGTAAGAAAGTGATCCTATCATCCACTACCACCCAAGAAGTATGATATTGTTTATAATTTGAATATTAATTTGTTTATTATATTGATTAATTTGATTTTAATACTTATATTTCATTAAATATTATAGAAGGATGTTCAGACTCAAAGTATAACCCTTACCTAGGCTTTCATGGATGAGTTAACAAAATATTCACTAGAGCATTTATCTGGCGAAAACTTCATATCCATTAAGTCTGAGGAAGACTTATTTGATAAACAATCATTTTCTTTCATTGGTGTGGAGGAGGTGAAAGAATTTTATGAAATGGATGAATTATCAGCTGTTGAAATCGTTGCTTATATGAGGTTAGCTTATAAATATAAATATGCACATTCAATATATAGTAAGTTAGTATTAGGGTGTAATACTAACCAGCAATGTTGATTGTTATCATGTAGCTTCCTATATAGAGAGCTGAAAAGGAGACAGTTGACGAACAGATTTAGATTCATTGACCCCAACTTCATTAGTGAGCAGAATGGCACAGTCATGTATCATGCTAATCATGTGATCCTATGCATTAAAAGATCAGCTGATTATTATTTACTCCCGTATAATACGCAGTAAGGTATATTTCAACCTTAATTAGTCCAACCTGCTCTATTCTATGATCTGATACGTATTCTAAGTATATCATTGTTATTATTTTACAGTCGTCATTGGGTGCTTATTGTGATTGATACCAAATCCTTAACGCCATACCTTCCTAATTCAGTTAATCCAACGACGATGCTTAACCTCGATATTGAAACTTTTATAAAGAGGTATTACAATACTTTATTATATTATATATGTTTTATTTCTTCATAAGTAATTTTATTTATGTTTCCACTAATTTTTTTCTTTTCAATTTAGGGTAATATTTGCTTTCAATAAGAAGATAAAGAAACTGAAATGGGTGTCATTATCGGTAAATGTGAAATATATTCTTTTAATACTGAGTTTGTGTAGATAAATATTTTTTAAATCGACTCAATTTAATTTTCAGGTACCTCGTCAACCCGGTAATACTGAATGTGGATATTATGTCCTTCATTTTATGCGGGAGATAGTGTTACATGATTTTATGATCACACCATTCAAGGTTACTATAAATTTCATAAACTTGTTATATATTCAAAAAAATAAAATGGTACATTATGTTCTCATTTCTTAACATTTACTTCTGATTTTTTTTTTAGTGGGAGGGTAAAGAAAGCTTCACGAAAGAGGAGTTGGATGAAGTCCATAAAGAATTGTGTGATTATGTATTGTTATTTATCAATGTTGATAAACCTTCAGGTTAGACATTGTTGGTTGAATGTAATTATATATGGAACAAATTGTTATAATGTTTTTAACATGCCATGTTGAATGAAAACTTTAAGTTTGTATATTGGGGGTATTGGTTTAATATTATTGTTATACTTAATATGAATACACTATGTATACTTGATAAATTACTGAGTATGATTATTTCAAAAAAGTATATTAATATGACAATATTATTAGTTTTAATTTCGGATGTGTGGTCAATTTATTAAATACAATAATGTTCATTATGTAAATTCCAAAATGTAATTCATAGTATCAGATATATAAACCAAATGTTTTCTGGGCATAAATATACAATTGACAGCAAATGTTTTTTTAGGCATAGACCCACAACTGACTTCACATATACTGTATCAAATATGTTTTTTTATACGATTAATGAAGGTGTTTTTAGCAAGAAAACGCCTTCAATCACCCCCAACAGAAAATATTAAAGGTATTTTTTTACCAAAATCACCTTCAATAATCCCCCCAGGAAATTATTGTGTGAAATATTAAAGGTATTTTGGACAAAAAATGCCTTCACTAATACCAACTAAAAATTAATCGAATGGATTATGAAGGGCGTTTTCCTACGGGTAACGCCTTCAGTAATCTCTAACAAAATGTTTATGAAAGCGTTTTTGGATATAACCGCCTTCAATAATCCGACCATTAAAATTTATCGTTAGAAATATTAAAGGCGTTTTGAGCCAAAAATGCCTTCAAGCATCCAATCTAAGTTTTGTCTATGAAATATTGAAGGCATTTTTTACAAAACTGCCTTTTAAAATCACAAAAAATTTACTGATTAGATTATAAACGGCGAGTTCGATCAAAAATGCCTTCAATGATTGACTCTATATTTTTCCTATGGATTATTAAGGGCGTCTCTCCATGAAAAACGCCTTCAATATTCTATGAAAATTTTTTTAAAGCAATTGGTGAAGGTGTTTTTGCCAAGAAAATGCCTAGAATAATCAATAACAAATAATCTGTGCAAAAACCCAAAAAAATGCTAAAGGACGGATCGAACCAACAACTTTATAGTAAACATCCGTACGATCCAAATAATTTGATAAGCTTAATATTGAATGTATTTTTGAACAAAATAAATTCAATAAGCCTGCAAAATTTTTTGGTCTAAATATTAAAGGTGTTTCTTGTAAATAACGCCTTCATTAATCTCATACAATTTTTTATGATGTGATTATTGAAGGTGTTGTTGGCCAAAAATATGCCTTAACTATTCACTAAAATTTTTAATAAAAAATATTCAAGGCGTTTTAATTGAGAAATACCTCTGATATCAAGTCTTGGGTGACGTTTATAAGTAACAACGTCGTTATTTAAATATTTAGTAGCGTTTGGATAATAAACGCCTGACGTTTTATAAAAACACAAAAGTTAATGGTGTTTGTAAGTGAAAAGCCACTATAAAACTACCGCTAATACGTCATTTTGCTGTAGTGAATCAAAGTCACAGGTAGCTCCACAGCGACCCCACCATCCTTTTCCTCACCCTCACCCTCACCCTCAACCTCAGCCCCACCTTCACCAATCGCAACACCATTATCCTATCCACCACCGTTCCCCCACCTCCACCACCTCTTCTTCCCTATCTCCCACAGGAGATAATGATGGTGCCACCCCACTAACGCCAAGCTACGCAACAAAATCTCTAGGTGTTGCTGGTCTCTCCGTTACTTTCCTGTCCTTTATTGTAGCTTTCTTCATGTAACTAAAACACAGTACTAAACTAGAATTAGTGTGAGATAGATGGCATTCATTTTTCTGCAATGTCTTATTTGCCATACAGTTTGAGATTTTGATTGCAATAAGGAGAATAGAACAGTTTTGAATATTTTGCCAAGAATTCGTGAGGGTTTTGAATTATACTATTGTGATTGAAGTCGCTAATGCGATTTCAAAAATTTCAACCTCTAAATAAGTAAGCTACTCTCTCTGCTTTTTCTGCTCCTCTCATGGCCGGATATAAATGAGAAGAAAATTGAGAAATGCGGATTTGACACGGTGCCCAAAGACTTCTATTACTAGCATTTTTAACATATTTGGAAAGAAGATAGCCAAGTGTAGAAAAAGAATGACACATTATTTAGTTCTTTTCGCCTTTTCTTTTTGTTTTTTTGGAAAGGTGATGGTTGAAGATTTCCTTTTTTCTTTTTTTTTTTAATAAACAGAAGATTTCTATTTGCTTATTGGAGTCTAAAAAGTATAAATGAGAAAAGAGAAGGAGATCATTAGTTGGGTCAAGATTAGGACATGTTTAGGTTACCAAAATTTTTTGTTATTTTGTTTTGAATTAATTAAGTTGGGAATATTTTACCTATAATTCTTTTTATTATAATCTTATAATTCATCAATTATAATAAAAAAATACAGAAAAATTAATGACAAAAAAGTATTAGTTTTATAAATATTTTTATGAACTCTATATAATGCTAAATTATATTTGATTAATTACACTGCAATAATGATAAATGATATGTTCCCGAATATGTACATCTATACAATCTATGTATGCCCGGAAATATGTCTCTGATCATGGAAAGACTTATGACTAAGATCCTTTTCATATGAGGAAGCGTTTTAGGAAGATATTCTCACTAAGCAAGATCCAATTTGCTTGATACGTGAATTCTAAGTTTAGAGAAATGCCTATCTTTAAAGGTTAAGAATAAATAAAATAAAATAAAATATGCTGTTAAGTCCTTTCGTAATATTTAAGAGTAGAGTCTAACTAAGATATATATCATTTAAGATCATGTTTAGTATATAAGATTATATTAGGATGGGATAAAATAATATTATGAATATGATTAAATTAAATAATATCATTCTATCTTATATTTGATATGCATAATGATTAAGATAAAATAATTTATTTGTTGGTTAAAATTATCTTTTTTTAAAATCTATATAATTTAAATTATTAATATAATTTTTAAGGGTATTATAGGACATATAAATTTAATCTTATAGATTAAAAAAAAATTTTCTTTACTTTGAAAGAATTAAATAATCCTATATCAAGATGATATTCTTTTTTGTAATCCTATCAATTTCGATTATATATAAACCAAATATAACATAAAATAATTATTATATTATTTTATTCATTATCTTATGTACCAAACATAATCTAAATTAATAGTCCATATTGATGAAATACAACTTAATTGTAAGACTTAAACACACGAATAAACTAACAACTACAATTCCACTAAGGGTGGGTGAATTTTTTTTTTTTTTGTAACTATATTTTTGATACATAGAATGGGTATAACTAATGAGAAAAAAAATTTTTGTTCAAAATCAAAACCACTATTTTCTCTTGATAGCTCTTTAACCACTTAGCTATTTTTAATTATGATTAAAGAAAATAATATATGATAAAGGTGGGTAAGGTTTTTTTTTAAGTAAAAAGTGGATAGGTTTTTTAAATAAATAGTTACCTTTTATTTAGTGAGAAGACACAAAAATCTTTAATTTTATATCTGTTATAATAATTTTATTTGGTTTTTATGTACCTTCCTTGATTAGATTTGTGCCGTTTACTCATTTGACTTATGACTAGTAAAGATAGATAATAAAATATAATTGTTAATAGAATATTAAACTTTTAATTTTAGTAATTAAAATTTAATTCATGCTTCAAATACAAAGAGGAAAACTAATAATAAAATGTAAAACTAACAATAAAATAAAAATACGCAAAATCCTTAAATATATTATATATTTGCATTAAGACTGTAGTTTTTTTTTTTTTTTAAAAAGAAAATAACACTCAAGGAAAAGAAAGAAAAAAAAAACAATATTCAAAATCAAGAATCAAAATAATTGGACAAAAAAATTAAGAATGCAAAATAGAAAATGACAATAATGGATAAAATTCAAATCAACAAGAATGATATCAACGCCTCAAATTAAGTAATTACCTTTTAAAATGGCAATATTAGAGGGTAGTCTCAAGAGTCAAGATATATATTTAAATTAAATTCATAATTTATTTGAATTAAAATAATATTTTTAAATTTAATAATTTTGATATAAGGGTTTAAAAAAGTTTAAGAATTACACTAATATAAATGGATTTATCTTTATATATATATATATATATATATATATACACGAGGAAAGAACAATTTATACATTGTAATTATTTTTTAATTTTACATCTTTTTTTAATTATTGATTTTAATAAATTTAAAGATGAAAGAAATAAATAAAAATTAAAAATAATTAAATCTCGTCCATTTATACTAATGTAATCCATATATATATATACACCTAATTGTGAGCTAAGTATGTCAAGATAAAGGGTTAAATCCAACTGACATATTTCATATTTTATTAGGAAAATAAATCTTAGTTTTTAATTTTTCTTGAAATTTTCCGTTTTGAAAAAAAATTGGAACATAATTCTCACATCATCGGTTCAATACTGGATATGTAGCCTTTCGTAAAGAAGATGATTAATATTTATAAGGCTTTGATAATTAAGGGTCGCTTGTGTGGTATAAAGATTATGTGAGCTTAATTAGTTTTGCACGCACTTCCTAATTAACTAGTAGCTTCTAATGCTTTTTTTTTTTTTTTTGGCCAGAAGCTTCTAACGCATTTAGTATTTCTTTTTATTTTTTGGTAAATAATATAAAACAAATGTATAATTAGATTGTTCAAACTGATTATGTTAATGGGTATGCTATGGGATGAGTAAATCATTCATTGTGTTTTCTAAATTTTTATATTATATTCATTCACATATTTATATCCTATTAATATTTCAAATATATTTTCATCTCTACTAATATTTATGGTACGAATAATTTTTGTATTCATAACTTTTTTAAAAAATAAAAATAAAATTTTATTTTTTATTTTTTAATTTTTATCTTATACATTTATATAATTTTGTTTTGAATATATATATATATATTAATATATATTTTAAATAAAAATATATTAATTTTAATTAATCTAAAATAAGATTTTATGTTATTTAACAAAAAATTTTATTTATTAAACATGTATAAATATATATAAACAATGAGGTACAAGAACAAAATGGATATTATATTATCAGTCCTCATATCTTATAAAAAAAATTTAAAATCATATTTATTTTCTTTTCTATTTCTAAAATTTAATATTTATTTTTGTCCTTATTAAGATAAAAAATCAAAATTTTCATAAATATAAGTAAATTTGATATTTCTAATTCAAACTCTTAATTAAATTATACCGTAAATAATAAAAATTACCTTTTGTTGTGTAAATATAAAAATAAACCATTTTTAAAGTTAGAAATTGAAATTAATTATTTATATTAACACCAATGATCTTACTATTTGAACTAACCTACCAATACTATTTTCCAGATTTTTATTTTGTGTATTTACATTTTCTTTTAATTTTTTATTTAATTATTTGTGTTTTTTATTTTGATTTCCACAAAAAAGTATTAAAGAGGGAGCTAAGAAAATCTAATGCGTAATTCAATTAAGTGGAGTCGTGTCATGGGTTTTGGCCAACAGCGGCTCACGTCCCTTCTGACCGAGTAGATGTAGTTTACTTTCGGAGGTTCACGCACTTCATAATTTCATTTTAATATTAATGGATATTTTCAGTTTTATTAAAATATAATATATTTAAAGATAATTTTTTATATTAAATTTGATATAAAATAATATTAATTAATTTAATTAATTTTAATAAATTAATTTATTTTGATCGATATTATGAAATATAATTTATAATTTACAATTTATAATTTATAATTTAATTATTTTTAATTTAATAAAAATAAAATAATTGATAAAATAATTCTTGCACGTTCAATTTTTTTAATTTTTAAGTGTAACTTATTTTTTATTATATTTTATTTTTTCAAATCAAAATTCATAAGAATTTTAATTTTTTTCAAGAAAATATTTGTGCTTTCTCTAAAATTTAACAATTCTAAAGCCAATGTTAATTTTTTTTCATCTCTTTATTTTTATTTTGATATATTTTTATATAAAATGATTCATTTAAATATCATATAATTAGATTAATTATTTAAAATATCATGATAAATTGATGACATTATTTTTTATATTTTTAAATTTATTAATTTAGTTTTTGAAAATATCATATATTTATTTTGTAAATTGCTAATAATATTATTATATAAATTTATGTATATTTATAAATATATTTATATTAAATTAAAAAATTCAAAATAATATATCAAATTAATTGATACTGATATATTAATAATTTAAGAAAAATCAAAACATTAGTATTAAATACTTTGACACGCATTCCACTGGTAGGTAGAACTATTCCTCCTGTAGAATTGCAGACATCCAACTCTACCTTTCACACTCTTGTCGCCTTACGTGGCCCGTTCCAGTTGAATTATGAGATTATGAATTGCAGTGAACTTTCAGACAACGAAAAACTACAAAAATTCGTGATCAATGCATAAATTTTTTGTTTTTTTGAGTTCAAACTCGTTGAAGTTGAAGGATTATTTTTTATTTCATTTGGGTTCATTATTTTTTTTTATATCAATTTGGTCCGTTATTCGTTTGGGTTATTTTATAAGTTAAAGTGATCAATTCATAAATATATTTTTTGGATTATTGGTTTTATTTAGGAACCAAATAAATTCCACCCTCATTTTTTTATTATTTTTCAAATAAACAGAATTTGGATGAAAAATGTTGATGTGGGAAACCGATCCTGCTGGAATATGTTGAAACTCTCTCAGAATGGAAATGAGCATAATTTCCTTGGATTCACACTTTAAATTTCAATCGTTAGACCGAGCACGTAGTGCGTGAAAATCCCGATGTTTATTTCCTAGTTTCCAACTCGAAAATTTGTCAGAAACGTCAAAAAATTGATATTAATATTTAAAAAATAGAGATCCAATTACAATATTTTTTATTTTTGAATTTGAATCAAAATAAATATTTTAAATCTTATTCATTTTAATTTAAAAATAAAAATAATATAATACTTATATTAATATAACTGAATCACTATTTTATGCCCGTTGAAAAAAACCATAATAAACTTTTTTGAAGTCCCTGTATCGCAAATACTGTCAGAAGAATAGGAATTCAAGTACCAAAAAATCATGGTTAATTTCCAGGAAAACAACATTGTCTCCACTTCTAGAAGTACAAACAACTATGAAGACATTGAAAAACATCATCTGCCTAACAACCTTTGTCAAGACTTCTAGATTTTCGAAAGCATTGAAGGTAGCCACCCAAAATTGAAAGAAAAGAATATCTTTCCTTGCACAATGCACATCTTTTTTCAAATGTAAACGCCTAAAGGTTGACTTCGTGAATTTATATAAGTGCCTAACACTTCTTTCTTTGGCGGAGATATTTTCTTTTCCAGGAAAACCAGAGGAAACGGCAACAGGGACGACCTTGAGAACACATTAACAAAATGGCTGGTCGCTTGGGATTGATAGCTACCTTGATTGTTGTGGTGGCTTTGTTCAAGACTACAGCTGCAGAAACTTACACGGTGGGAGATGAACTGGCCTGGACCATCCCTCCTGGTGGCCCTATCGCATATTCCACTTGGGCTAGGACTAAAAACTTTCAGATCAATGACACCATAGGTATATTATTCCTCAAACAAATCTTCTTCTGATTCAACAGCTTTGAATTTGATAGCGGGATAGAAAGATGCATTATGATCATATCACCAATCGAGAATATTTACTTTTACATTTAGATTTTGAGAAGATTGGACTAAATTAATGAACATAATAATTTTGATTGTGATTCAGTGTTCAACTGGACTGATACACACGATGTGGCTGAAGTATCCGAGGCTGATTATGACAATTGCACAAAGACAAATCCCATTGGGACCATCCAGGAGAGCAGCCCAGCAAATTTCACATTGGTTTCCAACAATTCCCGTTACTTCATCTGCACTATCAGCAGCCACTGCGAGCTTGGCCAGAAGGTTACTATCAACATCGGAGAGTGGAATTCTGCTTCATCTCTGACAGTCGGCTCTTGTCTGTACTCCTCTCCACCATGGTCATTTCCCTGTTGAGTTTCCAGATTTAGATAACGCCCTGTCATGGCAGATTTTTCTTCTTTGGCCACTGTTCCATTGCTTTGGTTTAATAGTGCCCATACCACATAGTAGCATTTTATTTCATAATTTTCGGAATCAATAAAAATGATATTATTATATGATAAATTGCTATGGCATTATTACTGAACCTGTCCTATTTCCATTGTAGACAATGGAAGCCTGAAACCAGAGCCTTGTTACGGGTTTCTTCAACATTGCTGTTAGTCGCTTAAAATTTAGGATTTAGAACTTAAGGTTTAATCGATAATCGGCAGAACCTAAGAAACACACTACTGCAAACAGACAAAAGTATGATTCTTGATCTATGATACAGAAAACTCCTACAAGTTTGGACATTTTCTTCACATGTCCAAATTTCCAAACATATGATCTTTTATAAATTATGGTATTAGTAGGATGCATCCGCTGGAACCCACAACTTAGTTATATCGCGGCTGGCGAATGGCCGCCGAAACTAAAAAGAGGAAGACCTCTGGTTGGAAACTAAAACTTATTGAGCTGATGTTATTGTGTTGGTGGTGAGAGGGTAATAACAATATAAGGTGAAGCCAAAACTGCACTGAGATAAGAAAGAAAAGAAAATTGAATATCCTTAAAAAAGGAAAATAACTCCATTAGTGGTCGGCCATTGTCTTTTTCACAGTAGGGAATAAGATCGCTTGCCATCCAGAAATTTAAAGCTTGGTGGAGTCACCTCACCACAGACCACATGGGAAGAGTTAGACCCTGCCCAGCTATGAGAAGAATCTCCAAAAAAATTTTAAACTTAGAAGGTCCAGAATGGGATAAAAATGGAAAAGGCAACATACCTTATATGAGAAAATAAAGTAAACCACCAATTACAACTTCAGATTCAAAGGGTTCTGTAAATATGGATGAAGAGCACTCAACATCAGTAAAACATTTTCCTTATTCCAGTAATCGGAGCTCAAAATGAAGAAATCCTCAATGCAAGCATTCATCTTTGAGGCTAAACTGAAAACCAACGACTCACCCCATCTGCCTCACTCCCTATCCGAACAAAATAATAAAGCCATTCTTGTTGCAAGCCACTTCACCATCATAATTCTTGAAATAGGTAGGCATAAACTCCACTCATCAATCAGACAGCTAAGACATAACAGCTCTTTCTACAAAGCACCAAACACAAGTCTTCAACCAAAAAATCCTTAGTGTGCATCTCTACAACCTGAAAACCTAATAAATTAAATGCTGACCAGGATTATTACGATGAACCATGTTATGCCCCAGTGCATAATTACTGTAGTGCATTACACCACAAGGATATGCATAAGGCCATTAGCTCCCATCCTGTCCCATATCCCCTGCAACTGCAGTAATCCAGTCCCCTTCTCACAAATTACCTCCATTAAGAGGCTTATCTACATCACAGAAGTGAAAAAATGTAATGGATAATTCCAAACCTGGCATTGATGACAAACAGCAAACTGCACTAGAAAATTTGGCTCAATCAAATCTAATACCAAGTGTCACAATGTATATATCCGTAAACCTATCATTGACATAGATTTTAGGGAGTCGTTACAAATTTTTTTTGTTTAGATGTGATTGGTCACCTAACAGAACCTATTATATTTAAAAAGAGTCCCAAGATTACTTAGGTATCTTTAAATAGTAGATTTTAGTTAAAAAATTATATTTTAGACTCAGAAATGTAGTTATGCGTGAAGAATGTTATAGTACCCTCACAGCGTCCATCCAAAAGATAGTATCAATTTAATTTCAAATTATCCAAGTTTTAACCATTTTTATAATTTACTAAAATATTTAATTTTAAAAATTAATCTTAAAATTACTCCAATAATTTGATAGCAATTTAAGATAATTCTCTTACCTAAGAAATATTCATAGAGACTAGTGTTTCAACTTGAAGAAGCTCCGTTGTCGAATTTATTAATGTATCTTAATCAAAAAAATAATTAGTAAAGTCCTCCAATAATTTAATATGATTTACGTTGATACAAATCTCTCAATAATTTGGTATGATTTTATTGTAAAATATTTATAAATTTTTTTTTTTGATAAAATTCATTAAATCTTCTAATAGTTTGGTAAGATTTAACTTAAGATGCAATCTTCCAATAATTTGATAGGATGAAATACAAAATATATTTTTTTTGAAAACTCTTTTTTTTAATTTGAAAGAGAAAAAAAATCAATTAAAGTGGACAAAAATTATCTTGCAAAAAAATATCATGCAAATAATGTAAATATCACACAATGATATATCATACAATTAATATAAATTATCATGCAATAATGCAAATAATGAATCATGCAAATCATAAATATTACATGCAAATAAATTTAAAATATACAAATAAACAATGCGAATAAAAATCATGCAAAAATAAATAAATAATAAAAATATGTAAAAATATCATAAAGGAAGGAGAAAGAAATTAAATAAAAGATTGAAAATAGAACATAAAAATCTAACCGGGTTGGGTCACTATGGCTCTCATGTGGGTCCTTTTTGGTTGGAGTTCAAAACGTTACCATTTGACTATCTTCACCCTTTTCAGCATTTAAATCGTTAAAGTCAAATATTCAGCCTATTTCCTTCGATTAAAACCCGAGACTGATATCTAACTCCTACTCTTTTTCTTTTTCCTTTACTAACCAGAAGACCAACCCACCTCTTCTACCATTCGTCATCGCTTAATAGCAATGAAAGTCTAAAAACAGAATCGTTTTTTAAACTCCTTGCAATCCCCTCTTTAAATTTTCTCAAAAAACCTAAAAACTAGAACATTCGCAGAACAACCCAACAACCAACGAGATCTTGCTTCCTGCCATCACCATTCGCCATTGTTCTCTACTTCCTGTCACCTTTCCTATTTTTTGCCTCAAACCTCAACCAAGAACCTTTTGGAACTTTCCTTTTTGCTACGTAATTGCTAATGTTCTGCGTATGGTTATCCGATTGCTTATTGCTTTTGTTTTCTGCCTCTGTTTGAGGTTATCTAATCTTGCTTTTATTTGTAGGTTGGATGGGTTATGGATTTTCTTCTTGTTGAATTTGATTGATGAACTTGGGTGAATGGGATTTGTCTATTTCGGTTTGTTGTGGCTGCTTGATACTCCCTCTAATTTGCCCAGCTGAATGGGTGTTGAATTATTACATTGCTGAATTGCTTGAATGCTTACTGCCTAAAAAAAATTTGCTACTGAATGATCCTTTATTCTACCGAATTGATTCTATAATTGTTTCTCAGCTTTTTATCTAATTGCTTGATTACAGGCTCTCTCTTAATTACTGCCTGTAGAATTGTTGCTACTCTAGAGAATTAAGCTTAAATGCCAAAAATCTCTTTGTTTTGAATTACTCTTGATTGGTTCTTCAATTTTGCTTATTCGCCCCATTTCTTTTTTGCTTTGCCTTCAGATTTATGTAAAAATTTATGTTAAATCAATTCTCCTTAAATCTATGATTTTATTTGATTTAATTTTAACGTGAATTGATTTTGAAATTGAATCCAAAAAATCTCTTTAACATCATTTTTGCTAAATTTCATTAAAACCTTTTTTTTTTAGACGAAAGTAAAATTAAACCAAAAATTAAGTTAAAAAAAATAGATTTTTTTTCAATTAAGCTCAATTTACAATTGAAGCCTGTTTTTAGTTTCGAAAAATTTTTTGGGCAAAATGAGTATCTATAATTACCTTTCTTTATATATTTTTTATGAAACAGAAATTGTACAAAAACAAAAGATATTCATTTTGTTCGAATCTAAAAGTTGAGATTTAAAAAAGTGATCAAAATATACCAAAATAGGAAAATGATTGAGACTTAATTGCGAAACAAAAAATAAAATGATTTGGATTGAATTGATATTAAAATAGGTGATCGGGATTAAACCGCAAGTCAAAAATAAAATGATATGAATTGAGCTAAGATTGAAACGAGTGATCGAGATCAAACTGTGGGTCAAAAAACTAAAATGATCTAGACTGAACCGAAATTAAAATAGGTGATCTGGATTGAATCACAGGTCTGAAAATAAAATGATCTAGACTAACTCAATATCAAAACGAGTGACTGAGATTAAATCACAGGTCTGAAAATAAAATTTAAAATTTTTTAGCCTGAAATCCAAAGATTCACTATTTGAAAATCCAAAGATTTGTAAGGTTCCATAACAAAAATTGAAAAATGTCAATTAAGGATGTAAATGATACATTAGTATTCGTAAGCTACTCAAGTTCGATTTGAGTAAAACTTGAATTTGGCTTGATTATTATCAGATCAAGTTCGAGCTCGAGTAGCTCGCGAGCCTAATCGAGCTTTTATATTTAAATATATTTTTATTATTTTATTAATAAAATATCTCAAACTCGAGCACAAATAATCAAGCTTTTTTTGAATATAAGAATCGAGCTTATTTTTACATATTAATCGAGCCTAATCAAGTAAGCTCGAGTAACTTGATTTTTATCTTGAGTCGAACTCAAGCTAGAAAAATAAAACTCGATCGAGTTTGAGTTGAGTTTTGAGCCTCAAATTTCGAATCGAGCTTGAGCTTAATATTGTACGGCTTGAACTCGATCGATTACACCCCTAATCCCAATACTCTAAATTTTGTAAAAAATTTACAAAGATTTTCAAATTCGTAAGAATGAAAGATCTGTAAGATTTCAAGTTTCGCAGAGGTTCTAGATTCACAAAGGTTTCAAGTTCGTAAGGATTTTTTAGATTCACAATAATAGAATATTTGCAAAATTCAAAGTTTCACAGAGGTTCTAGATTCGTAAAGGCTTTAGGTTCGCAAGCAATTCAAAGATTTGTAAACAATTCAAACGTTTGCAACAACTTCAAATATTCACAAGCAATTCAAAGATTTGTAAAAGTTTCAGTTTTGCAAGAAATTCAAGTTCGTAAGAAATTCAAAGATTCGCATTCAAAAGATCCAAAATCTAAAGCTTTATGTTTGAAATTTTCAAGGATTCACATAAAAGATTTTAAAGTTTAAATATTCTTGTTTGAAAATTTTCAGGGTCTTACATCTAAAAATTAAAGATTTTTATTCAAAAATTTTGGAGTTTCACATAAAAAATTTAAAGAATCTCATTTAAAAAGCTCCTTTAAACAAAGACTCTATAACTTTAAAAGTTTGAAAAGTTTGCCAATAATACATCTTATTATGAAAGATATTCCTCATTTGAGGATTCAAAAGTAAAAAAAAAAATTTTTCAATCATAGTCAAATTCTTGTATGTGATAAATGTCATGCAAATACCTTCTAAATGATGCAAATGTCACAATCCAGATTCTCACTAAATGTTGCAAATGCCAATGTCCTACTATAATTCAAATGCTCTCTGCATAATGCAAATGCATGTCCCAACAATGATGCAAATGCAAATATCATAATGTACGTCATGAAATCAATGTTATGAAATTCTAATCGTGGTAACAAGGTTCTCAAGACTCTACCATTCCTTCTTAGCTTCTCAGTACTAACAATCTTATAATAATTCTGTTAACTGATTCATGTTATTTTCTTCATCGGTCATAACTCATAGACATATCAACTTATCTATCACTATATTCATCACTAAGTCACTTTATTTGCCCTTTTTAAATCATTTTTTCAAGCTTCTTTCACTTCTTTCATCTTAGATTTCTTTCAAAAGAATGAAAAAATCTTTTACGAATAGTGTCTTTTATTTATTTACCATCATTCTAATTCATGACAAATATGATACATTTCTTTAATTCATTCAGGAGATATACACTTGGTAAATAATAAGAAAATAGATCTTTATTATTGAAAAAAAAAGGTATAGTTAAGAACAACTCCAAGATAAATGAAAGCAAAATGTTGTGACTGTGTAAATGGGATATCAACATCTAGAATTATGACTGTTCAAACAATTTTAAACTTAAACTTAGAATCCTCTTTCAAAAGCATATTCCATCAATATCTTCGATCTTTGAGCCAATCATCATCCTTATTCTGGGATCCTCACATAAATTTTTTTTTTTTTTTTAGTTTTCATCTTTACTTAAATTATCGTTTCAAGTTTTCAGTTTAAGTCTCTTTTTGTTTTTTTTTTTTTTTTTGCTTTTTGTTTGTTTTGTTTTTTTTTTTATTTTGCGTACCTCTTTCTCATCTTTTCTTTTCATTTTTCTTTTTCATTTATCAATCAGTGATACTTTGATCAAAGTCTCAAACAATCTAATGACAAATTTACCTTAATTCAATTCATGATTCTCCAATTCAAGTATTCAATAGACTTTTAATAGACGTAATATAAGCTAGGGTAAAGGGTTATGAAAGAAATTGATGAACAAGCTCAAATTGTTTTTGAAGGATAATCAAACTAAGGATCATTTCTTCATCTAAAACACCTTGATATTTTATCCCATCAAATTTTTTTTCATTTTTATTTTTTTTATTTTTCATTTTTTTTATCATTTTTCAAGAAAAATTTGAGCACCACAAGGTTTTGCTTCTGAAATCACTAAGGATAAACAAGTTTTTCAAACTTTGTCTCCAGTGTAAGGGTGATATTTGGTTAGGGTTCTTCAAAAGAAAATTTCAAAAGGCTCACACAAGGTAGTAAAGGATAATTTTATCTTTTTTGTGAATGATAAAAGAAAAACGATCATTTCTCATCTTGAACATGAATACTTTTAATGAAGAACATTTATTAATTAAAAGTAGGCTTATGAATGAACAATTATAAAGATCATGTGTTACATCACTTTTGAAACTTTTCACCATATTTATTTTCTTTTTATTCAACAGCTCTAATGAATCAATAATATCAATTTACCAATTGGATCATCAGGAATGATGTTTTTAAAATTGAATCTTGAATTATTATCATGATTGTTTGAATATTCATTATCGAAATCAAAGAATGGATATAATAAAAGATGTGAGAAGGTAAAAGTACATAACGGTGATTCACACAAAAGAGGAAATGATATGAAAATACATTAAATTTATCACTTTTATTAAAATGATAAAAAAAATAAAATGAAATCCAAGTACATAAAAGATATCTATATTATCAAAAAATCTTAATATGATAAACAATTCTAATCAACCTCTCTAAAATCATGCCCCTAGGTGATTAGATAAAAGCCTTTGTGGATATTCAGCTCCTATGATTTATTGAAGTTCATTGAGCCTGCTCAAATCAAACTTTGTACCTTATGCTTGAAAGTAAGGTAGGTTTTTATGGTGTGACCTACATTTTCATTATGGTAATCACATGTGGCATTAATATTGTACCATTTGAGATAGGGTAGCTTTAATGATTTGAGAAAGACTGGGGATACTAAGTCATTCTTGACCAATTCTGAAAATAGTTCAGTATAAGTTATAAAGATAAGATTAATACGAGCTCTTTTTTAATTGCCTTTGGATCTTTTCAAACCACTTGTTTGATTGTTAGACCTTGAAACTGGTGTAATAATAAGATTAGGCCCATATATAAGTGCTTAAAAAGCTTATTAATGAAGACTTAAAGCAATATTGTTCATGGTTAAGAAATAAGGCTAGTAAGAAACTTGTGCAACATTATCGACTATCGGGTAGTAAGTAAGATGAACATATGGCTGGTATGGAGTATAACTTCTGAATTATTATCCCTCAAAACTCACCGCTTGAGCTTCAACTTTTTTTTTTTTAGGTATCCCATCTTTCTTTGTAATACTAACCTTTCATTTCTCAAGCTTGCCACTCTTGATAGCATTTTCAATGATTTTTCTTGAGATTACTATATCAACAAAGTTTTTTGTTATCATTTTCTCATAATAGGGTACCTCAGGGTGTTTATAAATAAAATCATTATTTTTTTTTTGTCAAAGAAAGTTAAACTTAAGCAGCCATACCCATCCACCATTGGGCATATTCTTTAAAAGACTCTGTTTCTTTTTTTATGCTCTGTAAAAAAAGAAGATCAGGAGTCATGTTTATAAGATGGTAGTATTGATTGATGAAGAAATTGGTCAAATCTTTCCATGATCAAATGTGAGCTCTATCTAACTAAACGTATCATTTTACGATAAACTCAGTTAAACTATCCTAAAACACTTGCATGAGTAGTTTTTCATTGCTAGCGTGTGCTGCCATCTTATGACAATATGTCGTGATGCGTAATAGGATATTTAGTACTATTATACTTTTCAAACTCTGATACTTTAAACTTTAGGGGTATCATCATGTCTGGCACCAGATAGAGCCTTGCAATGTCCATGGATCTATAGAAGTCAATGTCTTCTACAGCTCGTAATCTCTCTTCAATCATGTTCATTGTGTGATCAGTCTTAAGGTCCTCTAAGGACTTAGCTGCCTTCAATTCCAATTTCTCTTTTAGATCATTTAAATTGGGCATTTAGACTAGTTCAATTACCTTTTTAGTGAAGGCAGGATTGATGTAGTTTTAAACATTCTTTCGACTAGGCACAAGTGGTATCCCTGAATAAGTATAGCTTGAATATACAAGCTATTGTGATAGGAAATTTTGAGTAGATTAGGCCTAATATGACCATAACCCGAAAGATACAGAGGATTAGTAACTTTATGCGAAACGTCTTCTTTTATCATCTTTCTTTTATTTAGCTTACCTAAAGCTTCAAGGATCTTGCTCAGTTCTCCATTGATTTCATCCTGAGCTTTTTTTAATTTCTCTACACGGCTCGCATTATATTGTTCCATTCTTCTAGGTTGAGCCTGGGGATAATACTAGTGTTAAGCTATCCTTAAACCTTTATTTCCCACAATTAGGGTGTAAATTTATAATGATATTTATGGAACCATTAGATTATGTATAAGAATGAATGCAAAAAGTAAAAAAATAAAAATATATATATGAATACAATAAGAATAATTTAATTATGTCAATACATGCATATATAATAAAAGAAATGGGTTAGTAAAGAATGATATGTACAAAAAATAATATAGACAAAAAACAACATAAAGGATTAGTACACAAATAAAAAGAAAATATATAAATTTACAAGTAGAATAAATGTCATATCATATGTCCTATTTAAAATTTTTTAACACTAGAGAAGGTATGGCTTTAACCTAGGTTCGGACTCTTAGAGTTTATTTACATGCTAGGTTTAAAAGTTTGACAATCTAAGAGTTCTCATATTATTCCTCACATCATTGTCTATTATAGACTAGTAAGGCACCCTGATCTTTACCCATTATAGGCTACAAGTAAAAAATATTCAATCTAAGTGAGAGTATTTCGTTAGCCCATGCAGAGACATGAAAACTCATGAAGGTATAGGTACTTTACTTCCTCATAAGGGATAAAACTCGGGTGTAGAGCTCATGTTATACATATAAAAATGAATGATAGATATATAAAAATGAATAAATGAATAACTAAACAAAATATAAGCAAGGAAAAAGAAAGAAAAAAAAGATTTTAAATTTATTAGGTTAGGCTTAGATAATAAGAAATCATTTACTGGCCTGACTCTCGTGTTCCCAGTGGAGTCATTAAACTATCATAATGTATAAATCTATTGACTTATCGCTAAACATGGATTTAGAGAGTCACCAACAATTTTTTTTTATTTAGATGTGATTGATCACTTAACAAAATCTATCATATTTAAAAAAGAGTCTCAAGATTAACTTAGGTATATTTAAATAGTATATTTTACTCCACAAAATCATATTTTAGATTGGGAGTGCAGTTACGCATGATGAAGGTTATAACACCTTTATAGTGTCAATCTAAAATATGGTACCAATTTGATTTTAAATTATCCAAGTCTTAACCGTATTTATAACTTATCAAAATATTTAATATTGAAAATTAATTTTAAAATTTCTCCTATAGTTTTGTAGCATTTTAAGATAATTCTCTTACCTTAGAAGTATTCATGGAGACTAGTGTTCTACCCTGAAGAGGCTCTGTCATCGAATTTATTAATGTATCTTACTTAAGAAAATAATTAGTAAAATCTTTCAATAGTTTGGTAGGATTTATTTTGATACAGATCTCCTAATAATTTGGTGAGATTTTATTGTAAAATATTTATAAAATTTTATTTTTGACAAAATTCATTAAATCTTCTAATAGTTTGGTAAGATTTAACTTAAGATACAATCGTTCAATAGTTTTGTAGAATGAATACAAAATATTTTCTTTTGAAAACACCTTTTTTTAATTTGAAAGAGAAAAAAAAATCAATTAAAATAGACAAAAATTATCATGCAAAAAAAAATGCAAATAATGTAAATATCATATAATGATATATCATACAATTAATATAAATTATCATGCAGTAATGCAAATAATGAATCATACAAACTATAAATATTAAACACAAATAAATTTAAAATAATAAATAAACAATGTAAATAAAAATCATGTAAAAATAAATAAATAATAAAAATATGCAAAAATATCATGAAGGAAGGAAAAAGAAATTAAATAAAAGATAGAAAATAAAAAATAAAAAATCTTACAAGGTTGGTTCACTATAGGTCTCACGCGGGTCCTTTTTGGCTGGAGTTCAAAACGATACTGTTTTGACTATCTTCACCCTCTTTAGCACTTAAATCGTTGAAGTCAAATATTCAGCCTATTTCCCTCGGTCAAACCCCAAAACTGATATCAAGCTCTTGCTCTCTTTCTTCTTTCTCTACTAACCAGAGAACCTACCCAGCCCAAGTCCCGATTGAAAACAGCCACCTCTTCCACTGTTCGTCGTCACTTAACAGCGATGAAAGTCCAAAACAGAATCATTTTTTAAACTCCTTGTAATCCCCTCTTTAAATTTTCTCAAGAAACCTAAAAATTAGAACATTCGCAAAACAACCCAACAACCAGCGAGATCCTGCTTACTGCCACAGCCATTTGCCATTGTTCTCCACTTCCTGTCACCTTTTCTATTTTTTGCCTCAAACCTCAACCAAGAACCTTTTGGAACTTTCCTTTTTGCTACGTAATTGCTGATGTTCCGTGTATGGTTATCCAATTGCTTGTTGCTTTCGTTTTCTGCCTCTATTTGAGGTTGTCTGATCTTGCTTTTATTTGTAGGTTGGCTGGGTTCTGGATTTTCTTCTTGTTGAATTTGATTAATGCACTTGGGGGTGAATGGGATTTGTCTATTTCGGTTTGTTGTGGCTATTTGATACTCCCGCTAATTTGCACGGCTGAATAGGTGTTGAATCATTGTGTTGCCGAATTGCTTGAAAGCTTGTTGCCAAAAAAAAAATTTGTTGCTGAATGATCCCTTGTTCTACCAAATTGATTCCACAATTGTTTCTCTGCTTTTTTCTAATTGCTCGATTGCAGGCTCTCTCTCAATTGCTGCCTGTAGAATTGTCACTGCTCTAGAGAATTTAGCTTGAATGCCAAAAATCTCCTTGAGTTGAATTGCTCTCGATTGCTTCTTCAATTCTGCTTATTTGCCCCACTTTCTTCTCTGCTTTGCCTTTAGATTTATATAGAAATTAATGCTAAATCAATTTTCCTTAAATATATGATTTTATTTGATTTAATTTTAACATGAATTAATTCTAGAATTGAATTCCAAAAATCTATCAACAAATATCTCAACATCATTTTCCAAATTTCATTAAAATATTTCTTTTTTTTAGACAAAAATAAAATTAAATCAAAATTAAGTTAAAAAATAGATATTTTTTCAATTGGATTCAATTTACGGTTGAAGTCTGGTTTCAATTTCGAAAAAAATTTTAGACAAAATGATTTTCCAACAAAATAGGATGTCTACACCAAGAACTAAAAAATATCCTTCCGTGGCTAACTCAAGAAAAGGTCATATTAGCAAGAAATGTATTACTGTGCTACAAACATGCAAAAATCAATCCTTGCCCATTCTACTAAGGGAACAGGCAACTTGAATTCCTGATGTTGGATATTTCCTTCATAATCAAGACTTCACTCTTTGTTAGCTCAGGTTCTATATTTTACTTCACTTCATAGTTTCAATTTGTCCGAAGTACATAAAATTTTTCCTCTTCATTTTTCTCCAGATCTTTGTACAAGTATAAACCTACAAATCACTCAGAATGATGGTGAGAAGGTAAATATTCCTTATATGGCCCTCAACTGATCAAAATTTATTTATTAAAAGGTTTTAAGTAATTGTATGTGTAATAAGAATTAAATCATCCAACTATTAGAAATGAATCAAGCTCAGATTTTATTTACAATTCACTTTCCGCTGCATCCCAAAAATGCGACTCATGGTCAGCATTTAAATTTTACAATCAGATCTACTTGGAAAATAAAGATTGCAAAAGGGGCTCACTAATTCGCTCAAGAGATCATTAATTTTAAAGGACAAACTACAACAAAACCATTGTCGACAAACCTGGCCCGTTTCTTCAATTATTAGATGAGGGCCCTGGTTGCCAGCAAAATTGTTGATCCTCCGAATTGCCTCCAAATGTTGCCTCGTGCTTTCTCATTGTTGCCCCCAAATTGTGACCTCCACTTTTTATAAACCACTTTCTCGAAAATGATTTAAAATGGTCATTAACAGTCCTCTCTGGAAAAAAATGGAACTCTTTACTCTTTTTGTGAAAAACATCATTAAGTTTGCTCCCAACTTGGGAGCTCCTAGGAACAACTTCTTCAGTTGCACAAATTGAATTCATATCTACTTGCTTACAAGGGTCAGAAAATAGACCCAACCGCAAGGACAAATCACACTCCGTCCCAAATGACCTCTTATCGGTGTGCCTGATATCTTGCTGTCCAATTCTCTTACCACCAACATCAACATCAGAAAAGGAAAAGAGATTCTGCAAGAAACCCATTTCAGCTGGCTCTGTGATCGATGTATCAACAGGTCTCCCAACAATTATTTTATCAGACGCTATATTTTCCTGAACTGGAGAACCTGTCTTGGACTCTGCATTTTGATAGTGAATTCCATAACAAAGGGAACATACTTGACCTGAGTTTAGTGGGGTGTTAGTTTCCATCCTCATCAATTGGTCATGGCCAGATGGACAATTTTCAGACATAAAAGGATAACTATGACGGTCAGTTTGAGAAACCAAAATGTTCGAATTGACATTGGGGGCTGTTCTTACAAATTGACAGCCAGACTGAACTGGCAATAACTGGGGACACCTTTCTTCACTACCTTTATCCAAAATCCTAGGAGCTGCAGAAAGAGGCTCTGGTGCTCTTGGCGTAAGGTAAGTCCTAGGATTACAGTGCCGTTGGCTCCTTGAAGTTCTCACCGGATGGCAACCCAGATTAAGGGCCGCTAAAACAACATATATGTACTACAATCTTTCAGTCCAAATTGTTCTTGAAACTACTTTCAAATCGAAAACTTCAAAAAGTTGAAGCTAATGTACATTCAAATATGACAAAAACCAGCAACATAGTAATAAACTTGAATCCAAAAAGATCCCAACAAATAAAGAACATAAAAAAGAAAATCAATAGTACCTTCAACACAAGGTGGCAAAAGCTTTCCTGTTTCAGTGCTCTCATCCCTACGAATAATCGTGTTGATGGCATCATTAACACGGTCCCATAAGGTTTCCAGGTTCATATATTCAGCCTAAAAAAACAATAAGAAAAAAACGAGTCCAAAAAAGAAAGATCCAAGATAAAAGATCCACAAATTTAATAGAAGAAAAGAACCTCAGAATTGGCTTTGGAATACATAATCTCCTCAGCTTGGACGATAACAGTAAGTATTTTATCTTGCCATTCCGTGTTCTTTTTAGTAGCTGTGCTATGAGTTTCGGTAGCTAGCCTAAAATCAAACGCATGGCGGGCAAGGAATTAAACCCAGACTAGAATAAATGCTGCTAAAAATGTAACAAAATTGATGAAAACAAAGAAGGCCCAGAACCTTAAAATCTGCTGAATGATGGAACCTCTCATGGGTTGGTGTCTTTCGCTATGCCAAGCTCTTCTTACACACTCGTAAGGTCTAGGGCCAGGGCCAGGTCTTGGCATCTTTGTTCTTCAATGGAAAAAGAGTCTTGTATCGTAAAATAAGGAAAGGTGGGGGGGGGGGGGGGGGAAGGGGAGATATCTGTGCTTTACCGATACGAAAGTAGAAAAATAGTAGTAAGACAGTAGTTTTTACATGAGGTCGATGGATTAGTCAATTTCTTTATGATGTCTTTGGCTCTTCCTTCTTTTTCAATTCCCAGTTTGCAATGGAAGAGAGACATCAGAGTTGAGGGGGCTTTTCTTTTCTTTTGGCTGGGAAGAAGTACAACAGTAGAGAGAGAGAGAGGGTTGCTTTTTCTTTTCATGCCTTTGTTTTTGGCTTTTGCCCCAACAATATACATGAGTTTAACATCGTTTACAGTCAGTTTTGGGAGTTTTGGGGGTTTTTTTTTTCTTTTTTTAATGGAAAAAAGAGAGAAAAAGAGTTGGGGAGCTGGGAATCTAAAAGAAGAAAAAAGTGTCTGGATGATTTTAAGTTTACGTTTGCATGTAACCGTTCCTCACTAGGCATAGTTAAACTTAAATTATTTTTTATTAAATTTAAATATTAATCTTAATTAAATTTATTTGATATAAATTTTTTATTAAAATTTTTATTACTACTTTTAATTTCATCAAAATTAATTTTATGCCATTGCTATTGCCCCCTGCCTGGGCAATTGCCACAATCAATTTTCCCCAGCATGGGCACTCGATAAAATTGAACATCCTATCCTCCTCCTTTGATACCTCAATCCTCCGCTGCTTTAATAATAGTATCATAACAACAAGATAATGATGCCCAATAGTATGATCTTGCTTTATATTCTAGAAAATTGTTGCTTTTTTTTTTTCTCATTTTTATTTTTATATGGATTTAAAACTTTTTCTGATTATTCTAAAAATATATTATTTTACATCAATTTTGATACATTCACAATTTTTACTTCTGTTTTTTCACATAACTTTTGCATTACTTGATTAAAAAATTAACCCCTTTTTTTTTCTTAATTGATATTAGGCAGTCCATTTTTAAACAAAAAAAAAAAAAAAACAAAGTACCATTATTAATGACCATGCTTATTTTAACCAAACAAAAATAACATCAATCCAAGTAGAAGAAATGATGGTACGGACAAAGACAAAGTTAAGAGTGGAACAACAAAAATGCTTTTATTTTATTATTAGTACTTTCATATGTTACTTTGTTGTTTTATTAATTACCATTAAAATATTTTAAATTGTTTAGATAGGAAGTTCATTGGCCCTAAACTAGAACACAAGAATATTGATAGGTAAGTAAAAGATAAAGAGTATGAGCTTTCATGTCAAGATTGATGGATCCTCCATATTAATTAAAGTTACTCTTAGGTAACATCTCAAGGTTAACCTTTGGTTAGTGTTAAGATCAAGAATTTTATTTCCTCTAACTCATCTAATTACAACCAAAATATTACTAGCTTAAAAAGGGATGTATTAAATGGTTCAAATCCGAAAAAAGGAATCCGAGCATTTAACTTTATGATTGATTCATGATATTCGTCTTAAAAAGTGGTAGAATTTATATAGTTGGCCAATTTCCTATCAAAATTGGACATTATCTTAAGTTTTTGGGATAATCAATCGCCCAACTCAATAAAAAGTAATCTTCGAATCCTCATATCCAAAATAAAAAATTTTGAAACTAAAAAAATTATTAAAATATATTCAAAACATAAAGAAAGAATGAAAGTTAATTCATTAAATACGATGTATTAATCAATTGAACGAGAAATCAGTGATTAAGAAACTATTAATAACTTTTGAAGGGTTTTCGTGAAAAATCAATCGAAAAAGCTTTCAATATATAACAATCGAATGCCCATGCATGAGGATTTGAATTCTATCTGAATAGATTTTTTTTGTTTAAATTTTCACTATAATATTTAGATGCCTGACCAATGAAATTCGAATATCATGTCTGAAAAATCCTTTTATATGATTTCATATTAAGGCATTCGAATGTACATTATTTGAAAAAATGATTTGGAACAAAAACACAAATGAGCATCCCAATATCTTCTGTATCCCTAGTTCAAATTTAATAGGATTTTATTGTAACAACTAATTTTGTTTCAAATGAATTCTAACATTTTCACAAGATATTATTTTTATTTGTAAAAAACGAAAAATGATATTTATTCAGTTTTAAAAGACATGAACTCAATGAATAGCCAAATTTGTTGAACAAATTAACACAATTAAAAAAATTACTACTCTTAATTAACTTTCCTTTAAATAGAGAAATAAGAATAATTTCAACAGTAAATAAAAAATTTATTTACTTTATATGTAATAGTTCAAGTCTCTTATATATTATTTTTTGCATAAAAATAATATATAAAAAAGATGATTTTGTTGTTTGTTAAAAAGTATTTAGTAATTTAATTTCGTTAATGTAAAATGAAATCAAGTAAAGTGAACGAAAACAATAATACAGTGAATAACTAATAAAAAAATAAAAGTAAACATTCAATCAATATCTAATATTATACTGTTTCCAACTAGTATTATCAATTTTGGATTCTTTAACATCGATTTATAAAGGGTTAATGCACATTTTTAAATATGCTGACCAGTGAAGGCGAGTGGTGGAGTGAATTTGCTAAAGCAAAACATAAATGATGATATAAAAATGTGATAAATTATTCATTTATTTGTGAGAATGGCTCATTTAATGTCCCTGACAATGCATGGTGCAGTGTCGATAATGGCAGTTGCAAAAATTGTGCACTTATACCCTTCTTTGTACTTTCGAGGCAAACGATCTTTCGGGTTCTTCGGTCCTCGTAAGCAGTCTCCAATAAGTTAATATCCTCCATGAAACAAACCCCCCTACCAAAAAAAAAAAATCGCAGCAGGCCCGTAGTGGGATCCTTTGGATTATTCAGTGCTCTTTTTTTCATTTTTTTTGTTCTCTGTTCGCTATGTACCTATTTGTCCAAAATGACCAAATATTTTTTGACTTATAGGCAATTAATTGTGAATTGCAGAAGTCCACCGCCTAAGGGTTGGTGCCAAGCCCAAGCCCCTGGTTCATATAAACTATAAATAAATATATTAAATATAGGAAAATTATTATAGTGATGTTTTTATATATTTTAAATTGAACTAAAATAATTATATTTATTTAATTAGGTATACAAATGAATAAAATATGAACAACCATTATAATGTTTGTGATTTATTCATTTGTTTTTAAGATTGTAATTTTTACACTATATTCATTTTTAGTTTGTTTGGATATTAGAATATTCAAATTTAGTTTTAGATTAATTCATTTAACTTTTAAGTTAAACATATATATCTATAAATATTAATCAAATATATTCATAAACATAAGAAATGAATATAAACTAATAACTAAAAAATTGATCTTGCAAACCATAGAACTTTCAATAGTGCAAGGGGACACGCCTAGTTTTTTTCTTTAAATTGGTTTTCCAAGCTTTTGTGAGATAAAAATACATAAACAAAATGTCTCATCTATAATTTATTTATTATCCATTTAGACAATTAGAAATTATATTTATCATAACATATAAATTCGTATATCCATGTTAAATTTAACAAATTGATGAAATTATCACTAATCTTTTTTACTAGGCGTAATTGGTCATTTAATAAATTTATCATTTTAAGGAGCTCATAAGCTTGATTAGGGTCCCTAAAAGAATATATTTGAATCTACTAATCAGAATAAGGTTCGAGAATTCAATTACATGTGAAAAAGATTATAGCACCCCCACATGGCCATTTGAATGATGGTACTATATTATTTTAAATTTATCATAAGGTATTGAGTCTAATGGTTTCAAATTTTTATGTTCAAATATTAGAAATAATTCATAAAATTCTTCCATCAATCTGGTAGAATTCTTAAAAATATTTTTTCAACTTAAGAGTATTCAAAGATCCTATTTGTTTCCTTGAAGAGACTCTGTCGTTGGAAAAATATTTATTTATTATTTTTTTATTGAAAATATATTTAATTATTTCACAATTTGGGCCAAATTAAAAATATTTTTTTTGAATTTCTAAATTTTTCACCATTTGAATTAATTTAAAAAAAATTTTCAAAATTTTTAAATTTTTCATCATTCGGGCATATTTAGAAATTCTCTTTTTTTTTTTGGATTTCTAAATTTTTCACCATTTGGGTAAATTTAAAAATATTCTCTTTATTTACTTTTTTGTCTTCAAAAGAAAAATAATATGATAATTATTTTTTATTAAAAATTCATTTAAATTTTTCCACCATTTGGGACAAATTTAAAAAAAATTTTACGTAGAAATTTCTTAGGAATTTACCATTTGAAATTTTTAAGAATCATATCATTGGATAATTATCAAATATTTTCAACCAAAATTTTTATTTTTCTTTATTTTTTATTTTTTTATTGAAAATAAATCTTAATTATTATTTTAAAATTTTGTCTAAATTATTTCACCATTTGGGACAAATTTAGACAAAATTTTTTACTTAGGAATTTTATTGAAATTTACCATTTGAAATTTTTATAAATTTTATCATTGGATAATTAATATTTATTCCAAAAAATTATTATTGTTTTAATTTTTTCTAAATTTAATTATATAAAAATACTAAAACACAAACACATAAATAAAATAAAAAATACCAACAAAATAATAATAAAAAAAATGGCTCGACTTAACGGCTTGACGCGGCTCAGTTTTAGACACAGAAAATGGCTCGACGATTTGACTCAAAAGCTTGGCTTGGCTCGGCTCGACTCGATCAGGTTGGGGGACAGGTTGGTGAAACAGATTGCGCTCGGATTGGATTACTTGAATAAAAACACGCGGATCCTGAAGTCTTTTTAAGGCAAAAATGACGTCGTTTTGGGCCTTGTATAAAAAGCAGCTCCAAGCCTTTTTCCTCATATTTCACTTTTCCCTTTTCTCTCTTCTTCTTTCTTTCCTCTCTTTTCTTTCTAACCCGGTTGAATCTCAATCGAATTTTGAAAAATATCATTGAAATTTGGGTTGGTTCATCGGATAATCATCAAAAAATTCAAACTTCGTCGGAATCTTCACCGAATTCAAAAAACCCTTGCAGAAAAATTCAACAAATGCAGGAAAAGTCACCGAAAAATTCATTAGAAACTAAAAAATTTCGTTAGAATCTGAGAATTTTTCAGATTTTTTCAAAAAAATTACTTTTTTTTTTCCTTAAACCCAAAAATCTTCGTAAAATTTTCTAATGACTTTTTGCTTGTGATTTTTTTATTTATGTTTATGTGTATTTTTTTTTTTTTGTGCATCAGTTCCTCTGTATGGGTATTTATAAGCATTAATCAGAAAAATTTTTGATTAATTCTGATTTTCTCTTTAATTGGGATTCGAAATTATCCGAAAATATGAGATTTATTTTTTTAAAGATTAAATCCTTCACAACTGCACTAGCTCCCAAATTCATGACAAATTTTCCTTTTTCTTTTTTTTTTTTAAAGCTAATATCCTATTATCTTAAAATAAAATAAATAAATAATAAAAAATCAAAATAAAAATAAGAATCAAAGTAAATAAAATAACAAATAATTTGACCTAACCATTTGAAACTCATTGAATCGGACCCAATGGGCTTAGACCCAGATCTTGTCGAACTAGGTCCAATGGGCTTGAACTTGAACCAATTAAAGTATCTATAATATTCACAATAATATTTTTAAAAACATTATAAAAGATTTTTAATATATTTTAAATATACTTTTTAATGTATTAATATTAAATTGTAATTAAAATCTTATTAAAAAATATTTAATCATAAAGTAATCATTTTAAAAGGGACAAAACATGAAATATAAATAAGTAATTTATTGAATTTATTTATGAATATTAAATAATTTATTTGTAAATATAAATAAAATAAATAAATTTTTATTCAAATTTAATTCGTTAAACAAATATTAAAATGTTAATCAAAATCGCTTATTAATTTTAATAAATAATTATAAATAAATAAATATAAAATATGTTCACAAAACAATTCATTAAAAACTGTAATTTAATTACACCTCTATATTTAATTAAGTTGAGTATACTTGCTCCGATTTTTTTTGTTACAGTACAAATAAAAAAGTGGTAATTGCAACAACCGGCACAAATCACTTGGAAGCATTTAAGAAAACAGAAATGGAACAAAATAAAAAAATGAAGTCAAAGAGAAAATCAACTTACTAGAATTTAACGGGAAAACAAAAAAAAAAAAAAAAAAAAAGAAAGAAAAAACGAAAAGCTAGTCAAGAGGAAGAATCCTCTGCAATAGGAACAGGATCCACATTCTCATCATCATTTTTATTCTCATCACCGTCATCAGTGTCACCATCATCAAACATTTGATCAAGAATGAGCACCAACCCCATTGCAAATGCACTATCAAACCCTGGCTTAAGACACAGCAAAAACACATCTTTGGCTAACATCAAATGAGTTGAGGGGTCCACTTTTCTTTTGATCTCAGCCATTGGTTCCTTTGATGAGCTCTCTAAAGAAGTGCTGTAGATTATACAACTACGCTGGGGAAACGAGCCCTCTATCTGGTACTCCTCGCCTGGATCACCGTATACGTCCACCACCACGCTTGACCGTCCCATGATAGATGATCGACGAACGCAGAAAATTGGGCTTTCCTTTTCCATTTTTTCGCCTAATAACCCTTCCCACCTTTGATGGAGACTTGGCTTCTGATTTAGCAAACATTAGCTCTTTAAAGGGACGCTAAGCTATTTCTTACTCTTTGGAAATATTTTTTTTCTTTACTCTTGAAATTTATTAATACATCTTCTATTGATCTTAAAAAATATTGAAGAAAAATGAGGGGCAAATGGAATTAAAAAACAAATCCACTATATCATCAATGAAATTTCCGCACTGTTAAAAGATTCTCACATATTTCATTATGATATATTTTAAAAGTAATAAATTAATATTATAAATGGTAAAATATGTAACAATAGTTTAATCTATTTGTGAAAATAAAAAATTGTACCAACAAGTATAAAACAATAATTGTAAAAAAAAAAATTCTTAAAACTAATTAACTTTTGGCTAGTCATCAAGTTTATATATATATATTTTTTGCCTTTTTCTAATTCTCTTAAATAAATCTCTATCCTTCTATTCTATTCAATTAAACTCTTACAACCCTACTATTTTTATTTAATTAAGTCATTAAATTACTACTTTATTTGATTAAACTCCTATTTATTCAATGCTTTAATTAAAAAAATAACATTTTAAAGGTTTAATTGGATATATTAAAAGAATAAGGGTTTATCTGAAAATGAAATTATCTTATAGTACTTTTTAAGGTTAGTATATTGAATAATATTCTCCAAGAAATATGTATGAAACTTGGACCATTATTTTATGGGATTAAATAAATTTGAAAACTTTCTGCTTATTAATTTTTTTTCCGTATCATATAGTATCTAGTCCTGAATATTGACAACAATTGACACTTTACAAAACTTTGGATAAATTAAGTGAAACTCCCAATTTGGGGTTGGGAAAAGTTTTCAATTGGAAATAATTAAACGAAATATGAAATTTAAAATTTTGATTAATATCAAATATTGAGTCAACTCAATAGTATATAGTATAATTAAATAAACTGAAAATGTAATTATTTATACACAAATTAGATTTTAAGGTCAAGGTAAATGTTCACAGTTAATTCTGATAATAAAAAAACAGTATAACTTTTTAATTCAGAAAGCCAATTTAAAATAAATTTAATTTTCATATCTATAGTCTATTTGACATGGAAATGCTTCTGTGAAGGTATATTACTGGCTGGGGCTTGGCAGCCAACAGTCTATACTTTTTTAACACAGTTTCATAATTGAAAGGATACAAAACAAACTGACCTTTCGAATAAGGGTGAGGAGACAGTTGCCAGTGGCGTCCATTAGAACCAGCTCATCTTTGGGTTGTGAATCAGGACCATAGTAAGAATCAAACCTGAAGATCACTTCTCCTTTTGGATTGTATACAACGAACCCATCTCCTGGAAAAAACACAGAGGTCTTGTGGACTGTTAGGTGGGTTTCCTCTTGGAAACAGAATTTGTCATCCACGATCACGACTCTTGCCATGGTTTATCAGCTGGAAAAGGGCGAGATACCTTCGCTGAAATTTGCAGGGGAAAGCTGGCGGAAGTAGGTTTAAGTTTGTGGCATGAAGCGGTGGCCTTTACCCTAATTTCAGACAATAAATTAATTTGTGGGTCTTCTTTGTCTGTGTCGGGCAGATACATGTCGCAACAGTTAAATCCATAAATATCTAGACCAGAGAATTAAAAAAAAATAATAATAAGTTGTTTTATTTATGGTATTAAACTTTCATGAATCATGACAATGAATAGAGAGTGCAGCAGTGAACATCATGAAAATAAAATATTTCATTTTTTATGTGATACGAAAAATATGTGTATTTTTTTTCAATTTTAAGAAACGCTACCAAATAAAATGTAAATATAAAAAACAAATAAAGATGTTTTTACAGTAAGGTTTTCCGTCGTCAGTCCAGGGAGTTGTCATCTTATGCACTATGGTAATTGGACTGGAAGATGAGGCTGCAAACAAAATCCCCAAGTCATATCGTGCCATTTAGTACCCTATTAATTATATAATAATGAGAAATAGAACCGCACATTCCATAATCAATTAGAGAAATTGTGTGTCCTAATTCCTTAGACTATGTTCACCAACTCCAACAATGTTTTAGGGGAAATTATTTAACAGTGAAAGTAAGAATATGGCAGGAGTTTGAGTCAATTAGAATTGCATTTTTTTTATCATTTACTCATAATTCACATTTGAATCAGTTACAATAATTTCATGCATGAAAGCAGGGTAGTCTTCGACCCAGTACAATTCTTCATCTAACTCCAATCCATGTACTGTCAGTCTGAGTGCAGCAGAATTCCTCATTCATCTAATATGTTGTGCTTTGCATCCATGTAGTTCTCCCATTTTCTGTCTTGCTTCTTCAATTATTAAACCTATAAGGGACATATCTTTAGTCCATGATTGAAGCTTGTTGATGATTGTCAATGCATCTTCTTCTAGCTTAAAGTTCCTTATCCCCAACTCTCTTGCAAAGTCCACAGCAGGTATCACTGCTATAACTTCCACTGTGAAACAGTTCCTCATCAAAGGTACCTATCACTATGGGCTCCCAATACTTTGCCTTTCTCATCCCTAATGATCACCCCTATCCCTCATTTTCGTTTTACCTTATGCACGGCTCCATCAAAATTCACCTTGATGGTACCTTTTCCAGGAGGTCTCCATCGCCTTGTTTCCACAATACTTATTCCCATTTGTTTCTGGTGCACTTTGTTGAATTCCTCCACGTAGTTCTTTATAAAAGCAGTTGCCTTTTTTGTTTCCCTCCTCTTTTCCCCATGGTATTAATGGTTCAGTTCATTCCAAATTGTCCACAATCCAACCATGAAAGTCTACAGTTTCTTTCTCGTGGCATCAGTGATTACCTTAGAAAACTAGTGCCAACAATTCCCATTTTCTTCCTAACTCTACTGGAAACTTAATTTTTCCTGGACTCCCTTTGCCGAACGACATTCTTTTATTGCATGTAGTACTATTTTAGGGTTTTGATTGCACCTCTTGCGTATTTTCCTCTTTGGTAGGTTTGTCATTATAGGAAGAAATCCTCCCTCATTGTTGGGAATAGTAACTTAAATCCTAAAAAAGATTTGTTTGAGATTTGTTAAATATTACTTAATGGATAAAAAGACTTACAAAAGAAATGGATAAAAAGACTTACAAAAGAAGAATTTTAAGAGAAAATAGATTTTTAATAGGTAAGTTTGTATGCTTATAAATAAGTGAAGTCTCTATAGGTTAGGTATGAGAAAATGATATAAGAGAGTTATAGGAGTTTATAAGATAGACACTCCATAGGACTAGCAGAGATTAACATATTTATGGATGTATATGTTGGAGTGAACTACAAGAGATTGAAAGGGTCCACATAGGTATGAGTGTATATGTTGGAGTGGACTAGAGAAAACTGAGATGATCCATATAGATATGGGTGTATGAGTGTGTATGGGTATGTATTTGTTTGGATTGAGAATACTTAATAAGACTAAAGAAGATTGTGAGGGTTTTATGAGTATTGATTATTTAGTGAGATTGATATGATTTGTATGTTCGTAATTCTCTACAACTAATGGATCTTGTTTCTCATCCGTGGACGTAGGTCGATTGGACCAAACCAAGTTAAATTGTTGTTTCTTGTGCTTGCTTGATTAATTATTTGATTTCACTTTTGCTGGTATGATGAAATTGAGGCTATTTGGCCTAACAAGTGGTATCAGAGCATGGTGAAAGCCATGGGAAAAGGCAAGCTCAGAGGAGCATGATTCAATAGAAAAGTTTGAGTTCAAGTTTTGAGGATTAAGGATCGGTTTACATGAAGTATGAAGACACACAAGAAAAGATGATTGTAAGACTTCTATTGCAAGTGGAGCCAATCATGTCTAGCATAAAAATAGATGATTTGATGAAATTTAAGTCAAGATGGAGATTATTGGGAATAGTGACTCAAATTCCATAATAGATTTGTTTGAGATTTGTTAGATATTGCTTGATGGACAAGAAGACTTGCGGAAGAAAAATTCTAAGAGAAAAAAGATTCTTAATAGTTAAGTTTGTATGCTTATAAATGGTGAATTCTTTATAAAGTTATATATGAGAAAAAGATGTAAGAAAAATATAGAGTTTTATGGGATAGACACCTCATAAGACTAGCAGAGATTAATGTCTTTATGGGTGTGTATGCTGGAGTGGACTATAAAAAATTGAGAGGGTCTATATAGGTATTGATGTATATATTAAAGTAGACTAGAGAAGACTGAAATGGTCCACATAGATATGGGTACATGAGTGTATATGAATATGTGTTTGTTTGGATTGAGAATACTTAATAGCACCATAAGAGATTGAGAGAGTTTTATGAGTATTGATTGTTGAATAAGGTTGATATGATTTATATGTTTGTAATTCTTTACAACTAATGGATCTTATTTCTCATCCGTGGACGTAGGTCGATTGAATCGAACTATGTTAAATTATTGTCTCTTGTGCTTACTTGATTGATTATTTGATTTCGCTTTCGCTAGTGTGATGGAATTGGGGCTGTTTGGCTTAACACTCATTTTTCATGATAACACCTTAATTTATATTGGCACTTGTGCATCCCAAATCCTCGTCCACACTTTTTTTCTTCCCCTTATGTCTTCATTATTTTTTTTTGCAAATCTATCTTTCTGTGATAGTTTACATAACAGGTTGTAACCACTTCCCATTGTATACTCCCCATATTATTAAAATGTTAAACTATAGTTTCTGGCCTGTGTAGTTTGCTAAGGGGGATCACACATATTGCTTTTGCTTCCTCGCATAAAAAACATCTTGTGTATCACAGCCCATTTCCACATGCAATTATTCTCATCAATTAAGTTTACCACCTGTCATAATGGTTTTATGACCGTCCGACGAATTTGAAAACGAAATGAAAAATAACGAAGTCGCCACCAATCTTTTTTGGCTAGGTACGATTGGTCACCTATTAAAACATATCCCTTTAATAAAATCTTAAAATTAATTAAAAGGATAATTTTAACGTCTGAGTAACAGTCTAGGTTCAGGAGTCAGTTACGTGTGAGAAATGATTAGCACCCCCACTATGCTTATTTAAAACGGTATCAATTAATTACGTGTTATCAATTGATTTTGATAAAAACAGTCTTATTTTCGGTGTTTGAAAAATAATTTCCTTAGTTTCCTTTGTTTATTGAAATTTTGATTTTTTTCTTTTATTATTGTTCCATATTTATTGTTCAAATTTTATTTGAGAAAAATAAATTAGAACCCATTTTTATTGAAATAATTTTTAAAATATCCTAGTACGTTAGTTATATTAGAAAAACTCCTTCTCACTTAGAGATTTCTTAGGCATCATTTTTTGGAATACCTTATAATCTCATCCTCGAAGGCTTGAATTTATTTTTTGCAAAAACTTTATTATGTATGTGATGCAAAATACTGATATGTTGATGCATGTATTTTATTCTTTTTTTTTTTTAATTTTATTGATTATTTTGTTTGATTTTTTTTATTTAAATTTTGAAGAAAAAATAATTTTTATTATATTGAAGTTTTTTTTATAAATATTTCATTACATTGGTAATATTTAAAAAAATCTTCTCATCTAGAAATTTTGTAAAGCATCACTATTCAAAATACTTTTAGAATCTCATCATTGGATAAAATTTTCTTTTTCTACATTTATATTATTATTATTTTTAATTTATTAGTAAAAAGAAAAATTTTTATGTTATTGAAAATTTTTATAAATACTCCAATATACTGATAGTATTTAAAAATTTTTTCACTTAGAGATTTCGTGAGTATCACTACTTGGAGTACCTTTGAATCTCATCGTCAGATAAAATTTTCTTTTCTTACATTTTTTATTATTTTATAAGATTTATTCTAAAATTAACAAAATTATAAAAAAATTTTATTGTATATTTTATTATTTATTTATGTTATTATTATTATAAAACAACAAAAATCTATTTTGATAAATTTAAACATTTTTACATGCATAAATATTAATAATAAAATTAAAATCACAAAAAATAATATTTAAAAATTTTTAAAAATTTTTTTACTTGAATTGGATCGGTCAAACAGTCCGATTAACTTGCGGTCTGGTCCGACGGTTTGTTTTGGTTAGGTCGATTTGACGTTAGCAATTTGGGGACGGTCCGATTCAGTTTGGGTTGGTTCAGCTGGATAAGTCAGAGGCTGAAGGAGAAGCGAATCATCGGGTCGGGTATGTGGACCCCTAATTGGGTTACGGGTTGACGTACGGATCTTCAAGGGCTAAAAATGACGTGGTTTGTCTTTACTGAAACAAAGTCATTTTGGCTCTTGCAGTTTCTATAAAACGTCAAAATTTTTTTAACTCATTTCTCGCTTTCTTCACAAAAAAAAAATCTAAAATTCTCTAAAAAAAAATCTTTAGGTCAGTCAATTCTAGGAACCAACGACTACTCAGTCGGTTGGCCGCTGCACCACTGATTTTCGACCACCATCACCAGTGATCGAAAAAGCCAAAAAAAAAATCAAAATGTCTTTTTCAACCTCCAGAATCCAGATCTGAGCCTAGTTTTGGGAAATAGGCTCCAAACAGCGTAGATCTGGCCTAGAAGGTTCGGCTAAAATTTTTTTGTGTTTGTGTTTTTTTTTTGGCGTTGAGATCCTTATTTTTAGAGGCTGAGTTTTTTGTTTGAGTTGTATTTGTTTGGTTTGTTTTGTCTTGGATTTCTAGCATATTTTTTAAATCTGGCAGATTTTTTTTGTAGGGCTTTTGGGTTTTCTAATCGATGGTTCCCCCCTTTTATGCAGGTAATGAGCTTTATTTATAGAGCTTTTTGAGATTCAAATCTCAGATTTTTTTAGATTCAAATCTCAAATTTTCAATTAGCCTGAAGTTTTAGTGGTCGTAATTCACACTGTCAAGTTAGGTAGGGTGTCAGGTGACTGTCGGTGATGGTGGTGATTTTGGATTTTAGGGAGAGTGCATTTAATGCACTCAGATTTTTGTCAAACTAAACTGGATAAGAAAAAAATAAATAAAAGTAAAAAAAATAAAAAAAATAATACAAAATGGTGTTTACAGCTGCGTCTCTTTGCATATTTCTAAGAATCAAGAATAAGGCAAAGACAAACAAACAACTATTTTGTTAAAAAAAAAACATTAAGCACAAAATATTTTTTATTTTTAAAAAATTTAAAAGGTTTTTCTAAATAGAGGTTCAATGACATTTTTAAAAATTTAAAAAGCTCCTATGAGCAGAGGCTTAATGACTTTTAAAAATTTAAAGAAGCTCATATAAGTAGATGTTTAATGACTTTTGAAAATTTAAAGAAGCTTCTTTAAATAGAGGCTCAATGACTTTTGAAAATTTAAAATAACTTCTCTAAATAGAGGCTCAACGACTTTAAAAATTCATCTTGAAAAAGCTCATCTAAGCAGAGGCTCAACAACTTTAAAAATTTTATCTTGAAAAAGCTTCTCTAAGCATAAGCTCAACAACATTAAAAATTTTATCTTGAAAAAGTTTCTCTAAACAGAGGCTCAACAACTTTAAAAATTCATCTTGAAAAAGCTCCTCTAAGCAAAGGCTCAATAACTTTAAAAATCTCATCTTAAAAAAACTCCTCTAAGCAGAGGCTCAATAACTTTAAAATTCATCATCTTGGAAAAGCTTCTCTAAATAGAGGCTCAACAACTTTAAAAATCTCATCTATTCTCGAAATCAAGTTCTCATTTTTGAACAAGTAAATTTTTCTCTTTTGAAATCTTTTGTTTGATTATTATCTTTATCCGAATATCAAAATCTTATTTTTCATTAGGAAATGAAAAGTTTATGTCTTTATTATAACTGCTCATTGATGCATATACTGAGTGTTTTAAATGTAATGCATGTAATATAATCAAAATTATTCATTGTAGTAAAAAAGTTCTCAAAATCTCTCATTTTTTGCTTCTTTTATCATAATTCTCAATAATTGCCATATGACCAATATGTTCTTAATATCTGACCATTATATTCTTCTTTAACAATATTTTTTTTTTCAAAAGTTTGCAACATCAATGTTTTGTCATGCTTTTCTCATCCTTTTTCATATGCCTTTGTCAATTTTTAAAAAGTAATATTGAGATCTTTCATGTTTGTTTTTCTTTTCATTATTTTAAGTTCAAGACAAACAAAATGCAATCACATATTTCTCCTATTTGTACGATGAACAAAAATATCAAATGAGAATAAAGAAATGGATAGGCATTATTTCCAAAAGAAAGATAGCATATTTCATTAGATTGATAATAAGTACATGGCAAAGTGTTTGAGTCTAAACAAAGGTTCCCAAATAATGATAATAAGATAATCATGAACAAAATATTCTCAGATTCTTTTTTTAAAATTAAATTTGATGACTTCTTTAATTCTTCAGAGTTCGTCAAACTACACTTGCCCTTGTGTTGTGGGATCTTCTATTGATAATGCTTTTTCTTTGTATCCAAGCTGCTTTTTTCAAGTTTTTAGCTTAGATATGTCATTCTTTTTCACTTTTTATTTTTTTAAGTAAAATATATCTTTACAGCATCTGAATTTATTAGAGTAGGTAAATCACCTCTATCCATCTCTATTAAAATCAATGTCCCATTAAAAAAGGCCTTTTTCACCATGTATAGGCCCTTCCAATTTAGTGTCCATTTTTTTCAATTGTCATGTTGAATTGAAAAGATCATTTTAAGCACTAAGTCTCATTCTCTAAAGTGACGGGGATAAATTTTCTTGTCATGTGCTCTTATCATCCTCTTTTGATATAATTGATCATGATAAAATGCTATAAGTCATTTCTCTTCAATAAGGTTTAATTGCTCATAATGATTTCAAACTCATTCTGCTTCTTCTAACTCTACCTCTATCAAGACTCTCAGCAAAAAATTTTTTATTTTGATCGTAGCACAGCTTCCATTCCATATACCAAAGAGAATGTGGTCGCCCCATAGATGTTCTAACAGATGTTCTATACGTATGTAAAGTAAAAGGTAACTTCTCTTGTTAATCTTTGTAAGTATTAATAATTTTCTCCAATAGTTTTTTAACATTCTTGTTTGCAGCCTCTAGTGCCCTATTCATCTTTGGATGATATGGTACTAAATTATGATGATGGATCTTGAATTAAATGCACATTTCATTCATCATTTTGCTGTTCAAATTTTTGATATTATCAGAAATAATTATTTCTGAAAGCCCATATCTGTATATTATTTTTTTTATGAACTTGTATACCACATATCGGGTTACACTAGCATACGATGTAGCTTTTACCCACTTCATGAAGTAATCAATCATCACGAAGATGAATCTATGTCTATTTCAAACCTTTGGGAATGATAGGACCGATGACATTCATGTCTCACATAGAGAATGGCCACGGAGGAGCCAAAATGTGTAATGCTGTTAGAAAAGTGTGAATCTTGTCATCATAAATCTGGCATTTATGGCATTTTCTAGCATAATCAATACAATCATTTTTCATTGTTAACCAATAATAGTTAGCCTTTATAATTTGTCTAGCCATCATATGACTATTTACATGTGCCCCACAAACTCCATCATGCACTTCTTCAATAATCCTTTTTGCTTCAGCTGCACTCATACATCTTAAGAGCACTTGATATTAATTTTTTTTTATAGAGGATATCTCCATCCAAGAAAAAACTCATAGCCAACCTCTGATAGTCCTTTTATCATTTTTTGTTGTTTGTTCTAGATATTACTGGCTTTTAATTTATTGCATAATGTCATGATACCATAACTTCCCATCAACTTCTTTTTTAATACCTGAGTAATGTGCTTGTTCATCCTTCACATCCAGCTTGATGGGTTGGATTTTAGTATTTGCATCTATTTTAATCATTACAGCTAGAGTAATCAGTGCATTCATAATTTGATTCTTTTCTCTAAGCAAATGCTCAAATTAAACTTCTTCAAATAGTTTGACCAACTCAGAGATGTATTTATGATATCAAATCAATTTAGAATCTCTCATTTCTCATTCTTCTTATAATTGATAGATGACTAGAGTTAAATCTCTAAATACATCTAACATTTTGATTTTTCTTTCAATTGCTGCTTGCAAACCCATAACATAAGCCTCATATCAGCCACATTATTTGTACAATTGAAATTTAATTTAGCTGTGATAGGATAGTAATGTTCATCGGGCGATATTAAAATTACCTCAATACCATGGCCTAAAGCATTAACGGTTCCATCAAAATACATTTTTATAGACTCTTAAACAAGTTCATTTTCTTCAATGGCCATCACATCTTCATAAGGAAAATCCAGTTTCATTGGCTCATAATCTTTGGCTGCACGATCAGTAAAAAACTTGGCTATTGCACTTCTTTTAATTGCCTTTTAAGTTACATAAATAATATCATACTTTGAAAGCATAACTTACCACCGTGCTATTATCCCTACAATGAAGGCTTCTCAAATATATACTTAATATGATCCAACGTTGCTATGGGCCAAATGGTATGATAAAGCATGTATTGTCAGAGCTTTCGAGTTGTCCAAGTCAATGCATAACACATCATCTTTAATGGTGAATACTTGAACTCATAATCAGTGAATTTTTTACTCAAATAGTAAATTACTCGTTCTTTTCTATTAGTTTCATCTATTTACCCCAACACACATCTCATTAAATTTTCATGCACTGTTAAGTACAAAATCAAAGGTTTTATCAATATTGATAGTATCAATACAAGTGGATTTGATAAGTATTCTTTGATCTTATCAAAAGCTTCTTGGCATTCATCATTCCACTCTCCTGGATCATATTTTCTAATAAGTATAGAAATATGATCGCACTTATAAGTGAGTTAAGAAATGCAACGAGTAATATAGTTTAATCTTTCTAGGAAATCTTACATTTTTTTAGGGTACGAGGAGGAGATAAGTTTTGGATGGCTTATATCTTATCTAGGTCCACTTCAGTTTCTCTTTCATTGACCACAAAGCCCAATAATTTTCTTGATTTAGACCAAATGTACATTTAACATGAGTCAATTTCAGCTGAAATCTTCTTAACCTGTCAAATAACTTTTTGAGATTAACTACATGATCATCTTCTTCATGAGATTTTGTAATTATATCATCTACGTACACTTCTATCTCTTTATGCATCATGTCATGAAAGAGAGTCATATTGCTCTTTAATAAATAGCATTAGCATTTTTCAACATAAAAAGTATGACTTTGTAACAGAACATCCCTCACTTGATCATAAATGTGGTTTTTTCTATATCCTATCGAGCTATCTTGATCTGATTATAGCTCGAGAATCCATCCATAAAGGAAAATATGGAGTGTCTAGTAGTATTATTCACTAGAGTATCGATATGGGGTAAAGAAAAATTATCTTTGGGACTCACTCTATTTAGGTCTCAATAATTGACACACATTTTCACTTTTTCATCCTTCTTGAAAACTGGCACTATGTTGGCTACCGATTCGAGATATTTTACCACCTTCAAAAATTTGACATCAAATTACTCTTTCATTTCTTTTTTAATTTTTAGCAGCATTTTTGGCTTCATATGCCTTAACTTGCTGCACCGACTTGTATTCTGGTTTCAAAGATAACTTGTGCTTTATAATATTAATGTTGAGTCTAGGAATGTCCTGGTAAGACCACGTAAATACATTTACATATTCTTGAAGCAGTTTTTTTAGCTTCTGTCTTTCAGTCGATAAAAGGGATGTACCAATTTTGATCTCTCTTTTCTTTTCATTATCTCTTAAATTCACTAATTTGATAATTTTTTAGTGGGGCTCAATTGGCTTATCTTCATGATCTATCAATTTTAACAAATCAGAAGGTAGTGTGTAATTATTTAAATCTTTCTTATTACCAAGTTCGTCAACATGAATTAAGTTTTCAAAATCAAATCCGAGATTATTGCCATGATTATCTTCATGTTCATTATTTGAGACTTATAAAGGGTAAAATGAAGAGAATATTGACACACAAAAATGGAATGGCCAAAAAAATAATTAAAGTAGAATGAAAAATGGAATGATTCGAATAAATGAAAGTGAAAGAGAATAGAAGAAATGTGGATGCATTTTCTGAGTCTTTTATTAAAATGACAAACATAAAGACACACAAAAGATCACTTAATGCTTATAAAAAGCAATTAGAGATTTAAAGTTCTACAATACATTACTTTTTAAAAGTTTTAAAGATAACAGGTAGCTCTATTACTCTTCAATTATTTAGCTCAAAATCTGAAAGATAAGGGTGCACGAATAGCTTTTCATATTGACTCTTCTTTTTTTCGTCATCCAACATTTGAATGGTCAGCTTTGAAAACTTTTTCATGAATTTTGCACTTAAGGCTTCAGGTAAATCTGGATAAATATATCTTTCCGAATAAAAAGAATCATAAAGGTATGAAATGATCATAAGCTCTGACTCTGGCTCTAGCTCATATCCCCCAAGATTAGTTATTCTTTTATCTTTTTTCTCATTCACTATTTTCATTCTGTCTCTTTTTGTCGACTTATATCTTAAGTCAAATCTATTTTTTTTGTCATATACTGTTGGTGGCTTTATGATTCCTTATAGGTTCTTTCTTAGTCTAATTTCATATTGCCATCCCATTCTAGTAAGCTGTTTAATGACCATTTTAGTAGTTGTAGATAGCTATGATGAATATAATTTAAATCTTTTAGCCACATATGTTACGTTAGAAATCTTGAAATATCTATATGGGTACTTTAGGGCTTCATCTACTATTTTTATATAAATAGTATTTACCAGTTGAATGACCAATAAATCTTTTTCTCTTACCACACATGTTAATTTTTCATCAATAATGAATTTAACTTTTTGATACAATAAAAATGGAATAACACTTGCCATATGAATCCATGGCCTACCCAATAAGCAACTGTACAAGGAAGAAATATCTATAACTTGGAATTTTACATTGAAAATACGTGAGTCAATCTATAATGGCATTTTTATATCTCTCAACACCTTTTTTCGGATCCCATCGAAGGTTTGAACTATCATATGACTAGGCTTCATATAAGATCCATTAACAGGGAGTTTTACTAGAGTAGTCATAAGCTTAACATTGATGGATAAGCCATTATCGATCAAAACCTTAGTAATTATATGACTCTTGTACTTTACAGTAATGCAAAAAATTTTGGTATTTTTTCAATCTTTAGGAAAAATCTCTTTATCACTGAAAGAGATATAGTTTGAAATTATCATATTGCCAACAAGCTATTTCACGTATTCAACATAAACATTGTGAGACACATATACTTGATTTAACACCTTCAGTAGAGTATTACGATGTAGCTTTGAGTGTAGCAATAATGATAATAGCAAAATTTTAGCTAGCATCTTGTTCAATTGTTCTACCACGCTATACTTGTTATATTTTATTAACTTAAAAAATTCACAAGCTCCACTTTTAGAAACTGCGATAGGATTATTTTGACTTTTTTTTTCTTTTACCTTTATTTTTTTTAGCTTTTTTTAATGCTTATGGTGTATAACATCTCTCACTTTGAGTCATACCTCCTACACCCGTTATTTTTACAATATCTGGGTTGACTACGACATCACAATCATACTTTCATGGTACTATTTTGACATTCTGGTATGAAAAAGAGCCAGAAACTTTGATTGTCACTATTGGTCAGGAGATGGATTTTTATGGCCTCAATGTCAACTTCTTACCATAATAAATTGTTATTGATATATGCATAAACCTATTCTTTAAATCAATAGTAGACACTTTAGCTTTCATCAATCTTTTCTTTCTTCGTAAAACTCTATTTGACCCATATCTATCAACTTTTATACCTCTTGACAGAATTGGTGACAACTCTCGATAAAATATTTCAAAGCACCTTTGTGATAATTACAGTTCTTAATTGAGTTAATCACTTTAAAATAATTTTAAGGTTCGATTAACTTTAACATATCAGCCTTAACCAAGGTTTCAAACACTTTAGCTATTGAAATCTTAACTTCATCTATCTTTTCCTTCATGTGGCTTGTTTGCCCCTCAATTAGGGCATTTATTGATGGTCTGGCATGGTTTGATAGAGGGTTTTCATTAACATTTGAAGTCTCTTGTTGGCTAGTCTTAAAATTTAACACCCTTTCATTAATCAACCCCTGCACTTTATATTTTAGAGTAGTACAATTCTCAATAGAGTGACCTGAGTTTTCGTAATGATAATCACAATGCGCATTAAGATCATACTATTTGGGAAACAGAGGTTTTAAAGGTTCAACAATAACAGGAACGAGTAAATATTTTTTAATAAGTCGAGAATACAAATTTGTGTATGTCATAAGGATGAGGTCAAAAGTAAGTTTTTCTTAGGTATTTCTTGAGGCTCTCAGACCATTATTTGGATTAAGCATCCATTCTAGTTTGGCAAGTGCAGTAGGATGATTATAGGAATAGGTGGGTATCCGAAGGATGGCTAAAACTAAGGTGGATAAGCTGGTTATGGTAATAGCTGGTATGGCTGATATGGTGAGGAGTGGATGTAATATTATTTATGAAAGGGTAATGGGTTTAGTAGACTGGTGCAAGGTAAGACGTGAAACCTCTGAACTGTTACCCTATATAGTTCACCACTTGAGCTTCATTCTCTTTTTTTTTTAGGAAATCTACCTCTCTTTGCTTCGTTCGTCTCTCCTATATTGAGTTTCCCATTCTTTATGGCATTTTTGATAATCTCACATAATATTACTATATCTGTAAAGTTTTTGGTTGTATTACCTATCAGTCTCTCATAGTATGGTACTTTCATGGTGTTCATAAATAAGACATTTATTTTTTTTCAGTGAGGAGCGGTTGTACTTGTGTAACCATATCTCTCCATCTTTATGCATATTCCTTGAAGCTCTTAGTTACTTTTTTTTCTATACTTTGTAAAGATAGATGATCTAAAATCAAATCTATGACATAGTGATATTATGTAAAGAATGCGCTAGTGAGTTCTTGTCAAGAATGAATACGAGTTCTATCTATTTGGACATACCATCTAGCTGTAAACCTCGTAAGGCTATTTTAAAATATGTGCATCAACAACTTCTCATCACTAGCATATACCGCTATTTTATAGCCTTAAGTATTTTTTCTAATAATTTCATCTTCTATCGAGTACCAATATCTTCTACTTTCTTGAGTGTTTTCATCTCTAGCTTTTCTCTCTCGCTAGAGTCTCCCAGTCAGGAATCAAGATTGGCTCGAGTGATTTTTCCATCATAACAGGATTAATAAAATTTTAAAATTATCTTAAAACATATGTAGATGTCATTCTAGGATAAGGATTGGAATATCCTTCGAGAGTAAGAATTTATACTCTAGTTTCTTGAAAAAGTTGGGTCGATCATAGCTTAAACCCTGGAAAGTAAATAAGATCTATTATGTCTGGCTATTACTCTTGAAAGCTAAGATTTTCTTTTATTGCTTTTTATTTGTCAAATTTTTTTAGCATATCCATTATTATACTAAGATCTCCTCTTAGGTCTTCTTGAGCTTTCTCGATTCTCTCAAATCAACTGATCTATTTTTACTCCATGATTCTTGTTTGAGTCCTAATATTGTATGAATGATGAGTAAATTTAGTCAAAATTTTTGATGGGTGAGCTATTCTTGAACCTTTATTACCATAAAAGTTTTTTGAAAAAAATCAAAATGTCATATGTCAAAAATTTTATTTTTTTTATTTATATTTTTTTGAAAGAAAACAAAAGTGGTGTAGATGATGCATGAATGCAAGTGAAAAATATTTGCCTTTAGATAAATTTTAACACTAAAAATTTTTATTGATTCCGTACAACTTTTATTACATGAGATTTATCATCCTAGAATTATATACATAGAAGCGTTTGACTTGTTTATAATGGTACTTTACCTCATCTAGAAAGTTCACTAGGCGTTGTCTATATTATTCTATGGCATTGACCTCTCTTCTTAATGCTTCTACCTTTTCAATCATCTCTCATGCCTTATTTATTATCTTGCAAACTTGATTGGCCAAGTGTTCTATGTACTGTTGTCTCTCTAAGCTTTCTATTTTTTATCTCATATGTGCATATCTTTTCGTATCACATGTAAAGATCCAATCTTTTTCCCTTCTATGCCAGTCATTTATTATTGTCAAAATATGGTGCTTATAGTCTTATAGTTGTAACTCCAACCCTTGGATTATCTGGTGAAATGATTTTTTTTCGTTCAGTACTTTAAAGTGCTATCTTTTCTCTTTTATGAGCATGGCTTTCAACTTTTCCCTCTCGTTTTGGCATTCCACCAATCTTGCTGAAGCTGTAGAGTATAACCCCTTTCAATTCTAGTATTCTTAAGAAATTTTGATGGTCTCCTCTTACTTTTCTTGAGCTTTATCCTTTAATTGGTTCATTTCTTCTCGAAGTTCATCAATTTTATGTTGTCAACTAAGGTAAGACTTGATGACTTTTTTGGTTTTGAATTAAACCACCAATCTCTTATTTTTTTGGTACAGATCTTTCAAATTGTTATTGGCTACATCTTATTGTTTTATGATATTTTTCAATTTGCTTCATTGTATTTTTACTTTATATTTCAACTGTCCCATTTTCTCATGAAATCTTAAATTTTTTCTTCTTATTTATTCTTTTTTAGCTTCTAATTCTTTCTTGACAAGCTCAACTTTTGATAATTGTATTTCTGTCAAAAAGATTAGCCAATTGGTGTGAGCTATTATCAAAAGAGAGTATTGCGTCTTTAGGTCGCTTTATTTTCTAAATTTAATAATCAGGAGTGACTTTGTTGATAAGAGGCCCTAATCTCATTCTTTGTATTTTATTCCATGCTTGGATTAACTGCTTTGAGGTTATTGGTGGATTCGATTTCTCATAAGTGAATTCTACTTGGACTAGGCCATGAATGATAAGAACAAACTGCTTTACACCAAATTGCCTAAGTACCATAAACAGAGCGTAACTTACAACACCCCATAGCTCTAACAGTGGTATCCATAGCTCGTTTCTTTTATGATACAACAAAGGCACTCGAGGCATCTAAGGCGTCTTTCATTCAATTTTATCTCTGGTAAGCCTTCGTAAGAATAGAACCCACTCTTTTTTAGTCTTCAATGTCGGTCATTGATTTTTGTAAAACTTTTCAATTGGTACCTTATATCGAAGACATAGTTTTGAGAATGCACTATTTCCACACTTCAAATGACTTTTGACCTATACATATAATAGCAATACACATCCTATGAACCGTCTCTTTCCATTTTGTCAATAAAAATTTTATGACTAGATGGTTTTTGCTAAGACTACTAGTGCAAGATTAATTACTTGAGTTTCAATTTACTTAAAAAAATTCACCACAGTTATCTTAATATAACCTAAAGTTTTAGGAAAGATTATCGTGCCATACAATGATAGAGCAAACACAGCCATACATTGATCATCATTTAAATACTCTTGAATTAAATCTCAGAGAAAATTTTAACGGATACCGAGATGTTCACCTTTAGGCTTTGCAAAAGAACCTATAGTTTTTACTTTTACTCCCATAAGCTTGGTTAACTTTTTACGATAACCTGATTTTGGCTTTCAGATAAACACTTTATCTGAACACTGTAGTTCTATCCTAAGCAAAATCGAATACTCTTCAATAGTTGATACCAAATCCTTCTAATTAAAAGTGAAGCATATATAGGATGGATCCCAAAACCGTATAGCTACCCTGACCAGCTATTCATCAATCACTATTGAAATGAGGGATGCAATTTACCCATACTTTTTGCAAAAGCTTTTTTTTTCTTTATTTAACTGACCTCAGATGGTGGCTAAGTCTTTTAAATCATTCTGTGTGAGATCCAAATACACTTTCTTGAGTAACTTAAATACATAACCTGTAAGCAAGCAATCTCCACTCTTTTGCTGAACTTTTTTTGATCAAATATATACTTCATTATACAGCTTACATAGGATATTGATTGAGGATGAGCAAATCTGTAGTTCTATGAAATCTATAAAGACTTCTCAGAAGAAAGATGTCCTAGAGCAAATACCTTGATGTAAAACTATATGATATGATTAATGTGAAAAGAAAACAAAAAAAAATTGAGTTTGTGAGAATGTGATTTGAAATTTGAAAAAAAATATTTTTTAAGATTTTTTGTTTTGTTTATGTTTTTTATTACACACAACCTTTATTCCTACATTTTTTAGGCTTAGGTATTTTCTACAAAAGGGTGGGTGAGGCTTTACCTAAGGTTAGTTTCCTAGACTTATTATATTTTTGGTTCGGATTGACATATATCTAAAGGTACCCAAATTGTTCCTCACTGTTATCCACCCAGGACTAGTAAGGCACCATGATCCTTACCCATTACAGGTTATAAACAAAAATGGTTCAATTTGAGTGAAAGTATTTTACTTACCATTACGGAGGTTATCACCTCATGAGGGCATAGGTACTTTACTTCCTCCTATAAAAGATGAAGCTCGGGTATAAAGCTCATGCATGAAATGTATCGTGTTATTGTGTGTGCATATATTTTCTAATTTATTGAGAATAATACATACAGAAAAAGATAATAAAAAAATGCGTATGAAAATTTTTATTTTTTGGTTTGTTTTTTATTTGTTTGGCCTTTTTTTTTTAAAGTAAAAAGAATCTAGGAATTAAAAATTAAATACCAATTAAGATTGTTTAAATCAAAATTTTAAGATAACATGTAGTTAATTTTAGCCTGACTCTCGAAAATAAATAGCATCCCCAACGGAATCGCCAAGCTGTCATAATGATTTTGTGTCCGTCCGACGAATTTGAAAACCAAATGAAAAATAACAAAGTTGCCACCAATCTTTTTGGGCTAAGTGCGATTGGTCATCTATTAAAACATATCTTTTTAAAAAAATTTTAAAATTAATTAAAATTTATTAAAAAGATAATTTCAAGATCTGCGTAACAGTCTGGCTTCGAGAGTCAATTATGGGTGGGAAATGATTAGCACCCCCACATCATCTGTTTAAAATAATACCAATTAATTACGTGTTATCCATTGATTTTGATAAAAACAATCTTATTTTTGGTGTTTAAAAAATAATTTCCTTAGTTTCTTTTGTTTATTGAAAATTTTGATTTTTTCCTTTATTATTGTTTCATATTTATTGTTCAAATTTTATTTGAAAAAAATAAATTAGAACCATTTTTATTGAAATAATTCTTAAAATGTTCTAGTACGTTGGTAACATTAGAAGAACTCTTTCTCATATAAAGATTTCTTAGGTATCGCTTCTTGGAATATCTTATAATCTCATTATCAGAGGCTCAAATTTACTTTTCACAAAAACTTTATTACGTATGTGATGCAAAATACTGATATGTTGATGCATGTATTTTATTCTCTTTTTTAAAAATTTTATTAATTGTTTTGTTTGATTTTTTTATTTAAATTTTGAAGAAAAAAAGAATTTTTATTATATTGAAGTTTTTCTATAAATATTCTAATACACTGATAATATTTTAAAAAATCTTTTCACTTAGGAATTTCATAAAGTATCACTACTCGAAATACTTTTATAATCCCATTATTGGATAAAATTTTCTTTTTCTACATTTATATTATTATTATTTTTAATTTATTAGTAAAAAAAAATTTTTATGGTATTGAAATTTTTTATAAATACTCAAATATACTGCTATTATTTAAAAATTTTTTTACCTAGAGATTTCATAAGTATCACTACTTGGAGTACCTTTGAATTTCATTGTTGGATAAAATTTTTTTCCTACATTTTTTATTATTTTATAAGATTTATTCTAAAATTAACAAAATTATCAAAATTTTTTATTATATATTTTATTATTTATTTCTACTAATTATTATTATAAAACAACAAAATTTATTTTGGTAAATTTAAACATTTTTACATGCATAAATATTAATAATAAAATTTAAAATCATAAAAATAATATTTATAAAAATTTATAAAAAAATTCAAAAAAAATTTTTTTTTACTTGAATAGGAAGGGTCAACTATCCGATCAACGCGTGGTCTAGTCCGACGATTTGGTCTGGTTAGGTTAGTTCGACTTCAGGAGTTTGAGAATGATCTGGTTCGGTCTGGGTTGGTTCTGTTGGACCGGTCAAAGGCTGGAGGAGAAGCGGGTCACCAAGTCAGGTCAAGGGTTGATGCGTGGATCCTCAAGTGTTAAAACGACATCATTTTGATTTTTATTGAAACGACGTCATTTTGATCTTTATTGAAACGACGTCGTTTTGGCTCTTGCAGTTTCTATAAAAGGCTAAATATTTTTTTAACTCATTTCTCCTTTTCTTCACAAAAAAAAAACCCAAAATTCTCTCAAAAAAAAAAAAAACTTTAGGTCGATCAGTTTCAGGAACCGACGGCTACTCCACCGATCGGTCATCGCACCACTGGTCACTAGCCGTTGTCGTTGGTGATCGAAAAATCTCAAAAAAATTAAAATATTCCTCTCAACCTCCAGAGTCCATATTTGAACCTAATTTTACGAAAATAGGCTCCAAACGACGCAAATCTAGCCTGGAAGGTTTGGCCAAAATTTTTTTGTGTTTATGTTATTTTTTTTTTGTTTGGCATTGAGTCATCGTTTCCAGAGGTTGAGTTTTTTGCTTGATTTGTATTTGTTTGGCTTGTTTTGTCTTGGATTTCTGGCAAATTTTTTTGAATTTGATAGATTTTTTTTTTGCAGGGCTTTTAGGTTTTTTAATCGATGGCTCCTCCTTTTGTACAAGTAATGAGCTCTATTTATAAAACTTTTTTATATTCAAATTTCAAATTTTCTGATATTTAAATCTCAAATTTTCAATTGACCTGAACTTTTGATAGTCATAATTTACGCTGTCAAGTTATGCAGGATATCAGGCGGCTGTCGATGGTGGTGGTGATTTTGGACTTTGAAAAAAATGTATTTAATACACTCAAAATTTTATCAAACTGAATTGAATAAAGAATGAAGAAAAAGGAAAAAATATTATAATAATAATAATAATAATACAAAATGATGTTTACACCACCACTTTTGTCTCATCGTTTATGTTTCTTGGTGATTGAAGCGTAAACATATGAGAGGCTAGAATCCACTTATCAATCCAAACTCTAATTCCAGCCATTACCCATTCGCCACCTTAGGCCTTACTGTAGAACTACCTTAGTTGCCCATACGCTGGTCCACGTGAATGAGGGGTGTGATTCTACGTCGGAGTCAAGAAAAGAAACATTTGGAAAGTGTTTGTCTTTCAAGATTTTATGAGCTAGAGTGTCAGGATTCGTTATAATCCTCCACCCTTGTTTTGCTGAAATAGCCTAGTTGAACTCCTTCGTTTCTCTAAAACCCATACCTCTATATTTTTTTGTGTTTGCCAATTCCTTCCAATTCTGCCAGTGTACTCCTTTTGACTCCTTATTGTTTTTCCACCAATAATTATTAAGCAGTCGATTAATCTCTTCACATAATGTTTTTGGAAGAAGAAAACAGCTCATTGCATAAGTAGGAATTGATTGAAGGATGGATTTTATAAAGACCTCATTTCCTTTCAATGATAGCAATCTCTGACATCTTCCATTCATCATTGCCCTTATTCGGTCCTTTAGGTCTCTAAAAGCCCTTCTCTTGTCTCTCCCGACCATTGCTGGCAGACCCAAGTAATTCTCTACGTTTGTTGTCTCATTCACTCCAAACAGGCTTCTGATCTCTTCCCTTTGTCCTTTCCGATATTGCTACTAAAAAAAGGGGCCGATTTGTCAAGATTTATTTTTTGACCGAAGCTCTTTTCATATCTCTTTAACACGTCCATCACTTTCTCGCTCTCACCTCTATTAGCTATTGCGAACAGGAGGCTATCATCCGAAAAAAAAAGTGATTAACTTGATGTCAATTTCGGCTTGCCCGTACTTCACGTAGCAACACTTGATCTTAGCACTTCTTTAACATGGCAGAGAGACCTTCAGGACACGAAAGAAATAAATATGGTTAAAGTGGATCTCCTTCACGGAGACCCTTCTTAGGAAATATTTCATTAGTGAGCCTTCCATTGACCATAATCAAGTATAAGGCAGATCTTACACTATTCATTACAATAATGATCCACCTAGAATGAAACCCCATCCTGTCCATTATTGCCTATAAGAAACTCCACTCCACCCGATCATAAGCCTTGCTCATGTTGAGCTTTAAAGCAAAGAAACCCTTTCTCCCATGTTTCTTATTCTTCAACTGGTGCAAAGTTCATAGGCAACTAAAATGTTATCAGAAATTAATCTATCAGGAACAAAAGCACTCTGTGTTTCACTAATATAATGTGGAAGGATAATCTTAAGCCTATTGACTAAAACTCTAGAGATGATTTTATAAATCACATTACATAAGTTAATAGGCCTAAATTGAATTATGTATTTGGGTTCCTTAATCTTAGGGATTAAAATAATATTTGTTCGGTTAATCTCGGATAAGTCCTTTTCTCCTCTAAGGCAAGATAAACAGAAATTGGTTACATTTCTTCCTACAATATGCCAATATTTATGAAAAAAATAAAACATGCATATCGTCAGGAGTAGGTCACTTGATAGGACTCATTTGTTTGACCGTTCTGTGGATTTCCTCTTAGTTGAATTCTGCAATAAGGAGTTTATTCATCTCATCAGACGATGCAAGGTTCCACAGTTCCCAACACATCATCAAAATTTGATGTATTATCAGACTTGAAAAGCCTTTCGAAATATCCAGTAGCTATCCGTGCAATGCGATCTTCTTCGTCACACCAGTCGTAATTTCATCCATGAAACCCATGATCAAATTTGTCTTTTTCCTGGTTGAAAAACTGGCATGAAAAAACCCTATATTCATGTCCCCTTTTTTAAGCCATTGTATCCTCGACCTGTCTCCAATAAGCCTTTTCCTTTTCAAGCCGGCTATTAAGCTCCTCCCTTGCATTATTTGCCCGATCCAGATTTACTGCAGTTGGGGGCTCCACACTGAGTTGCTTTAGCTCCTGTTTAGATGTGCAATCATATTCTTTACGTATCCATAGATGGACTCATTCTACTGTCGCACAACCTTACCAACCCTCGATAACTTTTCGATTAGATAGAGTAAGCATGTGTTTTCCCATGTTGTTATCACCCTTCCGTCACAAGCTTCTTCTTTCATCCACATAGCCTCGAACCTCATCTTTCTTTTATTTACTCTGTTAGTCCCTGGCTTTCTTTTCTTCTTGGTGCTTGCCATGATAGGGATGTGATCAAAGACCGACACTTGCAAATGCTGAATTTCATGATTTGGGAATTGATCATACTATATTTTGTTTCCTAACCCACGATCCAACGTTTCTCGAATATTATTTTTAGTGTCTTCCCCCTCTTCCATGTTTACCATTAGCCAACATATCCTAGATTATCCAACCCACAGGCTTCTTATTTTTTATTTTTTTACATTTTTAAAAAATTAGTCATTATTTAACAATTCTTGCAGTAATATTATAAATTAATTATTTTGTGTTTGTTAAAAAACTTATGTTTAATAATAAAAACCTTAAAAACAATTCTCACATTATAAACTCTAATATTCATTATTTAAAAAAAATAAATAATTTTAACACGTTGTTCATTAAAAGTATTCATGATCAAGCTAAATTGGATTTAAGTCAAACTTATACTTAATAGTAATAGTTTATATACTTATTTAGGCTTGATTACACCTGATATTTTGGGTTTTAAAATATTTTTTAAACTCAATCCAAATTAAAAAAAAAATCTCAAATCCATCCATCAAATTTAATTTATATAATAAAAAATAAAAAATTTATTTTTTAAAAATAAAATATAAATAAAAAGATTCACATATATATTTATATAATTATAATATTTTAATATATATTTTATTTGAACGGAATTTGACTTAGCTCTAATTTTATTTTTTTGTCCACAATTTGGTTTGAAATTTTAACGGATTTAAAAATTATGTTCAAATTCATTTATAAGCTACAATTTTTTATTAAATTCTTATAAAATTCGGATAAATTTTTAAATTTGAACAGATAATCTGATTTTTGAAGAAATATATTATGCATGCATAAAAAATCATAATATAATAATAAAAAAATTATAAATATTGAGATTCACAGTTCAAAACTATTAAAATTTTAATTTTGACTATAAAAATCCATTAAATTGAATTTCAAACTCAACATGTTGTAAACCAAAATAAGTTGTCGTAAAATAAATTATTATCATAGGTTTTAGTGTATAATCTCTTCCATCCTAATTCAACATTTTGAGTTACCTTCGTATTTTAAGCATGGCAAGAGTGATGAAGTAAAAAAATGGCACCCACGTTCACGTCTCGCTCAATAGTATGACAGAACGTGAAAAAAAAACGTATTGGGGAAAATCTAGTACAAACAATCTCCTTCAATTTTCACCGAAGACAGAAAGGATTTCTCGGAGCAAGCCCCCAGATTTCTCTCCACGCGCCGGAGTTCCCGACTAACGAGACAAGGTGCAATTTCTCCTTGAAAGAAATTCAACCGCCTTTAGGACAAAAAGAAAAAAACCCGGAATTTTCTAATTTCTCTTTCAATTTCCAAAAATGTCGATCCCGATCCATCGACCGTTACCCAACGACTCATGGGATTCCATGCTTCCAGGCCCACCCGGCCGCAACAACTTCGGATCCGCCGATCTAAGCCCTTCTGGCCTCCTCGCCTTCGCCTCCGGCTCCTCCGTTTCCGTAATCGACTCCCGTTCCTTCCAGCTCGTCGCCACCATCCCTCTCCCTCCTCCTTCCGTTTCTCTCTCCGGTTCTTCTCCCTCCATTTCCTCCTCTTCTCTTTCGCCCTTCGTCACTTCTGTACGGTGGACCCCACTCCCTCTTGGCCGCGACCTTCTCTCCACCGAACCTTCCTCTTCTCACCTCATACTCGCCGCCGGCGATCGCCACGGCCGTATCTCACTCCTCGACTTCCGCCTCCGTTCTCTCATCCTTTCCATTGATCCTCCCGATCCGTCTTCGAAATCCGGTGTCCAGGACCTTTGCTGGGCGCAGGCCCGGTCGGATTCTTTCCTCCTTGCTTCCCTCTCTGGCCCTTCGAATCTTTCTATTTACAACACTTCCTCTTCTCGTTGCATCTTCAAATACGACGCTTCACCGGAATATCTCTCCTGTATACGCCGCGATCCTTTCGATTCTCGCCATTTGTGTATCATCGGACTTAAAGGATTCCTTCTTTCGATCAAAGTTTTGGGAGAAACAGAAGACAATATTGCCCTTAAGGAACTCCAGATTCGAACTGATTGTACAGAGTTGCTTAAGCTAGAAAAAGATGCTGCTGCTGGAGGAAGTTCTTCTTCTTCTCCTGCTTCTGCTGTTTTCGCACTATATGTGGTCCGTTTGGCGTTTTCGCCGCATTGGAAACACGTTATTTACGTGATGTTTCCTAGGGAGCTGGTGGTTTTCGATTTGAAGTATGAAACGACGCTTTTCTCAGCCGCATTGCCTCGCGGGTGCGCCAAGTTTCTTGATGTGTTACCTGATCCGAATCAGGAGTTGGTTTATTGTGCTCACCTTGATGGGAAGCTGAGCATCTGGCGAAGGAAAGAGTAAGCGTTTTATATTTTCATCTTATTCCTGCAGTATCTGGCCTCATTCAAACTTATACTTGACGAGATTATATAGCTATGACAAGATTTGTTTGGGTTATTCAAGGAATCAGAAAATTTTAACTAAATTAGGAAAAGGGCAGAGAAGGGTTTTGATGAGATGGAGAATAGGCAATGTGAAATATCCGTTTAATTTATGATAAAATGAGAGATTCCTGGCTTCCTGCACATATAATCATTTTAGTTGATGAATTTTATTTTACTATTTCATAGGATGAAATATGATATGGTTTTTATCAACATGGCAACTGTATATGCATTGGTGCAATAACATGAATTTGCATTGAGTGTTCCCAAAAGAAGAAAATGAAAGAGTTGGTTGCCTCATTTTGGAGTGTGGACTTTGATTTTGAAAACTTATGTCGCTATTTATTAGTTGATATCTATTAGAGTTAGAATCATATCAGCAACCAATTAAAGCTGTTGAATTCTTTTCCATGGTCATATACATTGTTGTCAGAGAAAGCTGAAGCTTCTGATTATTTTTTCACATTTTATCTTTGAATCATCCGTAAATGTTTTGTTTTACTGAGTTGTTGTTAATGCTTCCCCAAAAAAAAAGTCAGTTGTTAATGATATTTAAGTCACAAAATTTTCTGCCTCCAAGGGAATTTACTCATTTTGAATTTCAATATTATTACAGAGGGGAGCAGATACATATAATGTGCACAATGGAAGAGTTGATGCCATCAATTGCCTTGTCTGTCCCTTCACCCTCAGTTCTTGCAGTCCTTATCAGCCAATCAGAGTCAACGCTACAAAATATTTGCAAGCTTTGTTCTGATTCATCAAATGGTGCATCTGATGTGGATTTTGATAATCCTTTCGATTTTTGTGATGATACTCTTCTTGTTTCTAAGACACATTTGGTATCCATTTCTGATGATGGCAAACTATGGAGCTGGATCTCGACTGTTGAAGGGACTGGAGATATGCAGAAGGATGTTATAAATTCTGGAAAAATTGCTGATGTCTCTGAAGATTCAACTAATACAAACACCATAGCTTCTTCTAACAATGGACTCACTGCAGAAGGCAGCAGGCAGCCGGACAACATAAATGCTGGCAGAAATCAGCCGTCAAACTCTACCTCTGGCCTGGCAGATGTGACATTTAAGGTTTGCAATAAAATGTTTCACTTTCCATTAGGCATGTTAAAGTATTCTTTTTCCCTGATGAATGTCTCATGGTACTTGCTGAAGACTGTAGTTTTATCAATTGAACAAAGGGAAACTTTGAAAATTTTACTTCTCTTTTCCCCTTTAGTTGCCTCCTTGCTCTACCCCCCAATTTATGACCTTGCACTCATGCTTTTTCTTTCTCTCCACACACACATACAAAATTGCACATTTTATAGTTTCCTTCTCCTACCATACTTGTATCTTTAGACTCAGTCCCATTTTAACCTTGATTTGTGTTGCTGCAAATAAAAGGAAAAACAAAAAGGAAAGTAGATTGTAAGGTGATAAAACTGCTCTAATAAAGGAAGATAGAGTTCTTACATTCCAAATTAGTTTTCTTTTTTGCCTTTCTGTTAACCAAAATCTCTTCTGTGAGATGATGCAATTTACAATTTAGGAACAGCTAACAATTGATAAGTGGAGGATTAGGGAAATTGTAGAGCTAGAAGTCACATTGAGCTGAAGGATTCATATTAAAAATTTCAACTCTTCTTAGGCCTTGTTTTATTGTCCTTGGGGTGGCAAGAAATCAAGTGGCCTTCTCAATGCCAAAAGGAAATGCATAGCTCCATGGATGGGCCTGGCTTGATGGAAGCTCAGGCATGAACTTGACATGCATAGACTTGACTGATTCTTGCTGGACTGAAGAGCTTTTAGTATTTTTAACATATTTTTGCCACCTTCCTCAGAAGTTCTGGATTAATGGGTCAAGAGGCATTGACTGCAAGTACATTAAGAGGAATTGATCATAACATAAATTAATTGGCTGGGATGGGATTCACCATATCGGGCAGATGTTGTGTTGGACTTGTATTGGGCAAGAACATGATGTTAAAATATGGCGCTCTTCCTGCCCAACCAAGTGCATGGCCAGCCTTATGTAATTGGTACTGTGATGCTGAGAGTTATCAAGTTTAGCATTTAATTTATTATAAGCCCTTAATGAACTGCTTATCTGATATCCACTTGTTGCTGCATCTTTGTATTGATCTGTCAAATTGAGAGAAAAATAAATACCTACTTTTTTATGCATGGTTTAAAGTTAAGCTGGGGAAATGATGACATGAGTTCACAGTTGCATTGTCAATGTCAAACGTATTTGAACTGGATGGAAGACTGTGGAAAAACTAAGAAAAAAATCAGTGTGGAAACTGAATGTATACTGAACAACTGCTCATTAAGAATTATACAAGAACCTTAGGTTTATATACAACTAACTAGGGGTTAAACTAGGAAACTATTTCTTCCTAAAAAACTAATCTTATAATTGAGGGATTGTCTATCCTAATTTTTGTCCTTAATTATAGGGATACAAATACTTAATTTTAGATATACAAATATAAATATACAGATTACAAGATTACAACCAGCTATAAATAAGTGTTTTCCCACACTCCCCCTCAAGCTGGTGAATATGTGTTTTCCATTCCCAACTTGGAAATAATTTCTTGAAATATTGCACTGCTGAGACCTTTAGTCAACACATTTGCAAGTTGACCCTTGGTTGATACATAAGGTGTACAAATCAACCCGCTATCTAGTTTCTTCTTTATGAAATGCCGGTCTATTTCAATGTGTTTTGTTCTGTCATGTTGCACAGGATTGTGTGCAATGCTTATTGCAGACTTGTTATCACAGTAAAGTCTCATTGGTCCATCCCACTTGATCTTCAAGTCTTCTAAGATAATCTTTAACCATAGTCGTTCACAAATTCCTTGAGCCATTGCTCTGAACTCTGCTTCAGCACTTGATCTTGCCACCACATTCTGTTTTTTACTCATCCAAGTCACAAGATTACAACCTAAGAAAGTGCAGTAGCCTGAGGTGGATCTTCTATTAGTTACTGAACCTGCATAATCAGCATCTGTATATGCTTCTAAAAGTAGCCTTGAATTTCTTTTGAATAAGATACCTCTCCCAGGATTAGCCTTCAAATAGTGCAATATACGGTAGACAGCTTGTAAGTGCACTTCTTTAGGACTATGCATAAATTGACTTACCACACTCATAGCATATGCTATCAGGTCTAGTATGTGAGAGATAAATGAGTCTTCCCACTAATCTTTGGTACATCTCTCTATTTACAGCAGCATCTTCATTAGCCTCTCCAATTTTATGATTAGGATTTATAGGGGTATTTGCAGGTTTACATGCGAGCTTCCCAGTTTCCTTCAAAAGATCCATCACATATTTCTGTTGTGAGATGAAGATACCATGCCGTGAGTGAGCTACTTCAATTCCTACGAAATACTTCAATCTTCCTAGCTCTTTTATGTCAATTCTCTAGCCAAACATTGTTTTAGAGATTCTCTCTCTTTTCCATCATCTCCAGTTACAATTATATCATCAATATACACTAATAGAACTGTGACTCTCCCTGAATCAGAGTGCTTGATAAACAATGTGTGATCTCCTTGACTCTGTTTATATCTCATTGCTAGCATCACTTTAGCAAATCTTCCGAACCAAGCCCTAGGAGACTATTAAAGGCCATATAAAGCCTTTTTCAGCCTGCATACTTTGTTTGCTTCTAGACGACCTCCAAATCCTGGTGGAACCTTCATATATATTTCTTCTTCCAAATCACCATGTAGAAAAGAATTCTTTACATCAAATTGTTGAAGCTGCCAATTGTAGTTTGCAGCCAATGATAACAAAATCCTAACTGTATTCATCTTGGCATCTAGAGCAAAGGTTTCCTAATAATCCACTCCATAGGTTTGAGTGTAACCCTTATTCACTAACCTGGCTTTATACCTTTCAACAGTACCATCTGCCTTGTATTTTACAGTGAAAACCCATTTACACCCCACCGGATATTTTCCTTTAGGCAACTCTACCAGTTCCCATGTCTGATTTTTCTCTAAGGCCTCCATTTCTATTTTCATGGCTTCCCTCTATTTCTCACTGGATAATGTAGTTGGAACAGAAATAGTGTTTAGGCTCACAAAAAAATTTGTGGGATGGTGAAAATTTTTCAAATGACACAAAATTAGACATTGGGTATAGTGGATGCTTAGTACATTCTCTGGTTCCTTTCCTAATGGCAATAGGCAGATCATAATCACTAGTTATAGTTTTAGGAGATTCATGCTCATTTTGAGAAATAGAGTCAAAAACTGTAGTTACCTCATTTCTAGAGTTAGGATCAGGTTCTTAGACTGGCATTGGTTCAGGATCTAGAACTTTCTTTCTTGAGTACACCTGTAATTCCTTCATAGAATAAAAAATAATATTATCCTTTGTCACATCTTCTATATTTGGAATGAGTTCAGACTCAAATTCAGTCTTTGACTTAGGCTCAGCAGAAACAGGTTTCGACTAAGAAGAATTAATGGGTGTAAATGTTGAAGAAGGGGACAAATCAAGCAAAAAGAAGTCTTTATCCTTGTCTTCCATGAATGAAGTCTTCATTTGAAGATAAGGTTGAGTAAAAAATGGTTTACTTTCTTTAAAAGTGACATCTGCAGACACATAGAATTTTTTGGTAGGAGGATGATAGCACTTATATCCTTTTTGAGTGGAGGAATACCCCACAAAAATACACTTAATCGTTGTTGGATCCAACTTTCCCCTGTTATGACTGTGAACATGAACAAATGATGTACAACCAAATATCCTAGGTGTGAGATTGTTTGTGGTATTGAGGTTGGGATAAAATTGTGAGAGTAGTTCCATAGGAGTTTTAAATCCCAAAACCCTTGAAGGTAACCTATTTATAATGTATGTAGCAGTGAAAACAGCTTCCCCCCAGTAAGATTTAGGTACATTTGCTTGAAAAAGAAAGGCTCGGGTTGTGGCTAGTAAATGGCTGTTTTTCCTCTCTGTCACTCCATTCTGCTGTGGAGTATTAACACAAGATGACTCATGGATAATCCCTTCTTTTTGGAAATAGGTGGATAAACTCTGGTTGAAGTAGTCTTTTGCATTATCAGACCTAAATCTCTTGATTCTCACTCCAAATTGATTTTGGATCATGTTTTGGACGCTTAAAAACATACTATTCACATCTGATTTGGATTTAAGTAAAAAAACCCAAGAGACCCTGGTACAATCATCTATGAATGAAACAAATCATCTTACATCAAAAATATTAGGAATTGTAGAGGATCCCAAATGTCACGATGAATCAAGTAAAAGGGAGTAGAACTTCTTTTGTTACTAATTGGAAAAGACACACGTCTATGCTTTGCAAGTTCGCAAACATCACAATGAAAATCTTCGACATTTAATCCTTTGAACAAAGAAGGAAACGTGTTTCTCAAAGTTCAGAAAGAAGGATGTCAAGACGAAAATGATAAAGCCAGATTTTGTTTTTATTGGAAGATTTTTCAGAAAGAAATGACAAAGGTAAACTATTCATGATGTTACTTGTGTTATTTGATGTCTCAAGATAGTATAGTCCATCCTTCTCCTTAGCAAGTCCAATCATCTTCCCCGAACTCTGGCCCTAAAATTCACCAAAAAACATACAACAGTAGGCTTTTCAAGGATTTTCAATAAATTTCTCAGCTTTTCAATCTCTTCCCTGTCGAACTCTCCTTGTTTCCGATACATCTGTAGTACTCTAGTGATTTTCCCAGTTGACATTTCCTCAAATTGGGTGGTAGTGATATCTTTCTTTGAAAGGGTTCGGCAATAAAGGCTTAAATAGGATTCGGCAATGAAAGCCTAAAATAGAAGTCAGCAATGAAGGCTGAAAAATTTTGCTTCCCAAGAAGAGCCTAAAGCTCTAATACCATGTGGAAAAACTAAGAAAAAAATCAGTGTGGAAACTGAATGTATATTGAACAACTGCTCATTAAGAATTATACAAGAACCTTAGGTTTATGTACAACTAACTAGGGGTTAAACTAGGAAACTAAATCTTCCTAAAAAACTAATCCTATAATTGAGGGATTGTCTATCCTAATTTTTGTCCTTAATTCTAGGAATACAAATACTTAATTCTAGGGATACAAATATAAATATATAGATTACAAGATTACAACCAGCTGTAAATAAGTGTTTTCCCACAAAGACATATACTGAAATCTGTGGGAAATGGAAGAGGTGGTGGTATTTGACTGGCAAGTTTATTGCTTTCCAGATATTTACATGTTCTGAAATGTAATCATGGATTGCTCTGGCTGGTGAAACTTTGTTGGCATAACTGCATCATGTTTTTGTAGTATAATATTCCTTGAGTTTCTCTTCTTTATCGAGAACGGGTTAGGTGCTCAGATAGAAGCTTATGATTTTCTCCTTGTTAGTTGTTATTGAGAATGGAATGAAAAATAATTATTATTGGTGAACTACTTCCTTTTTGCCTCCCTACAAATTCTTTGGGTTATTCATGTGTACTAATGTGCCAAATCATTATTGCAGATTAGCTTAGTTGGACAGCTTCAGCTTCTTTCTTCGACAGTGACCATGCTGGCAGTGCCATCCCCTTCTTTAACAGCTACTTTGGCTCGTTAGTTCCACCTCCTTATTCTATCTCCTGAATTTCCATTTTTGTTAAACTTCTGAAATTATCCTCAATGTTAGCTTTTACAAGTTGGTTAATCACATTATACTATGCGAAGGTGGAGGAAATAATCCTGCAATAGCTGTTCCATTAGTTGCCTTGGGTACTCAAAGTGGGACAATTGATGTCATCGATGTCTCTGCCAATGCTGTTGCAGCAAGTTTTTCAGTTCATACTAGTACAGTGAGGGGCTTACGATGGCTTGGTAATTCAAGACTGGTTTCATTTTCTTACACTCAGGTAGTATATCTTTGAATCATATTTGTCTTGCGCATCATTGATAGCATCATTCCTTCTTTCTCTTTAGGCCCTCCTTTCCTTTTATAATTGCTTTATGTGACAGTTTAATAGTACTTAAAAGTACTTATATGGACTCAGGTGAGTGAGAAAACTGGAGGCTACATTAACAGACTTGTTGTTACTTGTCTAAGAAGTGGGCTTAATAGAACTTTTCGGGCCTTACAAAAGCCAGAACGTGCACCTATAAGAGCTTTAAGGGCTTCTTCATCCGGAAGGTTTCCTTTACTCCTATTTTCTCATGTTGATTTCTCTGTGCATCAATTTAGCAGTATCCTCTATTAATACTTTCCTTAATGCCAAATTGCTCCTTCAGTGTGACAACTTTCCTTTTGTCTCCACATATATAAAAAATGGATGATGTATAAGAAGTGTGCCACTCTTAACTTACATGTGTAAACATAAATTACAAAAAAAAAAAAGGGAAAAAGAAAAAAGAAGAGAGGTTATAATATGGATAATGAACTCCCCATATTTCATGTTTCTGTTATGCATTGCAATGTGAATATGATTGTTGTTTAATATTTATTCTCGTCTTAGAAATAGTCAAAGCAGCCAACATTAGCTGCTATGGTGTAAATATATTTCGGTTAGAAACTCTAGACTTGTGAATTTGTTCTCTTATGTGTGATCATAACTTGGGTCTTGTAATGCATGATAGAGTTGGGGAATTCAGCAAGATGTGGAAGGCAAATGAAATTGCAGTTGTACAAAAGGTTTGGTCATGAAGGCCAAGAATATAAAATTTTAGCATATACTCCATAACATCAAACTTTTATGATAAAGAATGTAGTCGCTTGGTTTGGGTGGGCGGTCTAGCCAAGGTACCTTAGAAAGTATGTGTGTAGACAAGGTCTCTCCCTGCTGGTTGCCAGATCACTCATTTCTTGTAATAAAATATGTAACAATCCTGGTTTTGGGAAAATGCAATTTTCATTCATAGATGGAGAAAGTGGACAGATCTTGGGAAGTGGCATATTTGGTTGGAAAATATCCAACAGCAAATTGAGCTCATGTGAAATATCCACTAGGATAAAATAAAATAATTTGCGTCAGGAAAGAACCTTTTAAAAATGGAAAACATTTACTGAGAAGACAAATGTTGAATGCTATTACCAAATGAATTAGCCAATTTAATGGTTTATGAAGCAATCTAAGTGTAAAAGCTTTTCTCAAAACAGGTTTGAGATTTCTTAAAGTTGTCAATGATGTGATAATTATAATCCTTTATATGTTCAGACTTTAGACCAATGTGGCTGACTTGTGGTGCTGATTTTTTCAAGTTCTGCTCCCTTCTTTGTGGAACCTGCTCTGCCTCTGACTTCATGAATATGTGGTAATATCTTGTCATTTTTTAACCTTTTCAGGTATCTTCTGATTTTATTTCGTGATGCGCCTGTCGAGGTTTGGGCAATGACAAAAAGTCCAATTATGGTATGTTTGATACTTAAGTCTTTCTCATTCTGGCATTGGTATTTTTGATAATTTGACATTTTTATTTTGTGTTTGCGACAAGCTAGCTTGTTCATTTCACTATATACCCTTCTGTATGGAGATATTTTGACTTGATGACTGGCTTTCTGATACTTTAGTATAGTAAAGGGTTACACATTTTGTCATTTGATTTTCACCAGCCTTATCCTATTTTGTCCATTTATTATTTCACTAGGCTTCTCAAATGACCAGTATTGGTGCTGTTGCACAGAAATAAAGTAGCAAGAGTGAAGATGGAAGGATTGTTATGGTTCTTGTAGACATTGAGGGTGAATCACATTAAGGTTTTATTTAGTGTTTATTTTTAACTAGGAATATATTTGGAATTTTGTATTTATATTAGGGTTTTATGGCTGATGCCTATGATACTTCGATGGGCTATTTTTTTTAGTGACTTAAGTTTTATGAATTTTGGATATTTATTTTATTCCTTCTGTATGTGTATTTTCACTCTGATTTATTTTTTCTGGCTCTTTCCCTTCTGACATCATTTATAAACATTAAAGGATGTAGTCACATTGAAGGAGGTGGTAACCAAATGTGTAAGTGAGAGAGTGATTTTCAAATTTCAAAACCTTTTCAACATCTTAATTCTTAACATAAAATCGCCATTGGTGATGCTTATTGAGTCCTTTCAGTGACCAGCACTTTATTATAAACATCCTTTGCTTTAGAGATATGCTGGATATCATGAGATAAAAAAGAACCTGGAGATATATGTCATAGTAGTGTCATTTATGATTTTTATCTTAGCCTCAAAGGAAGAAGGTTCACATCTTTTTGCTCATTTTAGATCTCTCAACTAGTGGAATTTGGACAGAGTACATTGCTTGATCTTACGAAAGGAAGTTTGTTTCATTTGTGTATACAAGTGTCTTCATTTTGAGAAAGTAAAACATTATTTTTCTTTCTGTTCACGAGAAAATCAAGTGCTATAAATGAGTATTAGAATGTTTAGATATTGTTTGGAATTGGGCTGAATTATTTTGTATCTACATATTTCACTTTCCTTGTAATAATATATTGCCAATAGGTAAATTCAGTGCTTGTTTCTTCTGACTGATTTTGTGTTTATTGGGACTTTTCTTATCAAACTTGTATAAATGAACATGACATCCCTGCTAAATTTCTTCTTGGTTAACAGTGTCTAATTTTTTTAATTTAGATAATTATTATTCTCTATACTTCCATGTAGCTTAGATCATTAGCTCTTCCATTCACAGTAATGGAATGGACTCTTCCAACAGTTCCCCGACCAGTTCAAAATGGTCCCTCTAGGCAATCTTCATTATCCCCTAAAAATAATACAGCTGTGGCACCAGAAGAGACTGTGTCATCCACAACGGCATCTTCATCAGATTCTAGTGGGAGTCTTTACTTTCCATCACTTATTATGTAGACCTCTGTCTGGCGCAAATAGTTATCTAATTATAACTGCAACTTCTATATGCAGAGGCAGGGAACTCAGATGACTCACAAGATGAGACATCAGAGAGTTTTGCATTTGCTTTAGTAAATGGTGCACTTGGAGTCTTTGAGGTTCACGGTCGGAGGATCCGAGATTTTAGGTATAATATGTCTTACGTGCTAAGTACAATTTTATTGAATCAGGTTGCACCGACATGCTATTCTAAGATGTATATTCTTCTCTATTCTAACGTGCATGTTGGCCGTTCATGATGCTGTTTGTCTCTACATCTGTACTCCATGAATTTGAGTCCCTGGAGCAGGCTTGAGGATTTAGCATTCAGTTTGAATGTGTTAGCTATTGGGGACATTGGTATCTGTTTGAGACAACTTACTTGAGCTGTGAAGTGATAATCTTTAGATAATGGGACCCCAATAGCTGTATTGGAGCTTTGACAAACTTGTCTTTGCATGGCTGTTGATTTCACACTCCAACATGCATCAAACACAAGCATCCTTGTTGCTACTGTTGCAAGGGCAAGTCGGGTTCTGAAAGATGTTGTCTTGGAACCTAAACATGTTGACAAGTAACCATGTCATATGTGATTTTCCCTAATGTCCATAACATGGAAGCAAAGATCCAATATCATGTTGAATGAGAATGATACCTTTTCATCAAGTTTGTTTAAAAGAACTTATGGGAAAAAAAGGACTCTATGTTGTCAGTTTGCTACTTCTGCAATAGATTTTTTCTGTTAAGTTTGCCTTCTATTGTTCTTTGTTTTCTACAGAAAATATTAAAGTTTTGATCCTAAAACATTATGATTTATTTCTGATCACATATTATTTGTATTCTTTTTGCTCTATTCTGCATTTTTCATAAGATATAATCACATTCCCTCTCCCTTTGTTCTTGCACTAATAAGGATCCATTGTTTGTCTTCCAGACCAAAATGGCCTTCTTCTTCATTTGTTTCATCTGATGGATTGATTACAGCCATGGCCTATCGCTTGCCTCATGTTGTATGTATCATATTTTAAATTATTGTATCCAATTATTAGTTTATTACTATCTTGTTTCTTTGAAGATTTCTGTAGTCATTGACCATCATTAATTTCTCAGGTCATGGGGGATAGGTCGGGTAACATAAGGTGGTGGGATATCACTACTGGCCATTCTTCCTCATTCAACACTCATAGAGAAGGAATCCGAAGAATAAAATTCTCACCTGTTGTTGCTGGAGACCGTAGTCGAGGGCGTATTGCTGTACTATTTTATGACAATACATTTTCTGTGTTTGATCTTGTAAGTGTGAAAATGCATTTGCCAATTGTTCTTCCCTTCTGTGTATCTATCTTCTGCAATTATCTTGCTATACTTAA